>NC_141878.1:473310506-473935506 GCF_056163025.1 Triticum urartu
CCTGGTGTTTTGTTCCACTCTTTCCGCCCTAGTTTCCGTCATACCGGTGTTATGTTCCTTGATTTTGCGTTCCTTACACGGTTGGGTTATAATGGGAACCCCTTGACAGTTCGCCTTGAATAAAACTCCACCAGCAATGCCCAACCTTGGTTTTACCATTCGCCACCTAGCCTCTTTTTCCCTTGGGTTCTGCGGACTCAAGGGTCATCTTTATTTTAAACCCCCGGGCCAGTGCTCCTCTGAGTGTTGGTCCAAACTAGAGCCCTTTGCAGCGCCCCCTCGGGGAAACTCAAGGTTTGGTTTTAGTTGTACGGAGCGCTCATCTGAGTGTGCCCTGAGAACGAGATATGTGCATCTCCTATCGGGATTTGTCGGCACATTCAGGCGGCTTTGCTGGTTTAGTTTTACCATTGTCGAGATGTCTTGTAACCGGGATTCCGAGTCTGATCGGATTGTCTTGGGAGAAGGAATATCCTTTGTTGACCGTGAGAGCTTGTGATGGGCTAAGTTGGGACACCCCTGCAGGGATTTCAACTTTCGAAAGCCGTGCCTGCGGTTATTGGCAGATGAGAATTTGTTAATGTCCGTTGTAGAAAACCTTAAACTTAACTTAATTAAAATGAATCAACAAAGTGTGTGGCCGTGATGGTCTCTTTTCGACGGAGTCCGGAAAGAGAACACGGTCTTGAGTTATGCTTGAACGTAGGTTGTTCTAGGATCACTTCTCGGTCATAGTTTATCGATCGTGCCTTTGCCTTCTCTTCTCGCCCTCATTTGCGTATGTTAGCCACCATATATGCTAGTCCTTGCTGCAGCTCCACCTCATACCTTTTACCCTTCCTATAAGCTTAAATAGTCTTGATCACAAGGGTGTGAGATTGCCGAGTCCCCGTGACTCATAGATTACTTCCAAAACCAGATGCAGGGACCGATGATACCGCTCCAGGTGATTCGACTGAGCTCAAGTGGGAGTTCGATGAGGACTCAGGACGATACTACGTTTCCTTTCCAGATGATCAGTAGTGGTGCCCAGTTGGGGCGATCGGGAACATTGTTGCTTTTGGGGTTGTCTTTATTTTGGTTCCATAGTCGGACCTTGATTGTATCTGGATGAATGTAATGATATTTATGCTATTGTGTGACGTGGCCAGTGTAAGCCAACTATGTACCTCTTTTCCTTATTTATTACATGGGTTGTGTGAAGATTACCCCACTTGCGACATTGCTTACAATGTGGTTATGCCTCTAACTCGTGCTTCGACACATGGGAGATATAGCCGCATCGTGGGCGTTACAAGTTGGTAATCAGAGCCTTCCCCGACTTAGGAGCCCCCCTGCTTGATCGAATCGTTGGCGTTGTTGAGTCTAGAAAAATGTTTTGAGTCATTTAGGATTATATATATTGGAGAGTAGGATTCTTTTTACTCCTCAGTCCCTTCGTCGCTCTGGTGAGGCATCCTGACGTAGAGTTTTGACTCTTCTCTTCTCAAATTTCACTAATTTTTTTAGGATCACGCGGGTATCTTGGAATCGTTCCGATGGTTTTGTGACGAGAACATTGTTCTTGGTGCCTCCTAACATTTAGGGGTTGTGGCAGTGTCCCGGGGAGTTGAGCTCCGAGGTGTTGTCATCACAATTTTATCGTTGCAATTCTGGAATACCTGAGTTTCGCCGACATCGAAAATCCCTTTTATGCAGTTGTTGGTGAGATAACCTCGATGCCACCCAGTACTGGGGCGGGGGTTCGGGAGTATTGCCATAACTTGTATAATGGATGCTTTTCGAAGGTTGAGGTAAATGATTTCCGAAGGTTTCTTGGTTATGTGTTGAAGGATGGATACAGGTGGATGTAGGATTTGCTAGCTTTGGGTGAGATATTATGCTTCCCCTGTATCCCCAACACCTGATTGCATAACCGAAAAGGTTCGGGAGTTTCATAGGTGGGAATTGATGTAGCTCTAGTATTTCTTCCGCGGATATTTGGTTTGTGATTGGGTAATCCTCACCAAGTATTTGTTCTTGTCTGTACCTTGTTGCTTTATTCATCTACCTCTATCTAAGTGGCTTCTCAATTTATGGAAGTGTGACCATTTCAATTGGAATTCATTCGTTCATTTTGTTCGGATGTTAAGACTATATGTTGCAATTTTCGATCCATTTGATTCAGCTTGAATATATGTCTGTCAAGATGCTAACGGATGTCACCCTCTTCGGGATGGCTCCTCCAACGCGTCAGAATCCTGAACCGCCGCCACCATCTCCACCTCTGGAGGCATGGCAAGCTGTGATGGCCGCTACCAATGCCAACACGCAGCTGATCATGCAAATTTTGCAAGAGCGCAACCAAGGGAATCAAGGCCATGGGCATTCGCTTCAGTACAACCTTTCATCCTCAAACCAGTGGCCAAGTCGAGCGAGTAAATCAAATTCTTGAAGATATGCTCAGGGCATGTGTCATCTATTCGGTATGAAGTGGGAAGATTGTCTTCCATATGCCGAGTTCTCCTACAACAACAGCTTCCAAGCGAGTTCGGGCAAGGCCCCATTCGAGATTCTCTATGGCAGGAAGTGCCGTACTCCTCTTAACTGGTCAGAGACTGGTGAACGCCAACTTCTTGGCAATGACTTGATCACAGAGGCTGAAGAAATGTGCAAAGTCATTCATGAAAATCTCAAAGCCGCGCTATCGCGCCAGAAGAGTTACTATGATAGCAAACATCATGACTTCGCTTTCGAGATCGGAGACCATGTCTACCTCCGAGTATCTCCAATGAAAGGTACTCGTCGCTTCGGTATCAAAGGGAAGCTTGCCCCTAGATACGTGGATCCTTTAAAGATCATTGGCAAAACATGCGATCTCTCCTATCAACTTAAGCTTCCATCCAACTTTGCAAACGTGCACGACGTGTTTCACGTGTCTCAACTCCGCAAGTGTTTCAAGACTCCTGACCGCACCATCAACTTTGAAGAGATTGATCTCCAAGAAGACCTGTCTTATCATGAGCACCCCGTTGCAATTCTTGAAGAAACTGAGCGCAAGACTCACAACAAGTCTATCAAATTCCTTAAAGTCAAGTGGTCACATCATTTCGACCATGAAGCCACCTGGGAACGCGAGGATCACCTCCATTCTGAGTACTCGGAGTTTCTCCAGTCCTAGATCTCGGGGCGAGATCCTTCCGTTGTGGTGGAGTGTTGTAACACCCCGTATGTACCTTGCCATATTTGTATTCCAACTCTTGCCATTTCCGGCACTAAGTTATGTTATTTCCTCGTTGTCGGGTTTTTGTCTTCGTGTTGCTTTGTCTTTGTCTTGCATCTCATATCATGTCATCATGTGCATCGCATTTGCATATGTGTTCGTCTCATGCATCCAAGCATTTTCCCCATTGTCCGTTTTGCATTCCGACGCTCCTATGTCCTCCGCTGTCCCTTTCTACCTCTTTCGTGTGCGGGTGTTAAACGTTTTCGGATTGGACCGAGACTTTCCAAGTGGCCTTGGTTTACTATCGGTAGACCGCCTGTCAAGTTTCGTGCCATTTGGACTTCGTTTGATACTCCAACGGTTAACCGAGGGACCGTAAAGGCCTCATGTGTGTTGCAGCCCAACACCCCTCCAAAGTGACCCAAAACCCACCTAAACCCTCTCCATCCTCTAGGTCGTTCAATCACGATCGCGTGGCCGAAAACCGTGCTCAATTTGGAGCCTCCTAGCTCCTCCTACCTATAAAAAGGGCCCTCTCTCCCGAAATCCGGACGAAACCCTAACCTCTCCATTCCCTAGCACCGCCGGACAAAATCTCGCCGGACGGACATGTCTGCCCCCGCCGCCGTCCACTCCTGAAGCACCACGTGTCCCCGCAGACGCCCCACTTCGCCGCCGACCGCGCGGGCCCGCCAGGCCCAGCGCCGTCCCTCCCCGCCGCCAACCGGGCCGAGCCCCGCGCGCCTCCTCGCCTCTCCTCCGTCGCGTCGCCGCCCGCCGGCGCCGCCCAGCTCACCGCGCCGCCCAGCTTGCCGCGCTGCCGCCCTGGTCCGCCCGCGCCGCCTCATCGCCGGTGGCCGCCACCCCGATCTGCCGCCTCATCGCCTCGCCGCGCCGCCGCAGAAGCTCGCCGGCGCCGCCCCGGCCTCGGATCTGGCGCCCCAACCTCACCGGCCCTCTTCTCCGATCCACGGTGAGCACCGACATCAACTCTGGTGAGCTCAAGTTCATCCTCGGAGTGCGTGCCCGATCTGGATCTGGATCTGGATCTGAGGGTTGACTTTTGCCCTAACCCTAGTTATTTTATGCATTATTCATCATGCCATATCTCATCATCTGTGGCTCCGTTTTGGCGTGTAGCATATCAAATTATTCGTCTCAACGAGTACTTCAGTTCATCCCATTGCACCATGTTCATTTGAATTCATCTTGATGCCCTAAATGCTGTTGCAAGAGTGCTAGTTTATATTAGTTTCAGATTCTTATGAGCAATTGGACTTTTGTCATTTCTTGCCATGATTGATGTGTGCCTCCTATGAATTTGAGCCCTACATGAGTTTTGAAGTATGCCATGCCATCCTTACAGGGGTGTATGCCATGTATTTTTGTGATCTTTGTGGTGACTAGAACAAGCATGCAAAGTAGCTCTCGTAATGTTGCTGATTTCAGGGACTTATAAATCTTCTAAGTCTTTGTCCTGTTAATATCTATATGCCATGTAATCATGTTGCTAGAGAGTGATCCATGCCTCTTTTGAGCATCATTAGTAAGGATGTTTTGTAGATATTGTGGTGCTCTATCCATCCATGTCTTTGTTTACAATTATGGAGCACCCTAGCTTGACTCAATCGAGCTCTACTTTTGCAATAAAATGTTCCTGGCAGAATGTTTACGTGTTAAGCATTGTTGCCGTGGTTGTTGTAGTTGATCCATGCATGCTATGATGTTGTTCTTGCCATGTTTAGCTTCTATGCCATGTCTACTTGCTGGGTGTATGCTTAGTTTGTCATGCAATGCATTGTGGTGAGTGCATTGAGCTCGTAATCATGCCTACTTAATATCTGTTTTGCCATGTTCCAGTTTTCTACTAAGTCTGAATCTGTTAACGATAATTGCTATGTTCACATGGTTGCCATTGTATTTTCTGATCCCTTTTGGCTTATGGACAGTAAGGGACTTTTGTTGTATGCTTTGAATAGCTTCATGACATGCCTTGCTTTGCCATGATATGTTCCTGTAGCATGTTGTTATCTTACTCTAAACATTTCTTCCTGATGTTAAATTCTTGACATGTTATTTTCACTAAGTCTGTAACCTGATATCTTTTGCACTTTTGCCATGCTTGTTTGAACCTTCTATTGAGTGAATTAGACGTAGCTCAGTGTTCATATGTTGTCAAGCATCTTGAGTGGATCCCTGCCATGTGTTTTTTGTTTATGTTAGAGTGCAGTTGCTTACTTTTCTTGATGCATTTAGATGGCCTCGTGCTATTAATCGCAGATCGATGGCATATTTGTTTTGCTTGCCATTTGCAAACCGTGCATCCGATTCCGGTGATCTTTATATCGATTTCGAACGAAATCAACTCCTCTTTCCAGTGGAACTCTTGGTTTTCCAAGTTGAGGCCAGGTTCAATCTTTCCTTTTCAAATCATGCATATGCACCGCATATCACGTCCCGCATATCATGCCATGTTTTGCATCATGTTGCTTGTGTTCTTGCTTTGGGTAGAGCCGGGAGACGAGTACATGATCGAGGAGCCCGTTGAGTACGTTTACGAGGATCAAGCTAACATCAACTCAGAGAACTTTGCAGGCAAGATGACCATACCCTCGAAATCACTTCTATCTTTGCTTGCTAGATGCTCGCTCTTTTGCTATGCCTATGCTACGATACCTACCACTTGCTTATCATGCCTCCCATATTGCCATGTCAAACCTCTAACCCACCTTGTCCTAGCAAACCGTTGTTTGGCTATGTTACCGCTTTGCTCAGCCCCGATTATAGCATTGTTAGTTGCAGGTGAAGATTGGAGTTTGTTCCTTGTTGGAACATGTTTATTGTTGGGATATCATTATTATATCCTGTCTATTTTAATGCACCTATATACTTGGTAAAGGGTGGAAGGCTCAGCCTTATGCCTGGTGTTTTGTTCCACTCTTGCCGCCCTAGTTTTCGTCATACCGGTGTTATGTTCCTTGATTTTGCGTTCCTTACACGGTTGGGTTATAATGGGAACCCCTTGACAGTTCGCCTTGAATAAAACTCCTCCAACAATGCCCAACCTTGGTTTTACCATTCGCCACCTAGCCTCTTTTTCCCTTGGGTTCTGCAGACTCAAGGGTCATCTTTATTTTAAACCCCCGGGCCAGTGCTCCTCTGAGTGCTGGTCCAAAGTAGAGCCCTTTGCAGCGCCCCCTCGGGGAAACTCGAGGTTTGGTTTTAGTTGTACGGAGCGCTCATCTGAGTGTGCCCTGAGAACGAGATATGTGCAACTCCTATCGGGATTTGTCGGCACATTCGGGTGGCTTTGCTGGTTTAGTTTTACCATTGTCGAGATGTCTTGTAACCGGGATTCCGAGTCTGATCGGATTGTCTTGGGAGAAGGAATATCCTTCATTGACTGTGAGAGCTTGTGATGGGCTAAGTTGGGACACCCCTGCAGTGATTTCAACTTTCAAAAGCCGTGCCCGCGGTTATGGGCAGATGGGAATTTGTTAATGTCCGGTTGTAGAAAACCTTAAACTTAACTTAATTAAAATGAATCAACAGAGTGTGTGGCCGTGATAGTCTCTTTTCGGCGGAGTCCGGAAAGAGAACACGGTGTTGAGTTATGCTTGAACGTAGGTTGTTCTAGGATCACTTCTTGATCATAGTTTATCGATCGTGCCTTTGCCTTCTCTTCTCGCCCTCATTTGCGTATGTTAGCCACCATATATGCTAGTGCTTGCTGCAGCTCCACCTCATACCTTTTACCCTTCCTATAAGCTTAAATAGTCTTTATCGCGAGGGTGTGAGATTGCCGAGTCCTCGTGACTCACAGGTTACTTCCAAAAACAGATGCAGGGACCGATGATACCGCTCCAGGTGATTCGACTGAGCTCAAGTGGGAGTTCGATGAGGACTCAAGACGATACTACATTTCCTTTCCATACGATCAGTAGTGGTGCCCAGTTGGGGCGATCGGGAACATTGTTGCTTTTGGGTTGTCTTTATTTTGGTTCCGTAGTCGGACCTTGATTGTATCTGGATGAATGTAATGATATTTATGCTATTGTGTGATGTGGCGAGTGTAAGCCAATTATGTACCTCTTTTCCTTATTTATTACATGGGTTGTGTGAAGATTACCCCACTTGCGACATTGCTTACAATGCGGTTATGCCTCTAAGTTGTGCTTCGACACGTGGGAGATATAGCCGCATCGTGGGCGTTATACTAGCATAGTTGACCAAGTCGTGCGAACTCTTACAGTGGTAGACTAGCAGATGTAGGGGATGTAGGTTTGTACTGTCTACCCGATCGTAAGGTGCTAGCACTTCTGAAAGGCTCTGTCTCGGTCATCCGTTTCTCAAACATCATGTAGTGCGAGAATCCCAACGGAGGAGATCGAGTCTTGTGGGGAGAAGTCCGCAAACCTCTACAGAGTGTATAAACTAATCATGGTTAGCCGTGTCCCCGGTTACGGACGTCTTGAGTATCTAGTGCTTGGATTATCATGTGAATCTCATCATGTTACTTTAATTAATAATGTTGGGTTTTAATGATGATACCTAATTGGGATTGAGAGGATGTCTATCTTCTCAGTGTTTAACAACCACCATGATAGTTAAATAAAATTTATTCCTTTGTAGTAGGGAAAGTTGGCTTTACGCAAAACTGTAACCATAGAGCTTTTCCACCAGCCAAATATGCATGTAGTATAGCTTTATTCCTTCATTATTATCTATGTGTTACTTTGCCAGCATATTCCATGTGCTGACCCGTTTTCGGGCTGCAACGTTCATGTGCAGACTTTTCAGACGACGAGTAAGGTGCCTTTAGGTCGTGGTTCTATACTCAGTGATGCCGTTGGAGTTGATGGACTCACTTATCTTCCAAGCCTTCCATTGTTATCGTTATTAGATGGCCTTAAGCCATATTTATTGTAATAAGTTCTCTTTTGAGACATTCGATGTAATAAGTGTGTGATTGCTCCTTTGTTATAAATCCTTCAAGTACTGTGCGTGTCAGCATTACTGATACAGGGATGACACTAAAGCACAGACATCAGGCTGTTTGAGGTCTGGTCGCTACACCTCGCAGCAAGCGTACAAGATTTGACGAAACACAACTCCAGCCACCGCAAGTTCCAGAACCATGATTTCCAATCAAGGCACCATAACGGAGGGGTTCATCATCCTGACTAGTGCCTCTCTGACGATATTAAACCTTGTTAAACCTTAGAATGGTATAAGAATTTTCCCTTGTACACGGCAGCTTTTTGCCAACCGTAGGTTATAAGGTGAGGATCACCCAGACCCATTTCCTGCAGGAGAAACCACAAATTGTTGACCACCATGAGATATCGATAGTTGTTTAGTTTTGGCGCCAGACCCATCAGCTACGAAGACCTAGTCGCGGAATAACCTTACCAAGATGAAAGGATAGAAGAATTGTGGTAAAGGTTATGCCACTAACCAATAGGGACGTCGTGCAAGAACTAATGAAGCAAGTCAGCCAGCCGATGGACATGAAGCAAGTCCTCCGCCATAGCCACCGGCACCGCCAGGACCAAAGGTTACTACTGCTCCAAAATTAAGGTCAAAAGCATGGAAAAACTTCAATAGGATTTAACAACCTAATCCTGATGAAGTAGTGGCAGAGTGCAATATTTGTCATACTATACTTAGAGCGCCCTCGAAGAATGGAACATCTAGTTTGTTAAGGCATACTACTCAAGTGCATCCACATAATACAAATGAAGTGAATAACTATTTTCTGAAAACTGAAAAGAATGCGGATGGCTCACATTCAGTTAGGAACACAAAGTTGGACATGGAAACTATTAGAGCTGCAATCTCTATGTTCCTAGTTGGGGGTTCACATGCATTTAGTGTGATAGAAGAAGTGGGGTTCAAAAAAAATGATTGGTGCTGCTTGTCCTCAGTTTAAGATTGTTAGTCGGTACACAATTAGAAGGGATATCATGGCAATGTTTGAAAGAGAGAGGACTGAATTGAGAGAAATTATCAGCAACAGCCCTGGTAGAGTTAGCTTCACCACGGACAATTGGAAATCAGATGTGACAAAGTTTAGTTATATTTGTATTACTTGTCATTATGTTGATGATGCTTGGAGACTGAACAAAAGGATAATATGGTTTAAAAAGTTGAATCCACCTTATGATGGGGCTACAATTGCTGATGAAGTCCATTTATGTTTTCGTGAGTGGAAGGTTGACACCAAAATAATGTGCATGACTCTTGATAATGCTGCATACAATGATTCAATGATCAACACTTTGAGAACTACATTGCTGCCTAAAGGTGTGTTACCATTGTTTGGAACCTTCTTTCAAGTCCGATGTTGTGCACACATTTTAAATCTGATTGTCCAAGCTGGTATGAAACTTATTGATAAATCTGCTGACAAGATTAGAGAGGGCATTCAATATATCAAAATTTCTAGCAATCGTATTCACAAGTTCTATGAAACTGCCAAGAACATTTACCATTTGAAAGAAGATAAAAGGCTGAGAGTAGATATGCCTCCAATTTATAAAGTGACATGCACATTATCCGGGTCAAAGTATCCTACCTCCAATTTGTATTTCCAGTGTGTGTTCTTGGTTCAATCATGTGTCTTGAAGGCATCTAGTGAAGGACATGAGTTCATGTCTCCAATGCTAGCTCCAATGAAAGAGAAGTTTGATAAGTATTGGGCTGATTATAATGTCTTCTTGTCTTGTGCTGCTGTCCTTGATCCCCGTTGCAAGCTTGGTTTTGTTAAATACTGTTATGGAAAACTTTATGCCCCCGACGAGGCAGAACGTCGGATGCATGAAGTTAAGAAAACTTTGGAGAATTTGTTTGTTGAATATAATGGTGCTGCTGTTAGTCAAACATTATCAGATGGTGCTACAAACAGTAGGGGAAGTAGGGGAGATGGTTCTGATATGTTTGATGACTATGAGAGTTACATTCAATCTCAACGGACAAATGTAGAGAGGTCTCAATTGGATATTTACTTGGAAGAAACTCCTAGAAAATTGACTGATGAGTTGGATGTCTTGGAATTTTGGAGCAAATCATCTATGCGATACCCTGAGCTTGCATCAATGGCTCGGGATATTCTTGCTGTCCCCATTTCTAGTGTTGCTTCGGAGCAAGCATTTATCATGAGTCATAACGTTATAACACCTAACCGAGCTTCACTTAAGCCTAAGACCATCGAGGCTTTAATGTGTCTCCAAGATTGGTATCGTTGGAAGATGTCTCAGAATGAAGGTACAATCAACTGCCTATTGTTGTTTCATATTAACATCACCATTGCACACATTACCATTGATTCTTGTATTGTTTGTTTTGTAGAAATGAGCACTACAAGAGGTGGACCTTCAAGTTCTCATGCAGATGAGTTATCTTCAGATTCGGTTTGTATCCATTCATGTCATTTCTATCTAACTTACTATCTTGTCTTGTTTACCATATATCAGTTATGCACTCATTTACTACCTTGTCTTGTTTGTTGATATCAAACTTGCTTTCGTGCTTCATGCCATTCCTATTTTTCTTATTTTCAACTTGTGCTTTCATCCAGGAAAATGATGAAGTTTAGATAGCTTGATGGAACAAGGAAGAGATGGATTCAAAGGAGTCATCAGCTTGTGGCTTTGAACTTGCTATTTGATATCTTTATTATGTAATGGTTGTTATGTAATCGACTTGTTGAACTATGTGTGGACTTATTGAACTATATTGTGGACTTACCGAACCATGTTGCGGACTTGTCAAACTATGTTGCTTGTGTCTTTGGACTTGAGAAATATGCTGCTGTTATGTAATAATGTAATGAATAGATTACATGTATATGTATATGCTGCTGTTTTGTGAAATGCAGCTGTTTTGTGAAATATGTATATGCTGCTGTTTTGTGAAATATGATGTTGTTACTTAAAGATCACATGTATATACCATGCTATTGTTTATAATGCTGTTGTTTGCTGAAATATGCTGTTTCTGTAACTTGTTGTACATAAGGATCATGAGTTTTCGGGCTTCGGGCCGGGCTATGGGCTTCGGGCTTTTCAGCCGGGCCGGGCTCGGGCTTGTAAACATGAATTTTTGTCGGGCTTTTTTCAGGCTCGGGCTTTACATTTTAGCACCAGGCTTTCTGGAGCCCGGCCCGAGAGATGCCCGGGTTTAGTTTGCAAGATTGCCTCCTTCACTTCCGGATGAGGATAAGATCTTTCTCTTGCACCTTAGGAAGCTAAGAAAGAAAATGATTTCCAACCCCTTATTGATAAAATGGGGTCTAAGCTAGGAGGTTGGAAAAGTAGAAAAATCACCCATGCTGACAGAATTACTCTTGCATAATATGTTCTTGTTGCCATCGACATCTTCCATATGTTCGTCCTCTTCCTACCCAACTCATTGACGGGGACATGGTTTGTCACCCCAAGGAGCTTGACGGTCTTAGTATCCTCGGTCTTGCTAGATTTGGGAGCGTGTTGTGCCTCTATTAGCGGGGTTTCCTTGGACCACTCCGGACAGGTCATGGGTCCTAATGATATGGATCTATTCATAACAGTCACCACCGTCACTATTGGGGATAGTATGAAAGATATAACACTACCAATTTTTCACTTGTGAGGCTTAAGCATGGGTCAAGGTGCTGCTTAATGACCACTGGATACGCTCCATTGGAGTTGTCAATTCTACTCAGCACAAAGCTCGAAAATGTTCAATGCGAGCCACAACTAATTAATGACTCCATCGTGTGGCCTGCATTAACACGTACCAACTTCAGTTTGTTGGCGCCATGATGCCTTTCATGGTTAGAAAATTTTGTAAGAGCACTGCTACATGGACGACATTCATCAGACGATACATGCACAGCATGTCTATCACACCATTCATAGGCAAGTGTGAAACAACAACTAACGGCTGGATTAGCCATCGTTCCAGTGTCGTTCAGCGATGTATCCTCCGTGAAGTACTTCCAATTTTGGAACTACAAAGTTGGCCCCAAATGCAATAATTTCATGTGGCTTCTTCTTCACCAGAAGGCTGTTACGGCAGATCGGCTTGCCATCCGTAGATAGACTCACGACAAGATTTGCAAGCCTTTCCTGACCGGTTACGAGACAGATAAGCATCTGGCGCGCGTGAATGTTTTTCTGTTTTGGCCTGTGGTGTATTGTTTCAACTTGGCTCTCTATCCCTATAGGACGACACATACATTTGTACTTCTTTAATGATTGGTGGGACATGAAAATTATTGTTTGGAATGCTATTTCTTTCAAACGGTTACATTTGTGTTTTGGAATATTTGGAAAGAAATGAATATGCGGATCTTCAACAACTCGTCACAAGCTCAAAGAAGACCTTGAGCAAGTTTGGCTAGCATTTTTGCTGGAGATGTAGCCCTTTGTGTAATTTTTATTTTCTTTCCGCCATTTCTCATGTAGATAATTCATTTAGTACCTTTTTTTCTTTTCTCTGTCCTAATGAAATGGGTAGATCGCCTGGTTTTCTCGTAAAAAAGCAAAACAATATAGATACAATAGACACAGGGTAGAAGAAAATGGCTCATAGGTTCTTCAAGTGGCCGTGATCTGAATCAGGAAGCAAACAAAAAGAGGAGCAATTTTCCCTAGAAATTACAAACAAGTGGGAATATGGGCCCGTGATTCAAAAATGTGTATAGTAGTACGCGGTAGTACCATTCCCGACGTGTAACTAGGATATATGCTCTTCCTCTGTCCGTACGTACGTAGGAGCTCACGCTCTTCTACAGGCACGCATGCATGCTGAAACCGTGCAACGGCAAAGGCCTGATTGATGGTGGAGCCCTACTGTGGCTGCGGCCGCCGCACCTGGGGCGCGCTCTCTCTCTCCGCCGCCGCTGCCGCGGCCGCCTGCGCCTGCGCCTTGGGGGAGTTTTGCTTCTTCCTCCGGTGTCTCGCCTTCTCCGTCTCGATTTGCTTCCTCCTACACTCCTCGCTGCAGAATGGCGTGTCCCCTCTGAACGACCAAACGCATGGCGTGGGTGCACAATGTCAATAACATTTCTCTTTGCAAGCAAGGCGTACGTAGGCTCTGTCATGACGTGCGAGCGTGGTTGACCTGTACATGAAGATGTCGCCGGTGAGGCCTTTGTGGCAGCGGGAGCACTCGTTCAGGAAGTGGTGCGCCTCCCCCAGCTCCTCGTCGGGGACGACAAAGGTCACGGACGAGGGGTTGGCGGTGGGCCTAGCCACCGCGGCTCCCTTCTCCGCCTTCACGCTGGCTCCCTCGCCGTCGCCGGCGGAGGGGTTCGGCCGGAGGGCCTGCGCGCTGCCGTCGGAAAAGACCGCCGCGAAGTCGGGGTTGCCGAACGCGTGGAAGTAGGATGCGTTGAACTCCATCGGCCCCGTCAGCTGGCACGCAACCTGCCGCCGGGTCGGGAGCCGAGGAAGGAGGCGAAGGAAACCTAGAAGACGCGCTCGAGAGAGACAAGAAGCCAAGGGAGGCCGATTAATAGGCAAAGAGCTAACGGTTTTAACCGATTTAGCTTTAGCTATGTTCTGTTTCTAGGAGTAGGAGAACCACTCGATACACGCAGGTGGCCTTGATCTGGCCATGGAGAGCCAAAAAGGTAAAGTTGTGTCCTGGCATATGGATCGTCTAGTATCTGCAATTACCACGCACGTGTTTGTGTTCCTCACATGAACCTAAATATAGATACTAGTTTGCTGTTTATACAGCATGACACCCTGGATTTCCAGGAGATGCGCGAGTTATTTAAGCTCTTTTGCCGTGTTATCTGAGGTTGGTAGTAATGGATGAAAATGGCATGTGGCTTCTTTAAGCTAGTTATCTCATACTGTATAGACTAGAACTTGAAGGTGCGCTTTGCCGCGCTTCGTTCATATGGAAGAACCAACGATGAAAATAGGCCTTGTACGGCCTTAGGGTTTTTGGTGCCTTGGGATGTGCTTCTATCCTTTGGCCGTCACCCCTTAATCCTATATAAGTAGATCAATATCGTAGCGTTTTCTTTGGGCTTTGTTAGGATTAAAGTTTGTCATAACTGTAAATACGTACTTCATTTGTGTCCAAAGACCAGACCAAGACATTCACAGAACCCTAAACTTTCATCAATAATGCTTTCATCTTAAATTGCAATATCCAGATTGCAATCTTAGTTCTTGCTTATTCTTCGTTTGCGTGCAAGAATTAGACCTTCATGGCTAGGTTGATCGTGCTTCGGCGTGGTCAATAACCTTTTGAAGTTGCTTTACTGATTGCTAAGGTGCGACGTCTTCGCACGTTTTTAGTCGGATCGCCAAAATCTACTTCACCCAAAATGATAGTTAAGCCCCTGAACAAAAGAGGTATTGATCGAAAGGCCGAGAAACATCGTTCCGGTCTATATAAAGAGAGGAAAGCCTAACTTTTGAGGCAACTATCCATTATCACGAATCTGCCTCTCCCTTGGCAGTCATCAAGGGGGGAGAGACTCCTCCATAGATACCAGCACCATCTCCAAGGAAGAGAGGGGGGGGGGGGGCAAAGGGCCGCCGCCTGCCGTGGCCGCCGTCCCTGCCCCCTTCACCTCGGGGCTGCACCTCTCCATCAACAACTCTCTCTCTCTCTCATGGTGAGGGGTGAGTAGTCCTCCTTCAGGGCTGATGGTATGTACTAGTGGCTATGTGTTCTTGAATGGGCTGATGAGTAGCTATGTGCTCTCTCTCTCTCTCTCTCTATCCCATGTTCTTCAAAGTTTCCGATCTTGATTGTATCTTGACTTTATTAATGGAGTTGGATCTTATGATGTTTCCCCCTCTATTCTTTTTGTGGTAAATTGAGTCTTGTTCATCTATGTGTTTCTTTAATTGGATTGAATCTTTTGGATTTGAGATTACAAGATGCATGTCTAGTATAACTTGCGGATACCTGTGATGACATGAGGGTATTCTATGTATAAAATGTTGAACGATAGCTATCATATTGTGTTGTCGTGGTATAATTTCCGGGACTATCCGTGAGACATTGTGCTGGTTCAATATATTAAGATTGGAAAGACGACTTTGAGGTGGTTTGCTGTTAGCGCACCTACATGATCTCATCCTACTTTCTCCGACAAAACAGGGAACTTCGGAGTGATTCTTTACCACTTTTGAGGGCGTATCATATTGTTCAATTATGTTAATGATGTTGAGAGTTGGCACTAGTGAAAGTGTGAATCCTAGGCCTTATTTGCAAGCATTGAAACACCATTTTTCATTCACTTTTGTTACTTGTTACCTTGCTGCCCATATTTATTCAGATTATAAAAAGCTACTTCTACCATCCGTATTACACATCTATCACCATCTCTTCACCAAACTAGTGCACCTATACATCTAGCAATTTGTATAAGGTGTGTTGGAAACACAATATACCACTTGTATTTGATTGAAGGATTGTTTGCGAGGGATCACTTTAATCCTACACCTCATGTGGATTGATAAACGTTATGTCATCCACTTGAGGGAAATTTGTTGTTGTCCTACAAAACTCTGCACTTAGAGGCCCAACAAAGTCTACAAAAGTAGAAGTTGTGTAGTAGACATCAAGCTATTTCTGGCACCGTTGCCGGGGATGTGAGTGCTTGAAGGTATCTTCTTTAGATCTTGCTATTGAATCTTTTAGAATTTTGTTCACTAGTTGGCTTATGAAAGAAGACTAAGGAGAAAATGAAGATGAGTGAACTTGGTTATCTTTATAAAGTTTATCTTGAAAACATTGGATTAAACATGGTCTTGATGTATTCAAGGAAGAATTTAAAAATGTGATTGATGTGAGTTCCTTGAATGTTAATCATGATTGAAATGTTGTCAGTACATATTCTATGAATATGAGTTATGCTAATGATATGCAAAGCTATAAGCTTAGGGATGACGTGTTTGATGAATATGAAATTTCTAGTCCTTCTACACTGGAGGAGAAAATTAATTATGATGAGAATGTGTCTTCTATTTATGATGATTACAATGATGAAAAAGAATTTGAAAAGGCCATGACTTTTGATAGTGTTGATTCCACTACTTTGGAGAGTGTTAAGTCTAATTTTAATATTGATCAAAGTGGATTTGAAGAGGTCATGACTTTAGATAGTGGTTATTCCACTACTTTGGAGGATGTCTCAATTGATTATTATGAGAACAAAGTTGCTATCCATGATGATTATTGTGATGGCACATATGCTATAAACAATAATGATCCTAAAACTTATATTTTGATGTTCAATTCGGTTATGACAATCAAGTATCACATGCTAGTTATTTTGTTGAATTTTCTCCCACTACTCATGAGAAGCAAAAATGCTACACTTACATATGAGTTCTACATAACCTTACGCACCTTCCTTCTCCATTGATCAAAACTCCGCCCCCTGATTTTTAGGGTGGGCCCGCGCGCCCCTAATGACTAATGATAGTCCTCCAAATCAGCCCATGCATAACATTACGCAAATAAATCATGTAGATGTAGCATTGCTCTATGAGAAGAAACTTGCTTATTTGGGGAGTAATAATAACTTTATGCATATTGATCATGAAAAGAATGATTTATGTGATAGTCATATTGCTGATTTTGTTCATGATGCCACTAAAAATTATTATGATATAGGAAGACATGCTTACACATATCTCAATAATATCAATTTCCTCTCTTTATGTTGAAAGTTTTGAAATTGCACTTGATTTGCCTTCCTACGCTAGTTACTTTGTGCTTCAATGAATTGTTACTCCGCGAGAGGGGATGCATGGCGTACAACAAGATGGGATGCATGGGATTCATGCAAGCTCCTTTATAACTGATGGGGGAGCTCCTTTATAACCGACAGTGGGAGAATGAGCTCGAAGGAGGGGGGTGTCCGACCAACTATAAACAATCAGGACATGAGCACCGGTGAAGGTTGAATACGGGCAGCCGGGGTAGGCTTCTTGGGGGTGTGCCGACATAAATGGTGGTAGACAAGAGGGCGGTGAGACAGTATGAATGCATAGAGGGTTCTAGAGTCGACCGGAGAGGGTTTTAGGGTGGAACCTGGGTGTCGGAGTCTGACATGGAGGACTCCTGAACTCACCCAAAGCTCTCCTAAATTGGGACCGGTTTGTGGGATTTCGAACGTCCGGATCGGTTCAAATGGATTTGGTGAGCCATATTGGATGGCTAAAAGTGTCCCGACCGCCCGGTCCGAACATTTTTGGGCATTTAGGTGATCCATGTTGGAGATGCCCTTGGCGTTCCCCAAGATTCTCTTCCGAGGAAGAAGTTGAAGGAAATATGCTCTAAAGGCAATAATAAAGTTGTTATTTATATTTCCTTATATCATGATAAATGTTTATTATTCATTCTAGAATTGTATTAACCAGAAACTTAGTACATGTGTGCATACATAGACAAACAGTATGTCCCTAGTGTGCCTCTACTAGACTATCTCGTTAATCAAAGATGGTTAAGTTTACTGACCATAGACATGTGTTGTCATTTGATGAACGGGATCACATCATTAGAGAATGATGTGATGGACAAGACCCATCCGTTAGCTTAGCATAATGATCGTTTAGTTTTATTGCTATTGCTTTCTTCATAACTTATACATGTTCCTCTGACTATGAGATTATGCAACTCCTGAATACCGGAGGAACACCTTATGTGCTATCAAACGTCACAAGTAACTGGGTGATTATAAAGATGCTCTACAGGTGTCTCTGGTGGTGTTTTTTGAGTTGGCATAGATCGAGATTAGGATTTGTCACTCCGTGTATCGGGGAGGTATCTCTGGGACCTCTCGGTAATGCTCATCACTATAAGCCTTGCAAGAAATGTGACTAATTAGTTAGTTACGGGATGATGCATTACGAAACGAGTAAAGGGACTTGCCAGTAATGAGATTGAACTAGTATGATGATACCGACGGTCTAATCTTGGGCAAGTAACATACCGATGACAAAGGGAATAACGTATGTTGTTATGCGGTTTGGCCGATAAAGATCTTCGTAGAATATGTAGGAGCCAATATGAGCATCTAGGTTCCGCTATTGGTTATTGACTGATGTGTCTCGGTCATGTCTACATAGTTCTCGAACCTGTAGGGTCCGCACGCTTAATGTTCGATGACGATTTGTATTATGAGTTGTGTGATTTGATGACCGAAGTTTGTTCGGAGTCCCGGATGAGATCATGGACATGACAAGGAGTCTAGAAATGGTCGAGAGGTAAAGATTTCATATATTTGAAGGTTGCATTCGGACATCGGCATGGTTCCGAGTGGTTTGGGCATTTTTCCGGAGTACTGGGAGGTTACCGAACCCCCGGGAGAAGTATTGGGCCTATTGGGCCTTACTGGAGGAGAGAAGAAAGGCCACGTGAGAGGGGTGACGGTGTCCTGGACTAGGGGGTACTCACCACGTCGTCTCCTGGTCAGTTAGATTGGGCTGAGGACCCCCATGGCCGTATACTCATGGGCTAGTCCGGACAGCTGCCACATACAAGGAAGATTCCACAAGACTTGGTGGTCAAGACAAGGACTCCTCCCCCACCGGCATATTCGGCTAGGACTCTTGTTATCCTAGGCCTCTGGTGCATTATATAAACCAGGGCTAGGCTAGTCGATAGATATACAAAAACAATCATAATCATAGGCTAGCTTCTAGGGTTTAGCCTTTACGATCTCGTGGTAGATCAACTCTTGTAATACTAGATCAATCAAGCAGGAAGTAGGGTATTACCTCCATCGAGAGGGCCCGAACCTGGGTAAACATCGTGTCCCTTGTCTCCTGTTACCATCGACCTTAGACGCACAGTTCGGGACCCCCTACCCGAGATCCGCCGGTTTTGACACCGACAATGGTGCTTTCATTGAGAGTTTCATTGTGTAATTGGCAAAATGATTAATGTCTCGTCTGCAGATTAACTGCGACATTGACATCTTCGTCACCGGCTCGACTGGTCACCCTGGCTTGACCGAGGACTATGCCCTGCCTCCGATCGTCATGTTCGGACCAGGGCCTTCATCAACACTAACTCCGATCTCTATCAAGATCATGGAGGAATCGTCCATGGAGCTCGGGGGCTCAACGTCAACATTGCCCTCGGGCGACCGTGCTGTTTTTCTAGACAGCGAACGCGTATCCACCGCCACCGCCTCCTCGAGTGTCGTTTTAATGATCGCTTTAGTGGAATTATGCGGAATAGAGTCTACAACAACCCTGGAAAATTTCGTCGCATTCCGATGGAGGAATCTCTGACAATCTACGATATATCGGAGCCCTGTCAAATCCAGACGGGAATCTGGACGAGTTTAGGTCGTGGTCTCCAGAGCCCAGCTCGGAAGTCCTTTGGAAGATCCAACCATTCATCTGCTGCAGAATTACCGTATCTACCACCCCTCAAAATTTCAGCTCGATCCGATCGTCCAAACTCCGGGAACCTTCCGATTAGTGCATCACTTTTCAGATCTGTTTCCTGCGCGAATACGGATCCGACCCGAATTCATGTTTCTTTATAACGTGATATTTGACAACCTTTTAAAAAGGAATTTTCTTCTAAGGTATTATGCGTTGTTTTTAACACGCGCCCATAAAATTTTAATCCTCCTCTGAGGTAATCTTCGCCATCACGCTGGTGTCAAAGCAGTCCGGCAATATAGCTCCACGACTGCCAACCTGCGCTAGACATGTCGTCGCTTTTTATGCCGAGCTCAACTTCTTCGGATCCTAACTCAGCGAGCCGAATAAGAGTTAGGAATCGCCAAGGATAAATCATCACCAACATCGCCACCCCATGGATTACACGGAGCAGGCACACCGGCATCGCCGCATGGTCACTTCATCAAACCAGCATTGGCCGCGTCACAAGTTACGACCTGGGTCGGCATGGCCGCACTGTTGCTTCTTCAAGCCAATGTCCATCACGCCAAACTACTTCAACACCTCGGCTGACATGGCAGCTACAACAACTCCTCACCGGCCTACTCCGTCACCTTGGCTAGACCGGGGACTTGACTATTTCTTCATCAACATACTCCGGTGACTTCGGCGTCACCAACCGACCAACTTCGTCACGTTAGCTGGACCGAGGGCTTCGCAAGCCAACCTTTGCCAGCATCACCAGGCCATTGCTTTATCGCCCATTAGACAATGGGTGTGCGGATCGATTCCCGATTTTGGGAGTCTCTTTTCTTCGGAATGCTACAAGAAATAAACCAGGTGCTATTAATCATAACAATTTTTGCTTGTTGGGTTTATTTTTCTTAAGGAATTATTACTCTGGTTTGTTCCATCATCTGTACACATGTCTATCAAATGACGGCCACATTAATAACGGTCGCGTGGTGGTTCGGTCAGTTTCCGTACATAGTTCGGCGAACGCCGCATCCGGAGCCCGGACCGCCCTGCAAATTCAGGCTTTGTCACGCCTTCACTGCGTCACGCTGACGCCCTGCATCTACATTGGCTTTGACGCCATGCCACATTTCTTTAAATAAATTATTTTTGCGTAAAGCAATTATGCAAGGATTATATATATATATTATTATTATTATTTCCTGAACCGCACTGTTTTATGTGTGCAGGTAATCGATTTTGACTGCGTTAGGTGGTCACTACTCCGGAGTGCTGAACTCCTTGCTCGGACACCTCAGGCCTGGGGGATCGGACCTCGGCCATGCCGAGGACGGCGAACCTTGTAGGATCTTTCACAGATCAATGGGCGTCTTCGTCCCGCCACAAGCTTGAATCGCGTCATCAACACCGAGCACATTAACCAGCTAAGTTGCTTTCATGCTCAAAAACTTTCAGTTTTAAATTTTGTTCGGTTCAACCAAGCATTATACTTTTCGGCACAAAGTTGTTTGTGACAAAGTTCCTTGTCAAAACTTTGTTTGTGATGCGCATATTCAAATACCCCGTTTATTTGGGGCTCCCTTGATGGAGCTTTTCCTCTTGCATATGATTATACTTGTACGGCTTCGTTCCTTGTTCGTGTATTACGCCACAATATGCACCATATTGACCTAAGCGATTTGCAAGCTGGGTTGCCTCGCTCCTGTGTTTACCCCTACGTTCCCGATTGTTCGGCTAGGGAGTAAAGGGAGCACCTCTGCAATTGTCATGATCGGGTCATCCGAGCCGGACCTCAGACTGGATGAAGCCGAAAGCTAGCTCTCTTACTGTTTTAAATAATGGTCAGCACACAACGGAACTCATAAGTACAAAAAATCTATTGCACAAGTCTCATAGTAATAATGAGCAACCGAAGAAAGGTATCGGTGGGGGTACTATTTTCTTCGAAGATGCTTCTTACACTTTGTTAGTAATATAGCATAAGTTCCCTGAGCACGTTTTGTCTGTTACAGCCTTATGGCCTGATTGCTTGGTTATCGGAAACACCGTCGATATTCTCGACAGGGGGAGTACATAACACTTTTCGGTCCTTGGCCGAAGAGGGAGAAGCCGACGGTCGGTTAAGACGCGTATAAAGTTCGGGTGAACACATATATGATATAAGTACTTCGGTACATACAATCATTATACATAAAATTCTTTTACCCAAGTCACTTGTGGGCTCTTAAAATTTGTATATGAGCTGTAAATGTGTTTTCTTGGTCGTTGTCAAAACACGACAGAAGCACATTTTTTTCTCTTCCAATTTTTGGATTGGCATCGAACACTTGATCTTGTTCGGACGTCATGTTTTTACTGACGTTTTTTGGTTTTCCAAGCTTTTGGCACTTTTAAACTATTTGTGTGTTTTCAGCACAGGTCTCGCAGTGCAACGCCGGACACCTTTAGAGATTCGGCAAAAACATTCTCGGATCTTGCTATATATGCATTGGTTTCAAATTGTGTCCCACTATCGGGTCAATAGTTGGGTTGCCCGGCTCCTGTGCTTGACTCCTATGTTCCGCTTTGTTCGGCTAGGTGTGCAACGGGAGAACCACTGCGATTGTGCTTCCAGCTCGCATGGTTAAGCACCTCAGTGGAGAAAGCTGAAAATTGACTGCCACAATAAGCGCAAACTGGTCAGCGATCCGATGACCGTGTTAAATGATGGGTCGTTCATAACATTGGCCGAAGTGTTTACGGCTTGACCTCAGCTGTCGCCGAACATTAACCGTGGGCTCGTAGCTAGCTTCCCCAGTTTAAAGCTCCTATGACTAAGTGAAAGTTATAAAGCCAAGATATCTGATTGCCTCATTTCCGCTAACACAACCGCCTGCGGTCACCGAGACGTCGGCTAAAGGGTTGTCTGGTTATTGCAGAAACACCCTGCGTAGTATCTACAAAGGGGTAGAAGCCGATGATGGTCCACTCTCAACTGATAAACGGTCGCAATGGAGTCAAAATAAGTATCTATCATCAACATTTGTATTCATTATACAAGCGTTGCCTTCCGTACTTATCGTTATATAAAGCCATAAATATGCATCAATTTGACTTTAGATTTTGGCCAAGCTGGCTTGCCTGGCTCCTGTGCTTACCCTTACGTTCTTGATTGTTTGGCTAGGCGGTAAAGGGAGCATCTCTGTGATTGTTACTACCGGGTCATCCGAGTTAGTACCTCAGACTGGGTGAAGCCGAAATCTAGCAATCTTAAAGGATCACATTGGTCGGCAATGATGGAAGTAAATTTTTTGGTTCATTAATACCATAGAGTTCGGGAACTTTCCTTGAACTAAATCCTCAATATTTTCCTCCCACATTGATCGGAGCTGAGGTTTCATGATCATGCTTAGCATGACAACCCAAAGAAGGGAACCGATAGTGGGACTATGTTCTTTGGAAGATGTTTCTTACGTTAAAAAGTAATATAACATATCTCTCTGCGTACCTTTGTTTATAAAACCGTATGGCCGGATTGCCTTGTTTGCCGTAAATCTTTGACCTCGTAAAGGCTTTATAAAGTAGGACAAACACTCCTCGGCTGCTGGCCAAGGAGGTGGAAGCCGATGGTCGGTCAACAAAGTTTTTACAATGCAGATTCAAGCATCAATGATGTAAAGTACTTGGATACATAGAATCATTACACATAATTTGTGATTTTATTACGGATATCGATCCTTAATTCAGCCACCCGTGCCCACATTAAGTCTCGGGGGCTACTGGGCTTCGTGCTTATCATTTACAAATATTAAAGGGGTACATCGATCCCCTGATCTGGTGTTGCCACCCGAGCAGTGGCTCGGGGGCTACTGCATTAACAATCCAATGCAGAAAATTTAAAGTGCAATATAGTTTTCGAGGAGATTATTATCCTCAAGTTGGTCGGCCACACCCAACCTGAGTCTCGGAAGCAGCCCAGGGCCAAGGTGGTGCATCACCTCGGAAGCAGTCCGGCATAAAGCTCGGGCACCAGTGGCTGGCTCCATAGCGGGCATTTCCGACATTAAGCTCGGCTAAGCTCCTTCAAACTTTTTTGAGCCAAGGTGATCTATGACACCTCGGATATAGTCCGGCGTTGAAGCTCGGATACATTCCGGCATTGGAGCCCGGATGCAGTTTGGCGTTGGAGCTCGGATACATTCCAGCGTTGGAGCTCGGTTGCGAAAGATAAATCGGATGCAATCCGGCGTTGGAGCTCGGACGCAAGAGGACACTGCCGCCCGGGAACAACTTCAAACCCGAGGTGTGGCATAAAAATAACAAGGCATTGATAAAGGTCCAAAACTTAAAGGGGCTCCTCGCATACCCGATGTATAAAATCTTCGGATGCACGTTCGTGATCCTCAAGATCGAAGAAGATTTGTTGAACCATCAAGACCGACGACCGAAGATGAAGAAGAGTTCAGAAGAATCGAGGAGTGTCCCCAACTTGAAGACCGGTTCAGGGGGCCACTGATGGTGTCCTGGACTAGGGGGTACTCACCACGTCGTCTCCCGGTCAGTTAGATTGGGCCAAGGACCCCCATGGCCGTATACTCATGGGCCAGTTTGGACAGCTGCCGCATACAAGGAATATTCCACAAGACTTGGTGGTCAAGACAAGGACTCCTCCCCCACCGGCGTATTCAGTTAGGACTCTTGTTATCCTAGGCCTCTGGTGCATTATATAAACCAGGGCCAGGCTAGTCGATAGATATATAAAAACAATCATAATCATAGGCTAGCTTCTAGGGTTTAGCCTCTACGACCTCGTGGTAGATCAACTCTTGTAATACTCATATCATCAAGATCAATCAAGGAGGAAGTAGGGTATTACCTCCATCGAGAGGGCCCGAACCTGGGTAAACATCGTGTCCCCTATCTCCTGTTACCATCGACCTTAGACGCATAGTTCGGGACCCCCTACCCGAGATCCGCCGGTTTTGACACCGACAAGGGGTGCCCCCTTGCCCAAACCGAATTGGACTAGGGGATGGGGCCGGCCCCCCTCTTTCCTTCTCCCTCTCTCTCTCTCCCTTCCCCTTTTCCCTCTCCGGTGGAAGGAAGGAGGGGGAGGCGAATCCTACTTGGACTAGGAGTCCAAGTAAGACTCCCCCCTTACGGTGCGCCCCCCTATGCCGGCCACCTACTCCTCCCCCCTTTATATACGGAGGCGGGGGCACCCCAAAGGCACAACAGACAATCTCTTAGCCGTGTGCGGTGCCCCCTCCACGGTTTACCACCTCGATCATATCGTCGTAGTGCTTAGGCAAAGCCCTGCGCCGGTAACTTCATCATCACCGTCTCCACGCCGTCATGCTGACGGAACTCTCCCTCGTCCTCAACTGGGTCAAGATCTCGAGGGACGTCATCGAGCTGAAGTGTGCTGAACACGGAGGTGCCGTACATCCGGTGCTAGGATCGGTTGGATTGCGAAGACGTTCGACTACATCAACCGCGTTACTAAATGCTTCTGCTTTTGGTCTATGAGGGTACGTGGACACACTCTCCCCTCTCGTTGCTATGCATCACCTAGATAGATCTTGCATGATCGTAGGAATTTTTTTGAAATACTGCGTTCCCCTACAGTGGCATTCGAGCCAGGTCTATGCTTAGATGTTTTATGCACGAGTAGAACACAAAGAGTTGTGGGCGATAATAGTCATACTGCTTACCACCAACGTCTTACTTTGATTCTGCGGTATTGTTGGATGAAGCGGCCAAGACCGACATTACATGACCGCGTTCATGAGACTGGTTCTACCGACGTGCTTCGCACATAGGTGGCTGGCGGGTGTCTATTTCTCAAACTTTAGTTGAATCGAGTTTGACTACGGACGGTCCTTGTTGAAGGTTAAAACATCACACTTGAGAAAAAATCATTGTGGTTTTGATGCGTAGGTAAGAACGGTTCTTGCTAGTAGCCCGTAGCAGCCACGTAAAACTTGCAACAACAAAGTAGAGGACGTCTAACTTGTTTTTGCAGGGCATGTTGTGATGTGATATGGTCAATACGTGATGAGATATAAATTGTTGCATGAGATGATCATGTTTTGTTGAAGTTATCAGCACCTGGCAGGAGCCTTATGGTTGTCTCTTTATTGCATAAGATGCAAGCGCTATATAATTGCTTTACTTTATCGCTATGCGATAACAATAGTTGCAAAAGCAATAGTTGGCGAGACGACCATGTGATGACACGTTGATAGAGATCAAGATGACGAAGATCATGGTGTCATGCCGGTGACGATGGAGATCATGACGGTACTTTGGAGATGGAGATCAAAGGCACAAGATGATGATGGCCATATCATGTCACACATTTTGATTGCAGGTGATGTTTATCTTTCATGCATCTTATTTTGCTTAGTACGGCGGTAGCATTATAAGATGACCCCTCAGTAAATTTCAAGGTGTAAGTGTTCTCCCTGAGCATGCACCGTTGCGACAGTTCGTCGTGCCGAGACACCACGTGATGATCGGGTGTGATAAGCTCTACGTTCACATACAACGGGTGCAAGCCAGTTTTGCACACGCGGAATACTCTGGTTAAACTTGATGAGCCTAGCATATGCAGATATGGCCTCAGAACACTGAGACCAAAAGGTCGAATGTGAATCATATAGTAGACATGATCAACATAGTGATGTTCACCATTGAAAACTACTCCATCACATGTGATGATCGGACATGGTTTAGTTGATATGGATCATGTGATCATTTAGATGACTAGAGGGATGTCTATCTAAGTGGGAGTTCTTAAGTAATATGATTAATTGAACTTTAATTTATCATGAACTTAATCCTGATAGTATTTGTAAATTATGTTGTAGATCAATAGCTCACGTTATAGCTCCTCGTTTATTTTTGATATGTTCCTAGAGAAAAATAAGTTGAAAGATGATAGTAGCAATGATGCGGACTGGATCCATGATCTGAGGATTATCCTCATTGTTGCACAGAAGAATTACGTCCTGGAAGCACCGCTAGGTGCAAGACCCACTGCAGGAGCAACTCCGGACGTTGTGAACGTCTGGCAGAGCAAAGTTGATGCCTACTCGATAGTTCAGTGTGCCATGCTTTACGGCTTAGAATCGGGACTTCAAAGATGTTTTAAACGTCATGGAGCATATGAGATGTTCCAGGAGTTGAAATTAATATTTGAAGCAAATGCCCGAATTGAGAGATATGAAGTCTCCAATAAGTTCTATAGCTGCAAAATGGAGGAGAATAGTCCTGTCAGTGAACATATACTCAGAATGTCTAGGTATCACAACCACTTGACTCAACTGAGAGTTAATCTTCCTGATGATAGTGTCATTGACAAAGTTCTTCAATCACTGCCACCAAGCTACGAAAGCTTCGTGATGAACTATAATATGCAAGGGATGGATAAGACAATTCCCGAGCTCTTCGCGATGCTAAAGGCTGCGGAGGTAGAAATCAAGAAGGAGCATCAAGTGTTGATGGTTAACAAGACCACTAGTTCCAAGAAAAAGGGCAAAGGGAAGAAGGGGAACTTCAAGAAGAACGGCAAACAAGTTGTTTCTCAAGTGAAGAATCCCAAGTCTGTACCTAAGCCTGAGACTGAGTGCTTCTACTACAAAGGGACTGGTCACTGGAAGCGAAACTGCCCCAAGTATTTGGCGGATAAGAAGGATGGCAAAGTGAAAGGTATATTTGATATACATGTTATTGATGTTTACTTTACTAATGCTCGTAGTAGCGCCTGGGTATTTGATACTGGTTCTGTTGCTCATATTTGCAACTCGAAACAAGGGCTACGGATTAAACGAAGATTGGCTAAGGACGAGGTGACGATGCGCGTGGGAAATGGTTCCAAAGTCGATGTGATCTCCGTCGGCACACTACCTCTATATCTACCGACAGGATTAGTTTTAGACCTAAATAATTGTTATTTGGTGCCAACATTGAGCATGGACATTATATTTGGATCTTTTTTTATGCGAGACGATTATTCATTTAAATCAGAGAATAATGGTTGCTCTATTTATATGAGTAATATCTTTTATGGTCATGCACCCTTGATGAGTGGTCTATTTTTGTTGAATCTCGATTATAGTGATACACATATTCATAATATTGAAGCCAAAAGATGCAAGGTTAATAATGATAGTGCAACTTATTTGTGGCACTGCCGTTTAGGTCATATTGGTGTAAAGTGCATGAAGAAACTCCGTGCTGATGGGCTTTTGGAATCACTTGATGCTTGCGAACCATGCCTCATGGGCAAGATGACTAAGACTCCATTCTCTGGAACAATGGAGCCAACAACTGATTTATTGGAAATAATACATACTGATGTATGCGGTCCAATGAGTGTTGAGGCTCGTGGCAGGTATCGTTATTTTCTGACCTTCAAAGATGATTTTAGTAGATATGGGTATATCTACTTGATGAAACATAAGTCTGAAACATTTGAAAAGTTCAAAGAATTTCAGAGTGAAGTGGAAAATCATCATAACAAGAAAATAAAGTTTCTACAATCTGATCATGGAGGTGAATATTTGAGTTATGAGTTTGGTCTTCATTTGAAACAGTGTGGAATAGTTTCACAACTCACGCCACCTGGAACACCACAGTGTAATGGTGTGTCAGAACGTTGTAACTGTACTTTATTAGATATGGTGCGATCTATGATGTCTCTTACTGATTTACCGCTACCGTTTTAGGGTTATGCTTTAGAGATGGCTGCATTCACGTTAAATAGGGCACCATCTAAATCTGTTGAGACGACACCGCATGAACTGACGTTTGGCAAGAAACCTAAGCTGTCATTTCTTAAAGTTTGGGGTTGCGATGCTTATGTGAAAAAGCTTCAACCTGATAAGCTCGAACCCAAATCGGAGAAATGTGTGTTCATAGGATACCCAAAAGAAACTGTTGGGTACACCTTCTATCACAAATCCGAAGGCAAGATCTTTGTTGCTAAGAATGGATCCTTTCTAGAGAAGGAGTTTCTCTCGAAGAAGTGAGTGGGAGGAAAGTAGAACCTGATGAGGTAATTGTACCTTCTCTCAAATTGTAAAGTAGCTCGTCACAGAAAACCGTTCCTGTGATACCTACACCAACTAGAGAGGAATGATAATGATCATGAAACTTCAGATCAATTTACTACCGAACCTCGTAGGTCAACCAGAGCCTGTTCCGCACAAGAGTGGTACGGTAATCCTGTTCTGGAAGTCATGTTACTAGACCATGATGAACTTACGAACTATGAGGAAGCGATGATGAGCCCAAATTCCATGAAATGGCTTGAGGCCATGAAGTCTGAGATGGGATCCATGTATGAGAACAAAGTATGGACTTTGATTGACTTGCCTAATGATCGGCGAGCCATTGAGAATAATTGGATCTTCAAGAGGAAGACGGACGCTGATAGTAGTGTTACTATTTACAAAGCTCGAATTATCACAAAAAGGTTTTCAACAAGTGTTGACTATGATGAGATGTTCTCACTCGTATCGATGCTTAAAGTCTGTCTGAATCATGTTAGCAATTGCCGCATTTCATGAAATCTGGCAAATGGATGTCAAAACTGTATTCCATAATGGATATCTTAAAGAAGAGTTGTATATGATGCAACCAGAAGGTTTTGTCGATCCTAAAGGTGCTAACAAAGTGTGCAAGCTCCAGCGATCCATCTATGGACTGATGCAAGCCTCTCGGAGTTGGAATATATGCTTTGATAGTGTGATCAAAGGATATGGTTTTATACAGACTTTTGGAGAAGTTTGTATTTACAAGAAAGTGAGTGGGAGCACTACAACCTTTCTGATAGGTATATGTGAATGACATATTGTTGAACAAAAATGATGTAGAATTTTCTGGAAAGCATAAAGGAGTGTTTGAAAGGATTTTTTTCAAAGAAAGACCTCGGTGAAGCTACTTACATATTGAGCATCAAGATCTATAGAGATAGATCAAGACACTTGATAAGATTTTTCAATGAGAACATATACCTTGACAAGATTTTGAAGTAGTTCAAAATGGAACAGTCAAAGAAATAGTTCTTGCCTGTGTTGCAAGGTGTGAAGTTGAGTAAGACTCAAAAACCCGACCACATCAGAATATAGAAAGAGAATGAAAGACATTCCCTATGCCTCAGTCATAGATTCTATAAAATATGCCATGCTGTATACCAGACCTATTATGTACCTTGCCATGAGTTTGGCAAAGGGGTACAATATTGATGCATGAGTGGATCACTGGACAATGGTCAAAATTATCCTTAGAAGACTAAGGAGATATTTCTCGGTTATGGAGGTGATAAAGAGTTCGTCGTAAAGAGTTACATAGATGCAAGCTTTTACACCGATCCGGATGACTCTCAGTCTCAATCCGGATACATATTGAAAGTGGGAGCAATTAACTAGAGTAGTGATGACCCACAAGTATAGGGGATCTATCGTAGTCCTTTCGATAAGTAAGAGTGTCGAACCCAACGAGGAGTAGAAGGAAATGATAAGCAGTTTCCAGCAAGGTATTCTCTGCAAGTACTTAAATAAGTGGTAATAGATAGTTTTGTGATAGGATAATTTGTAACGAGCAACAAGTAACAAAAGTAAATAAAGTGTAGCAAAGTGGCCCAATCCTTTTTGTAGCAAAGGACAAGCCTGGACAAACTCTTATATAGAGGAAAGCGCTCCCGAGGACACATGGGAATATCGTCAAGCTAGTTTTCATCACGCTCATATGATTCGCGTTTGGTACTTTGATAATTTGGTATATGGGTGGACCGGTGCTTGGGTACTGTCCTTACTTGGACAAGCATCCCACTTATGATTAACCTCTATTGCAAGCATCCGCAACTACAACAAAAGAATTAAGGTAAACCTAACCATAGCATGAAACATATGGATCCAAATCAGCCCCTTACGAAGCAACACATAAACTAGGGTTTAAGCTTCTGTCACTCTAGCAACGCATCATCTACTTATTACTTCCCAATGCCTTCCTCTAGGCCCAAATAATGGTGAAGTGTTATGTAGTCGACGTTCACATAACACCACTAGAGGCTAGACAACATACATCTCATCAAAATATCGAACGAATACCAAATTCATATGACTACTAATAGCAAGACTTCTCCCATGTCCTCAGGAACAAACGTAACTACTCACAAAGCATATTCATGTTCATAATCAGAGGGGTATTAATATGCATATAGGATATGAACATATGATCTTCCACCAAATAAACCAACTAGCATCAACTACAAGGAGTAATTAACACTACTAGCAACCTACTAGTACCAATCCCGGACTTGGATACAAGAATTGGATACAAGAGATGAACTAGGGTTTTGAGAGGAGATGGTGCTGATGAAGATGTTGATGGAGATTGCCCTCTCCCGATGAGAGGAGCGTTGATGAAGACGATGGCGATGATTTCCCCCTCCCAGAGGGAAGTTTCCCCGGCAGAACAGTTCTGCTGGAGCACTAGATTGGATCCACCAAGGTTCCGCCTTGTGGCGGCGGAGTTTCGTCTGAGGAGATGGCTTATGAATTTTTTCCTCATCAAAAGACAACATATAGCAGAAGATGGCCATCGGAGGGCCACCAGGGGGGCCACGAGGTAGGGGGCGAGCCCAGGGGGTAGGGTGCGCCCCTACCCTCGTGGGCAGGGTGTGGCCCCCCTGGTGAACTTCTTCCGCTGAGTATTTTTTATATATTCTGAAAACGTCTTCCGTGAAGTTCCAGGAATTTTGGAGCTGTGCAGAATAGGTCTCTAATATTTGCTCCTTTTCCAGCCCAGAATCCCAGCTGCCGCATTCTCCCTCTTTATGTAAAACCTTGTAAAATAAGAGAGAATATGCATAAGTATTGTGACATAATGTGTAATAACAGCCCATAATGCAATAAATATCGATATAAAAGCATGATGCAAAATGGACGTATTAACTCCCCCAAGCTTAGACCTCGCTTGTCCTCAAGCGAAAGCCGGTAACAATAAATATGTCCACATGTTTAGAGGTAGAGGTGTCGATAAAATAAAATACGGATATGAGGGCATCATGATCATTCTTAGAACAACAACATATATGGATATTGTCATATGATTTCTTATGCTAGAGTAATAATTCAGTCACAATTTCAAGTATGAATCATAAACTTCATTGACAACTAACAAATTATAATCTCGATCATTGGGGCAATTGCAATTTATCATAACATAGGAAAGAGTCAATATAAGAGCTTTTCAGCAAGTCCACATACTAAACTATCATATAGTCTTTCACAATTGCTGACACTCACGCAATACTTATGGGTATGGAGTTTTAATCGGACACTGAGAAAGATAGGGGCTTATAATTTTGCCTCCCAACGTTTTACCTCAAGGGTAATGTCAACAATAATAGTTCATGAAAACTCACATCCAATTAGCCATATATACCAGGATCTTTCCAACATATTGTGCTTGCCAAAGGATAAAATATAAAAAGGAAGGGTGAAGATCACCATGACTCTTATGCAAGGTAGGAGATAAAAGTAAAAGACAGGCCCTTCACAGAGGGAAGCAGAGCTTGTCATGCACTTTTATGGTTGGATGCACAAAATCTTAATGCGAAAGAACGTCACTTTATATTGCCACTTGCGATATGGACCTTTATTATGCAGTCTGTCGCTTTTATTTCTTCCATATCACACGATTGTATAAAGCTTATTTTCTCCCACACTAGTAAGTCATACATATTTAGAGAGCAATTTTTATTGCTTGCATCGATGACAACTGATGACCCACAAGTATAGGGGATCTATCGTAGTCCTTTCGATAAGTAAGAGTGTCGAACCCAACGAGGAGCAGAAGGAAATGATAAGTGGTTTCCAGCAAGGTATTCTCTGCAAGTACTGAAATAAGTGGTAACAAATAGCTTTGTGATAGGATAAGTTGTAACAAGCAACAATTAACAAAAGTAAATAAAGTGCAGCAAGGTGGCCCAATCCTTTTTGTAGCAAAGGACAAGCCTAGACAAACTCTTATATAAGGAAAAGCGCTCCCGAGGACACATGGGAATATCGTCAAGCTAGTTTTCATCACGTTCATATGATTCGTGTTCAGTACTTTGATAATTTGATATGTGGGTGGTGTTGGGGATCGTAGCAGAAATTTAAAATTTTCTACGCATCACCAAGATCAATCTATGGAGTCATCTAGCAACGAGAGAGAGGGAGTGCATCTTCATACCCTTAAAGATCGCTAAGCGGAAGCGTTCAAGAGAACGGGGTTGATGGAGTCGTACTCGTCGTGATCCAAATCACCGATGATCCTAGCGCCGAACTGACGGCACCTCCGCGTTCAACACACGTACGGAGCGGAGACGTATCCTCCTTCTTGATCCAGCAAGGGGGAGGAGAAGTTGACGGAGATCCAGCAGCACGACGGCATGGTGGTGGAAGTAGCGGGATCCCGGCAGGGCTTCACCAAGCACAAGCGGGGAGGAAGAGGTGTCACGGGAGGGAGGGAGGCGCCAGGGCTTCAGGTGCGGCTGCCCTCCCTCCCCTCCACTATATATAGGGGCGTAGGGGGGGGCGCCGACCCCTTGTAGATCCCATCTAGGGAGGGGGGCGGCAGCCCTAGGGGTGGCTTGGCCTCCAAGCCAAGTGGAGGCGCCCCCACCCCTTAGGGTTTCGAATCCTAGGCGCATGGGAGGCCCAAGGGGGGCGCACCAGCCCACCAGGGGCTGGTTCCCACGGCCCTTCAGCCCATGGGGCCCTCCGGGATAGGTGGCCCCAACCGGTGGACCCCTGGGACCCTTCTAGTGGTCCCGGTACAATACCGATGACCCCGAAACCTTCCCGATGGCTGAAACTGGACTTCCTATATATAAATCTTTACCTCCGGACCATTCCGGAACTCCTCGTGACGTCCGGGATCTCATCCGGGACTCCGAAAAACTTTCGGGTTACCGCATAATATCTCTACAACCCTAGCGTCACCGAACCTTAAGTGTGTAGACCCTACGGGTTCGGGAACCATGCAGACATGACCGAGACAACTCTCCGGCCAATAACCAACAACGGGATCTAGATACCCATGTTGGCTCCCACATGTTCCACGACGATCTCATCGGATGAACCACGATGTCAAGGATTCAATCAATCCCGTATACAATTCCCTTTGTCTACCGGTATAGTACTTGCCCGAGATTCGATCGTCGGTATCCCGATACCTTGTTCAATCTCATTACCAGCAAGTCTCTTTACTTGTTCCGTAACACATCATCCCATGATCAACTCCTTGGTCACATTATGCACATTATAATGATGTCCTACCGAATGGGCCCAGAGATACCTCTCCGTTTACACGGAGTGACAAATCCCAGTCTCGATTCGTGCCAACCCAACAGACACTTTCGGAGATACCCGCAGTGCACCTTTATAGCCACCCTGTTACGTTGTGACGTTTGGTACACCCAAAGCATTCCTACGGTATCCAGGAGTTGCACAATCTCATGGTCTAAGGAAATGATACTTGACATTAGAAAAGCTTTAGCATACGAACTACACGATCTTGTGCTAGGCTTAGGATTGGGTCTTGTCCATCACATAATTCTCCTAATGATGTGATCCCGTTATCAATGACATCCAATGTCCATGGTCAGGAAACTGTAACCATCTATTGATCAACGAGCTAGTCAACTAGAGGCTTACTAGGGACATGGTGTTGTCTATGTATCCACACATGTATCTGAGTTTCCTATCAATACAATTCTAGCATGGATAATAACCGATTATCATGAACAAGGAAATATAATAATAACTAATTTATTATTGCCTCTAGGGCATATTTCCAACAGTCTCCCACTTGCACTAGAGTCAATAATCTAGTTCACATCGCTATGTGATTAACACTCAAGGTCACATCCCCATGTGACTAACACCCAAGAGTTTACTAGAGTCAATAATCTAGTTCACATTACCATGTGATTAACACTCAATGAGTTCTGGGTTTGATCATGTTATGCTTGTGAGAGATGTTATAGTCAACGGGTCTGAACCTTTCAGATCCGTGTGTGCTTTACAAATCTCTATGTCATCTTGTAGATGCAGCTACCACGCTCTATTTGGAGCTATTCCAAATAACTGTTCTACTATACGAATCCGGTTTACTACTCAGAATCATCTAGATTAGTGTCAAAGATTGCATCGGCATAACCCTTTACGACGAACTCTTTTATCACCTCCATAATCGAGAAAATTCCTTAGTCCACTAGTTACTAAGGATAACCTTGACCGTTGTCCTGTGATCCATTCCTAGATCACACTTGTACCCCTTGAGGTGCCGTACACAACATAGCATACTTTAGAGCCTACGTCTAAAGCATAGGGGACGACCTTCGTCCTTTCTCTCTATTCTGCCGTGGTCATGTCTTGAGTCTTACTCAATACTCATACCTTATAACACAACCAAGAACTCCTTTTTTGCCGATCTATTTTTTTGAACTCCTTCAAAATCTTGTCATGGTATGTTCTCGTTTGAAAGTACTATTAAGCGATTTGATCTATCCTTATAGATCTTGATGCTCAATGTTCAAGTAGCTTAATCCAGGTTTTCCATCAAAAAACACTTTTCAAATAACCCTGTATGCTTTCCAGAAATTCTACATCATTTTGATCAACAATATGTTAACAACATATACTCATCAAAAATTCTATAATGCTCCCACTCACTCCTTTGGAAATACAAGTTTCTCATAAACTTTGTATAAACTCAAAATCTTTGATCATCTCATCAAAGCGTACATTCCAACTCCGAGATGCTTACTCCAGTCCTTAGAAGGATTGCTGGAGCTTTGCATACTTGTCAGCATCTTTCAGGATTGACAAAACCTTCTGGTTGTATCACATACAACCTTTCCTCAAGAAAAATGTCGAGGAAACAATGTTTTGACATCCTATCTGCAAGATTTCATAAATAATGCAGTAACTGCTAACATAATTCCAACAGACTCTTAGCATCACTACGAGTGAGAAAGTCTCATCATAGTCAACTCCTTGAACTTGTCGAGAAACATCTTAACGACAAGTCGAGCTTTCTTAATGGTGACACTTACCATCATTGTCTATCTTCCTTTTAAAATCCATCTGCACCTAACAGCCTTACGACCATCAAGTAGTTCTTTCAAAGTCTATACTTTGTTTTATACATGGATCCTCTCTCGGATTTTATGGCCTCGAGCCATTCGTCGGAATCCGGGCCCACCATCGCTTCTCCATAGCTCGTAGGTTCATTGTTGTCTAGCAACATGACTTCCAAGAAAGGATTACGTACCACTCTGAAGTAGTACACATCCTTGTCGACCTATGAGGTTTGGTAGTGACTTGATCCGAAGTTTCATGATCACTATCATAAGCTTCCACTTCAATTGGTGTAGGTGCCACAGGAACAACTTCCTATGCCTTGCTACACACTAGTTGAAGTGTGTAGCGACCAGACCTCAAACAGTCTGATCTCTGTGCTCCGGTGTCATCCCTGGATCAGTAATGCTGACACCACACAGTACTCGGAGGATTTATAGCAGAGTAGCAATCACACACTTATTACATCGAGTGTCTCAGAAGAGAACTTATTACAATAAATATGGATTAAGGCCATCTAATAACGATAACAGCGGAAGGCTTGGAAGATAAGTGAGTCCATCAACTCCAACGGCATCACTGAGTATAGAACCACGACCTAAAAACTCCTTAATCGTCGTCTGAAAAGTCTGCAACATTAACGTTGCAGCTCGAAAACGGGTCAGCACATGGAATATGCTGGCAAGGTAACACATAGAGAGTAATGGAATGAAACAGCTATACTATATGCATATTTGGCTGGTGGAAAGCTCTATGGTTACAGTTTTTGCATAAAGCCAATTTTTCCCTACTTCAAAGGAATAATTTTATTTAACTATCATGGTAGTTGTTAAACATTGAGAATGGTTGACAGCATTCTCAATCCCAATTAAGCATCATCATTAAACATAACCCAACAAAATTAATTTAGAGTAACATGTTGAGATTCACATGATAATCCAGGTACTAGATACTCAAGATGTCCATAACCGGGGACACGGCTAATCATGATTAGTTTGTTACACTTTGCAGAGGTTTGCACATGTTTCCCCACAAGACTCGATCGCCTCCGTTTAGTTTCTCGCACTACAGGGTGTTTGAGAAGACGGATGACCGATACATAGTCTTTCAGAAGCACTAGCACCTTACAATCGGGTAGACCGTACCACCTACATCCCCTACATCTGCTAGTCTACCACTGTAAGAGTTCGCACAACTTAGTCAACTATGCTAGAGCCCATAATAGCTTGTGGCTGCACACGTAAGTTTCTAGTATGAATAGTCTTATGATCCCTTTGAGCCTGGGTGGCGGTCCAAAAGAAAACAGGCAAGTCCTGGAATACCCAGGTGCCTCAATCCACCCAAATGTGTGTTTAAGTTTCCACCTTAGATAAACCACTAATTAACAATCTCACATCTGTCAATGGATTTCACTCACCCAATCCACGTCTACTAGCATAGCATGGCATGTTAAGCAAACGTAGAAGTAACTCCCAAAGGTTTGAAAATAAACTGGTAATAGGTACTACCTCATCTACTTCCCATCCCACGATTTAATTAGATCCTAATCATGCAATGTGTGAGGATTGATCTAATGTAATAAAACTGGGAAGTAGAGAAGGTATGATCAAATTGTTACTTGCCTTGCTGATGATCCGGGAAAACTAGCGATTCGAAGTAACAGGCGGCGCACTCCGGATACTCTATCGCAAACAAACAAACAAACAAGCATACAATAAGTACTCATATAATGCACAGGTAAAACTCAAATAATAGATCTAACCAGAAGGTTCAACTTAAGAACTCCGGTTGGCAAAAGAATCAAATCGAACGAAGCAACAAAAGACAAACGGCGAATGAAAACAACTTCGTTCTAGTAATCTGGATCTAGGGCAAATTTTACAGTAGCAAAATCTTGTTTAGGTTGGTTAAACGGATAGAGGGTTTCGAGACGAATCCCTAGGCACTTGAATCGCCTGATTCCGATAAACGAGCGAAAAGATAAACTAAAACGAAAATTGGATCAGGAATCGCGATCAGAAAAATCGCGGATTTAATCCGAGAAAAAGAAAAACAAAGAACAGATTAACGAACGAACGTTCGTTATCTGAAACTAAACGATGAACGCGTTCGTTAAAACGAACGAATCGGTGAACGTTCACTAATTAAATAAACCAGAGAAATAAACCGATCTAGGGTTTCGAAAAAAAATAAACCGAGGCGGTTTTTTTTAAACCGAACGGCGAACGGCGGCGGCTATACCTCCGGCGAGGCACTCCGGCGGGTGGGGCGGGGCTCCGGCGGCGGCGGTGGCTATGCGGGGCGGCGCAGCAGCGGCAGCGGCGGCGGCGGCAGCGCAGGCGGCGGGGCGGCTGCGGCTTGGCGGGCGGCGGGGCGGGGTGAGGTGAGGGGCGGCGGGGCGGCTCGGTATTTAAGAGAGGGAGGGGGGGGTGCTGCCTTGGGGGAGGGGGCACGGCGGCGGCCCCGAGCCAGACTCGGGCGGCGGCGCGGCTCTGGTCTCCTGGAGGGAGACGCAGGCGGCGGGGTGGGCCGTCGGCTGGGCCTTGGCCCAGTCGGCGCGCGGCGCGTTTTTTTTAAATATTCTGCTTGGAAGAAAAGAAAAAAAGAAATACTAAACGGACTCCAAAAATTCCGAAATAAATTTTCACGGGCTTCTAAAATCGAGCCTCACAAGGTGAACATTTATTTGGGACCTAAATGCAAATGTAAAAACGCATTTTTTTTCCTAATTTCAAATAAAACACCAAAAAACTCCGAAATAAAATCTTATTTGATTTTATTATTAAATCCTCAATATTTATTTATTTTGGGAAAGTCATTTTATTCCCTCTCTCATATTTCTGTATTATAAATAATTGATGATAAAATAAATAAAATCAAATGATCCTATTCTCAAAATTTGAGAGAACTCAAATATGAAAATATCAAAATCCCCAACTCTCTCCATGGGTCATTGAGTTGCGTAGAATTTCTAGGATCAACCAAAATGCAAAAGAAATATGATATGCATTGATGATCTAATGTATAACATTCCAAATTGAAAATTTGGGATGTTACAAAGTGACGGTTCAATAACCTCATCAAGTCTCCACCATCCTCCCACTCAATTCTTTTGAGAGAAACTTTTCCTCGAGAAAGGACCCGTTTCTAGAAACAATCACTTTTGCTTCCGGATTTGAAATAGGAGGTATACCCAACTATTTTTCGGTATTCTATGAAGATGCATTTATCCGCTTTGGGTTCGAGCTCATGAGCCTGAAACTTTTTCACATAAGCATTGCAGCCCTAAACTTTTAAGAAACGACAGCTTAGGTTTCTCTAAACCATAGTTCATACGGTGTCGTCTCAAAGGAATTGTGTGGTGCCCTATTTAAAGTGAATGCGGTTGTCTCTAATGCCTAACCCATAAACGATAGTGGTAATTAGATAAGAGACATCATGGTATGCACCATATCCAATAGGGTGCAGTTATGATGTTCGGACACACCATCACACTATGGTGGTCCAGGCGGTATTAGTTGCGAAACAATTTCCACAATGTCTTAATTGTGTGCCAAACTCGTAACTCAGATATTCATCTCTATGATCATATCATAGACATTCTATCATCTTGTCACGACGATCTTCAACTTCACTCTGAAATTACTTAAACCTTTCAATAATTCAGACTTGTGTTTCATCAAGTAAATATACTCAGTATCTACTCAAATCATCTATGAAGTAAGAACATAACGATATCCACTGCGTGCCTCAGCACTTATTGGACTGCACACATCAAAATGTATTACTTCCAACAAGTTGCTTTCTTGTTCCATCTTACTGAAAACGAGGCCTTTCAGTCATCTTGCCCTTGTGATATGATTTGCATGTCTCAAGTGATTTCAAAATCAAGTGAGTCCAAACGATCCATCTGCATGGAGTTTCTTCATGCATATCTACCAATAGACATGGTTCGCATGTCTCAATCTTTTCAAAACGAGTGAGTCCAAAGATCCATCAACATGGAGCTTCTTCATGCGTTTGATACCAATATGACTCAAATGGCAGTGCCACAAGTATGTGGTACTATCATTACTATCTTATATATTTTGGCATGAACATGTGTATCACTACGATCGAGATTCAATGAACCATTCATTTTAGGTGCAAGACCATTGAAGGTATTATTCAAATAAACAGAGTAACCATTATTCTCCTTAAATGAATAACCATATTGCGATAAACATGATCCAATCATGTCTATGCTCAATGCAAACACCAAATAACAATTATTTAGGTTTAACACCAATCTCGATGGTAGAGGGAGCATGCGATGATTGATCACATCAACCTTGGAAACACTTCCAACACATATCGTCATCTCACCTTCAGCTAGTCTCCGTTTATTCTGTAGCCTTTTATTTCGAGTTACTAACACTTAGCAACTGAACCGGTATTTTAATACCCTGGTGCTACTAGGAGTACTAGTAAAGTACACATTAATATAACGTATTTCCAAAATACTTCTGTCGACCTTGCCAGCCTTCTCATCTACCAAGCATCTAGGGTAGTTCTGCTTCAGTGACCGTTCCCCTCATTACAGAAGCACTTAGTCTCGGGTTTGGTTCAACCTTGGGTTTCTTCACTAGAGCAGCAACTGATTTGCTATCTCATGAAGTATCCCTTCTTTCCATTGCCCTTCTTGAAACTAGTGGTTTAACCATCAACAATTGATGCTCCTACTTGATTTCTACTTTCGCGGTGTCAAACATCACGAGTTGCTCAAGGATCATCATGTCTATCCCTGATATGTTATAGTTCATCACAAAGCTCCAATAGCTTGGTGGCAGTGACTATGGAGAATCATCACTATCTCATCTGGAAGATTAACCCCCACTCGATTCAAGCGATTGCAGTACTCAGACAATCTGAGCACATGCTTAACGATTGAGCTTTTCTCCCTTAGTTTGCAGGCTTAAGAAACTTGTCAGAGGTCTCATACCTCTTGACGTGGGCACTAGTCTGAAATCCCAATTTCAGTCTTTGGGACATCTCATATGTTCTGCGACGTTTCAAAAATGTCTTTGGTGCCACAATTCTAAACCGTTAGCATTATGCATTGAACTATCATGTAGTCATCAAAACGTGTATGTCAGATGTTTCCCAACATCTACAGACGACGCTCGAGGTTCAACACACTGAGCGGTGCATTAAGGACATAATCCTTCTGTGCAGCAATGAGGACAATCCTCAGTTTACGGACCCAGTCCGCATAATTGCTACTGTCAACTCTCAACTAAATTTTCTCTAGGAACATATCTAAAACAGTAGAACCAAAGCGTGAGCTACGACATAATTTGCAAAGACCTATTGACTATGTTCATAATAATTAAGTTCATCTAATCAAATTATTTAATGAACTCCCACTTAGATAGACATCCCTCTAGTCATCTAAGTGATACATGATCCGAGTCAACTAGGCTGTGTCCGATCATCACGTGAGACGGACTAGTCATCATCGGTGAACATCTTCATGTTGATCGTATCTTCTATAGGACTCATGTTCGACCTTTCAGTCTTCCGTGTTCCGAGGCCATGTCTGTACATGCTAGGCTCGTCAAGTCAATCTAAGTGTATTGCGTGTGTAAATCTGGCTTACACCCGTTGTATGCGAACGTTAGAACCTATCACACCCGATCATCACGTGGTGCTTCGGAACACCTTAGCAACAGTGCACAGTTAGGGGGAACACTTTCTTGAAATTATGGTGAGGGATCATCTTATTTATGCTACCGTCGTTCAAAGCAAATAAGATGTAAACCATGATAAACATCACATGCAATCAAATAGTGACATGATATGGCCAATATCATTTTGCTCCTTTTGATCTCCATCTTCGGGGTGCCATGATCATCGTCGTCACCGGCATGACACCATGATCTCCATCATCGTGTCTTCATGGAGTTGTGTCGTCAACTATTACTCCTACTACTATGGCTAACGGTTAGCGATAAAGTAAAGTAATTACATGACGTATAAGTTGACACGCAGGTCATAAATAAATTAAGACAACTCCTATGGCTCCTGCCGGTTGTCATACTCATCGACATGCAAGTCGTGATTCCTATTACAAGAACATGATCAATCTCATACATCACATATATCATTCAGCACATCCTTTTGGCCATATCACATCACACGGCATATGCTGCAAAAACAAGTTAGACGTCCTCTAATTGTTGTTGCAAGTTTTTACATGGCTGCTTGTAACACCCCGGATATGACTTTCCCAATATGTATTCCAACTCTTGCTGTTTCCGGCGTTAAGTTATTTTGTTTTTCTCGGGTTCGGGTTTTTGTCTCCGTGTGTTGTTCTCGTTGTCTTGCATCTCATATCATGTCATAATGTGCATTGCATTTGCATACGTGATCATCTCATGCATTCGAGCATTTTCCCCGTTGTCCGTTTTGCATTCCGGCACTTCGTTCTCCTCCGGTGGTCATTTCTACCTTTCTTTCGTGTGTGGGGATTAAACATTTCTGGATTGGACCGAGACTTGCCAAGCGGCCTTGGTTTACTACCGGTAGACCGCCTGTCAAGTTTCGTATCATTTGGACTTCGTTTGATACTCCAATGGTTAACCGAGGGACCGAAAAGGCCTCGTGTGTGTTGCAGCCCAACACCCTTCCAATTTGGCCCAAAACCCACCAAAACCCTCTCCATCATCTAGAGCATTCGATCACGATCGCGTGGCTGAAAACCGCACCTCATTTGGACACTCCTAGCTCCCTCTAGGCCTATAAATAGGTCCTCCTCCGAAAATCCGGATCTCTTCCCCGTCCAAACCCTAAAAATCGCCCCGCCGCCACCGGACACGTCCGGCCGCCGCCGGACGAAGTCGCCGCTGCCGCCCGCGCCAATCAGGAGGCGCCACGTGGCCGGCCGCCTCCTCCCACCGCCGCCCATCTCCTACCTCCCGCCGCCGCCTTGCTCAGCTCCGGCGAGCGCGAGCCGCCGCACCACCGCTCCGGCGCGCTGCTCGCCCGCGCGCCTCGCCGCCCACCGTCGCCCGCCGCCTCCTCGATGTCCGGCCCCGCCGACCTCCTCCTCCCCTCGTCGCCGGCCTCCTCCACGCCAAATCTGGCCGCCGTCGACTACAACTCCGGCCGGAGAGCTTCGGGAAGCGTGCCGCTACAGTGCCGGTCGATCTGAGATCTAGATCCAGTTTTCCTCGCGGTTGACTTTTTGCCCGAAACCCTAGTTCATATGCTCCTGTTCATCGCATCGTAACTCCTCATCCGTAACTCCGTTTTTGGCATATAGCATATCAAAATGTTCGTCTCAGAGAGTACATCATTTCATTCCATTGCATCATTTTCATTTGAGTTTATCTTGATGCCCGAAATGCTGTTAGAAGAGTGCTACTTGAGATAATTGTCAGATCTGTTGCTCCATTTAGATATTTGTCATTTTTGCCATGTTTATTGTGTGCATGATATGCCCATGAGCTCTACATATGTTTTGTTAAGGGTTTTGCCATCTTTCCAGAGGTGCAGCCCATGTATTTTTGTGATGTGTGTGGTGACTAGCACAAGCTTGCAAAGTGAGGCACTTGGTAATGCTGATTTCAGGGACTTAGCAGTTCCACTAAGTCCTTGATCTATTTTTCTCATGATGCCATATGTTTATGTTGTTTCCTAGTGATCCGTGCCTCTTTTGAGGATGATCAGTAAGTATGTTTTGTTAATCTTGTAGTGCTCTATCCATCCATGTCTTTGTTTGCAATTTATGTAGCACCCTAGCTTGAGTCAATCGAGCTCTACTTTTGTCATTTCGTGAATCTGGGCAGATCGTCTACTTGTTAGCGATTTTGCCGATGATGTTGTAGTTGATTCGTGCATGCTATACTATTGTTCTTGCCATGTCTAGCTTGCATTTTGTGTATTCTTGATGGGTGTATACTTAGGTTTCCATGACTTGCTCTGTAGTGAGTGCATCGAGCTCGTAAACATGCCTACTTGATATCTGTTTTCAGCATGTTCCAGTTTTCACCAAGTCTGAGAACTGATTATGTTTTTGCCATGTTCACATGCTTGCAAATGTATTTTCTGATCCATTTTGGCTCAAGGTCACTAAGGGACTTTGTTAAGCTCTTTGAGTAGCTCCATGCCATGCTTTACTTTGCCATTTTCAGGTCCTGTAGCATGTAGTTTTGTTGCTCCAAAGAGTGCTATCTGATCTGAAATTCCAGACAAGTGTTAATTTCACCAAGTCTGAGATCTGTTTGTCATATGCATTTTTGCCATGCTTGTTTGAACCTGTTAATGGATGATTTGGCCGTAGCTCAGTGCTAGACTTTTGTTAAGCATCTTGAATGGATTCCTGCCATGTATTTTGATGCCATGTTTGGGTGCTGTAGCATGTTCATATTGTTGCATTTAGATGGCTACTTGCTGTAAATCGCAGAACGTGGTCATATTTGAATTGCTTGCCATTTTCAAACCATAACTCCGATTCCGGCGTTCTTTATATCGTTTTCAAGCGATTTCATCTCATCTTTCCAGTGGCACACTTGGATTTCCAAGTTGAGGCCAGGTTCATGCATCCCTTGTCAAATCTTGCATATGCATCCCGCATCGCATCCCGCATAGCATACCATCCTTGCATCATATTGTTTGAGTTTTGCACGTGGTTGATTGTGTCCTTGTTGCTTGTTTGTCTTGTTTGGGTAGAGAAGGGAGATGAGTTCGCTAACGAGGAGCCCGTTGAGTTTGCTTTCGAGGATCCAGTCAACTCTGACAACTTTGCAGGCAAGATGATCATACCCTCGAAATCACTACTATTTTTGCTATGCTAGATGCTCGCTCTTTTGCTATGCCAATGCTACGATGCCTACCACTTTCTTTCAAGCCTCCCAAATTGCCATGTCAAACCTCTAACCCACCATGTCCTAGCAAACCATTGATTGGCTATGCTACCGCTTTGCTCAGCCCCTCTTATAACGTTGCTAGTTGCAGGTGAAGATTGGAGACCGTTCCTTGTTGGAACATTTATTTACTTGTTGGGATATCATTATATTGCCATGTTATCTTAATGCATCTATATACTTGGTAAAGGGTGGAAGGCTCGGCCTCTCGCCATAGTGTTTTGTTCCACTCTTGCCGCCCTAGTTTCCGTCATATCGGTGTTATGTTCTCGGATTTTGCGTTCCTTACGCGGTTGGGTTATAATGGGAACCCCTTGATAGTTCACCTTGATTAAAGCTTTTCCAGCAATGCCCAACCTTGGTTTTGCCATTTGCCACCTAGCCTCTTTTTCCCTTGGGTTTCCGGAGCCCGAGGGTCATCTTATTTAAACCCCCCGGGCCAGTGCTCCTCTGAGTGTTGGTCCGACCGAGTAGACTGCGGGGCCACCTCGGGGCAACTTGAGGGTTGGTTTTACTCGTAGGATGTCTCATCTGAGTGTGCCCTGAGAACGAGATACGTGCAGCTCCTATCGGGATTTGTCGGCACATTCGGGCGGTGTTGCTGGTCTTGTTTTAACCTGTCAAAGTGTCTTGAAGAACCGAGATACCGAGTCTGATCGGAACGTCTCGGGAGGAGGTCTATTCCTTCGTTGACGGTGAGAGCTTGTCATGGGCTAAGTTGGGACTCCCCTGCAGGGATTTGAACTTTCGAAAGCCGTGCCCGCGGTTATGGGCAGATGGGAATTTGTTAATGTCCGGTTGTAGATTACTTGAACCTTAACTTAATTAAAATGAATCAACAGTGTGAGTTACCGTGATGGCCTCTTCTCGGTGGAGTCCAGGAAGTGGACACGGTGTTGGAGTAATGTTTGCGCAGGTTGCTCTCTAGTTATTCGATCGCGCTTTGCCTCCTCTTCCCGCTCTCTTTTGCGAACAGGATAGCCACCATACATGCTAGTCGCTTGCTGCAGCTCCACATATTTTACCTTGCCTTACCTATAAGCTTAAATAGTCTTGATTGCGAGGGTGCGAGATTGCTGAGTCCCTGTGGCTCACATATTACTATTACACCAGATGCAGGGCCTGATGATTCCGCTCCAGGTGACGCGCTCGAGCTCAAGTGGGAGTTTGACGAGGACTCTCAACGATACTATGTTTCCTTTCCTGATGATCAGTAGTAGTGCCCAGTTGGGGGTGATCGGGACCGTGTCGCATGTTGGGTTATCTTTTATTTTGGCGCCATAGTCGGGCCATGAGTGTTTGAATGATGTAATGTTATTTATGTACCCTGATTGATGTGGCGAGTGTAAGCCAACTATGTTATCTCCCTCTTTATTATCTATATATTACATGGGATGTTGTGAAGATTGCCTAACTTGCGACATATGCCGTCAATGCGATTATGCCTCTAAGTCGTGCCTCGACACGTGGGAGATATTGTCACATCGAGGGTGTTAGAAGTTGCTAATCAGAGCCTTCCCCGACCTTAGGTGCCCCATTGCTTGATCATTTTTAGCGGACGAGTTGTGTATAGAAAAAATGTTTTGAGTCATTTAGGAATTATATATCGGAGAGTTTAGGAATTCTTTTTACTTCCCAGTCTCCTCATCGCTCTGGTAAGGCATCCTGACGTAGAGTTTTTACTCTTCTCTTCTCAAATTTCACTAAATTTTTTTTAGGATCACGCGGGTATCTTGGAATCGTTCCGATGGTTTTATGACGAGAACATTGTCTTGGTGCCTCCTGTCAGGGGTTTTGTGGAAGTGTCCCAGGGAGTTGAGCTCTGAGGTGTTGTCGTCATAATTTTATCGTTGCAGTTCTGGAATACCTGAGTTTAGTACGCCGACATCGAAAATCTCTTTTATGCAGTTCGTTGGTGAGATAACCTCGACGCCACCCAGTACTGGGGCGGGAGTTCGGGAGTATCGCCATAACTTGTATAACGGATGCTTTTCGAAGGTTGAGGTAGATGGTTTACGAAGTTTCTCTCGGTTATGTGTTGAAGGATGGATACAGCTGGATGTAGGATTTTCTAGATTTGGGTGAGATATTATGCTTCCCCTGTATCCCCAACACCTGATTGCATAACCGGAAAGGTTCGGGAGTTTCATAGGTGGGAATTCTCGTAGCTCTAGTTCTTCTTCCACGGATATTTGGTTTGAGATTGGGATTTCTTACCGAGTATTCGTTCTTGATCCGTACCTTGTTGATTTATTTCTCTACCTAAATTCTAAGTGGCTTCTCAATTTATGGATATGTGACCATTTCAAGAGGAATGCATTCGTTCATTTTGTTCGGATGTGAAGACTATATGTTGCAATTTTCATTCCGTTGGATTCAGCTTCATTTTATCTGTCAATGTGCTAACGGTGGTCAACCTCTTCAGGATGGCTCCCGCTAAGAGCACCAATCATAATCAAAATCAAGATCCGCCACCACCTCCACCTCCTCCGGAGGCATGGCAAGCTGTGATGGCCGCAACCAATGCAAACACACAGTTGATCATGCAAATTCTCCAAGAGCGCAATCAAGGCAACCAAGGGAACCAAGGCAACAATCAGAATCACTTTGCTACACTCAACCAGTTCCTTGCTAACGGGCCAAAGACTTTCAGCAATTGTGTTGAGGCTACTGATGCTGACGATTAGCTCGTGGATCTGTGCAAGCATTTCGAGTGCAGTAACGTCAGGCCTGAGGACTTCGTCAAGTTCGCTTCCTTCCAACTCAAAGATCAAGCTGCAGAATGGTTCCGGCAGTACAAGGATTCCAGAGGTGGACGTGTGATCACCTGGGATGAATTCCGTCAAGATTTCAGAGCTCACCATATCCCTCAGAGCATGGTGGAAAGCAAGCGTGAGGAATTCCGCAACCTGAAGCAAGGCTCTTTGTCTGTCTATGACTACAACAAGTTGTTCCAGAAGCTCGCCCGCTTTGCCAAGCAGGACGTACCTGATGAGAAGAGCATGATATACCAGTTCAGAGGTGGTCTCAGAGAAGAAATCCAGCTAGCTCTTGTTCTCTTTGAGCCCTTGAGGTACGATGAGTTCTACAACATGGCATTGAAGCAAGAGGCCGCTCAACTGAGGTGTGATGCTTCCAAGAAGCGAGTCAGAGATGCTACTCCTTCTTCCTCTACTCAAGTGGCCAAGCAGCAGAAGTATTGGCTTCCTCCTCCTCCGTCCCGTCAGCCGTATCAGCAGAAGAGCAAAGGTGGCAGTGGATCTTCCCACCCACCCAACCCTGGCTTTCAGAACAAGACTTTGTCTCAGGCTCCAAGATCGAGTGCTCCGTATCACCGTCCGCTTTCAGAGGTCACGTGCAACAAGTGCTAACAAAAGGGTCACTATGCCAACAAATGCTTCAATCAGAGGCGCCTTCCTCCTCCTCCTCCTGTGAGATCAGCAAGTACAGCTGTGGTCAAGCATAATCCCAAGCACGCCAAGGTCAACTTGATGAATGCAGCTCAGGCAGAGGACTCGTCAAATGTCATCATGGGTAACCTTCCTGTTAACGATGTTCCTGCAAAAGTACTTTTTGATACTGGTGCATCGCATTCTTTCTTGTCATGCCCTTTTGCATCGAAGCACAATGTTGATACTGAGATCATGCCCAAAGTCATGCAAGTTGTTTCTCCCGGCAAGCTTTTGACTTCTAGTTTGGTTGCTCCCGATATCTCTATCACGTTGGGCGACTACAAGTTTCTTTCTTCTCCGGTGGTTCTTGGTAACTCTGATATTGATCTTATTCTCGGGATGGATTGGCTTTCTAAGCACAAGGCGCATCTTGATTGTGCAGCCAGGCAGATTCAATTGACTCATTCGTCTGAGGATGTAATTGTCTTTGCCGCTCGTGACGATACCATCCGTCTGTTTTCTCTCAATGAGAAGGGTGAACTCGATGCCATCTCTCAAATTCTAGTCGTTTGCGAATATCAAGACGTATTTCCCGAAGAGCTTCCAGGAATGCCTCCGCACCGGCCAGTTGAATTCGTCATTGATCTTGAGCCTGGCACGGAACCTGTGTGCAAGCGTCCTTACAAGCTCGGACCTGAAGAGTTGAAGGAGCTGAAGAAGCAACTCGGTATTCAAGAGAGAATGGGTCTCATCCGGCCTAGTTCTTCTCCGTGGGGTTGTGGTGTTCTTTTTGTGAAGAAGAAGGATGGAACAGACCGACTTTGTGTTGATTACCGTCCATTGAACAAGAAGACCATCAAGAACAAATACCCACTTCCCAACATCAATGAGCTGTTCGAACAACTCAAAGGTGCCCAAGTATTCTCCAAGATTGATCTCCGTATGGGTTATCATCAGATTCGAATCCGTGAGCAAGATATTCCCAAGACGGCTTTCAGGACAAGCTATGGTTCATATGAATACACTGTCATGTATTTTGGCCTCGTCAACGCTCCTCCGATGTTCTCTCGCATGATGAACTTCATCTTCAACACCTACACCAATGACTTCGTTTTGGTCTATCTCGACGACATTCTGGTTTTCTCGAAGAACAAGGAAGATCATGCCAAGAACTTGCATTTGGTACTCGATAAGCTGAGGGAACACCAGTTCTACGCCAAGTTCTCCAAGTGCGAATTTTGGCTCGATGAGGTTCTTTATCTTGGTCATATCATCTCTGCCAAGGGCATTGCAGTGAATCCTGAGAAGGTGTCTGCAATTGTGAATTGGGAACCTCCTCAGAACGTGAAGCAACTCCGTAGCTTCCTCGGTCTCGCAAGCTACTGTCGAAGATTCGTTGAAAACTTTTCTAAGATCACAAAGCCTCTCTCAAATCTTCTCCAGAAGCACGTCAAGTACGTTTGGTCTCCGGAGTGTGACATTGCTTTCAACACTTTGAAAGAGAAATTGGTCACTGCTCCAGTTCTGACTCCGCCTGATGAATCCAAGCCGTACGAGGTCTTTTGTGATGCCTCTCTCCAAGGTCTTGGCGCAGTGTTGATGCAAGAGAAGAAAGTTGTTGCTTATACCTCTCGCCAGTTGAAGCCCAATGAGAAGAACTACCCCACTCATGATCTCGAGTTGGCGGCAGTTGTGCATGCTCTTTTGACTTGGAGACATCTCTTATTGGGAAGAAAAGTGGACATCTTCACTGACCACAAGAGTCTCAAGTACATCTTCACTCAGCCTAATCTCAACCTCAGGCAAACTCGATGGGTCGAAATGATTCAAGAGTATAATCCGAGTATCAAGTATACTCCAGGCAAGGCCAATGTGATTGCTGACGCATTGAGCAGGAAAGCTTATTGCAACAGTCTGATTCTCAAGCCTTATCAACCCGAGCTTTGTGGAGCTTTCCGCAAACTTAATCTGCAAGTTGTTCCTCAAGGTTTCCTCGCCAACCTTCAAGTCTCTCCTACCTTGGAAGACCAGATTCGCCAAGCCCAGCTTCTTGATGCTATGGTGAAAAAGGTGAAGATTGGGATTGCCAAGAGTCAACCCAAGTACAAGTGCTACCGCCTAGATGACATGGACACTCTCTTCTTCGAGGATCGTATTATTGTGCCCAAAGGTGAACTTCGTAAAGTGATCATGAACGAGGCTCACAATTCTCTCCTCTCCATCCACCTTGGGAGTACGAAGATGTATCAGGACCTCAAGCAGGCTTATTGGTGGACTCGAATGAAGCGCGAGATCGCTCAGTTCGTGAATGAGTGTGATGTCTGCAGAAGAGTGAAGGCAGAACACCAAAGGCCAGCTGGTCTCCTCCAATCTCTTGCCATTCCAGAATGGAAGTTTGACCACATTGAAATGGACTTCGTGACTGGGTTTCCAAAGTCCAAGCATGGCAATGATGCTATATTCGTTGTCATCGACAAACTCACTAAAGTGGCTCACTTTCTGCCTATCAAAGAGTCAATCACTGTAGCTCAATTGGCGGAACTCTATACCTCTCGAATTGTCTCTCTGCATGGTATCCCAGAAGTGATCTCTCCAGACCATGGCAGCATCTTTATCTCCAAGTTTTGGGATTCTTTTCAGAAGGCCATGGGCACCAACATCCGCTTCAGCACAGCTTTCCATCCTCAAACTAGCGGTCAAGTCGAGCGTGTCAACCAAATTCTTGAAGATATGCTCAGGGCTTGTGTGATCTCCTTCGGCATGAAGTGGGAGGATTGTCTTCCATATGCTGAATTCTCCTATAACAACAGTTTTCAAGCAAGTTCGGGCAAGGCCCCATTTGAAATTCTGTATGGCAGGAAGTGCCGTACCCCTCTCAACTGGTCTGAAACCGGTGAACGTCAGCTTCTCGGAAATGACTTAATCACAGAGGCAGAGGAAATGTGCAAAGTCATTCGAGATAACCTCAAAGCAGCCCAATCCCGCCAGAAGAGCTACGATGATAGTAAGCACCATGATTTGGCTTTCGAGATCAGAGATCATGTTTACCTCCGCGTCTCTCCTATTAAAGGTACTCGTCGCTTCGGTATCAAAGGGAAGCTTGCCCCTAGATACGTGGGACCTTTCAAGATTGTCAGCAAGAGAGGCGACCTCGCCTACCAACTCGAGCTTCCTTCAAACTTTGCAAATGTTCATGACGTGTTCCATGTCTCTCAGCTCCGAAAGTGCTTCGAAACTCCTGACCGCACCGTCAACTTCGAGGACATTGAGCTCCAAGAAGATCTCTTATCGTGAGCACCCAGTTGCTATTCTTGAAGAGACTAAACGCAAGACTCACAACAAGTCAATCAAATTCCTCAAAGTCAAGTGGTCACACCATTCCGACTGTGAAGCTACCTGGGAACGCGAGGAACACCTCCGTTCTGAGTACCCGGCGTTCTTTCAGTCCTGGATCTCGGGACGAGATCCTTTCGTAGTGGTGGAGTGTTGTAACACCCCGGATATGACTTTCCCAATATGTATTCCAACTCTTGCCGTTTTCGGCGTTAAGTTATTTTATTTTTCTCGGGTTTGGGTTTTTGTCTCCGTGTGTTGTTCTCGTTGTCATGCATCTCATATCATGTCATCATGTGCATTGCATTTGCACACGTGATCATCTCATGCATTCGAGCATTTTCCCCGTTGTCCGTTTTGCATTCTGGCGCTTCGTTCTCCTCCGGTGGTCATTTCTACCTTTCTTTCGTGTGTGGGGATTGAACATTTCCGGATTGGACCGAGACTTGCCAAGCGGCCTTGGTTTACTACCGGTAGACCGCCTGTCAAGTTTCGTATCATATGGACTTCGTTTGATACTCCAACGGTTAACCGAGGGACCGAAAAGGCCTCGTGTGTGTTGCAGCCCAACACCCTTCCAATTTGGCCCAAAACCCACCAAAACCCTCTCCATCATCTAGAGCGTTCGATCACGATCGCGTGGCCGAAAACCGCACCTCATTTGGACACTCCTAGCTCCCTCTAGGCCTATAAATAGGTCCTCCTCCGAAAATCCGGATCTCTTCCCCGTCCAAACCCTAAAAATCGCCCCGCCGCCACCGGACACGTCCGGCCGCCGCCAGACGAAGTCGTCGCCGCCGCCCGCGCCAATCAGGAGGCGCCACGTGGCCGGTCGCCTCCTCCCACCGCCGCCCTTCTCCTACCTCCCGCCGCCGCCTTGCTCAGCTCCGGCGAGCGCGAGCCGCCGCACCACCGCTCCGGCGCGCCGCCCGGCCGCCGTGCGCCGCCCACCGTCGCCCGCCGCCTCCTCGACGTCCGGCCCCGCCGACCTCCTCCTCCCCTCGTCGTCGGCCTCCTCCATGCCAAATCCGGCCGCCGTCGACTACAACTCCGGCCGGCGAGCTTCGGGAAGCGCGCCGCTACAGTGCCGGTCGATCTGAGATCCAGATCCAGTTTTCTTCGCGGTTGACTTTTTGCCCGAAACCCTAGTTCATATGCTCCTATTCATCGCATCGTAACTCCTCATCCGTAACTCCGTTTTTGGCATATAGCATATCAAAATGTTCGTCCCAGAGAGTACATCATTTCATTCCATTGCATCATTTTCATTTGAGTTCATCGTGACGCCCGAAATGCTGTTAGAAAAGTGCTACTTGAGATAATTGTCAGATCTGCTGCTCCATTTAGATATTTTTCATTTTTGCCATGTTTATTGTGTGCATGATATGCCCATGAGCTCTACATATGTTTTGTTAAGGGTTTTGCCATCTTTCCAGAGGTGCAACCCATGTATTTTTGTGATGTGTGTGGTGACTAGCACAAGCTTGCAAAGTGAGGCACTTGGTAATGCTGATTTCAGGGACTTAGCAGTTCCACTAAGTCCTTGATCTGTTTTTCTCATGATGCCATATGTTCATGTTGTTTCCTAGTGATCCGTGCCTCTTTTGAGGATGATCAGTAAGGATGTTTTGTTAATCTTGTAGTGCTCTATCCATCCATGTCTTTGTTTGAAATTTATGGAGCACCCTAGCTTGAGTCAATCAAGCTCTACTTTTGTCATTTCGTGAATCTGGGCAGATCGTCTACTTGTTAGCGATTTTGCCGATGATGTTGTAGTTGATCCGTGCATGCTATGCTATTGTTCTTGCCATGTCTAGCTTGCATTTTGTGTATTCTTGATGGGTGTATGCTTAGGTTTCCATGACTTGCTCTGTAGTGAGTGCATCGAGCTCGTAAACATGCCTACTTGATATCTGTTTTCAGCATGTTCCAGTTTTCACTAAGTCTGAGAACTGATTATGTTTTTGCCATGTTCACATGCTTGCAAATGTATTTTTCTGATCCATTTTGGCTCAAGGTCACTAAGGGACTTTTGTTAAGATCTTTGAGTAGCTCCATGCCATGCTTTACTTTGCCATGTTCAGGTCCTGTAGCATGTAGTTTTGTTGCTCCAAAGAGTGCTATCTGATCTGAAATTCCAGACAAGTGTTAATTTCACCAAGTCTGAGATTTGTTTGTCATATGCATTTTTGGCATGCTTGTTTGAACCTGTTAATGGATGATTTGGCCGTAGCTCAGTGCTAGACTTTTGTTAAGCATCTTGAATGGATTCCTGCCATGTATTTTGATGCCATGTTTGGGTTCTATAGCATGTTCATATTGTTGCATTTAGATGGCTACTTGCTGTAAATCGCAGAACGTGGTCATATTTGAATTGCTTGCCATTTTCAAACCGTAACTCCGATTCCGGCGTTCTTTATATCGTTTTCAAGCGATTTCATCTCATCTTTCCAGTGGCACACCTGGATTTCCAAGTTGAGGCCAGGTTCATGCATCCCTTGTCAAATCTTGCATATGCATCCCGCATCGCATCCCGCATAGCATACCATCCTTGCATCATATTGTTTGAGCTTTGCACGTGGTTGATTGTGTCCTTGTTGCTTATTTGTCTTGTTTGGGTAGAGCCGGGAGACGAGTTCGCTAACGAGGAGCCCGTTGAGTTTGCTTTTGAGGATATCATTATATTGCCATGTTATCTTAATGCATCTATATACTTGGTAAAGGGTGGAAGGCTCGGCCTCTCGCCATAGTGTTTTGTTCCACTCTTGCCGCCCTAGTTTCCGTCATATCGGTGTTATGTTCCCGGATTTTGCGTTCCTTACGCGGTTGGGTTATAATGGGAACCCCTTGATAGTTCACCTTGATTAAAGCTTTTCCAGCAATGCCCAACCTTGGTTTTACCATTTGCCACCTAGCCTCTTTTTCCCTTGGGTTTCCGGAGCCCGAGGGTCATCTTATTTAACCCCCCCGGGCCAGTGCTCCTCTGAGTGTTGGTCCGACCGAGTAGACTGCGGGGCCACCTCGGGGCAACTTGAGGGTTGGTTTTACTCGTAGGATGTCTCATCTGAGTGTGCCCTGAGAACGAGATATGTGCAGCTCCTATCGGGATTTTTCGGCACATTCGAGCGGTGTTGCTGGTCTTGTTTTAACCTGTCGAAGTGTCTTGAAGAACCGAGATACCGAGTCTGATCGGAATGTCTCGGGAGGAGGTCTATTCCTTTGTTGACCGTGAGAGCTTGTCATGGGCTAAGTTGGGACTCCCCTGCAGGGATTTGAACTTTCGAAAGCCGTGCCCGCGGTTATGGGCAGATGGGAATTTGTTAATGTCCGGTTGTAGATAACTTGAACCTTAACTTAATTAAATTGAATCAACAGTGTGAGTTACCATGATGGCCTCTTCTTGGCGGAGTTCGGGAAGTGGACACGGTGTTGGAGTAATGTTTGCGCAGGTTGCTCTCTAGTTATTCGATAGCGCTTTGCCTCCTCTTCCCGCTCTCTTTTGCGAACAGGATAGCCACCATACATGCTAGTCGCTTGCTGCAGCTCCACATATTTTACCTTGGCTTACCTATAAGCTTAAATAGTCTTGATCGCGAGGGTGCGAGATTGCTGAGTCCCTGTGGCTCACAGATTACTATTACACCAGATGCAGGGCCTAATGATTCCGCTCCAGGTGACGCGCTCGAGCTCAAGCGGGAGTTCGACGAGGACTCTCAACGATACTATGTTTCCTTTCCTGATGATCAGTAGTGGTGCCCAGTTGGGGGTGATCGGGACCGTGTCGCATGTTGGGTTATCTTTTATTTTGGCGCCGTAGTCGGGCCATGAGTGTTTGAATGATGTAATGTTATTTATGTACCCTGATTGACGTGGCGAGTGTAAGCCAACTATGTTATCTCCCCCTTTATTATCTATATATTACATGGGATGTTGTGAAGATTGCCTAACTTGCGACATATGCCTTCAATGCGATTATGCCTCTAAGTCGTGCCTCGACACGTGGGAGATATAGTCGCATCGAGGGTGTTACACTGCTATAGGTTTCTAGCAAGAACGTTTCTTACCTACGCCAAAACCACAACGTGATATGCCAATTTCTATTTACCCTTCATAAGGACCCTTTTCATCGAATGCGATCCGACTAAAGTGTGAGAGACAGACACCCGCTAGCCACCTTATGCAACTAGTGCATGTCAGTCGGTGGAACCAGTCTCACGTAAGCGTACGTGTAAGGTCGGTCCAGGCCGCTTCATCCCACGATGTCGCCGAATCAAGATAAGACTAGTAACGGCAAGTAAATCGACAAAATCAACGCCCACAACAACTTCGTTCTACTCGTGCATAGAAACTACGCATAGACCTAGCTCATGATGCCACTGTTGGGTTATGTAGAAGAAATTTAAAATTTTCTACGCATCACCAAGATCAATCTATGGAGTCATCTAGCAACGAGAGAGAGGGAGTGCATCTTCGTACCCTTGAAGATCGCTAAGCGGAAGCGTTCAAGAGAACGGGGTTGATGGAGTCGTACTCGTCGTGATCCAAATCACCGATGATCCTAGCGCCGAACTGATGGCACCTCCGCGTTCAACACACGTACGGAGAAGAGACGTCTCCTCCTTCTTGATCCAGCAAGGGGGGAGGAGAAGTTAATGGAGATCCAGCAGCACGACGGCGTGGTGGTGGAAGTAGCGGGATCCCGGCAGGGCTTCACCAAGCAGAAGCGGGGAGGAAGAGGTGTCACGGGAGGGAGGGAGGCGCCAGGGCTTCAGGTGCGGCTGCCCTCCCTCCCCTCCACTATATATAGGGGCCTAGGGGGGCGCCGGCCCCTTGTAGATCCCATCTAGGGACGGGGGCGGCAGCCCTAGGGGTGGCTTGGCCTCCAAGCCAAGTGGAGGCGCCCCCACCCCTTAGGGTTTCCAACCCTAGGCGCATGGGAGGCCCAAGGGGGGGGGGGCGCACCAGCCCACCAGGGGCTGGTTCCCACGCCCCTTCAGTCCATGGGGCCCTTCGGGATAGGTGGTCCCACCCGGTGGACCCCTGGGTGTTGGGGAACGTAGTAATTTCAAAAAAATTCCTACGCACACGCAAGATCATGGTGATGCACAACAACGAGACGGGAGAGTGTTGTCTACATACCCTCGTAGATCGGAAGCGGAAGCGTTATAACAACGCGGTTGATGTAGTCGTACGTCTTCACAGCCCGATCGATCAAGCACCGAAACTACGGCACCTCCAAGTTTTTGCACACGTTCATCTCGATGACGATCCCCGGACTCCGATCCAGCAAAGTGTCGGGGATGAGTTCCGTCAGCATGACGGCGTGGTGACGATCTTGATGTTCTACCTTCGCAGGGCTTCGCCTAAGCACCGCTACAATATTATCGAGGATTATGGTGGAGGGGGGCACCGCACACGGCTAAGAGATCAATGATCAATTGTCGTGTCTCTGGGGTGCCCCCTGCCCCCGTATATAAAGTAGTGGAGGAGAGGGCCGGCTAAGGAGGGTGGCGCGCCCAAGGGGGGAGTCCAACTCCCACCGGGAGTAGGACTCCCCTTTTTCCTATTAGGAGTAGGAGAGGGAAGGAAGAGGAAGGAGGGAGGAAGGAAAGGGGGGGCCGGCCCCCCTCCCAATTCGGATTGGGCTTGGGGGGGCGCCCCCTCCCTTGCTCCTTTCCCCTCCTTTCCACTAAGGCCCAATAAGGCCCATATACCTCCCGGGGGGTTCCGATAACCTCTCGGTGATCCGGTATTGTCCCAATCTTACCCGGAACCTTTCCGGTGTCCAAATATAGTCGTCCAATATATCGATCTTTATGTCTCGACCATTTTGAGACTCCTCATCAAGTCCGTGATCACATCCGAGACTCCGAACAACCTTCGGTACATCAAAATATATAAACTCATAATGAAACTGCCATCGTAATGTTAAGCGCGCGGACCCTACGGGTTCGAGAACAATGTAGACATGACCGAGACACGTCTCCGGTCAATAACCAATAGCGGAACCTGGATGCTCATATTGGCTCCTACATATTCTACGAAGATCTTTATCGGTCAGATCGCATAATAACATACGTTGTTCCCTTTGTCATCGGTATGTTACTTGCCCGAGATTCGATCGTCGGTATCTCAATACCTAGTTCAATCTCGTTACCGGCAAGTCTCTTTACTCGTTTCGTAATACATCATCTTGCAACTAACTTATTAGTTGCATTGCTTGCAAGGCTTAAGTGATGTGTATTACCGAGAGGGCCCAGAGATACCTCTCCGACAATCGGAGCGACAAATCCTAATCTCGAAATACGCCAACCCAACATGTACCTTTGGAGACACCTGTAGAGCACCTTTATAATCACCCAGTTACGTTGTGACGTTTGGTAGCACACAAAGTGTTCGTCCGGTAAACAGGAGTTGCATAATCTCATAGTCATAGGAACATGTATAAGTCATGAAGAAAGCAATAGCAACATACTAAACGATCGGGTGCTAAGATAATGGAATGGGTCATCTCAATCACATCATTCTCCTAATGATGTGATCCCGTTAATCAAATGACAACTCATGTCTATGGTTAGGAAACATAACCATCTTCGATTAACGAGCTAGTCAAGTAGAGGCATACTAGTGACACTTTGTTTGTCTATGTATTCACACAAGTATTACGTTTCTGGTTAATACAATTCTAGCATGAATAATAAACATTTATCATGATATAAGGAAATAAATAATAACTTTATTATTGCCTCTAGGGCATATTTCCTTCACCGGGACCCTTCCGGTGGTCCCGGTACAATACCGATGACCCCCGAATCCTTCTCGGTGGCCGAAACTGGAGTTCCTATATATAAATCTTTACCTCTGGACCATTCCGGAACTCCTCGTGACATCCGGGACTCCGAACAACTTTAGGGTTACCGCATACTAATATCTCTACAACCCTAGCATCACCGAACCTTAAGTGTGTAGACCCTACGGGTTCGGGAACCATGTAGACATGACCGAGACAACTCTCCGGCCAATAACCAACAGCGGAATTTGGATACCCATGTAGGCTCCCACATGTTCCACGATGTTCTCATCGGATGACCCACGATGTCAAGGATTCAATCAATCCCGTATACAATTCCCTTTGTCTACCGGTATAGTACTTGCCCGAGATTCGATCTCGTTACCGGCAAGTCTCTTTACTCGTTCCGTAACACATCATCCCGTGATCAACTCCTTGGTCACATTGTGCACATTATAATGATGTCCTACCGAGTGGGCCCAGAGATACCTCTCCATTTACACGGAGTGACAAATCCCAGTCTCGATTCGTGCCAACCCAACAGACACTTTCGGAGATACCCGTAGTGCACCTTTATAGCCACCCAGTTACGTTGTGAAGTTTGGTACACCCAAAGCATTCCTACGGTATCCGGGAGTTGCACAATCTCATGATCTAAGGAAATGATACTTGACACTAGAAAAGCTTTAGCATACGAACTACACGATCTTGTGCTAGGCTTAGGATTGGGTCTTGTCCATCACATCATTCTCCTAATGATGTGATCCCTTATCAACGACATCCAATGTCCATGGTCAGGAAACCGTAACCATCTATTGATCAACGAGCTAGTCAACTAGAGGCTTACTAGGGACATGGTGTTGTCTATGTATCCACACATGTATCTGAGTTTCCTATCAATACAATTCTAGCATGGATAGTAAATGATTATCATGAACAAGGAAATATAATAATAACTAATTTATTATTGCCTCTAGGGCATATTTCCAACAGGTGGACCGGTGCTTGGGTGTTGTTCTTACTTGAACAAGCATCCCACTTATGATTAACCTCTATTGCAAGCATCCGCAACTACAACAAAAGTATTAAGGTAAACCTAACCATAGCATGAAACATATGGATCCAAATCAGCCCCTTACGAAGCAACGCATAAACTAGGGTTTAAGCTTCTGTCACTCTAGCAACCCATCATCTACTTATTACTTCCCAATGCCCTCCTCTAGGCCCAATTAATGGTGAAGTGTTATGTAGTCGACGTTCACATAACACCACTAGAGGCTAGACAACATACATCTCATCAAAATATCGAATGAATACCAAATTCACATGACTACTAATAGCAATACTTCTCCCTTGTCCTCAGGAACAAACGTAACTACTCACAAAGCATAAACATGTTCATAATCAGAGGGGTATTAATATGCATATAGGATCTGAACATATGATCTTCCACCAATTAAACCAACTAGCATCAACTACAAGGAGTAATTAACATTACTAGCAACCTACTAGCACCAAACCCGGACTTGGAGACAAGAATTGGATACAAGAGATGAACTAGGGTTTTTAGATGAGATGGTGCTGATGAAGATGTTGATGGAGATTGCCCTCTCCTGATGAGAGGAGCATTGGTGATGACGATAGCGATGATTTCCCCCTTCGGGAGGGAAGTTTCCCCGGCAGAACAGCTCTGCCGAAGCTCTAGATTGGATCCGCCAAGGTTCCGCCTCATGGAGGCGGAGTTTCGTCCCGAAAGGTTGCTTCTTATTTTTTTTCTCGACGAAAGACCTCATATAGCAGAAGATGGTCATCGGAGAGGCACCAGGGGTGTGGGCCCCCTAGTCTTCATCTTTGGCGAGGATTTTTCATTATTTATTATAAGGTGTTTCGTGGAGTTTCAGGACTTTTGGAGTTGTGCAGAATAGGTCTCTAATATTTTCTCTTTTTCCAGCCCAGAATTCCAACTGCCGACATTCTCCCTCCTTATGTAAACCTTGTAAAATAAGAGAGAATAGCCATAAGTATTGTGACATAATGTGAAATAACAACCCATAATGCAATAAATATCGATATAAAAGCATGATGCAAAATGGACGTATCAACTCCCCCAAGCTTAGACCTCGCTTGTCCTTAAGCGAAAGACGATAACAATAAATGTGTCCCCATGTTTAGAGGTAGAGGCGTTGATAAAAATAAAAATACTGACATGAAGGCATCATGATTATTCTCACAACATCAACATATATAGATATTGTCATATGATTACTTATGTTCACGTGATGATCTATTCACAATTCAAAAGTATGAATCAGAAACCTTATTGAGAACCAACAACTATAACGTCGGTCATTGAAGCAATTGCAATTTGTCATAACATCAGAAAGAGTCTATGTCAGAGCTAAAAAGCAAGTCCACATACTCAACTATCATCTAGTCCTTCATAATTGCTAACACTCACGTAATACTTGTGGTTACGGAGTTTTAGTCGGACACAGAGAAAGATAGGGGCTCATAGTTTCGCCCCACAACCTTTTACCTCGAGGGTAATGTCAACAATAATAACTCATGCCTCCCTACATCCAATTAGATATATCTATCAGGATCTTTCCAAAACACTATGCTTGCCAAAGGATAAAATGTAAAAAGGAAAGGTGAAGATCACCATGACTCTTGCATAAGGTAGAAGATAATAATAAAAGATAGGCCCTTCGCAGAGTGAAGCAGAGGTTGCCATGCGCTTTTATGGTTGGATGCACGAAATCTTAATGCGAAGGAACCTCACTTTATATTGCCCCTTGTGATCGAACCTTTATTATGCAGTTCGTCGCTTTTATTACTTCCACATCACAAGATCGTATAAAGCTTATTTCTCCCGCACTAATCATACATATTTAGAGCAATTTTTATTGCTTTGCACCAATGACAACTTACTTGAAGGATCTTGTTCAATCCATAGGTAGATATGGTGGACTCTCATGGCAAAACTGGTTTAAGGGTATTTGGAAGCACAAGTAGTATTTCTACTTGCTGCTGAGAATTTGGCTAGCAATAGGGGGAAAGGCAAGCTCAACATGTTGGAGGATCCATGACAACATACTTTATCTCAGATATAAGAAAACATAACTCATCACGTTGTCTTCCTTGTCCAATATCAACTCTTTAGCATGTCATATTTTAATGAGTGCTCACAATCATAAAAGATGTCAATGATAATATATTTATATGTGAAGACCTCTCTTTATTTATTACTTCCTATTAATTGCAACGATGACCAAAACTATGTTTGTCAACTCCCAACAACTTTTAAATCATCACAGTCTTCCTATGTGAAGTCATTACTCTCAATAAGATCAATATGAACTTTTGTTTCTTTTTATTTCTTTCTCTTTTCTTTTCTTTTATTTGGGATCATGGCAAAAATAAGCAAGCCCTTGACTCAACACTAATCTTTATTATATAGCTCACGGACTCGATTACATAGAGAAATCATAAGGCAAAACTCAAAACTAGATCATGACATAAACTTTATTCTACTAGATCAAAATACTACTAATAGGATCGAACTAAGGAAAACGGTAAAGATAGGAGTTGTGATTGTGATACGATACCGTGGAAGCTCCCCCAAGCTTGGCAGTTGCCAAGGGGAGTGCCCATACCCATGTGATTATATCTCCTTGGTTGGTGGAGAAGGTGGAGGTGTTGTTGATGATGTGGGCTTGTCATCCATCTTCCAAGGCATAGGTTCAACATCATAGAAGGATGATCGAGTCTCCGGAATCCTCGAATCTGCAGCCAAACTCATCCTTTTGAATCTGTATTCATACTCACAGTTTTGGTTTTGCAGGTCATAGATTTGGGCTTGGAGGTGCTCCATCTTCTCATGTAGCTTGAAGATGGCCTCCTTGGTGTTCTTGGCATCCGGCTAGTAGTTGTTAGTGAACTCCGTGAGCATCGTGTGGCTAGCGTTGATTCCACACTCCACCATCCCCTGGCACTTGAAAACTTGTTGCTCCATTACTTCGAGCCTCGCCTCACGCTTCCGGTTCCCTTTGGTCCCTCAGCATCGCGGATGTGCAGCAACCCATCACGCATCTTAATGGTTTGAGGGTGTCGCAGCACCTCCGCAAGGTAAGGGTTGATGACCTTCTCGAAGAACTTGTCCTTGGAAGCACTTGGAGACGTCATGATAATCTAGATCTGTCACAAAAACAGCTCAAAACAAGAACAGAAAATATTTGCATGATATGGGAGTCAAAACCTTCGGGAGAATATATAGTGAATTTTTACCGACCAAAATACGCATTGTGCAAGAAAACGGAGTCCGGAAGGCACACGAGGTGCTCACGAGGTAGGGGGGCGCGCCCTCCACCCTCGTGTCCTTCCCGGACTGCTACTTATTTTTCTAAATATTCCAAAATGGAGAAATATTGCCTTAAAAACTGTTTTGGAATTGGTTTACTTACCGTACCACATACCTATTCCTTTTCGGAGTCTGAAACGTTCTGGAAAGTGTACCTTATGTATTCCTCCGGGGTTACGGTTTCAATAATATTGGTTTCAATATTTATGGGATTACCTGAGATATAATGTTTGATTCTTTGACCGTTTACCACCTTCGGATTTGTGCCTTCGAAGTTGTTGATTTTTATGGCACCGGAACGATAGACCTCCTCGATAACATAGGGGCCTTCCCATTTAGAGAGAAGTTTTCCTGCAAAAAATCTTAAACGAGAGTTGTATAGCAATACATAATCACCTACATTAAACTCATGCTTTTGTATCCTTTTGTCACGCCATCTTTTAACTTTTTCTTTAAACAACTTAGCATTTTCATAAGCTTGGGTTCTCCATTCATCAAGTGAGCTAATATCAAATAACCTCTTCTCACCGGCAAGTTTAAAATCATAATTAAGTTCTTTAATAGCCCAATAAGCCTTGTGTTCTAGTTCGAGAGGTAAGTGACATGCTTTTCCATATACCATTTTATAAGGAGACATACCCATAGGATTTTTATATGCAGTTCTATAGGCCCATAATGCATCATCAAGTTTCTTGGACCAATTCTTTCTAGACCTATTAACAGTCTTTTGCAAAATTAATTTGAGTTCTCTATTACTCAATTCTACTTGACCACTAGACTGTGGGTGATACGGAGATGCAATTCTATGATTGACGTCATATTTAGGAAGCATTTTACAGAAAGCACCATGAATAAAATGTGAACCACCATGAGTCATTAAATATCTAGGAACTCCAAACCTTGGAAAGATAGCTTCTTTAAGCATTTTAATAGAAGTGTTATGATCAGGTCTACTAGTTGAAATAGCTTCTACCCACTTAGTAAAGTAATCAACAACAACTAAAATATGTGTATATCCATTAGAGGCAGGAAAGGGTCCCATATAATCAAAGCCCCAAACATCAAATGGTTCAATAACAAGTGAATAATTCATAGGCATTTCTTGACGTCTACTAATATTACCAATTCTTTGACATTCATCACAAGATAGGACAAACTTACGGGCATCCTTGAAGAGAGTAGGCCAATAAAAATCGGATTGCAATACCTTATGTGCAGTTCTATCTCCCGCGTGGTGTCCTCCATAAGTTTCGGAGTGGCACTTGCGTAGGATCTGTTCCTGTTCATGCTCAGGTACACAACATCTAATAACACCATCTACTCCTTCTTTATAAAGATGTGGGTCATCCCGAAGTAATGTCTCAAATCATAGAAGAACTTCTTCTTTTGTTGGTATGTGAAGCTAGGTAGCAACAATGTAGTTAGCATAATCAACATACCAAGGAGTACTACGGGAAGTACTTATGACATTTAATTGTTCATCAGGAAAGCTATCATCAATAGGTAGTGGGTCATCAAGAACATTCTCTAACCTAGATAAGTTTTCTGCAACGGGGTTCTCAGCTCCTTTTCAATCAACAATATGCAAATCAAATTCTTGTAGCAAGAGAACCCATCTAATAAGTCTAGGTTTAGCATCTTTCTTCTCCATAAGATATTTAATAGCAGCATGATCAGTGTGGATAGTTACTTTAGAATCAACAATATAAGATCTGAACTTATCGCAAGCAAATACAACTGCTAAGAGTTCTTTTTCAGTAGTAGCATAATTTCTTTGAGCATTGTCTAGAGTCTTACTAGCATAATGGATAACATTTAATTTCTTATCAACTCTTTGCCCTAGAACAGCACCTACATCATAATCACTAGCATCACAAATAATTTCAAAGGGTAAATTCCAATCAGGTGGCTGAACAACAGGTGCAGAGACTAATGCTTTCTTAAGTATTTCAAATGCTTCTACACAATCATCACCAAAGACAAATGGTATATCTTTTTGTAATAAATTAGTCAGGGGCCGAGAAATTTTTGAGAAGTCCTTAATGAACCTCCTATAAAATCTGGCATGATCAAGGAAACTTCTTATACCTTTGATGTCCTTGGGACATGGCATCTTTTCAATAGCATCAACCTTGGCTTTATCAACTTCAATACCTCTTTCAGAAACTTTGTGCCCCAAGACAATACCTTCACTAACCATAAAGTGGCACTTTTCCCAATTAAAGACAAGATTAGTTTCTTCACATCTCTGCAAAACTCGATCAAGATTGCTCAAGCAATCATCAAAAGAGGAACCATAGACGGAAAAATCGTCCATGAAAACCTCACAAATCTTTTCACAAAAGTCAGAGAATATAGCCATCATGCATCTTTGAAAGGTAGCAGGTGCATTACATAAACCAAAAGGCATACGTCTATAAGAAAAAGTACAAAAAGGGCATGTAAAAGTAGTCTTTGATTGATCTTTAGCCGGCACAGGTATTTGAGAGAAACCAGAATAACCATCTAGAAAGCAGTAATGTGTATGTTTGCATAATCTTTCTAGCATTTGATCGATAAAAGGTAAGGGGTAATGATCTTTCTTAGTAGCTTTATTTAATTTGCGGAAATCAATTACCATCCTATAACCTGTAATATTTCTCTTCTTTCATTCATAAACATATCATTCTCATGGTCTAGCAAATATTGTTCTAAAGGATCACTAGGAGGTACGGCAATAGAAGCAAGACCAATAATTTCATCCTTACTAGGAAATTCTTCTTCACGGTGTTGTTTACTAAATTTAGAGAAATTAAATTCATGAGTCATATTATCTAAGCCGATAGTAAAAACATCCCTTGTGCAATCTATAGTAGCATTAACAGTATTCAAGAAGGGTCTACCAAATATAATGGGACAAAAGCTATCTTGTGGGGAACCAAGAACAAGAAAATCAGAAGGATATTTAGTTTTCCCACACAAGACTTCAATATCTCTAACAATTCCCATTGGTGATATAGTACACTACAAAAAAGGCACATCCGTGACATTTTGGGCCGAACGAAATTTTTTTCTGTCATACATATGACACTTCTATGATGATAATTGTGACAAAACCCGGTATCATCATAGATGTGGTGGGCTCCTATTTCTATGAAAAAAAACATGACAGAAAATGGGCTTTTCGCCCTGGGCGGGCCGGAGACGCAGCTGCATGACATTCTTTGGGCCGTCCATGATGGAAAAAACCGTGGTAGAAGCGAGGGGGAGGAAAATTTCAGGGAGTTCCCGGTTACGGTGGGAGGTCGGGGGCCAAGAGATGCGTGTTTCTCTCGTACACATACGCGCATGTGTGCGAGGCATTGGCTCTAACTGAACCCGAGCGAGGCGTTGGGCTCTAACTGAACCCGAGCGATTGCACTGCAGGCTACGCGTTACTGAACCCGAGCAATCGATCGATGGCTGTTAACTGAACCCGATCGAGTGATTCCTTCGCTACTGCTGCTAACTGAAGCCGATCGATGGGATGAACAGTGAGCGTTGCGGGGGGGGGGGTTGGATGAACAGTGAGTGGTGGCATTGCCTCTGGATGAACAGGACGCCGTGGTGTGGTGGAGGGCTGGATAAACAGTAGACGGTGGAGGGGTGCCCGTGGAGGGGTGGATGAACAGGACCCCATGGTGTGGAGGGCTGGATGAACAGTTGACAGTGGAGGGGTGGTTGAACAGGACCACGTGGTGTGGAGGGCTGGATGAACAGTAGACGGTGGAGGGGTGCCCGTGGAGGGGTGGTTGAATAGGACCCCGTGGTGTGGAGGGCTGGATGAACAGTAGATGGTGGAGGGGTGGTTGAATAGTAGCCGGTGGAGTAGCGCGGGGTGGAGGCTGGATGAACAGGAGTCTGTGGATGAACAGTCGTAGGTGGAGGCTGGAGGAGGTCGACGATGGATGAACAGTAGCTCGTGGAGGCTGGAGGGGGTCGACGGTGGAGATGAACAGTATCCCATGGAGTCCCGTTTTGCGGTATGCCACACCCCTCCCGATGAACAATACCCCTTTTCGACCGTAGCGCTCCAACACAAGTTCGTTTCGTCCGTTTTGCGGTACGCCACACCCCTCCCGATCAACAGGACCCCCGTTTCGACCGTACGAGGTCCATTTTCTCTGTTTTGCGGTATGCTAGACCCCTCCCGATGAACAGGATCACGTTTGGAATGTGGCTGGTCGAACACAAGGCCGTTTCCTCCGTTCTGAGGTACGCCAGGCCTCGTTTCCATCGCCTGTTCCGTCCAAGCACTCCCGATGAACACGACGCATTCCATTGCCTCCCCATGAACACGACGCATTCCGTTGCCTCCCCATGAACACGACGCATTCCGTTGCCTCCCCATGAACACGACGACGACACTATTTCTCCGTTCCGACCTAGCCATGTACACGAGCCCTGGCCGTACGTATGCGCGAGTAGGCGTTCGAGACCCCGCCCGTATGTACACATACGTGGCCATATTTTCTTTCTTGCACCCTGGCCGCTGTACGTACATGTAAATGCTACATGCGCGCCTCTACTACGACACGTGCGCGCCTCTACATCGACCAGTATGTACGTACACGTTCGCGACCAGAATGACAACGCTACGTATGCTTCGACCAGGTGGGTCCCGACTGTCACGCACTTCCTTGCCTGCGAAGATGTAGCTGGTGGGTCCCAGCAGTTAGGGGGCGAATCGTTTTTTTTTGCCCGGACGCACTTCCTTGCGTGTGAAGATGTAGCTAGTGGGTCCCAGTAATCAGGGGGAAACGTTTTTTTCGCGAAATACAATGGCCCGTCCGGTGGGTCCCAGCTGTCAGGTGGAGGAATCATTATTTTCTGCGTAATAAGGAGGCACTTCCTTGCTGCGGCCGTGGACCCAGCTGTCAACCTCTCCACGTACAGTCCACGTCCGATGGAAGTTGTTCCTTGACCACGTTGACCATGCCGCGCCGAGAGCACCAGGGCGGTGGGAGATGGCGAGGCCTAGGAAGGGGACGACACGGAGGCAGGGAAGACTCGACAGTTGTTTCCCACGCGGAGGGTAGTACGACTGTACGAGAGTTTACTGGTTCGTCTGCCATCGCCGGAGAATAACAGCAGGTGTGGGTGAGTAGAGGGATGGCTAGGCCAGCGATGGGAGTACGGTCGGGCGGTGAGGCCTGCGCGGCAGCACAGCCGGCCGCGAGGAGGAGGGAGCAGGCAGTCCCACCGGCGCTTGTTTGAGCGGCTGGAGCAGGAAGAGTAGAGATTGAAGAAGCACGACGGCCGTTGGATGGACATCCAACAGTCAGTGCTTGTGCGTCAACCTTTTTTTTTAGGAAAGCCTCAAATCTGTGGAAAACAGCATACAGCCCATCTGCCATTATTTCTAATAATTTATAGCCCATTTGCTAATTCTTAAGGTTTTTTTGGAGCCCATATTCTTTTTCTAAGCATTACAGCCCATATTATGGCAACGGTTAAAAAATTATACGAAATTTTGCATATTTCGATGCGGTCTGAACTGTTTTTAATCCCGAAATTTCGACTCACATTCAAACTGATTTTAAAAATAAATGTATATCAATATAAAATCCAACAAATTCTCCACACATAAAAATTAGTGTAATTTAAAATCTTGAAATGAAAAAAATATTTGAAACTAATTGCCGGTTTGATGTGTTTTAAAAATGTACAACCCATTTCTCATTACTGATGGGCCATTTTCTCGGCCAGCCGAAAGAAAGCTCTCCTCGTCTTGAAAGATTTGCAGCCCAACAGGCCTCACAAAGCGACTTACTTGGCAAATCACAAAAAAACTGGGCTGTGGCCGTGGACCCGGCCGTCAGCCTCTCCACGTATAGTACTCTTCCGATGGAAGTCATTCCTTGACCACGTTGACCATGCCGTGCGGAGAGCACCACGGTGGTGGACGACGGCGAGGCCTAGGAAGGGGACGACGCGACAGTGGAAGCCCGCGCGGAGAGGACTACGGGGGTTCACTGGTTCGGCTGCGGTGTGAGGCTGCTGTCGCCGCAGGGCCTGGCCAGCGGTGGGAATAGTAGGGGGCGGTGAGGCCTCTGCGGCAGCACAGCCGGCCACGGGAGGCAGGAGCATGCAGCACGACCGGCGCTGCTTTGGGCGGCTGGAGCAAGAAGACCAGAGGTTGAAGAAGCACTACGGCCGTTGGATGGACATTGTACGGTCACTGGAGCTAGAATCATTCATATTGACTAAGTTGACAAATCCCTTCGTCCCCGTCAACTTAGTAGGCCCACAAGTCAGCCTCCCAGCAAGGTGGGTCCCAGCTAGCCGGGGGAGTATTCATTTTTTGTGCGTAATAAGGAGGCACTTCCGGTGGGTCCGAGCTAACAGCGGGGGGACCTTTTTTTCATGAAATACGATGGCCCGTCCTGTGGGTCCCAGCAGTCAGGGGGAAACGATTTTTTTTGCAAAATACTAGTGGCCCGTCCGGTGGGTCCCCGTTGTCAGGTGGAGGAATAATTATTTTCCACGTAATAAGGAGGCACTTCCTTGCGGCTGCCGTGGACCCAGCTGTCAGCCTCTCCACGTACAGTACTCTTCCGATGGAAGTCGGTCGTTGACCACGTTGACCACGCCGCGCCGAGAGCACCAGGGCAGTGGACAACGGCGATGACTAGGAAGGGGATGACTCGGAGCCGGGGAAGACGCAACTGTGGATGCCCACGCGAAGAGGAGTACGAGGGTTCACTGGTTTGGCTGCAGTGTGAGGCTGCTGTCGCCGTAGAATAACAGGGGGTGTGGGTGAGTAGAGGGATGGCCTGGCCAGTGGTGGGAGTAGTAGGGGGCGGTGAGGCCTCTGCGACATCACAGCCGGCCACGGGAGGCAGGAGCACGCGGCACGACCGGCGTTGGTTTGGGAGGCTGGAGCAAGAAGACCAGAGGTTGAAGAAGCACTACGGCCGTTGGATGAACATTGTATGGTAACAGGAGCTAGAATCGTTCATATTGACTAAGTTGACAAAGCCCTCCATCCCCGTCAACTTGGTAGGACCACAAGTCAGCCTCCCACTATACTGGGTTCCAGCTGGCAGGGGGAATATTCATTTTTTGTGCGTAATAAGGAGGCACTTCCTTGCGTGCGAAGATAGCTGGTGGGTCCGACATGTCAGCGGGGGGCACTTTATTTCGCAAAATACAGAGGCCCTTCCGGTGGGTCCCAGATGTCAGGTGGAGGAATCCGTATTTTGCGCGTAATAAGGAGGCATTTCCTTGTGTGCAGCCGTGGACCCAGCTGTCAGCCTCTCCATGCACAGTCTACTTCCGATGGTGTCGTTCGTTGACCACGTTGACCACGCCGCGCCGAGCGCATCCAAGGTGGTGGACGACGGCGAGGCCCCGGATAGCAACGAGCCGGAGATGGGAAGACACGGGAGTAGAGTCGCAAATAGAGAGGTGTATGAGGGTTAACTAGTTCTAGTGCGGTGTGGTTCGGCAGTCGCTGGAGAAGAACAGGAGGTGTGGAGGGGTGGAGGGATGGCCTGGCCAACGGTGGAGTAGCGCTTCATAGCGAAGCGTTCTAAGCAGAGTTGCTAGCAGCAGGAGGCGGGAGGTGGCCCCGCCGGCGCTGGAGGAAGAAGACGAGAGATTGAAGATGGATGCCGGTCGTTGGATGTAAATCCAACGGCTAACATGTCAGAATCATTTGTTGACTAAATTGACAACGACTTGCATTGGCTTCGACCTATTGGCCCACATTTCAGCCTCCAAAAATGTGGCACGTATTCAACCCATTTTTTTTTCCGAATTTACAGTCTTTTTTTTGCGCGGTAGAATTTACAGCCAATTTGATCTTTTTTTTAATTACAGCCATTAGCTGGGCTGGGTGAACAAATAATGTAGCGTCCATGCGGCCCGTTTATTTTATTTCCTAAAAAATTACAGGACATTTGCACTTTCTCGGAATACACGATTTTGCTGGGCTGATTCTAATTATAATGTTGGGTTGGGCCAACAATGTTATCAAAAAATAAAAAGGGGCTGAGCATTTTGTTATAAATATATTTAAATAATAAGTGATATTATTACATTCGTCCTTAAATCTTACCCAGCTTTTGTACACAATCACTAGGATTTTCGTGCCAAAACAATCTAGGATTTTATTTGTTAAGAAATTATTTTTATAAGTTAATAAGATGTGGGATATTGTTTTCTTACATATGTAAGTATCTGTTAAATATATGATGACAATAAAAATAATATATAATAACATATAAAATAATTTTTTTAGAAAAACAGAGAGCATCTCCCCGGTTCCATTGCTGAGAACGAAACCACAACATATTCTAATACAACTACTCAAAGAGCAGTTCGAAAGCAAAGGTAGAAAAGCTACAAACTAGGGGGGTGGATGAACAAGTTCTCTGAATAACATAAATCACCCGAGCGGTGCCAAAGGCAGAGCGGATAGAGCACTCAAATGACACAAGGAGGGTCCAGCGAAGCCTTCATGGTCTTCAGCCGAGGGGCCGTGTCAGCCTGCGACGACTAGTAAGCAAGCCGAGACACCGGGCTGGAAGGCGTAGCATGGTGGATGTCCCTCTTTTCGGCGCCAGGTGCCCATCATCTTCATCAGAGATCTTGAGACGAGCCCATGGGTCCAGCCCCAGAGCAGGTCGAGCCTTGTTCAGCCACAAGTGATCGCCAACGGTTTCTGGAGGGATCTTGTTAGGGTTTCCATGAAGCTCGTCAACTTGTCCTTCTCCGATCCGGAGGAGAGAATCGCCCAGTTCCTCACCATGTTCCTAATCAACCTCAAGACCCGTGGAATGGAAATCCAGGAGGTGTTACTAAAAATCATAGCATTTCTATATTTCCATAGGCACCAAAGGACAGCTGAGCTAACAGTGTTTAAAACTGAGCACTTTTTGGTAGCAATCCAGAATCTGGCGACAGATTCGAAGGATGAGCCAATCTGACTAGAGAAATATTCCTCAATGTGGGCCCAGAGATGTTTAGGAACTATACATTCAAAAAATAGGTGAGAACAAGACTCTTGTTCCAAGCAGTAAACACAATCAAGGGGTTTGATGATGTGTCTCTTCCTAAGGTTATCCCTAGTCATCAATTTGTTTTTGGAGAGAAGCCAGAGAAATACATGAATTTTAGGGGGAACTCTCAATTTCCAGAAAGCAGGGATAAACACGGGTTGAACCCCTCTAAAGTTGATAACATGATAGAGGGAGCTGGAGGAATACATCCCCTTATTGTCCAGCTGCCAAATCAGGGCATCCGACTCGGCAGTAAAGGTAATGCTTTTGGCAATTTCCTCCAACTGGAACCATTGTTCCATGAGACTATCACTAAAGTTCCTTCTAAAAGAGTGTTTTAGGCATTGACCATCCCAAACTTCATTGACACTTTTGTTAAGCTCACTGCGGACAGAGTAAATAGGCCAAAATTGGACTGCTAGGGGGGATGTGCCAAACCAAGTATCTTCCCAGAACCTGGTTCTGCTCCCATCTCCTATGCTCCATCTGTAGCCAAATTTCACAGCATACATAATAGATTTTAATCCTTTCCAGAATCTAGAGGTCTTAGGGTTGGAGGAAGGGACAAAATATTAGGTTTATTTCCTAGGTATTTATGGGCAATAAGAAGCTTCCAGGGTTATAGGTCTTCCTCATAGAATCTTTTAATCCAAGACCCTAGAAGACAGATGTTAATTTCTTGGAGGTTAGGTATGCCTAGGCCTCCAAAATATTTTTTCATAGAGACTAGGGCCCAATTAGCAAGGTGTAGCTTCCTATTTCCCTCAAAATCATTCCACAAGCAATGAGACATCTGAGAATTGATGAGGTTCACTGCCCATTTAGGGAACTTGAAGAAGGAGAGGAGATACACTGGAATGCTAGCCAAACAAGCTTGTATGAGGATCAATCTACCTCTGTAGGAGAGAAGTTTACCCCTCCACCCAGCAATCCTTTAATGATTTTATCCAGAAGGGTTGGATATCTTCTCTCCTCAGTTTATCATAGTGGAGAGGGATACCTAGGTACTTAATGGGGAAGTTACCTTTATTACAGACTAGAATAGAGAGGAAGTCAGCTAACTCCTGATCATCCATGTTGATAGGGATGAGTTCACTTTTAGAGTAGTTGATTCTCATGCCTGAGACTTGCTCAAACCAGGTTAGAATAGTTTTTCAGATTGCTAGCATGTGTGGAGTCATTGTCTAAGAAAAGGATGGTATCATATGCATATTGAAGGCAGATGATGCCACCAGGGCAGACCTCAGGACAGAGCCCTGCAATCAGACTATGATCAGCAGCTTTGCTCAGCATTTTAGTAAGAACGTCCACTACTAAATTAAACAAAAGCGGGGAGATGGGTCACCTTCCCTAAGGCCTTTACCAGCAAGGAAAAAAAATCACTTTCACAGTTATTTAACTTGACCCCAACAGACCCCCCATGAGTAAGTTGCTCGATCCAACTCTCCTCTATGAAAGGCTTGGAAAAGATCTGAGCGATCATTTTTCACCAAGTCCCAAAAATGCTGGTAAAATAAGAAGGGAATCTGTCGGTGTCAAAACCGGCGGATCTCGGGTAGGGGGTCCCGAACTGTGCGTCTAAGGCGGATGGTAACATGAGGCAGGGGACACGATGTTTTACCCAGGTTCGGGCCCTCTTGATGGAGGTAAAACCCTACGTCCTGCTTGATTAATATTGATGATATGGGTAGTACAAGAGTAGATCTACCACGAGATCAAGGAGGCTAAACCCTAGAAGCTAGCCTATGGTATGATTGTTGTTCATATGGACTAAAACCCTCCGGTTTATATAGACACCGGAGAGGGCTAGGGTTACACAGAGTCGGTTACAATGGTAGGAGATCTACATATCCGTATCGCCAAGCTTGCCTTCCACGCCAAGGAAAGTCCCTTCCGGACACGGGACGAAGTCTTCAATCTTGTATCTTCATAGTCCAGGAGTCCGGCCGAAGGTATAGTCCGGCTATCCGGACACCCCCTAATCCAGGACTCCCTCAGTAGCCCCTGAACCAGGCTTCAATGACGACGAGTCCGGTGTGCAGATTGTCTTCGGCATTGCAAGGCGGGTTCCTCCTCCAAGTACTTCATAGAAGATTTTGAACATAAAGGTAGTGTCCGGCTCTGCAAAATAAGTTTCCACATATTGCCATAGAGAGAATAATATTTACACAAATCTAATCTGTTAACGTATTCCGTAGCGTGACATCACACCACGGCCAAGTCTTTATTCGAATCGTTTTACTGTCCCACCTCAGCGCGTTTAGCGAGGCGGTTTCCTTGGCACGTCTTGTCAAAGCAGAGATCGTGTCCCCTTATTTCGGGATTCTCATCAATATGGGCGTGGGTAACCCAACCGTACCCATTGGTATGTTTTCTCGATCAAAGGCGAGTCCCAAACGGTCACGGGGAGGGCCCTTGGTATTCAACCTCTTATAAAGAGACCAAGGCCTTACTCCTTTCTTTCAATCTCAAACGAGTTCGCCCTTCGCCTCGAGTTCCAACACCCAAGGCTCCAGATTTCAGGCGCTTCGGACCTTCGACAATGTCTGGTTCCGACCTTCGAGGCCGATGGATGCCCTCCTCCGTCACAGAGGAGGACGTGCTAAAGTTGAGAGAGGCCAGATTCTTGACCGGCGAAATCTCGCATAGGCTGCCTGCTCAAGGGCAGGTCATTCCACTCCCAAGCCTGGTGAGAGTGTGGTGTTCATGTCTCACTTCCTTCGGGGGCTAGGCTTCCCGACGGATCCCTTCGTGAGGGGGCTCATGTTTTATTATGGGCTGGAATTTCACGACTTAGCTCCGGAGTCCATCCTCCATATTTCCTCATTCATCGTCGTGTGTAGAGCCTTCCTCCGTATTACTCCTCACTTCGGACTATGGCTCAAGACCTTCAAACTAGAGCCGAAGATGATCGAGGGATGGCACGCAGAGTGCGGAGGTGCTTTTATAAGCAAGAATGCTGGTGCTCCATGGCCCGAGGGCTCTTTTCAAGGGGATTCCAGCTTATGGCAATGAGAGTGGTTTTATATCACAGCTCCCAGGAGCACCAAGTGGGTGGCGCTGCCTGCTTTCCGCTCGGGTCCCCCGCCACGACTGGCGTCATGGGTCAATAAGGGGCTGGACTGGGGGGTCGGCAAAGGACGTGCCCCTGTTGCAGGGACGCATCCGAGATTTCCTAGAAAGAGACATCAGTCTGGTCGTGGTGACACAGGTTATGTTCATTCGCCGAGTTCTGCCCTGCAAACGTCGCCCCCTCCGCCTGTGGGAGTTCAACCCGGAGGGACCACGAGTTCTCCAACATTTTCTTGGCATGACGCCCGTGGAGATGTACAAATTGTTCTTCAGACCACAAGTAGTGTGTCCGGATTCTACGGAGGACGCAGGTCTGAGCTGCAATCGTCCAGATACTCAAGTAAGTAGCCTTGTTCCCGGACTCGCTATCTGTATATTTATCATAAAATTGCCCCTAAAAGAGTTGTCCTTTAAACAGGAGTGGATTGCAAAAGCAAAGCTAATCAGGTGTCCGCCCCCCTCCCCGAGACCATGCCGGATCCCGTGCTAGTCAGGATGTTGGAGGTTGTGCCTTCAGAGGAAAGCGAGGGAGGGGACAAGGAAGCTACAGCCTCCTTGAAGAAGGTTGTCCGGAAGGGAGGAATCAAAAATTCCTCTCCTCAGGGGAAGAAGAGGACCGCCTCTAACGACCCGGAGACCATGGCCTCAAAGCGGGGGAAGAAATCTTCGTCAGAGGGTCCTGCGCCGGGGGATACTTCGGCCGAATTATGTCCTCAAGGGGATCAGCCCTCCACCGAGCCGTAAGTAGAGAGGAGTTTTTCTTTTTAAGAAATGAGACAAATCCTGCGTTATATCTAAGAAGAGTAATCGAAAATTTACCTTGTAGCTCGGACCTTAGCCCTTCTCAGCAGAGCTCGTCTTTGGGGTATCTTCTTCTGGAGATGATGGAGAGCGGAACGCCTCCCCCTACCGTACCGCCTTGCAAGGCGGGCGACCCTGAAGTATCGTCACGGAGGGTTTCTCCAAATCCGGCAGGGCCGGAAGGTCGTCATATGGCCCCCCAAAGCCCTCCGCGTCCGGCCTTCGAAAAGGGCCATCAGACGAGTCCGGCACCGTCTGGTGCGCGGTCGGAGGAGCTGAAGGATCTGCTAGGGCGAGCATCTATCTTAGAGGAGCACCGTGCATTGATGGGTACGGTGATTGAGAGGATTTCATCCGCGGAGAGCGGATTGCACGAGTCCGTCAGGAGTTTACTGACAGGTTTTGAGGTACACGAAATAATGTAACCTTTTTGGACAGTTGCGCATAAATAAGATGTGCCCTGTGTAGATAGTAGCCCCTGAGACTCTGTGCGTTGTCAAAAGTGACGGCGCGCAGAGGATCATAATCCCAGGTCTAATATGCCGCCTTCATACGTAGGTGGCGAAGTGTCCGGTGGCAAGCCGGACTGATGAATTTGCCGAGCTAAAGTGGCAACTTGACGTGGCAGATGCCGACATCGCGCTTGTCAACAAGCGGCTTGACGAGGCACAAGGTATGTAATTCCTCCAGCGGCACCTGGTAAGAGGAGCTTTATGCCAGTATCTTACAATGTGTGCGCTTGATGCAGATGGTGCTGCTGCCATGGAGAATCTTCGGGCGGAACTTGCTCGAGCGAAGGAGCAAGCCAGGAAAAGTGATGCGGCTGCCGGAAAGGCAATTGAAGAGCTGAAAGCCGAACAGGCTATTCACTACCGAAGCAAGAAGGAAATGGCCGAGATGGCCGTGAAGCTGAAGAACGCTGCTGACCGTTGCAAGCTTCTTGAAAAAGAAGATCGGGCGGAACAGACGGTCCTGGAGAAGGCCGTTACCGATGCCAAGGATGCTCGCTTTGCGATGAGAGCTATGAAGGAGGAGCTGCGTCAGGCCGGAGAGATCGCGGCTGGAAAGGCCATTATGCTGCGGAGGAAGCTCTGTGATCCTAAACATGCTCCGTTAGACCGGATGTGGAGTACGGCGGACACCTATCTGGATTTGGCAGCGAGGGCCACAGACGCGGCCAAACACTTCCGAGATCAAGAAGATCGCGAAGTGGAAAAGCTCTTTTGGTCGCAGTTCCACAATCCGGAGCGTCCGCTGTCATTAGCCGATCGTTTGGCCGAATGGGCCGTGCTAAATAGGTTGTCCGGACTCGCCATGAAGTATGTCATGAGTCATCTGTGGCCAGAGAGGCCAGAGCCGAAAAGTTATTTCAACTTGGTGCAGCAGTTCCTTGGTGCGGCGCCACATATCAATGTGATGAAGAGGTCAGCGTGCATAGAGGGTGCGCGGATGGCTCTTGCCCGTGTCAAGACATACTGGGCGGAAATGGAGGCCACCGCTGTTGCATCCCCAGACTCAGATGGAAGCCGAGTACCTGCCGAGCACTATTTTCAGGAAGTTCTGCAAGGCGCTCGTTTAATAGAGACGCAGTGCTCGAAGGATACTATATTCGAATAGCATATATTATTGTAAAACAATATTTTTTTAAATTGTAGAAGCTTTTTATACTTGTGCCTGCAAGTATTATAATACCTCCTGTGCGGCCGTTTAACATATATGTATATATAATCTGAAAGATGGCAGTCGTCGGCTTCAGCCCCAACGCACATAATGCGGGGGTGTTCACAGAAGGTGCATTTTCACACTTGATCCAACGTCTTGGTCCTACAAATGAGGTGATAGCGCAGCGAACTAGGCAATCGGACTATGATGCTTTATCACTTTCACTTAGCCATAGGAGTTTGACAGTGAGGCTACTTATATAGCCCCTGGTGGCGCTTGCGCTCGCCCGAACTTGGGGCGCGTATGTGCCTGGCCGGGAAGCGGCCCTTCGTTAATGCGGAGGAATCCTAAAGATTCCGGTAAGTCATCGAGTGGTTGACCAGTCTCACGCTATATCATGACAGTCAGTTTTCGGCTTTCTCTACTGAGGTGCTCGCTTGGCCGAACCGGGGCACAATCGCAGTAGTTCTCCTGGTGCCGCCTTAGCCAATAGAGCGGAACGTAAGGTAGCAAAACACAGGAGCCGGGAAAACCCAACATTTGACCAAAGACATGATTCGGAGCTGATGCATATAAGGCCAAACTCGCGACGCCGAACACTCCCTAAGGTAATCGATCTTTATGAGGACATGCGGGATAACGCCCTTAGTAATAAGCCCCTAGTGTCCAGGTACGCGCAAAACTCTGACGTGGCCACATGCCAAAACGCCAGCCTCCTCCTTGGTTATAGCAAGAAACCAGGGGATGTGTATCAACAAGAGACAGTAAAAAAGGTTTACGCAGGGTCTTAATCTGAAAAGAATCCTTGGAACGAGCCCCTGCTGCACGTCTGCGCCTGTGTCTCCGTTGTGCCGTATCCTAGACAGGCGTAGCATGGTGTTCATCTGTAAAAGAGAGGAACTTAGTTAAAGAAAGATCGTGCCGAACATGAGTTATACTAAATAAACAAAGTATAAATCAAAATGGATAAATTTGAGCTTTATTGTCTCTTGTTTTATATGCGCGGAGCCCCTAGTACAGGGGTATACGGCTATTAAACCTTTATCAATTGTATGTTTATGCTGGACTCGTCTAGCCGTGTCCGTGGTCTTGACGACCTGTTTAGGTGCTTTGGCTGGTGAAGCCGCTTTATTGTGGGGCTGTCAAGGCAGCCGCACTGTCTTTCGCGCGGGAGGAACACTCAATGTTTTCCCTTTAATGAGATGATGCCTCGTGGACCGGGCATCTTAAGCCTAAGAGATGCATACAACGGGCATCTGGGCCTGGCGTTACCCCTTGAAAGGAGGTTTTGCTATGGCGAATTTTTGTTGGGTCTATCCCCATGTTGCGGATTGTGTCCTGGTATAACAGGTTTAGACAACTGCCACCGTCCATCAGGACATTTGTAAAGTGGAGTCCGCCGATTATTGGATCTAACACCAAGGCAGTCCAGCCTGCGTTCCGGATACTTCTAGAGTAATCCTGATGGTCGAAGGTGATCGGTTTTAACAACCATTGGCGAGACTCCTTTGGGATAGGCCGTATGGCGCGTATCTCTGTTGGCGCCATTCCGTTCGTCACGTGAAGTAAGTTTACTGTTTTGACTTCTTGTGGGAAATCCTTTTGTTTCCTGGTGCTCTGCTTGTGGGGTTCGTAGTCGTCCTCACTTGGTGTGTCGAGCCCCTTGTGTTCGGCGTTGAGTTTGCCGAATTGCTTGAAAACCCAACAATCTCCGTGGGTATGGTTCGCAGGCTTCCCGAGAGTACTGTGTATTTGGCATATCTTGTCCAAGATTTTGTTTAAGTTGGATAACTCGTCCCTGTTATCCTTGAGGGGCGGCTTTCTCTGATTCTGCCATGAGCTTTTGAATCCGTCATTGACCGCCGTGCTCTTTGGGCTGTTTCCCTTATTCTGGCGCTGGTCCTTGCTGCGTCGGGGTTTTCCGTTTCCATCCCTAACTTCGGATGTACTTGGGTCGCTGGTGCTACATCTTGCTAACCAGCTGTCCTCTCCTGCGCAAAAGCGGGTCATGAGGCTTGTTAATGCGGCCATTGTTCTTGGCTTTTCTTGGCCGAGGTGTCTGGCAAGCCATTCGTCTCGAACGTTATGCTTAAGAGCTGCTAGGGCTTCGGCGTCCGGACAGTCGACTATCTGATTCTTTTTAGTAAGAAATTTGTTCCAGAATTTCCGGGCTGACTCTCCGGGCTGTTGAGTTATGTGACTGAGATCGTCTGCATCCAGAGGGCGGACATAGGTCCCTTGAAAATTTGCCCGGAAAGCATCCTCAAGCTCTTCCCAACTTCCAATGGTGTTTTCGGGAAGGCTTTTGAGCCAATGTCGGGCTAGCCCTTTAAGCTTGAGGGGTAAGTATTTTATGGCGTGGAGGTCATCTCCTCTGGCCATGTGTATGTGGAGGATATAATCCTCGATCCAGACCCCAGGGTCTGTTGTTCCGTCGTACGGCTCTATGTTTACGGGCTTGAATACCGCTGGAAATTCATGGTCCAGCGCCTCATCGGTGAAACATAGGGGGTGTGCGGCACCCCTGTATTTGGGTGTGCCATGATGTTCGGATATTTGTTGTGTTGCATTGCTTACTAGAGCTTGCTTTCTTGGCCCGTAGATAGATCTGGCTGGGCCATCTTTTTGATGCGGATCCTTTGGTGGATCGTGTGCCGGCTTGTGTGCGGCGCCGCCTGCCGCTCCATGCTGGCCATGCGGTCGTCTATCCGGCCGGGTGGCTTTCCTATTTTTTGACTGCGGGGGCTCTAAGGCCTCCTCGTCAAATTCAGGCAGTAGCTTTCGCTTTGGATAGCTTTTTGTGCGGCGACTGCCGCCATATTTGTCTGCGGTGTTGCGTACTTTGCTCCATTTGATGCTGAGTGCATCTTCCGCAGTTTTGAGCTTCTGCTTCTGCTTTTTCAGGCTACGCGCAGTAGCGACGAGCCTTTTGTGGAGGTTCTTCTGCTCCATGAGCCTATCCGGCGTAAGGTCGTCCGGACTATTGTTTTCGCCGGGGACGGGGTGTTCGGTTTGTTTATCCAAGTTGCCCTGTTCGGACGGTTGTTCGAAGGCATGTTCGTCGTCCGCCGGCTTGTCCTGCTCTATGGATGGGTCTGTATGGCTGCTGTCTCTGTCGAGGCGGGGCTTGGAGCGGCGCTTATGTCACCGCTTTGATTGCTTTTCGAGTGAACGATCCCTCGTTGCATCCCTGTGTTCCTCGTCGTCGCTTCCTTTGGGTGTGTCCACCATGTATACATCATGAGATGAGGTGGCTGTCCAGTGCCTTATAGGCGTTGGTTCATGTTCATCTCCTACATCGTCGTCCATACCGTCGATGTCTTCGGAGTCGAAGTCGAGCATGTCGTTTAAATGAAAGCACCAATGTCGGTGTCAAAACCGGCGGATCTCGAGTAGGGGGGTCCCGAACTGTGCGTCTAAGGCGGATGGTAACATGAGGCAGGGGACACGATGTTTTACCCAGGTTCGGGCCCTCTTGATGGGGGTAAAACCCTACGTCCTGCTTGATTAATATTGATCATATGGGTAGTACAAGAGTAGATCTACCACGAGATCAAGGAGGCTAAACCCTAGAAGCTAGCCTATGGTATGATTGTTGTTTGTATGGACTAAAACCCTCCGGTTTATATAGACACCGGAGAGGGCTAGGGTTACACAGAGTCGGTTACAATGGTAGGAGATCTACATATCCGTATCGCCAAGCTTGCCTTCCACGCCAAGGAAAGTCCCTTCCGGACACGGGACGGAGTCTTCAATCTTGTATCTTCATAGTCCAGGAGTCCGGCCGAAGGTATAGTCCGGCTATCTGGACACCCCCTCATCCAGGAATCCCTCAGAATCCCATCAGGACCAGGATCCCCATCAGGATAAGAGCTAAAAATGGCTTTCTTCACCTCTGTCTCTGAAAAAGGGGCTTCTAGCAGCTCATTTTCAGCAGGAGAGACTTTTTCAGAAGCAGAGAAAAAAATGTTTTGTAGAGAGAACCCAGAAGGGTTTTCTTTCTTAAACAGGTCTTTGTAGAAGTCACTAGCCACTTTCAGCATCTCATCTACCTCAGTAACAGGGCCATTAGGGCCATCAAGGGAGTGAATGAGGGTTTTCCTCCTCCTCTGGTTAGCTACTGCCTGGAAGTAAGTAGTATTTCTATCACCCTCCTTAATGTTCCTATCTCTAGACCTTTGTTTGGCTTTGATTTCTTCTTGAAGCCAAATTTTTTTGAGCTCTCTATGGACAAAGTTTAATCTATTAGTCTCAGCCTCAGAGAGGTCAGTGGTTTCTGCCTTAATATCTAGAGAATCAAACTCAAGGAGGAGAAGCCTTTTGTATCTTCTAAGATTAGCTTCCTCATGGGAGTTCCACCCTTTGGTAGTTCTTCTAAATCTCCTGATTTTGATCTGCCAATTTTCTAGGGCGTAGCTGCTCCCAGTAGGCTCACTCCAGATTTTCCTGACTAGCTCAGTAAAATCTTCTCTAAGCAACCACCACTTTTTAAATTTAAAACTATTGCTCTTTGGAGTTTGGTTAAGACCAGAGTCCCAGAGCAAAGGAGTGTGGTCACTACCACATCTGGGTAGAGCTCTACAACTAGAAAGGGGAAAGAAACTATCTAATTCTGTGTCACGGAAAATTCTGTCAATAGTGGACATAATCCTGGAGCAGCACTTCCAACATATCTAGCAGAACTGTGGGTTTTCCTTCTGACAGGGCAATTCTCAACTTTATGGGTAACCATTTTGCAGATAAAACAACTCTTGGGCTTGACACATCTATCCAAATGATGCCCTGGTTCCCCACAGTTGTAGCAGATCACCTCAGAGTATGCCATAAGGCCCGAAGCAGGGGCAGGAGCAGATTTCTGGATGTCCTATCTCTTCTTTTGCTGATTCTTGCCTTGAGATTTCCCACTGATCTGAGAGTTAGAACCACCAGCAGATTGATCTTGGGCAATTACAGGAGCCTGCCCAGATTGTGCCCCCATTTGGGGCGGAGGTGGGCCGTACCACTGCCCAACCGACGCTCCCCCCATTGTGATAGGGGAAATTCATCAGAGTTCCTGGTTCCTTCTCATCCTCCAGCCAGATGTTGTCTCTCAAGAAGCAGAAATAACCACCAGACAGCTCAATTGAAGTAGATTGCAAGCCTAATTTCAATCTTCTGTAGGTTTGGGGGAGAGATAAGGTAGGGGATCCACCTGCTCGGGCTCCGGTGGCGTGCTGGTGGGCAGGAGTCCAGTCAAGCATTCCCATCTCGCAGCACGGCGTGGATCTCCTGAATTCACTTCTCCTTTCGCAAATCGAACGAACGAAATTGGCGGCTCACTGGGGTGGGGCATCCTGTGCTTCTCCAAGAAATCTCCTTCGAAGTAGATCCGCAGGGCTAGATTCAGCAGCTCCCAATCCACATGATCCTTGCACATCCGAGCATACCTGCGCGAGTGAGAGAACGGATTCGGTCCCTCCTCGGCTTGCTCCCTCGTAGCTTCCTCCTCTGCTTCCCTCCATTCACGCGTGCACTGGGTCCAGGAGAGAGCGTCGTCGCGGATCCGCATCGCCCGCTCCCTCCATCTCCTCCCTCGAGTCTCCCGCAGCACCGCCGGCGCGACGGAGTCGAGCGGCTGGAGCATCCGCAGGAAGGCTTTGTAGACATGTGGGAGATGCATCCTGTATATCTGCCTGTCTTCTAGCCATTCCCCCGTGGATATGGCCGGCGACTCCATGGGGCACGCGAGCGGACTTGCTGAGGGGGGCAGGCGCGCCTGGAGTCAGGAGGCGGGGGGTGGCGGCGAGATCTATTTGCCAATTACTCCCTCCTTTTTGGTTTATAGGGCTCAATTCAAAAATCTCACCAACCAAGGTAGATGATGAATGGTAGAATACTTTTTGTAGTTTGCAAAAGCACCTAATTAATGCACTTGTTTTCCTCAAAAAATTATGTTTATCAATGCATAAATTGCAATGCATGCATGCATAAAGTACATGCATTGGTCAATTTTCTCTTAATACTTGCATGCAATGATTTAATGCACCTTGGAATCTGAACATGTGATGGAAAACAACCAAATTGAGCCTTATAAAATGGAAAAACTAAAATTTTGAGATAAGCCCTATAAACCGAAAAGGAGGGAGTATGTGAACTAAATAGTCAACATATAAAATAATTTAAATATATGTAATATAGTTAGAAGGGAAACATAAGTTGGACCTGGCGTTCCTATTCTTATATACTCCCTCCTTTTCGGTTTATAGGTCTCAATTCAAAAATCTCACCAACCAAGGTAGATGATGAATGGTGGAATACTTTTTATAGTTTGCAAAAGCACCTAATTAATGCACTTATTTTCCTCAAAAAATTATGTTTATCAATGCATAAATTGCAATGCATGCATGCATAAAGTACATGCATTGGTCAATTTTCTCTTAATACTTGCATGCAATGATGTAATGCACCTTGGAATCTGAACATGTGATGGAAAAGAACCAAATTGAGCCTTATAAAATAGAAAAACTAAAATTTTGAGATAAGCCCTATAAACCGAAAAGGAGGGAGTAAAAAAATAGAACAGACCTCTGCGTTTTCTTCAAAAAAATACATAAATTGGGCTGCCAAAAATAAAACCTCGGATGGGAGGTCCATAGGCCGGTCGATACATGACGGCCCTAAGAAAATACAAACAGGCCTATGGACCTCCCATCCGAGGTCATGGGCTGCGCATGTTAAAAATGAAAGCCTAGACGGGGCAGCCCAAAACCACGTCCAACACTTGCCAAAACTTCGTCCCTCGTTTTCTCTGTGTTTCGCACACTCGACATTGTGTGGGCATTTGGACTGTGCATCATATGAAGATGTGCTATGCATGAATGTTGATCAGCATGATGTTAACTGGCTGGTAGTTCCATTTTCGACCATGAATAAAACTTCCAACATGATGTTAACCCTGTTTGAAAAGGCCGTGTTAATATAAATGCTCTGCCTCTGAAAGTTACAGTTTCTTATCTGAAACTGAACTTGCAGTTTTTTATCTGAAACTAAAACTTGCAGTTTCTTCTCTGAGAATCACATTGTCTGCACTTTTATACTCCTATGAAACTACATTTTTTTAAGTGCTAAAAATAGATCTCTAGAATTCAGAAAATACTTTATATGCTCAATACTGCACATCTGAAATTCAAAAGACATTCATATCTGAAAGTACTCTCAAAATACACAACACAAAACACAATTCACAACCTGCAAATACTGACAACCCTAAGCTCCTCCTGACAATTCACAACCTGCTCGACTATTGGGCTGGGGGGGGGGGGGGCAGCCCCCTCCTATTCCTCGGCGGCAGTCAGCCGCCCCGTGAGACGATGTGAATGACGAGGGAAACGATGGCGGGGAAGCGTCGTCAGGCCAACTGCTTTTCTCCTCTTGCAGTTGGGTTCGATCGACGAAGACTCCACCGGCTCGCTCTGGCAGGACACCCTCACAAACGGCACCCTGTAGATGCTCGATCCTTCAATCCTGGTGGATGCTCCATTTGGGATCGATACTCCCACCACCTCTCCCTCACGATTGGATTCGGTGAATCTATTTGCTCCATGGCCCAGAGGAGCAGCAGTATGTACTCCGGCGCGACTCCCTCCGGGAGTATCGCCGCCTTTTCGCTTTGTTGCAGATATTTGGCCATGGATGTCGCTGTCGCCGCTAGTTGGTCCTTGTTGTCAAACCAAGGCTGTATCTCCAACATCCTAGCTAGCTTCACAGGGTCACCGTCTGCGATCCTCACGTATCGGTTGTACTCCTCCATCGATCTACTTCTCCACAGCACCTTCACTCACCGGCGGTGGTTTTTTAATGGAAGAGGAGAGGAGCAGCGCTGGTTTTGGATTAGAACGGGAGAGGAGCGACGCTGGTTTTGGACTGGAACAGGAGAGGAGGGGCGGTGGTTTTGAAATGGAAGAGGAGAGGAGTGGCGCTGCATTTAGATTGGAACAGGAGAGGAGCGGCGGTGGTTTAAGAGGAGAAGGGCGGAAGAGCGGCGCTGGTCTTGGAAGTATTTTTTGTTGTTTCGCGTATTTTGGGTCAAAGTTTGACCACGTACTGTATTTGACAAGCAAAATGTGAATGCATGTCACCAAAAATTGTATCGTTTGGTTCATATCTGAATGTACTTTCATATTATACTCCCTCCATTTTTGTATACAAGGCCACAAACTCATATTATAGGTACCAAGGTAAAAATCAATGCTATGTTTAAGTCAATGTTGCAAGCTAGGTTGTCACCTTGATTGTCCTGTTAATTAATGTGGTTTTTCTCTCCCAAGCACAACAAGCCAACCCTCTTACTCCTCATTGGTTGATTAATGTTGGGAATGCAAGCTAACCTTCTCACTCCCGCATGCACACAAGGGATATTAATGTCCTCGGGTGCTAGTACGAGGCAAACGCCATCAATTTTGCCACGATTAATGTTAGTGGCCTTGTATAGTTGCAAATTGTAATTTTGATAGTGGCCTTGTATACAACATATAACATATATTTTATGTGCGAAAATCATGGTCAATTATGACCCAGAATAAAAGGGAGACTAGTTAATGTGGGGTCGCTTTCTTAATTGAAGGGTAAATTGATTTTGATTTTGATCCAGTCAGAGCGCGCTGGCCCTCTCGTCCAATCCTAAATCGCTGCCACACGCTCCTCTCCCTCTTCTCCATTGCAAAACCACCTCCTCTCCTCTCTATCATCTCCATTCCAAAACCACCATCTCGCCTCTCCCTCTTCTCTATTGGAAGACCACCGTCTCTCCTCCATTTTCTAGACGCTTTGCTCCATGGCGCGGGTGCAATCCATGGATACAAAATTAGTATACTGTATACTATTTAAAAGTCGAGGGCGGGGCTTTTCCTGCGCGGTAGGCGACGGGGCAGTTCCGCTTAGTCGGTTCGACAGAGATGCGAGAAGATGAGGGAGTAGGCTGCTGCAAACGTAGGGCTGTGTGATTTGACAGCGAGTTACTGCTGGACAGGTGGGGACCCGTGGTTTGACTTGCCATTATCATTTTAACTGCGGCGCTACGACCGGCGTGAGTCTCCCAGATTCCTGACCACCTCCATATAGGTGCCTCTCCCAATGCTCCACCATGTAGTAGAGGCTGGCTCTTGCATGAGAGCCCACTTCTCCACTTTTTCCTTGCCTCTTTCCTCCACATATGCCAAAATGCCATGTAAAGCTCACTATTGTACTTACTTTTACTTGCTCCTACAGGTTCTTAAGCTTGCCACATAGGCATAAAGTCTGATGTGGCAAGTTAATCAAGAAGAGAGATACGAGTTTGGTGACCCAAGGAAGAAACGGTGCTAAGCACGTGTACCTAGGTGAAAAGACAATTTTGAGTCTATAGCTAATTAAATGAAGCAAACTTAGCAACACCATTTCATTGGAAGAGGTCACTCCTTGGGAAATGCAATAAATACACGCGCTTAGCACCGTTTCTTCCTTGAGTACGAAGAAAGAGATAGAGAGGAGTAAAAAATACACTTATAGCCAACCTTGTTGTAGTATGAGTGACTAAGTGATGACTATGTATGACATGCCAACATCAGATAGCCTAACGCACTATGTTAAATCTCCAAGGGCGCGACCGCGCGAGCGACGCAGCGGTCGTGGTAGGCGCGACCATGATATGGGCTGCTGGCAGCCCCTGGATCTGAGATCAAACGGTCGCATGCTAAGTTGCTGAAAATTTGCAGAGTAACCCTCCAAGATAGGATATTCACCCATAGGTCTAGAATCACGCCATGCAACCGTTCGATCTTAGTCCAAGGGCTCTTGGAAGCCCGTATCATGGGAGAATGGAAAGCCACTACCTTGCCGTTCGCACGCTGGCAGTTCGCTCCTACTCGTCCCCACATGTCCTTCAATACTACGGCGGTTCGCTCCTAGTCGTCCCGTCCATTCACATTACGGCAGTTCCACTAATCCTAACCCTCCTCCCAAATCCATGGCGTCCCAAATCTCCATGATCGGCGATGAGTACAAGGTTAGAACCATCACCGGCGATGAGTTCGATGTCATCTACACCCGTTCTTCCGCGACGGTGAAAGGATGCCTTTCTCTCTTTAGACGCATGTTCGAAAACTCAGATGATGAGTGGGTCGTTGGGCTAGATGTTGAGTACACCACAATCCTGGGACGAGAGAAGGATCTAAAGGACAAAGAGAGGAAGAAGCCCGCCGTGATCTAGGTTTGCGTACATAACGTTTGCTTGGTCTACCACATATGCCATGCCAACGTTGAGTGCCAGGATTTTAAGAAATTCCTCAAGGACAAAACAGTGAAATTCGTTACTGTAGACTTTGGTAACGACAAAGAAGTCCTGCATCGGATAGGTCTCGTTGTAGGCAACACTTTCGACCTCCAGAAGAATCGGCTGGTGTCCTCTCGTCAGCCTTCAATGCTGACCCTGGCAGGAGCTATGGTTCATCCTTCGTACGGTAAACTGGAGAAACCTCATTACACTTTTCATCGTCATGCATGGCAGTGGAATGTACTAGATATAGACCACATCCACTATGCTGCAATGGATGGCTACCTTTGCTTCAACATCTACAAGGGTTGGATGAAGAGCAACAGCCAAGTGTGCGGTTCAAGCAAAGAAGTATCGGCCAAGAGGAAGAGGGACAAGGACGAAGTCGAGGACGTGGACGAGGACTCCGAGGAAGGTGGCAGTGTCGTTGCTCATGGTGGTTCTAATGGAGTGTCTACCAGAATAGTTGCAAAGTTTAATTTCAAGTGTGCTTAATTTAATTTGAGGGATGTGTTGTGCTGAGCCCCCAATAGAACTATGTTATGTTTCTTCTCGTTACTTTAACTCTTCAGTACGCACATACTAGTATTTCTTACATTTCATCTTTTAGTTGGTATAGTACTACCAATCGTTTCTTCACATTATATACGTACAATATATATGGCCAACATCATATAGCCAGCAATTTAGTTGTCAAAGAATTTCAGGGTGCTTAGTTTTGTCAAACAATTCCAGGATGCTTAGAGGGTGCTTGGACCCAAGGGACTTATTTTAGTCTAAATAAAAATAGTCTCTTTAAGAGGCTAAAGTTCCAAGCACCCCTGACTAAAGAGGGGCTAAAACTAGTCTTGAAACTAATTTTTTTAGTCAGGGGTACCCCTACTAAAATGTGGATTAGTCCTCTCTCTACTCATTTAACTCCTCTCCTTTAACACAGGCGAGTTCTAGATTGGAGGGTTTGGAGGATAATAAATGCTCATTAACTTGATTTTAGCCTTTTTAGTATTTGGATCCAAGCATGGATGAGGCTAGCATGTTTTAGTCCCACTACTTTTAGTCATGGGACTAAAACGTATCCAAGCACCCTCTTAGTTTTATTTGAGGGGTGGGTTGTGCTGGACACCATTATTGTGACTAGCCTTTTTAATAGTACTATATGCATAATTTGGCGATGAGCGCTCTCTATATGTACCACCTTTTTTTTAATTTCAAGTTTTGCTCCATGGCGCAATCCATCGATACTACTGCTGTACAAAAGTATACATTTTTTAAAAGGCTAGAGGGCGGGGCAGTCTAGCTTGGTCGGTTCCACGAGAGGCAAGGGCCTTTGTGATTTGATGGCTCATTACTGCTGGAAGGCGGGGCCTTGTGATTTGACTGCTCGTATAAATGCGCCGATGACCTGATCGAGGAGGAGCAAAGAACCGTGCGGTATACTCAAGTTTTCCACTGGAGTAGTACAGCGACGGAGGAGCACGAAACACGGCAGCCCAGTGCCATATGGCGATAAAAAATGATCTAATTTGCTAGTCATCTCATTGTTAGAATTGTTCTATTCATTCCCTAAAAAACATCGTTCTATTCATGCCTCGCAGAGAACGTGCCACGTGCGGCGAAACACTCGAAGCAAAAGATGAAACACAGGAGCAAAAGAAGAAGGAAGACTATCACCCCAAATGATCTAATTCACCGCGGATTCGTAACTGCTTCTTCATCGCCTCCACGACCTCCATCTCCTTGCGCGTCTCCTCCACCATCTTCATCATTGTGTCCATGACGCGGCATTTCTCAACGCGAGCCTTCATCATCTGTTCCACGGCCATATTACATACCTTGACAGCAGCCGGGTGCTCGATGCGGAGGTTCACCAACTCTTCCTTCTGTTCCATGGCGAGGGCCTGCAGCATATTCATCGAGGAACTACTATTCTCATGCAGCTTCTTCCAGCCGGCGTTCTTCTCCGTCAATAGGTTGATCTCGTGGCAGAGCTTCGCATTGTCCTCCCGAAGTCGCAGGATTTCACCGGTCGCCTTCTTCTCCAAGGCAATGCTCTTCTTCAGCAGCATCACCAAGCCGGCGGTCAACTCCCCCTGCTGATTGAGCTCAGCGGGCATGTCGTCGAGGCTCTCCTTCAGCAACTCCATCAAGCCTTGGATGAACTCCTTCTGCTTATTGAGCAGATCGGGCATGCCGTCAAGGGATAACGACTCCAGCTCCGTCGGATCGGCATGTTCGCCTCTGCGGCTAGGGCGCTCCTAGGAGCCATCGACTGCCCGTGAGAGATCTTTCGAGGTCTCTGCGTGGCGGCGAGCTCTCTCTTTTTTTTCCACAGCCTTGGTTGCCGCTCCCTTGTTACGAGTAGTTCTCGACCTAGAGCTCTGCTCACCAGCCATGGCAACGACGGACGAAGAAGAAGCACTTATGAGGAGGAAAGGTAGAGTGATTTTTGGTTAGGTAGTTCCCCTTTTTATAACCTAAGTACTAGCACTAGTACTAATACCTGCATAGTGGGAACACATTCAGGTTTGGTACGTACTACTAGTAGGTGTGAGCAGGCTTTCGAATGTGATGGGAACAAGGTAAAGATTAATTGATGGTTTTGGTTTCGAGGCCCGAAACGGCTCCCGGTGAGTTTAGCGGAACATAAATTTCAAGTACTACACTGCTCAAATGCGTAAATATTGGCACAAAATACGAAGGAGACCAATGGAATTTCTACTAGCAACCCACGATTTAACTACTCGCATGCGCGCAGTGGAGTAATAATGTCTTTCTTCCGCCCTCACATCCACTCAATTTGCATGCGCTGTATTGATTGACCATCAATGAAGTGAACGACTTTACACGCGTCAAATTATCACATGGGGTGGATCCTGGTACAAAATTGCGTCTGCCCGTGTACCCGCGTGTGCATGCGAGGAATGAATGCGTGCATGGCGTGCGTGCACATCTTCGCTTCGTGCATGTACCGCCAATATGGCTCAGGGAGGATGAGTACATTCTTTTGGAACCAGCAGCGCGTCACTATGATCAATCCACGCAAGGAGGTCGCGAAAATGCCTACACATGTGCCACGTGGCTTCATGAACTGTAAGAGAGACACTGTGTAGCGTGCCATTGGTATTCTAATTTACGTGTTTTGCACATACTCGAAGTACTAGTAAGGTACACGTGCATTGCACGCATCAGATTTTGCAACCAAATTATGAATAAATATCACACTATAGCATGTAAGCTCTGAGTCATATATGCCTGATGTAGCCCTTTGTTTAATTCTTATAGTTCATCTCATTCAAAATCAATTAGTTTTTTATAAAAAAGCTAAGAACGCGGGAATAGGAAAAACATGGTATTATAGTGGAATGTCGTCTTGAATCCTACAGGATTGTACGAGTGTTTGATTGTGCATAGAAAAAACGCAGAATTCTTTCAAAGAGGTTTGAGTGGATGGGATGTTTCCTATGAAATCTAGTGCAAATGAATCATATGAAAAAATTCCTATGGTTTACAATCCTACGAATCAAACAACCAAGATAGGAAAAATTCCTAATGATTAGAATCCTCCAAAATTCCTTTGAGAATCCTTTGAATCAAAGAAGCCCTTAATCTATTTTATGATTCATGGAATTGTGCATTGTAAAGCATAAAGTAAAAACAAATAATGGCAATTCAACTAGAAAAAAGTTTGGGCAGTTATGATACGGAAGATTCTAGAACAAAAGAGAACCACTGTTGTTTTGAGGTTAAGTTCAACCATGGAGTCTGCTAGATTGTACATGTGGAAAAATCTGGTGGGGGGCTAGAAGATGGTGCGAGGGGCCGAGTGGAGGGAGACTATGAAGGAATGCACAAGTGCGAGATCGATATTTAGAGAGAGGGGGCGAACACGTGCGCTGATGCGCGCAGTGGCGGAGCCATGAAAAATAAATGAGCTAGGGGGCCAAGCATTGCTAATCCTTTACGAGGAGGGTCAATTCATGAACTTAAACCATTTTTAGCAGCAATTGTCTAATGATCACATTCATATTAGCCTTGATATATAGTGATGTTCGGGGGGAGGGGGGCAGGGCCCTTACTGCCCCCTGTCTTCGCCATTGTGCACGCGTCTGAGAATTGTAGCGGAAGGCATGGATGATGAGAGGGGAACGTTGGATACATAATTAATGTGGGTGTATTAGCTATATATATGTTAATCCTATATAGAGAGGTATAGATTGATCTATGTGGATGTGGGAAAGAGGGTGAGACCTCACTGGATATATCGATTGATCGGTTTGGGTGGAAAACTATGAAAGACCTAGCTATATACACACATACATAGAGGAACATCGATCGTTGCGCATGCACGCGTGAGAGATAAATAATGCCCGATATGATGGAGAGGGGGATGTGTGTTGGTGTGTGCCTTCATGGGAGACCGACCTGAAGAAAAAGATTGCATGCGTGCGATGGATAATGCCGACTGGTAATGTGTGTGCATGCATGCACGAGAGAAAGTTAGTGGTACACTTATAAAGAGAAGACTACTGTGTGGGTGTAAAAGAATAGCTGAATAGGTGAGGCCACAATCAATGTAAAGTTGAATTCAAATATTTGAATAAGAGATCCTGATATTTGAAACCCATGCATGCATGAATATAACGGATATCTGCGCGGTGTGGTTTGGAAATGAGCATGTTGTAATGTATACACATTGAACAAGGTCAGACTGATTTGAATTTGAGATACCGATGGCAGACATCATTTGGCCATGTCGCATCCGTGCATGGACACACTATTCTAATTGGAGATGATGGGCGGCTTTTGCATCACATATCTATATCTATACCCCTATATATATATATATTATATTTTATATTTTTTTATATTGTGTGCGGGTAACTTTAACTTTGAAAGATGGTCATTGGATGAGGCGAATCCGATGGTCCAAAGATGGAAAATTTGAGCACTAGTGGCTGGTGGATATCATCTAGATTCCACCAGATTTCGCCACATGTATAATCTAGAAGACTCCATGGTTGAACTTAAGCATAATGCACAAACATCAAAACACAAGCACTTCTTATTTGTTCTAGAATCTTCCGTATCGGAATTGCCCAAATGTTTTTCTACATGATTTGCCATTGTTTGTTTTTACTTTATGTCTTACGACGCACAATTCCATGAATCTTAAAATAGATTAGCTTTCTTATAAAAACTAGATGATTTTGAATGAAATGAACTATAAGAATTAAACGAACATCTACATCATGCATATATGACTCAAAGCTTGCATGCTATAATGTGGTATTTATTCATAATTTGGTCGCCAAATCTCATGCGTGCAATGCACGTGTACCTTTCTCAAGTCTAAATGGTGTTTGTGTGTGTGTTGTGCGTGTTGAGGTGCAAATTGTCTTTTTTGGGTACACGTTAAGCTTGTTCTTCCAAAATTTCAAGCCGTGCCTTGTTATGCCGAAAATTCAAGCTAGCGTCTCTGTCTATCGTGCTGCGAAACTCCCGCCTCTTCAACCCGCGCCTTGTTAGCCCGAAATATTTAAGATATATCTTTGTCTCGTTTTGCTCCGACAACTCCCTCCATCTCAACCCGCGGCTTGCTATTCCGAAATTACAACGCGCGTGAAAACTCCCACCTCCTGTGAAATCACGACACACGAAATGCCCGTGGTACCCCTGAACCGAAAGAACTGCCTCAAATCGGTGGGGGTACTTTCGTAACTTACCCCACATTTCAGACAAGCGCGTCTCTAAGCCATGGTTCCCCACTGCATCCCATCCGCCCACCCATTCGTACACCGAGGCCGCAAAAACCCACGACAAAACCCCACACCCTGCTCCATCTGCCACCCAGCCGGAGCCTCTTCCTCGACGACGTTGTCCATGGCAACACCTCAACGTCCCTCATCCACCGTACCGGGTGAGGATCCGTCGTCGATCTCATCGTCCCGCCGGTTCAGCCACCCCGTCCTCCACCTCCAAGGAGCTGCCCCGACGTTCCCCTCGTCTTTCGCGCCACCTCCATTCCCACACCGCCGTCTTCACCTGCACCACCGGAAGAGCATCATCATCACCATTTCCTCGGATGAAGATGCGGCCTAATCGACGCCACCAAGGAGGTTGTACACTAATCGCCGCATTTTCTTCTTGATTCGATCTCACGGTGCTGCCGGCGCTCGGTCCCGAGCCGACACGACGCGGCTCCATCCACGGCGGCATCGCTGGCCACTTCCTCCACGGCGTCACTCCCTCGGTGGCAGCATCCACATCAGTAGGACCTGCTGCTGCTTTAGCTCTCGCTCGCGCTGCTGCTCTGCTCTTGCTCTCGGTCCCCCGCCTGGTCTGCTCTTGCTATTGCTCTTGCTCGCGCTGCTGCTCTCGATCTTGCTCTTGCTTGCGATGCTGCTCCGATTTAGCTACACTTCACTCCGATGCCGCCGGGGTGAAGGAAGAACTAGCCGCAGCGGGGAGGGGGGCTCGCCGGAGAGGTACCCCACTATCTATCTTAGGGTTCAAGATGGGGGCGGTGGTCGCCGGCGGTGGCGGGGCATTTGCGGGGCGGTGGCTTGGGGATCGCCGGAGAAAAAGCTCAGCACGGGGGGGGGGGGGGGGCTAGAGGGATTGCTGGGGCGGCGGCGGACCGGCGGTGGCTAGTGTTTTCGGGGCGGGCGGGGCGGCGGGGGGCTGCTGTTTGGCCGGCTCAGGGGGGTGGAGGTTGAAGATGAACCGCAGGCCCTTGATTTCGTATCCAACGGCTGCAAAATCGACTGGCCAGAGATGAAGAAGTCAGTCGACCGACATGTAGCCCCACCTTGCTAGTGCGTTCAGTTTCGACAGCAAAATTCTGTTTCGATAGTTAAGTTCAGTTTCGACAGTAAAATTCAGTTTCGATAGTTAAGTTCAGAGATGAGCGCCTGATGTATTTTACATCTAGCACTTTGTGGTTATGTATTTTACGTCATGTATTGGAGATGCTATTAGAATTCCACTCAGGTTAATGTTGTTCGTTGTCTCTCTTGTCCTGCTTCAGCCTCAGCGTCGTACAACTCACCGGAGCTGCTCCAACGACGAAACCCTCCATCACAGCGGAGCAGTACCTCGGGCTCCATCTCCAGACGCCTAAGATCTTCTTCCCCTCCTCCGATAGCCAAGTCAGTCAGAGCATCCTCACCGGCCAACCCAATCATGCTGAGATCGACATGGCTTCGCCAAAGAGGTTGTACACTTGTTGCATCTCTTTTTTACTCTACATGTTATATATATTGTCCATTGAGCACTCGTAGTAACGGGAAATACGATTATTTTATCCTACTATATGACAAGCAGTGAGGTACCAGGCAACTTAGCTATCCGTGATGGACTCTCTTGAATGCCATCATTATTTATCTCTGTGCGTTTGAGCTGTGCATTTGTCGATGGGCCTGGGAGTTGAGCTAGTATGGCAGTGGCCTGGGTCCAAAGTAATAGAAGTAGCACAAAAACATTTTTAGTGTAGGATTTTCCTTGCTCAAGCCTGTCTACTAGAATCGCCAGTGCTTGAAAGGAAAAGTGAATGAAAAACATCGGAATTGGGAAGTTTCCTATGGTACTACTTTTCATGAATTTGGTGCAAAGGAATGGAGCAAAGGAAAACTGTGGGATTTGTTCCTTTAGTGTCTCCTTGAAAGAAAAACCGTAGGAATTCTAATTTCCACTTCTCCTCCTTTTCATATTCCTATTCATCAAGCACAAGACTAAGAGATAGTAGCATAATAGCATTATAACCGTACATTCCCTTGTGGTTTGACTTAATCTCACCATGCTTTTTTGCATCCTGTGATCTTCCAATTGTTGTGAATCAAACACCCAGATTGGCAGAAATCCTGTGTTTTTAAATTCTCTGTTTTGCGCGTGCATTCCTATACTATTCCTGTCTATTTCCTATCCCTGCATTGTTAGAATCCTCAAATTCAAACAAGCCCTTACTCAATTACTTCTGTTACAGATATGTGTCAAAGAAAACCTTGTGTGGTTTGTCCTGCTACTGCGGCGCTGTGTTCCACCCTAGCTCAGCTGCTCCAATGATGGAAGGGTTCACCACAGCAGGGATCCGCTCTCCAGACTGTCTTTCGCTGCCTCTGATCTTCTTCCCCGCCGCCGGCAGCCACGGCAACTACATTACCATCATCAACTGAGCAGATGACCTTGAGGACTACACGGGTCCGCAAGAGAGGTCGCACTCTTCCGTGTCTGCTTACGTTATGCGTCGCTTAATATGATGACATGCTACATTATCGTCGTGTTCAACTATTAGACACCGAGTCAGGTCCAAACTAATGCTGAAACTTGAGTTTTTAAATGGTTGTGGGGTACATATTGGGGAAGCAATCAGTACTATCTGTCTACTATCTGGTTAATCTCCGGTGTCTACTATGAGGTTCATGTTGGGTGCAAACAAACATTAAAGGAGCCATTATCTGTATTTTTTAACTAAAGCTATTATCTGCCTGCTATCATTGGTTTTGGGTCTATCCACAGTTTGTTACCATCACTCTGGATTTGTGCATGCACTCCTTACATAATCTCACTATGTTTTATTCCTATGCATGCCAGTTATTGTACACAATGGAACTGATCATGTAGAGCAAAAGAGACGAGCCTTGTGTGGCAATAAAATTTCATGCAGACGTCATTCCATGGTGGGCGCAAAGGCAGCCCCCTCCACCCATTTCGGATCGTAATCAGGAGGAAGATAACTTTTATGAGGGGGATTCAGAAGGAGAAGACCACTCCTATTTACCCCATGAGGTCTTCGCTCTAACTTGGCATGCTGATGTTGGTAATATCATGCATATGGTGCCTTGCATTGCTTACTCTATACATTAAAGATGTCATCTGCTTAGTTTAGACACGCTTTGTGCCAATGCCATCTATTTAGTTTCTTTATCGTATATGTGAATCATGCAATGCCATCTTGTCTAGCCATGCATCATATATGTGAATTTTGCAATGCCACCCTGGTTAGCCAGTCATCTTATATGTGAATTATATCATGCCATCATTTTTTATTACGTGTCAAATTTGTCAATAATTTTAGTACATTCAATTACTCTTCCTGTGCATCAGCCATTTGGCACGGTCATGGAAAAATATGGAGTGGAAACAAGGTCTTCAGAGCAGACAATGCTATCTGACAAAGCGCATGTCTTGCTGGTTACCGATAGATCCTCAGAGGAGGATTCAGAGACAGATGACCAGTCATATTCCCCCCCCCCGAGGTGCATGCCCTAACTTGGCAGGGTTGTGTTGCTCATATTGTGCGTATGGTATCTTGCATTGCTATGTCATTTTCTTAGTTTAGACATGCTTTGTGTGAATGCCACCTGTTTAGTGTCTAATTACCATATATGTGAATTATGCAATGCCATCTTGTTGCATGACATTATATATGTGAATTATGCAATGTTATCTTGTTGCAAGGCATTATGTATGTGAATTATGCAATGCCATGCTGTTTAGGCAAGCGTCATATATGTGAATTATATCATGCCATCCTTTTTTTGTATTTCTCATTGCTTTTGTCGACAATGTTTGTATATTCAACTGATGTTCCTGTGCATCAGCCATTTGAATTGGTGATGGAGAAATCTGGAGTGAAAACAAGGTCTTCAGAGCAGACAATGCTACCCGCTGAAGAAGATATCTTGCTGGTTACAGATAGCTCTTCAGAGGAGGATTCAGAGGCAGATGACCAGTCCTATTATCCCCCTGAGGTGTATGCTCAAACTTGGCAGGGTTATATTACTCATATAATGCATATGTTGTATTGCAATGCTTAGTTTTTACATCATATACACAATATTGAATGCCATCTCCTTAGTTGACACATCATATATGCGATTGCCCTCTGCTCACTTCCTTAGTATATAAATCATATATTTGAATTATGCCATGCCATGATGTTTACATAGACAGCATGTATCTGAATTATGGCATGCCAACCCATTTTCTAAAGACATAATATAGTTATATCATCTCATCCTTTTTACATAGTTATCATATTTAAATTATGTCATTCTATCCGTGAATTATATCATGCCATCATGTTTCCATCAACGACATGTTTGTGATTTATGGCATGCCAACCACTTTAATAGACACATCGTATAGTTATATCATGTCATCTTGTTTACATAGTCATCATATTTTGAAGTATGTCATTCTATCCTGTTTAGTTAGCCATCATACATGTGAAATTGTGTCATGCTATCCTGTTTAATTAGCCATCATATATGTGAAATTATGTCCTGCTATTCTGTTTGCTTAGACAACATAAATGTGAATTATTTCATGCCTTGTTTTCTTCCCTACTATCCATTGCACCTGTCTATCTTACAATGTCTGTACATTCAATTACTTTTCTTGTTTATCAGCCATTTCAATTGGAGGGAGTGATGGCAGTATCTGTGGGAGTAAAAACACGGTCTTCAGAAAAGATCGTGCTACCTGTCGATGCAGATAGAACCACGGTTGTACTTGCCCAAGAACTAGCCCCACCACACATAACCCACACTCATGCAGATTGTACCCCTACCCAGTTGGACAGAGAACTAGCTACACCCCTTCTAATCCCAACCCCAACAGATAGACACCCAGTTCCCGTTGACACAGCACCGTCTCCACCACAGAGCACCCAAACACGAGCAGTTAGTAAGGCAACTGCAGTGCCCAAATCACGAGGACCACCACTCCGAACCCGAAGTCAATGCTTAAAGCAGAAGAAGAATTGTTCTCAGGTCAGGTTCTGTAGCTATGGTTCATACTACTTTGCTCCTGCATCACTGTATTTACGGATACCAACTAATTTCAAATTTGAAGGATGCAATTGAAACTCCAATGGCGCAACAGGTATGTTTTAAACCTGTTTCTTCAACGTGTTTGGCTGTTTGCTGTTGTAACTTGCTCTATGTTGATTTCAGTTTCGATTGAATAAACAGTTATGTTCTCATGCCATGCACATTACAAGTGTTGTTATAGCTGTGTAGTTTCCCACACTTATATTCTGTCTATGTTGCTTTGTCCTAAATAGATATGATTCGAACTGTATCTATCTTGATTTGGCAACATAAACTAGAATGATATAGACCATACAATGACCATACTACATAGAAATATGTTTGTTTCATGTTGTTATCCTGTCCACCTTACTGCTGAACTGGTTTGCCAAAATGAGTTTCATATACTACATTGTAAACCTGAGATGTGTTTGTTTGTTTCTCTTTTAGAACGCGGATAAAATATTGGAGAAGAGTACCCTGTGATGCAATGGTAAAGGAAGTAATGCAGATAAGGTTCAAGACAGTGAGACATCCCTGTTGGTCTCCAAGAAAGCTGATAAAATCTATATTGAAGACACTGAGACAACCCCAAACTCCTGTCTTGATGAAGTGTTCGAGTTATTGGCTACCACTGCTGGCACCAGCTCTTCGAACTCATTGCCTGAATCAGTTCGCCTTCTTGACTCTCAACTTCAAGTTGAAAGACATCGATCAAAGGTTATGCGATAGGAAGTCGAAGGACTGAGGAAGTCCCTGCAGAATTCAGATGCATACTTTCTGGTGCAACAGCAAGCGCTGGAGGACTTAAGCGCCAAACAAGAGAAAGTTAATAAGCTTGCTAAGCATCTTGCCAGCATTATGGGTACCCAGGGTATTGTTTCTTGATCTCTTCTGAAGTGCTTTCAGTTCTGGACTTGTTTTGCTGCGGCGTTTATATGCTGCTGTGTACCCTATATTTGCACTGGTGGCGAACTTTGATGCCCAGTGGATGTAATATGTGTAATAGCCGTGATAGCCTAGTGTAAGTTGCTTGCTTATTTATTTCCTTGTTGTCTTGTTTATTTGTTTGCTTGTAGTCAGTGCAGTTCTTTTTCTACGGTTTGCTAGTGGCTGCAATAACCTATTTTTTAAAACTAGGCCACAATAACCATGGGCTAATATTTACTGTAGTGACACTGGGCCTCCTACGGGCCGTAGAAACAGTGGGCCTTCTACGGGCCGTATAAATAGTGGGCCTTCTACGGGCCGTAGAAATAGTGGACCTTCTACGGGCCGTAGAAACAATGGGCCTTCTATGGGCCGTATCATCAATGGGCCTTCTACGGGCCGTATCATCAATGGGCCTTCTACGGGCCGTATGATCGATTGGCCAAACATGGGCCAAACAGACCGCATTCTGGCCGTAAACGGGCTAGAGTTGGAATCGTCTGTTCATGGGCCGACCATAATGGGCCATCGTTAATAGGCCGTATTTGATGACGCTATGGAAACGGCCCAACGTATTAATGGACCACAAACGGGCCGATTGTAACCACGGGCTGAATTTGGCCCACAAGCAGAAAATGACAGTAACGGCCCCTAAGTAAACGAATGCTGGAAATGAGCCCAAGAATAAATGGGCTCTGAGAAGGTCGAAAGATAACATGGGCTGGAGACGGCCCAACAGAATAACGGGCCGTTAATGGGTATACAGTGATACACTGTTCATTACGGGCCAGTTTCACCACGGGACGTTAATGGGTGTAAAGTGATACACTGTTCATTATGGGCCAGTTTCACCACGGGCCATTAATAGGCCAAGAGTTACATAGGGCCTCATATGGGCCGAAAGACGTCATGGGCCATACATAGGCCAGAAGTGAAAACGGGCTGGAATCATATTAGATGGCCCAGATGATGCTACTGGGCCTAATTCGGATAGGGCGTAACGGGCCTTGGGTTAGCGGGCAGTAAATGGGCTATATGCGAATAGACCGTTAATAGGCTTTCCATGGGCCGGCCCGCCACCTTTTGACCAAGTCAAATGGGCCGGCCTTTTCACAGGAATGGGCCTCTGTTGGGCCATGCCACGTGTCAACGTATCATAGGCGCCTTCTGTCCAATGAGTGGATGACATCTGTCCCGACGATGAGCCGACACGTGTTTCCTCCAGCGAATGATGATTTTACACGTGGAAAATCCCTATTGGTCGGGGCTGTTAACGGGTTATCGGATCCAAAACCCGACTAGATAGCTTAACGGCGTTTCGTTACGGTGGATGCCACGTGTCGGTCACCCTTGACGAAAGCTCTTCTGTGACGCGCGATTTATCATCATGGAAGTGGACACTTCCGTGATGATAATTTTGGTAATGTCATGGAACACTTCTACAACAGCACAGGTATGATTATCTTGATTCTGTCATAAATTTGTCATGGATGTACATGCATGACAAAAAAGCGACCTACTATGACAAACACGTATCATCACGGAAGCGTATTTTTTTGTAGTGGTATCTCTATTAGCAAGTTTAATAGTGACATCAATTTCTTCTAACTCAACAGGTGCAATGTCATGCATAATTTCTTTGTGTAAGTCAATAGGTATTGCACTAGCACTAGCACCCATATCACATAAGGCATGATAACAATGATCTCCTATTTTAATAGAAATAACAGGCATGCCTACCACAGGTCTAGGTTTATCTGTATCACGGGGTTTAGCAATTCTAGCAGTTTCATTACAGAAGTAAATAACATGCCCATCTATATTATCAGACAAGAGATCTTTAACAATAGCAATATTAGGTTCAACTTTAACTTGCTCAAGACGTGTATATATTTTAATATTACTTTTACGAACCACAGTTGAAGCTTTGGCATGATCCTTTATCCTAAAAGGGAAAGGTGGTATCTCAACATAAGAAGTAGGAACAATAGGATGATTATAAGTGATAGTGTTTTCTTCAACTTTAATAGGTGCAACTACTTTTACTTCTCTCGGAGGATGATATTTAAACCACTTATCCTTGGGGAGATCAACATAAGTAGCAAAAGATTCATAGAACGAAGCTACTATCTCAGAGTCAAGTCCATATTTAGTGCTAAACTTACGGAAAATATCGGTATCCATAAAAGATTTAACACAATCAAAACTAGGTGTCATACCTGACTCCTTACCATTGTCGAGGTCCCAATCTTCAGAGTTGCGTTTAATTCTTTCCAATAAATCCCATTTGAATTCAATAGTATTCATCATAAAAGAGCCAACACAAGAAGTATCAAGCATGGTGCAATTCTTACCAGAAAGCCGAGCATAAAATTTTTGAATAATCATTTCTCTTGAGAGCTCATGATTGGGGCATGAATATAACATTGACTTAAGCCTCCCCCAAGCTTGAGCGATGCTTTCTCCTTCGCGAGGCCAAAAATTATATATATAATTGCGATCATGATGAACAAGATGCATCGGATAAAACTTCTGATGAAATTCCAATTTCAATCGTTTGTAATTCTAAGACCTCATATCATCACATAGCTTGTACCATGTCGATGCATCTCCCCTAAAAGATAAGGGAAGACCTTCTTCTTAACAACATCTCCAGGTACACCTGCAAGCTTAAATAATCCACAAAATTCATCCACATATATTAGATGTTCATCAGGATGTGTTGTTCCATCTCCTAAAAAAGGATTAGCTAGCAGTTTTTCCATTATACCCGAAGGAACTTCAAAGCAAGTATTTTCATTTTCATTTTCATTTTCAGTAGGTTCAGTAGGTTGAGGAGCAACTCTTTGCTCTACTGGTCGGGGTGAAGATACCCCGAACAAGCCCCTCAGAGGATTACTTTCCATAGTAACAAGTGACAGTAAATTTCAGCACACTATATAAATTTTTCCTTACCAAATTCCACCTACCAAAGGCGCTTCACTCCCCGTCAGCGGCGCCAGAAAAGAGTCTTGATGACCCAAAAGTATAGGGGATCTATCGTAGTCCTTTTGATAAGTAAGAGTGTCGAATCAACGAGGAGCAGAAGGAAATGATAAGCGGTTTCCAGTAAGGTATTCTCTGCAAGTACTGAAATAAGTGGTAACAGATAGCTTTGTGATAGGATAAGTTGTAACAAGAAACAAGTAACAAAAGTAAATAAAGTGCAGCAAGCTGGCCCAATCCTTTTTGTAGCAAAGGACAAGCCTGGACAAACTCTTATATAAGGAAAAGCGCTCCCGAGGACACATGGGAATATCATCAAGCTAGTTTTCATCACATTCATATGATTCGCATTCGGTACTTTGATATGTGTGTGGACCGGTGCTTGGGTGCTGTTCTTACTTGAACAAGCATCCCACTTATGATTAACCTCTATTGCAAGCATCCGCAACTACAACAAAAGTATTAAGGTAAACCTAACCATAGCATGAAACATATGGATCCAAATCAGCCCCTTACGAAGCAACGCATAAACTAGGGTTTAAGCTTCTGTCACTCTAGCAACCCATCATCTACTTATTACTTCCCAATGCCCTCCTCTAGGCCCAATTAATGGTGAAGTGTTATGTAGTCGACGTTCACATAACACCACTAGAGGCTAGACAACATACATCTCATCAAAATATCGAACGAATACCAAATTCACATGACTACTAATAGCAAGATTGCTCCCTTGTCCTCAAGAACAAACGTAACTACTCATAAAGCATAAACATGTTCATAATCAGAGGGGTATTAATATGCATATAGGATCTGAACATATGGTCTTCCACCAATGAAACCAACTAGCATCAACTACAAGGAGTAATTAACACTACTAGCAACCTACTAGCACCAATCCCGGACTTGGAGACATGAATTGGATACAAGAGATGAACTAGGGTCTTGAGATGAGATGGTGCTGATGAAGATGTTGATGGAGATTGCCCTCTCCCGATGGGAGGAGCGTTGGTGATGACGATAGCGATGATTTCCCCCTCCGGGAGGGAAGTTTCCCCGGTAGAACAGCTCTGCCGGAGCTCTAGATTGGATCCGCCAAGGTTCCGCCTCATGGCGGCGGAGTTTCGTCCCGAAAGGTTGCTTCTTATTTTTTTTCTCGACAAAAGACCTCATATAGCAGAAGATGGTCATTGGAGAGCCACCAGGGGGCCCACGAGGTAGGGGGCGCGCCCTAGGGGGGGACCCTCGTGAGTAGGGTGTGGGCCCCCTGGTCTTCATCTTTGGCGAGGATTTTTCATTATTTATTATAAGGTGTTCCGTGGAGTTTCAGGACTTTTGGAGTTGTGCAAAATAGGTCTCTAATATTTGCTCCTTTTCTAGCCCAGAATTCCAGCTGCCAATATTCTCCCTCTGTATGTAAACCTTGTAAAATAAGAGAGAATAGCCATAAGTATTGTGACATAATGTGAAATAACAGCCCATAATGCAATAAATATAGATATAAAAGCATGATGCAAAATGGACGTATCAACAACTTACTTGGAGGATCTTACTCAATCCGTAGGTAGGTATGGTGGACTCTCATGGCAAAACGGGTTTAAGGGTGTTTGGAAGAACAAGTAGTATCTCTACTTGGTGCAAAGAATTTGGCTAGCATGAGGAGGAAAGGCAAGCTCAACATGTTGGAGGATCCATGACAATATAATTTATCTTAGATGTAAGAAAACATAACCCATTACGTTGTCTTCCTTGTCCAACATCAACTCTTTAGCAAGTCATATTTTAATGAGTGCTCACAATCATAAAAGATGTCCAAGATAGTATATTTATATGTGAAGACCTCTCTTTCTTTATTACTTCCTATTAATTGCAACGATGACCAAAACTATGTTTGTCAACTCTCAACAACTTTTATTCATCATACATTTTCTATGTGAGCTCATTACTCTCAATAATATCAATATGAACTCTTTATTTCTTTTTATTCTTTTATCTTTTCTTTTATTCACTCAAGATCATAGCAAAATAATCAAGCTCTTGACTCAACACTAATCTTTATTATATATAGCTCACAGACTCGATTACATAGAGGGATCATAAAGCAAAACTTAAAACTAGATCATGCCATAAACTTTATTCTACTAGATCAAGATATTACCAAAAGGATCGAACTAAGAAAAACGGTAAAGATAAAAGTGATGGTGATACGATACTAGGGCACCTCCCCCAAGCTTGGTAGTTGCCAAGGGGAGTGCCCATACCCATGTGATTAGGTCTTCTATGTTGGTGGAGAAGGTGACGGTTTTGTTGATGGCGTAGGTTTCTTCCTTAGTTTACGCTTGAGGACAGAATGTTGGTCCCTTAGGTCATCGATCTCCTGCTCCAGGCTCAGTATCTTTTTGCATAGTTCCTGCTTGTTTTCCTGCAAGAGGCGAAAAGGGATAAACTCGATCTTAGGTTTCTTTACTCTATCCGGGAGACTGGACTTTTTGAACTCCACATGCATGTCCCCAGGTTGAGGTAATGGGACTTCGTCTTCTTCTGAGCTCGTCTCCTCCCTTCCCTTGGGTTCATAGTCCTCTTCTTCTTCCATAATCCAACCACAATGCTCCACATCCCCATAGACCTTTGGATCTGCAAGGTAATCAGCCACACAACTTTCTCCTTCTGAATCCTGGGATGACATGTTGCTCTACTACAGCAGGACAGCTCGAAACAAAGACAAGAGATATTTGCGTGATGCAGGAGTCAAAACCTTCGGGAGATTATATAATGAATTTTTACCGACCAAAATATGTATCGTGCAAGAAAACGGAGTCCGGAGAGCGCACGAGGTGCCCACGAGGTAGGGGGCGCGCCCAGTAGGGTAGGGCGCGCCCTCCACCCTCGTGGCGGCCTCGTGTCCTTCCCGGACTGCTTCTTATTTTTCTATTTTTCTAAATATTCCAAAACGGAGAAATATTGCCTTAAAAACTGTTTTGGAGTCGGTTTACTTACTGTACCACATACCTATTCCTTTTCGGAGTCTGAAACGTTCTGGAAAGTGTCCCTTATGTACTCCTCCGGGGTTATGGTTTCAATAACATTGGATTCAACATTTATAGGATTACCTGAGATATAATGTTTAATTCTTTGACCGTTCACCACCTTCGGATTTGTTCCTTCGAAGTTGTTGATTTTTATGGCACCGGAACGATAGACCTCCTCGATAATGTAAGGACCTTCCCATTTAGAGAGAAGTTTTCCTGCAAATAACCTTAAACGAGAGTTGTATAGGAATACATAATCACCTACATTAAACTCACGCTTTTGTATCCTTTTGTCATGCCATCTTTTAACTTTTTCTTTAAAAAACTTGGCATTTTCGTAGGCTTGGGTTCTCCACTCATCAAGTGAGCTAATATCAAATAACCTCTTCTCACCGGCAAGTTTAAAATCATAGTTGAGCTCTTTAATTGCCCAATATGCCTTATGTTCTAGTTCGAGAGGTAAGTGACATGCTTTTCCATAAACCATTTTATACGGAGACATACCCATAGGATTTTTATATGCGGTTCTATAGGCCCATAATGCATCATCAAGTTTCTTGGACCAATTCTTTCTAGACCTATTGACAGTCTTTTGCAAAATTAATTTGAGCTCTCTATTGCTCAATTCTACTTGACGACTAGACTGTGGGTGATAAGGAGATGCAATTCTATGATTAACATCATACTTAGCAAGCATTTTACGGAAAGCACCATGAATAAAATGTGAACCACCATCACTCATTAAATATCTAGGGACCCCAAATCTCGGGAAAATAACTTCTTTAAGCATTTTAATAGAAGTGTTATGATCAGCACAACTAGTTGGAATAGCTTCTACCCACTTAGTAACGTAGTCAACAGCAACTAAAATATGTGTATAACCATTAGAGGCAGGAAAAGGTCCCATATAGTCAAAGCCCCAAACACCAAATGGTTCAATAATGAGTGAATAGTTCATAGGCATTTCTTGACGTCTACTGATATTACCAATTCTTTAACATTCATCACAAGATAGGACAAACTTACGGGCATCCTTGAAGAGAGTAGGCCAATAAAAACCAGATTGCAATACCTTATGTGTAGTTCTATCTCTAGCGTGGTGTCCTCCATAAGCTTCGGAATGACACTTGCGTAGGATCTGTTCCTGTTCATGCTCAGGTACAAAACATCTAATAACACCATCTACTCCTTCTTTATAAAGATGTGGGTCATCCCAAAAGTAATGTCTCAAATCATAGAAGAACTTTTTCTTTTACTGGTATGTGAAACTAGGTGGTATGAATTTAGCAACTATGTAATTAGCATAATCAGCATACCATGGAGCAGTATGAGAAGCATTTATGACATTTAATTGCTCATCAGGAAAGCTATCATCAATAGGTAGTGGGTCATCAAGCACATTTTCGAACCTAGACAAGTTGTCTGCAACGGGGTTCTCAGCTCCCTTTCTATCAACAATATGCAAGTCAAATTCTTATAGCAAGAGAACCCATCTAATAAGTCTAGGTTTAGCATCTTTCTTTTCCATAAGATATTTAATAGCAGCATGATCAGTGTGAATAGTTACTTTAGAATCAACAATATAAGGTCTGAACTTATCACAAGCAAATACAACTGCTAAGAATTCCTTTTTAGTAGTAGCATAATTTCTTTGAGCATTGTCTAGAGTTTTACTAGCATATTGAATAACGTTTAATTTCTTATCAACTCTTTACCCTAGAACAGCACCTACAGCATAATCACTAGCATCACACATAATTTCAAAGGGTAAATTCCAATCAGGTGGCTAAACAATAGGTGCAGAGATCAATGCTTTCTTAAGTATTTCAAATGCTTCTACACAATCATCATCAAAGACAAATGGTATATCTTTTTGTAATAAATTAGTCAGAGGCCGAGAAATTTTTGGGAAGTCTTTAATGAACCTCCTATAAAATTCGGCGTGACCAAGGAAACTTTTTATACCTTTGATGTCCTTGGGACATGGCATCTTTTTGATAGCATCAACCTTGGCTTTATCAACTTCGATACCTCTTTCAAAAACTTTATGCCCCAAGACAATACCTTCATTAACCATAAAGTGGCATTTTCTCCAATTCAAGACAAGATTAGTTTCTTTACATCTCTACAAAATTCGATCAAGGTTGCTCAAGCAATCATCAAAAGAAGATCCATAGACGGAGAAATCGTCCATGAAAACCTCACAAATCTTTTCACAAAAGTAAGAGAATATAGCCATCATGCATCTTTAAAAGGTAGCAGGTGCATTACATAAACCAAAAGGCATACGTCTATAAGAAAAAGTACCAAAAGGGCAAGTAAAAGTAGTCTTTGATTAATATTTAGCTGACACAGGTATTTGAGAGAAACCAGAATAACCATCTAGAAAGCAAAAATGTGTATGTTTGGATAATCTTTGTAGCATTTGATCGATAAAAGGTAAGGGGTAATGATATTTTTAGTGGCCTTATTTAATTTGCGGAAATCAATTACCATCCTATAACCTGTAATAATTCTTTGAGGAATCAATTCATCTTTATCATTAGGAACGACAGTAATACCTCCCTTCTTAGGGACACAATGGACAAGACTTACCCACTGACTATCAGCAACATGATAAATTATACCTGCCTCAAGGAGCTTTAGTATTTCCTTTCTTACCAGTTCTTTCATTTTAGGATTCAGCCGTCGTTGATGATCACGAACTGGTTTAGCATCTTCTTCCAAATTTATTTTATGTTGACATAGAGTGGGGCTAATGCCCTTAAGATCATCAAGAGTATACCCAATAGCAGCATGGTGCTTCTTCAGAGTTTTCAATAATCTTTCTTCTTCATGCTCTGAAAGATTAGCACTAATAATAACAGGATATATCTTTTTCTCATCAAGATAAGCATATTTAAGAGTATCAGGCAACGGTTTAAGCTCAAACACGGGATCACCCTTGGGTGGAGGAGGATCCCCTCGGATTTCAACAGGCAAATTGTGTTTCAGAATAGATTCCTCTTTAAAGAATACTTTATCTATTTCCCTTCTTTCATTTATAAACATATCATTTTCATGGTCTAGCAAATATTGTTCTAAAGTATCACTAGGAGATACGGCAATAGAAGCAAGACCAATAATTTCATCCTTACACTACAAAAAAAAGACACATCCGTGACATTTTGGGCCAACGGAAATTTTTTCTGTCATATATATGACACTTCTATGACGATAATTGTGACAAAACCCGGTATCATCATAGATGTGGTGGGCTCCTACTTCTATGACAAAAAATCATGACAGAAAATGGGCTTTTCGTCCTGGGCGGGCCGGAGACGCAGCTGCATTACATTCTTTGGGCCGTCCATGACGGAAAAACCGTGGTAGAAGCGAGGGGGAGGAAAATTTCGGGGAGTTCCCGGTTACGGTGGGAGGTCGGAGGCCGAGCGATGCGCGTTTCTCTCGTACACGTACGTGCATGTGTGCGAGGCGTTGGCTCTAACTGAACCCGAGCGAGGCGTTGGGCTCTAACTGAACCCGAGCGATTGCACTGCAAGCTACGCGTTACTGAACCCGAGCGATCGACTGATGGCTGTTAACTGAACCCGATCGAGCGATTCCTTGGCTACTGCTGCTAACTGAAGCCGATCGATGGGATGAACAGTGAGCGTTGCGGGGGGGGGGGGGGTTAGATGAATAGTGAGCGGTGGCGTTGCCTCTGGATGAACAGGACCCCGTGGTGTGGTGGAGGGCTGGATGAACAGTAGACGGTGGAGGGGTGCCCGTGGAGGGGTGGATGAACAGGACCCCGTGGTGTGGAGGGCAGGATGAACAGTAGACGGTGGAGGGGTGCCCGTGGAGGGGTGGTTGAACAAGACCCCGTGGTGTGGAGGGCTGGATGAACAGTAGACGGTGGAGGGGTGGTTGAACAGTAGCCGGTGGAGTAGCGCGCGGTGGAGGCTGGATGAACAGGAGCCCGTGGAGGCTGGAGGAGGTCGACGGTGGATGAATAGTAGCCCGTGGAGGCTGGAGGGGGTCGACGGTGGAGATGAACAGTATCCCGTGGAGTCCCGTTTTGCGGTACGCCACACCCCTCCCGATGAACAGGACCCCCGTTTCGACCGTAGCGCTCCAACACAAGTCCGTTTCCTCCGTTTTGCGGTACGGCACACCCCTCCCGATCAACAGGACCCCCGTTTCGACCGTAGGAGGTCCGTTTCCTCCGTTTTGTGGTACGCCACACCCCTCCCGATCAACAGGACCCACGTTTCGACCGTAGGTGGTCTGTTTCCTCCGTTTTGCGGTACGCCACACCCCTCCCGATCAACAGGACCCCCGTTTCGACCGTAGGAGGTCCGTTTCCTCCGTTGTGCGGTACGCCAGGCCTCGTTTTCATCGCCTCTTCCGTCCAAGCCCTCCCGATGAACACGACCACGCATTCCGATCCGACCCATGAACACGACGACGACGCTGTTTCTCCGTTCCGACCCAGCCATGTACACGAGCCCTCGCCGTACGTATGCGCGAGTAGGCGTTCGAGACCCCGCCCGTATGTACACATATGTGGCCGTATTTTCTTTCTTGCACCCTGGCCGCTGTACGTACATGTACATGCTACGCGCGCGCCTCTACTACGACACGTGCGCGCCTCTACATCGACCAGTATGTACATACACGTTCGCGACCAGAATGTCAACGCTACGTACGCTTCGACCAGGTGGGTCCTGACTGTCAGGCGCTTCCTTGCCTGCGAAGATGTAGCTGGTGGGTCCTAACAGTCAGGGGGGAGAATCGTTTTTTTTGCCCGGACGCACTTCCTTGCGTGCGAAGGTGTAGCTGGTGGGTCCCAGCAGTCAGGGGGGAAACATTTTTTTCGCGAAATACGGTGGCCCGTCCGGTGGGTCCCTGCTGTCAGGTGGAGGAATCATTATTTTCCGTGTAATAAGAGGCACTTCCTTGCTGCCGCCGTGGACCCAGCTGTCAGCCTCTCCACGTACAGTCCATGTCCGATGGAAGTCATTCCTTGACCACGTTGACCACGCCGCGCCGAGAGCACCAGGGCGGTGGATGACGGCGAGGCCTAGGAAGGGGACGACGGGGAGCCGGGGAAGACACGATAGTGGAAGCCCCCGCGCGCGCGGAGAGGAGTACGAGGGTTCACTGGTTCGGCTGCGGTGTGAGGCTGCCGTCGCCACAGGGCCTGGCCAACGGTGGGAATAGTAGGGAGCGGTGAGGCCTCCGCGGCAGCACAGCCGGCCACGGGAGGCAGGAGCATGCGGCACGACCGGCGCTGCTTTGGGCGGCTGGAGCAAGAAGACCAGAGGTTGAAGAACCACTAAGGCCGTTGGATGGATATCGTACGGTCAATGGAGCTAGAATCGTTCATATTGACTAAGTTGACAAAGCCCTTCGTCCCCGTCAACTTAGTAGGCCCACAAGTCAGCCTCCCACCAAGGTGGGTCCTAGCTAGCCGGGGGAGTATTCATTTTTTTGTGCATAATAAGGAGGCACTTCCGGTGGGTCCGAGCTGACAGCGAGGGGAAAGTTTTTTTTCGCGAAATACGGTGGCCCGTCCGGTGGGTCCCAGCAGTCAGGGGGAAATGATTTTTTTCGCAAAATACTGGTGGCCCATCCGGTGGGTCCCTGCTGTCAGGTGGAGGAATAATTATTTTGCACGTAATAAGGAGGCACTTCCTTGCTGCGGCCGTGGACCCAGCTGTCAGCCTCTCCACGTACAGTCCACGTCCGATGGAAGCCGTTCCTTGACCATGTTGACCACGCCGCGCCGAGCGCACCAGGGCTATATATAATAATTTATATATAGCTCATGGAAACTTCTTATGCAATTTATTGCAGTCGCTTTTTTGGTTGGCCAGGGCCAATTTCGCATATTTCTGTGGGTTCCAAACTATTTTTAATACCGAAATGTCCAGCCAGATTTAAAGTACTTTGAAGATATATTTAAATTAGGTTAATGCCCAGTGAAATAGGAATCTGAAAATGTGATAAAATTCATAAATTATAAAGTAATTGCCAATTTGTCATCTGTTTTTATATTTACAACCCATTTCATATTACTTTCAAGATTTGCTGGTGTCTTGAAAGAGTTGCAGCCCATCAGGGCGTAGAAAAATAAGTAGGCCTGGATTGGGTATTCTTCAGAAAAAATAAACTAGGCTCATTTTCACAAAGAAAAAATAGCTGGGTTGGTCACATGGTGAACATAAAATATAAGCCTGGGCTAGACGGGCCACAGCCCAGTTCAAACTCTGCTCTGTCTCAACAATACCAAACAAAAAAATACCGCTCGAGTAGCTACGTCCTAGGTGTCAGCCGATCTTTTGCTGTTCTATTGTATATTGACTATATACGCTCACAATGTCGTGGGTCCGAGATGTCAGGAAAACACTAGGAGGAAGCATTTTATTTTTCCATATGCTGACGTGGTGGGCCCCTACTATCATCCTCTCCACGTACTTCTGCCGATTCCTGTTGTTTGTTGACCATGTTGACAACGCGAGAGGGCAGCGCCGTGGCGAGCACACCAAAGCGCGCGGAGGACATCGACGTTAACGATTTAGGAGACGGTGGGGCGGCGATGCGTGCGCTAAGGCGCAGCCAGCCGTGGGAGGCGGAAGCAGGCGGCCCCGCCGGCGCTGGTTTGGTTTTGGCGGCTGGATGAAGACAGGACTGAAGATAAAAGACAGCCTGTAAAAGCAGCAGGAGTACTTAACAACCTTAACTGAAACTAGCAGGGGCACTTAACAACCAAAGCTGAAAGCAGTATGAGTACTTATACAGGTTCAACCGTACAAAGCACGCCTCGAACAGTGCTACTTTGCCTACAGTTAACCAAGGGTGAGGCCGCAAGCCCCAGGACAGGGCCCAGGCGCCACCCCGCGCATCCACAACCTTCTAAAAGCGGCTTCATCTCGCAACGTGGTCAATAAATAGGATATTCGCTTTAGAGCCATGGAAAAGCATGAACATAATCTTCTCTCCTATTCTCCAAGATGGACGGGCGTTCATTATTTGAGACCACCCATGAATAAGTATCTTTTCACCTCCAAGGGGAATTGAGTAGGTCGACATATACATCATGTTGTGACCAAGCGCAAGTCTGACCCGACCATGGTCAGGCATCTGTATAGGAACAATAGAACTCGGCAGTTCCTGTTTCAAGAAGATCATAGTTGTAAAACTGTGTATAAGCAATAGTTTATGAACACCATATATAATAGAAAACAATTCGTACCATAAGTTTCTCGACACAGTTGGACATGTTCAACGAGTGCAGCAGTGGCACACATATCCCACGTGGCCTTCCACCATTGAAACTCCCCACAAGGACCTCAAGACGATCAATAAAGTGTAGGAACTTGTGGATGTCGATCCAGTTAACTTCAGTGCCATTAGTAACAGCCGAGTTATTACAGAGTAACAAACGAACAGACTGCTTAACTCTGAAAAAACCTACACGTGCCACCAATTATAAGAAAATATTAGTTAGAAGTAGCATCTTCGTGAGAGATTCATTGCTACTTCTAAAGTTAAATTGTGATTAGTTAGACAGAATAGGTGGATTAAGAAGTAATCGAGGCAACAAGCAAGAACCAGAGACAAAACTAACATGGATGAAAAATTGGAACGACGTCGGGGTGGAAGATCGCAGTGAAGATGAGACCAGGTTCTGCTATTTCCATCAACATTCGTGCGCCAACTTTTAGTCTATAACACTTGAGAAAGTTTATCCAAGTTCGGCCATAAAAAAAGCAGCGATCTTCTTGGTTCATGAACCCAACTCGGAACTTATATCCATGGCTTGTCTTCACTGTGACCATTAAACTAGTGTATTCAGTTATGGCAAGGCCGAGCATCTTGAGTACATGTTTTCTGGCAGAGCAAATAATACACTGCAGGAAAAATAATATGAGAACACAGCATGTTCAAAAAAAACCCCACCCTCCCAGATAGAAAAGAGGATTCTAGGAACATACTGTGTGCGTTTCAAAATGATGTGTTAGGATGACAAGGAACAAGTGTGGCGTCTCGCCGAGGGCGCAGAAACCTGTAGGGTACTCGCACTTTGGGCACTGCAAATGAAACACACTAGATTCAGTAGAAAGAAAAATGCATCAACGGCGGCGGCTGCCATCCTAGGATTAACTGCGACCAAGGGACTTGGGTTTATTGGGGATGGATGAAGAATTCGTACCTGGTTCTCCATGAGAAAACCCTATGCAATCGCCGAGAGGGGTTTTTCTCTGAACAAGCAGACGAGGGAGAAGGGGATTCAGGCCCAGTGAAATATTGCCGCTTCGTCCGTCCAGCTTACTGCTAAAGCTGGAAAGGAGGGTTATGATTTGACGGCTCATTGGGCATTACTGCGGCGCTACGACCGGGGTGTGTCTACCGTGAAGTTGTGCACTCTAATTTGTGCATATGGCATGTGGACCCCGTTGCCGGTTGCCCCACATATCAGCGAAAGGAAGTAGAAAGACAGGAGTAACTAGTTACACATAAATATATCTTTTGACCGAGAGATACTCCCTCTGTAAAGAAATATACAAATATTTTATATCACAGGCTTACCTTGCCGAGAAATATACTCCCTCTACAACGCACGGGCATTATGGGGGTTCAGCTTTTTTATGGGGGTTCAGCTGAGAATATAATATTCAGATAGGCTCACGGTTCTGGACTTTGGGCCGCAGGCCGACCCTGCATGTTTGGGGGCCCATGTGGTCTACCTCAGCGCTTTTCATATTTCAAGCGATCGGTACGGCGCTGGTTTTAGATGCTGTCGCGAGGCGAATACACAAAGTTGAATAAAGCACGGCAGCTGTTGGAATGAAATCGAACGATAGTTCCTAACCAGCAATCAGAGTTGCAATTCTATCAACGATATACCATGTGATAAATAATACTGTCGTACTACTTATACACACAGGACACTTGTTTCACCATGCCAGATTATTACATCAAAATCTCTCGGAGGATAGATCAGTTTGGCAGTTGCGTGCTGCTAATTTCAAAGTTGATTTGGACCAGCTCTCCTTGCCGAGAAAGTTCGATTTTGACATCATCCCCTACCGCAAGATATGATTTAGATTTGAACCTTGACCATCCTTTAGCATCAATCATCATGCGACCATCCTTTGTACTTACGGTATATTGAGCAGGTTCATTCACACCAAGGCTGCGCATGGTAAGAGAAACTTGGCCGCGGTCGCCCAGATTGTTGAACGACTCCCTCGTTGCTCTAGGAATTCTCTATTTGCAAACAAGAAGACATACCCAAACAGTTAGATCAACACAGTGAATCATGTGAAACAACATGGAAAGAAAAAAGAACGAAGAACTTGGGCGGCCAATGCTTACCAAGGTGGACATGTTGGTTTTTGTAAGGACTTTGGTATATGAAGTGCGAACTGCAGCCCAGTCTGTTGCCGGTGCAACTCCACGGGCCAGAGCAGATGCAAGTGCAAGTGTTGGTGTAGGGGCCGAAGTCGCTGCTGCTGCCGGAGATGGTGGTCCTTGTAGAGCTGGTGCCGGTGTCGGAGCAGGTGCCGGTGTCGATGCCCGATCCTCTGGTAGATCAGACTGATCCGCTGACGCGGTCGGTGCCCAATCCTCAGCTGGATCAGACTGAGCTGCTGCCGCTGTCAGTGCTAGAGCAACTGCAGGTGCTCGATCTATGCGAGACAGCGGCGATCGTGTCTGGTCTGCTATGATCAGCTTTCTAACTTGACTATGATCCGTGACCGTGATCCAGTTTTTTTCTTCATTTCTTTTAAACGCGAGAAGGACTAATTGTGGCGTTTTTGTTAAACCAAACTGCAGTTCATCATAGGGATTCAGCTTGTACTCAGACAATAAACTGATCCAATTTTTTCCGTAATATAAGTAATGGACAGTGCCTTCGTTACTGACACGACATAAGAAGTGAAACCTCCAAAAATAGCCATCGTAGAGCAAACCAAACGGTTTATTCTGTGATGAATGTCACATGGAAAAACCTACATCATAAAATTGCAGGAAAAGAAGGAAAACATGACATTAAATCAATAAGATTTAGACAGTAAATCAATAAGATTTACTTGATGTGACATGAGTGAATCCTTACCAGGAAATCACTATGTTGAAGTACTAAACAGAAGATTGATCGTCCAACTACGCGTGGCATGCAGGGGCCCTGCCTACTCCCACAAGCAGGACAGTCCAAAGGTCGTGACAAATCGTATGGACTGAACATCCATGGGACTGGAAATCCTGGTGGGTGCGATAAACCCTGCAATGCATACAGATATTGAAGTGTAACCATAATTGATAAACCATCCTCACAAAAAATATGATATGGATACTTCAAAATATACAGACTGAATTGAGTGGACAGACATTAACATAGACCGTTCTCAGGACTGACCACACACCAAAAGCGGCAGTACTAATAAACAATACAGGGTTCACAAACACAAATCAAGTACTGAACAATAGTACTTACTACAGATAAGCAAAGTTGCACTAACTAAACTCTGCAGACTATTTCTTGCCACCGACCTACGGGATGAACCCCGCATAACTGACTAGGCCATGGACTTCGTGTGAGATGTCTACACGCAGCATCACCATCTTGTCAACCTTGGAGAACCTAACAGAGTGGTCTTTCCACTCATAAACATGATGATGAAGACATGCCGCATCAGATTTGTTGGGAATCTTTACAAGAACCACACCCTTCGTAATTGAAGGCACAACCAGGAAATTGTTGTGGTCAAGTACAGCCTCGAGAACACGCTTGACAACAATGATACAGGAAAACACTAGTTCAGGACACGTGGCGACAAGGACACATCAGCTGGATAGTTCGGCAGTAGAACTCATCGTCAGGTCTTCGAGTTCACACGGCATGACTTTGAGAACTTCATCTCCACTACGGACCTGGTTCTAATTCAAACAGAAACCGTATTTTATTACTACCTTCGTTTAGAAATATAAGATGATTTTCGATATTATACTCCATATATGACTACATATACGCACAGAAATGAGTGAACAAAGACACTAGAACATGTCTTCAAAGGCATGAGAGCAGAGGGATTACATGCAAAATCCATAACACAAGTTACTGAGGCAAATATACCCTCTTAAAAGGTAACATTGATGTTCATAAATTATTCCCTCCGTCCCAAAATTCTTGTCTTGGATTTGTCTAGATACGGATGTATCAAGTCACATTTTAGTATTAGATACATCCGTATCTAGACAAATCTAAGACAAGAAATTTGGGACAAAGGGACTAGTTGAAAGTAATCTATAAGAAATCAGTGTCAACCTCTCGCATGTTTTGGTCAAAAGAGGAATTTAGAACCGTCATTTGGCACACAAAAATCACATGCAAGATCACCCAGAAAGTTGTACTACTAGTACTAGTACTGCGTGTTAGATGAAAAAACACGATCAAGATCGAGAAAAAGATCGTCAAGAAGAGATATTACCTGGACTTGCTTAATGAGGGATCCCGAAGAGGGGGGCTTGGATAGGGCGATGGCTTTGAGCTTGTCTGCGGTAGTCTCGGCGGGGTGCTTGTGCTTCTTCGTACCATGAGCCTCGATGGTTCTGGCAGAAGCCATAGACATCACTTCGGCCGGTGCTCCAGCATCCATCAAGAAACTGTCAAATAGAAATAAAAGAAAAGAAACCACAATCACAAACCCAAAAGAAGAAAAGAGAGGGAGTTATAGGATCAGTCTCGGGGTTGCAAGACCGGGCCTTGGCCAGAATCAACACCATTGATGCGCTCACCTTTCCTTCTTTGGGAGAGAAGAACAATGGTAGAAGCAGGTCGGGGTTTTCTTGAAGAAATGAGGAACAAGATGAGGCAGAAGCGAGGGTTGGGTAGAGAGGAAGCTGAGAGAGAAGAGTGAAATGATGGTTTCTTTGTCCGTCCAACTTACTGCTGGAAAGGAGGGGGTTTTGTGATTTGACGGCTCATTGGGCATTACTACGGCGCTTCGATCGGGGTAGTCTACCATCACTCTACTACGGAGTAATTTAGTGCATGGCTGGTGGACCCCGATGCTGGTTGTCCCACACGTCGGCGAAAGTGAGTAATTTAGTGCATGGCTGGAGGAGGATCCGCACAGTAGAGCGTGTCCACTGTTTTTCAAAAGAAAAAATGATTACAGCAAGCGTTTCCACTCTTATGACGAAGGAGTGCGAAACACGGCAGCCACTTGAACATACACAGTGCTCCTACTACTAGGCATGTGCAGTGGTTCATACGTCAGTACTACACAATCTTGTTGCTAGTGTAGTAAGAGTATGACGATAACAAATGATGTTGTGCGCATGTCAACTACTCCTATATGTAACAAATACACGAAGAGGAAACAACTATATTGAGATGAGAATGCAACCAAACACACCCACACGCTTTGTGCTACAGTGACTGATCTGCACCGTCTGAGTTTGATCCAACGGTCATGTTGCGCCGAGACATGGACATGCCCATGTAGAGGGCGCCTAAACACCACCGAAGTCCCTCTGCTTCTCGAGGCACACGACGTTGGTGATGCAGGGTGCAACCGCTCGCAGAGCCCGCTCTCGGTCGACGGGAGCCAGCTCGTCAAAGATGGCGTCCAATGGCACGAATGGATTCCGGTGACGGAGCCCTGAAAGGATTCGCCCGGCAACGGCGACGGCAGCCTGCAACCCCTCCATGTCCAGCTCAGCCCCCACCATCGCGCGGAGATGTCTCAGCTCCTCGGAGATATAGGTGAAGAAGGAGACCAGGTCAGGAAGCCGCAGCTCGTTGAAGTCGACCGGGTGGTCGAACGGGTTTAGCCCGACGGCCGACATCGTCGCGCTGGCACGACGGTAGGCATCGCGTAGCCGCAACACGTGCGTGGCAACTTGGTTCATCAAGTGGCTGAGGCGATCCTGGACCTCGTCATGATTGGCCCGCTCGCGCTCCAGCCGGCTCCCCTGACAGCCTATCGTATCTCCCGCTTTCTGCAGCAACGCCGCCGACGCCTCGAGCATGTTTGTGGTGGACACCTGCCGCTTTTGAAGCTCCTGAACTCCCGCACATAATGGAGGAGCATGGCACTCCTCTCCTCCTTGAGCTCATGGAGCTCCACGTCCTTGGCCCTGAGCTCCACATCCTTGGCATGGAGCTCCTGTGTCAGGAGCCTCACCTCGGACTCCGTGATCTGCTGCGCCGCCATGGCACCAGGTAGAAGCAATGGGGAGTGGAAGCAAAGGGGGCGAAACGGCTGAAAGGCAATGCAATCTACGAGAAGGCGGAGGGAGCGGGGAATCTTTTGGTTTTCACCACGGTAAAACACCAGTCGATGACTTCTCACATTAGGGAGCGGTGGGTTTTTACAGGCGGAGTCATCGTGACTAATTGCTGTCGCGTCTGCTCCCGTCAATCAAAAAATTAAAAATCCTACCGCGCCTGCTCCCGTCAATCAAAAAAATAAAAATCCTGCCGCACCCAAACACTAGAGCAACGCCGCGGTGGATATTTATATTTACCTGCCGGCAAGTAGATAAAAAAGGGGTGAAAAAACAAATGTGGCGGCGGCCTAGCTAATCGGTCGAACTAGCCCAACTACCTAGCCACCGTGCTTCACTGATGTACTCGCCGGGAAAGGTGCTCTTTCGTGATTTGACGACTCATTTACTTGCTTCGGCGCTACGACCGAGGAGGACCCAGAAAACGCACGGTAGGGCGTCCCATGTCAGGAAGAATATATGCGTGCACCACCCGGGAGGACCCCGAAACTGCGCGGTAGGGTGTGCCACGTCTCGGCACAGAGGAAAAATGTGCGTGTAAAAATATACTGTATCAAACGTAGTACCTATGGTTCGACCTCGGGACCCAGCCAGTCGGTCGAAAACATCCCACTAGCCACACAGCTTCATCATGCAAACGTGGCACGGAGTATAGATGTGGTTAGCTCCGTCTCGACCAGCCACAACGTCTCTTGTTCTAGGCGATTCTTCTATTTTCCAAGATTTTTTTAGTTGTAATAATACCATGGCAAGCTAGCGCCGCTCTTTGTGTGTGACCGTGCAAAGGTTAGACGATGGAGAGAAGAGAGATTGAGATCGCAGACCTGGGACCCACTAGTAAGTGAGACAATGGTCATGCACGTGTTGACGAGGCACTCCCTCTACTCTACTCAACGAAAGTACTGTATAAATAAAATCAAGTTATGGGACAAAGCCAACAACCATTCGTTTTTTCAGGCTATCGACTTACGCTTTGTAGTCCAGGTTGCCAGTTTGAATCTCGTCTTTTAGATTTGTTAGTTTTAGGTCCAAATTTGATTAATGACAAGTGGGACCCCCGTGTGTTGTTCCGATATTTCAGTGTAGGATGGTTTTTTGAACAAACACTTTGCGTGGTTAGACAAGTAACGGCACGAGTTACACGTATTTTGCAAGGTTATGAACAAAAATGATAGCGGCATAGAATATCATATCCACCCTGTAGCTTAGATACTATGGTGATACGAGTTTTTACATCGTTGGAAGTGAGATCCAATGGCTTGGGAGTAGTCTTTGTAATTATGCGCAATTTCCAAACTCTCCAAAGGTTTTTTTGCAAATAAAACATTCAGGCCTCGTGTGTGCCGCTGCATCTTCGATCCAACGACTCCCCGGTGCTCCCCGTAGCTTAATTACCCGCTACGGTGATATGAGCATCTAGGTCGTATGATCAGTGATCAGATGGCACATGCGTAGTACTTGTACTTTCTGCGCATTTCCCAAACTCTACCAGCCATATATTGCAAAAAACATTCAAACCTCCTATTGTGGGCCGTTAGATCTCAGTGAACTCGTATCACCATAGAATCTACGGTGCGGGTGCACCTCATACTCTCCCATGTGAGAAAACATAAGGTGCTATCGCAGCTTGGATGCTACGGTGATACGAGCTTGGAGGTCGTTTGATCTGAGATCCAATGGCATCCGAGCAGTCTTTGTGCTTGTAAGCAGTGGCCGAACTCTTTTGGGGCTTTTCTGTAAAAAACCATTCGAACCACCGAGGAGGTGTTGGGTCACAAATCCAACGCCTCCGAAGAGCTTGTATCACCAAAGCATCTAAGGTGTGGTAGCACATGATATTCTTACATATAGGAGAATATGATGTCCTCCTTCATCTTAGATGCTACGGTGATACGAGCTTCGAGGTCGTTGGATATGGGATCAAAGGGCATCTAAGTAGTTTTTGTACAAATTGTGTGCAATTCTCAAACTCATCAAGGTTTCCTGCAGAAATATTAAGACACATCATGTGAGCTGCTATATCTCAGATCTACAAGCTCCAAGCAAATCGTATCGGCATATAGCATCTAAGGTATGGGGGCACATGATAATCTCCCGGGGAGGAGGGGTGGGGGTGCACAACCAATCGGTGGCTGGGAGGGTGGGGACAAATATAATCTAAACAACCCTAAACAGAGCTCCACAATTTTATCTAAGGTCGAGGGGTTGACCCCCGACAATCATAGCTCCGCCTAAACAGAACATTTGCATGTACTGTAGTAATAGACTTAATATTCATGTTTCAGTTTCATGTTCATTTTAAATATTGAACTGAGGACCATGGATGTCTTACATTTTACTCCCTTCGTTCCCAAATATTAGTCTTTTTAGAGGCTTCAAATGGACTGGCACATACGGATGTATATAGGCATATTTTAGAGTCTAGATTCACTCATTTTGCTCCGTATGTAGTCACTTGTTGAACTCTCTAAAAGACTAATATTTAGGAATAGAAGGAGTATTTTTGAATTCGTGTCATACATGCATGGTTTGGAAAAATAGATGCACTATACTTATTGGATTGTTGTTGTGTTCGTGTGTGTGTGTCTCTCTGTGTGTGTGTGGTCATATGCTTGATACATACAAAGTTTTCTCACCTCCATGTTGTTCATCTTTTAAATTTGAATTTGCATTGGAAAACTTACTAGGGATACCATGAAATGTGAAATCCACATTGAGATCACTATATCACAAACTCACTCTAATTCAACAACTCGTCATAAATCAATTACCACGTTGAGATTAGTATTTGCAAGGAAAATACGGGTATTGTAATACACATAGATTCGTTCGGCAATTTAAAAGGTTCTTTTCGTATTCTTGAATGGTAGGACCCAACGGTGTACCAGCCAAACCTTGGCTCGTGTTGATCCTAAAAAAAGCGGGCTCGTGTCCTTCGGTGGCGTGCGTGGTACGCACATTAGGCAACCCCATTACCCCAACCAGTCGAGCCCCAGCGTTTCAAGTCAAAATATCTGGCAGCCAAAATTCCAGCCCTAGGAAATTCCCCTCATGTCCCCGGTCCATAATGACTACCGATGAACAAGGGAGGGATGCTTTAGTAACTAGACAACGTTACCTACCGTGCCGAGCAAGGTTCAATTCCCTCGGTCGCCGCTTGTCAAGGTCACCCGTCAACTGCATTGCCTAGTACTACTACTACTACAACACCAGGATGAGCACAGAATTGAGCCCGTTTGTTCATGCCTAGTACTTGAGTTAATATATCAGGCAATGCACTGGTACGGAGGGATTATCCTTTTACTCTGCATATATAACTTGTCTGAAGTCTAACTAAGCAAAATGTTTGACCAAATCCTTTCTTAAGAAATACAATAGGACATATGTACGGCTTGAAAATTTATGGCATGATGCAGGTTATGATATTGTTTCGAATCCTGGATCTTAAATTTCTTAAAATCCAAAAGTGAGCATAAATTCTTGAAACTAAGCATGGTCACGTGATATGGCACAAATATTACTTCGTAAGTTTTTTGTTCAATTTGAGACAAGCTGCTTATGACAAGTTGCACAAATGAAGAGCCAAGGTATTTTGGAAGAAAGACCTGTCACGTTAAGGAGAACGCTTTCACTATTGAAACCATGGGCGTTTACGTGCCGCCACGAGTCCCCGCTTCTCATCGGCAATCGGCAGGTGCCGTCCGAGCAAGCGTGTGAGTCGACGGGAGGCGTGCGAGCAGACCGCTGTGCAGGCTCACCGGGAGGTGAGCCCTTTGACCAGGCTCCGCCGCCCACCGTCGTCCCAACTGCTCCTACTTTTAATGTCGCCGGCGCCACAGTTTAAAATCAACCCCGCACTACCCGGTAATCGCTACAATCCTCTCTCTTCCTCTCCGATTCTCCTGTCGTCTACCTCCAACTAGCCTAACCTAAACGTACGCCATGCCGCATCACGATGGTCTGCCCTTAGTGTTCCAGTTTCCTGATGAAGACACCCAGCCGGAGTCTCAAGAACATAAGGCGCTTTGGGACGAGCTTGAACTGTCCTTGCGGGAAGACGCCATGCCTGTCCCCGCTCCCGTTCCGGCTCCCGTCGCCCCGACTGTGCCAGCACCCATCCCCGTGGCATTGATGGGCTGGGAGCCGCACATTGTCGCCAAGCTTGATCCCACGGGGTTCCACGAGGTGCCCGCCGACTTTCACGCGCCCGTGCACCTGCCAGCGCATGCGCCTGCGCGTGCAGTGACGCGCACGCCCGTGCCGGTGCCCGTGCACCTGCCAGCGCCTGCGCGTGCACTGATGTGCGTGCCCGTGCACACGAATGTCTCCGCCGTGCCATTGACAGCGCCTGTCCCCGCGCGGGTGCCAGTGCCCCCCTCAGCGGCATGGATGGCCACCATCGACCGCTTTCTTGCACCAACGCCAGTCGCCTCCTCCCGCCAGTCGACTCGCTCTGAAGTCCAGAACATTTTGGCCTTCCTTGAAGCTAGGCCAATGTCCAGGAGTACGCCAACAACGGCGCAAGACGGCACCGTCGCCGTCGGTCAGTGGCCCGACGACACACAGAGCATGGCAGAGGAGCCGCTTCCCACCGCGAGACGCCCCCGCCGCCGCCGCGTAATCTAAATTTGCCATGAAAAACGTTCGGATTGCCATGCTTAAAATCCGAACGTTTATCATTTCCGTTTATTTTATATCGATCGTCGTATAATTTAAAGTCGGAGTCAGACTGAACGAAATGTATGGTTTGATCGATTGAATGTTCTGCTAGAGCCGTATCAAATTAAATATAAAATGTCATCAAGCCACATGTATTCCTTGTCATCCAACGACCTAGACTGCTTCAATGTCGAGCGCTCAACACGTTTAGCGTGCAGTAAATTTCATGCCAAAAATAGTGCTAATCACATGACAACATGCAAATAATATCCTAGTAGTTAATATCCGCATGCACTTAATATACATCCAAATTAACGTGCATTGCATGTACACACTGACTAGTGCTGCTAGTATGTGAAACTGGTGTCGTGACTTGTGAACGCGTCCAGATATGGTCAACGGCAACATCGCCCGCGAGTTCTCCCTGTTTGCCCGTGCGTCTAAACGCAGAAGGGTAGGAGAGAGAGAGAGAGCACACATGGAACCCACCAGTAAGTGAAGACGTGTAGATATATTTTGTGCGTGGGAGGAAGCGAGGTCAACCGATCACATAGGGTCGCCGTGCGATCGAAAGAGTGAGACGGGTTGGAGAGAGTGACTTAGATAGATGATGTGCGTGAGAGAGTATACAATGTGAATAGGTCGAATTGGGCTCAAACATGGTGATATATCGTTTTTGTCCGAGAAAGAGCGAGGTCAATCGAGACATGCAGAGAGAGAGAGAGATTGAGTGAGCGTGGCCCACCATGAGGTCGAAAGAGTGGTGGCAGCTTGGATGTACTAACCTAGATAGACAATCTGCGTGAGAGAGTATAGAGTGTGTCGATCGTGGCCCGAACAGGGAGATATATCATTTGTGTGTGAAAGAAAACGAGGTTAAACGAGACTCGGATAAAGAGAGCGAGATTGAGCGAGTGTGGCCCGCCGTGCGGAAGAAAGAGTGAGACAGTCTTGAGGGAGTGACCTAGATATACAACGTGCGTGCGTGTGCATGCACGAGAGGTTGGGGGGCTAGATAGGCAATGCATGTATTTAGCGCGAGAGGGTGAGAGGGAGAGGGGGGAGAGAGAGCTCGGCATGGGGTGCAATGGCGGGTGTGTGAGGTAAATACATTTGGTAACAGAGTGGAAAAAGGGGTTGTGTAGTTGAGAGACTTAGAGGTCGAAACATGGAGAGAAAGAATGAACGTGTGTTGGAAACCGATAGCTTCCTAAGGTGGTTAGGAGAGGAAGATTGACCGATATAGGAAGTATGTAGCGTTTGTGCGGGGGGGGGGGGGGGGGGCTAAAAACAACATTTGAATGTACATAGTACGAGACTTAATATCGATGTTTCAATTCGGTGTCCATTGTAAGATTTGAACCGAGGAGCAGGCATACGGGTAATTATTTCGAATTCGTGCCATACTAAGTTTCGAAAATTTGACATTGACTCAGTTTGTTGTGCTATTTTGTAGGTCATATGTTTGAATCCATCCAAAAGTTTTCTCACTACCATGGTGTTCATCATATACATATGCATTTGTATTAAAAAAGTAGCGTGGATACAGTGAAATGCGAAATCCACGTTAGAATTGGAGATCGCTAAGTGACACACACTCTAATTCAAATAACTAACTACGTGACACACACTCTAATTCAAATAACTAATTATGTGAGACACACTCTAATCTCGTTAGCATGGGTACCGTTTCGATTTTTTTTCAAATAACTCCTCATTAATTAATTTATAGTACTCCCTCTGTTCACTTTTATAAGACCTTGAAGACATTTTAGACAATGTGTAAAACAGTTCATTTTAAGTTGTTTGAAATGACTTACAAAATTGAACGGATAGAGTATCTCGTTTTGAATGACTAATTATTGCAAGGAAAACACGGGCATGGTAATACATACAGATTCGTTTGCAAATGAAAGAAGATTCGTTTGCATTCTCGAATGTAGGCGCACCAGGAAAACCAGGGTCGTGTCGTTGTGGACGCTGCTTCGGTGCCTTAAAGGCAACTACCTTTGCGTCACTGACATGTGGGTCAGCCACCTGTTGGGCCCATATGTCATGGACACAAAGGCAGGTGCCTTAAGGCACCGAAGCATAGTCCTCTCGGGGTGGTCGCGTGTGTCAGACGGACGCGTAGCACCCAGCCACCCACCCCCTCCCCCCCCCAAAAAAAGGACGACGGCAATATAAGTTCGTGCTTCCACGTTTCGGATTGAAATATCTGGCGGCCCCAATTCCAACCCTGCAAAATATCTCTTCTCCACCGTGCCCTTCCGCGCCCAGATTGCTCAAATCCCTAATTCACCGCCAACCCTCGAATCGCCCCTCGTCTCGTCTCTTTCCCCACCGTTCCCCACCTCTGTGCCGGACGACGACGACGAAGACGGTCGCCCTTCACCACCACACCGGAGCTACCTCATCTACGCCCTCGTCCACCGCACCGGGTGGTCCACCGACAATGTCGGCCGCTGCAACCGACGTGCCTCACAGACACCGAGTTCCACCGCATCAGGTGCGCTTCACCGATGCCGTCTCCCAGCTCACCGGGGCTACTTCACCGAGCACATCGTCGCACCTCCGCCCCCCGAGGCCGTTGGGGCTTCACCAACGGTCTCGTCCACAGCAACGTAGCGCTCCGCTGCCACTCAAGATCTGCATCCGTGCGCGGCCAGCCAACGCCAGCGCATCACCCTCAACGGCTCTGAAGTGACCCGCACTCTAGCTAGGCGAGCATGCCCAAACGCCGGCCCGAACTAGGTATCCACACATCACTCCCTTGTGCATTGTTACGACGATGTTTGGATATCCTTTCACTGCTCTCTTAGCTTACACACCTATGCAACTCTGACCTTAACTCTTATTTCTTCTGGAGATATCATCTGAAACAAGCAAATCCATATTTTAGTGAAGCATGACGGCGCTACGGGATCTGGTACACATCTTGCACACCCGTATAACCTTGTAAGTGTCTGTCCTCCGGTACAATATCAAGGTCGATTCCTCTTATTTGATCAACCATTCGCCATGTCAAAAATGCATAGGGGGATGCAAGGAGCACAAGGCCTGCACATCCAAGCAAGTGGTAACATGTACTTGTACATGGAACATCCCAAGCGCAAGCAGAGCTGCAGTGAGCCTATACAACGAGCTAGCGTAAGTCCCTGCATTTCATTTAATTCGTACTAGCATTCGTGTATGATTTGTGTGCAGTGGCTGATCCACGAATTCATGTTACCAGGGGCGAACATTTAACTTAAAAAATACGAAGGCACTTGCACACCGAAAATCAACATAACTTGAGAAATGTGAAGCTACATGCACTTTGAAAACCAGCTAATGATCAAAAGTAGTTCAGATTATAAACACTAAATGATGCAAGCACCAAAAAACACAAAATGCAACATGGTGTACAAGGACTACAAACATGGTCTGTACCTGCTTGAATTATTCGTTCTCTGGTTGAAAATATCGAAGTGTAATTGCACGTATAACCAGTGCGCAAACTGCATATCAATATATCTATCCTGCACAAGTATGCGAATAGTTTCAAACAATAGATTAGAAAGTATTTATGCTATGTTGTCATGATACGGGGACTTTCTGGTAGATGGCCTCGACGTTTCCTCAAGCTATGAAAATGCACTATAATTTGCTTGTCATCAATGCCTGCAAATCTCTGTCTCTCCCAACATAGTAGATCATCATTAGACACTAAATCCTTCAATGAGCATGCAAAATGCTTGCATTAGATCCCTCATTAGACACTATATGTTCATCACTAGGAGCATGTAAAATGTTTGCATCAAATCCTTCATTAGCAGTCTGTTCATTAGACACTTCAGGCTCAAGAACAACATGAGCTTGTATGTTTGCACCGGAAACTTGATTAGATACATCAGATTCAGTCAGTTCAGTATTGATTGGGGGAGTTATAAAATAAGTAGAAATTGATTTCATTTTCTCATAGATTCCCTACATACAAGCAGTTTTACAACACCGTCAGGTTTAACTATTGGCCAGAAATTGAAGAGTTGAATTAGATATAATCAGGGATGTGATGTACCTGCTCGTTGCGCATGCTACTCTTGCAATTAGCGACTGTCTGTTTGCGCAAGCTCGATGCCATGCCCGTGATGCCGCCGCTGCCTCCCACGCAGGCTACACCCAGGGTTGAATCTTCATCTTCTTGTCCTTCCGTTCGCTTGAAGCCCGGCAACTGCCCTCCAATGAGGGCGTGAGGAAGTGCTGTGTCGGTCTGTCCAGCGGTGGCTAGGTCAGGAGCGAACTAGAGTGGAGGCTGGAGCGAATGAATTGGGATTTTTCCTACTGTCGATCGATATGGGAGGCGCTCATTTGGGCCGCGAGCCTGCTATAGGGCCTGCCTTGCACTTATGTTATTGTCCCATCCAAATTGAAACATTTTTCTTCATTTTTTACATTGCCTGCTCGTGCATTGGGACGAACGAAACTAGCATGGGCCAACCTGGACGACTCAAACTAGGTGCACACTTTCCAGTCACCTGAGGCGGCCGCCCATACCAGCCCCTATGGTGGCGTCGCCCCTTTTGCGTGTATGATTGGATAGTGAAAAATATTCTAGTGGCACTTTTGATTTACCCACAGAATGGTTGAATTGCTTGTTTCTATGAACTGAGTTTGCCAATAATGTGAAGGATGCCAGTCTTTTCATACTATTGTAGATTGCTTAGATCTCGATATGCCAAATGTAATCGCATGAAATATACAGTAAAAGCCAGTGTGATGTGTTTGGCTACAACTAGTCTGACTACACGTCCTCATATAACATATCAAGGACGCACCATCTTACCAGATTAACCATTCGACTTACCCATGCAGTGTGGGAAGAAATAAGTATTGGGACTGCGTATCCAAGCAATTGATGCCATGGACTCCTTCGTACAACCATGTAAGCGAAAAAGAAGTTGCAGTGTGCCTGTACAAAGAACTAGCGTAAGTTCAGTTACCTGCTTCTCGGAATTTTACTTAGCCACTTATTGCAAAATTGTTCAATTATGTTGCTTGGCTTAATTTAGTTTGCGACTGATTACACAATGGCATAGCCTGTTAATCATATTGTAGACTGCGCCTATCTATGTGTTTGATACTTACTGTTAAGAATTATCTGTTTGCCTTAACTTAAATATCTACTTGTTTGTTTAACTGCTTTGCTGCTGCAACAGCGGGTTACAATGATGTTAATAACTACTTTTCAACATCCAATTGAAACTCTTCAATTCCTTGTTTGTTTAACTGGTTTGCTGTTATAACTCCTAGTTGAGATGTTTTGCTAACTTCAACTTTTCTGAATCCAATCGGAACTTTAATGGCAAAACAGGTTAGCCCAAGATCAAAGAGCGAGGTCCCCATGGACGTTGCATCATCCCATAGCAGTGGCACCGGCCCAATCATGCATTATGAATTGCCAACTGCTGATGCTCTAGAGGCTAAACTAGTGGTAGAAAGAGATTCTGCTTCTGCACTTAGAGATGAAGTTGACATGTTGAGGAAGCAAACAGCACAATCACAAGCAGTACTCAAGACAACCATTAAATATTTGGTAGATTTCAAAATGAAGCAAGCTGAGAGTGACCAGATTGTTAAGGTCCTGAAGGAAAAAAGGAAATTAAATTCCTACTTGGTAAATCATAGGTGAAATGTTCTTTCCATAGTTGAATAACCTTTGTGTTCTCTGTTCATGTAATCAATCAAACCATTTGTTTTAGAGATCATGTAATAATTGTTTTTTTGTTTTTTTGTTTGTAATTTTATTTGAGCACAAGTCTGTATTAATTGATAAGACTCGGAGACATTTCATTTGGATTGCTGTGCTAGACCTACAAATATGCCAATCGGGCTGAATGTGCATTCAGCAATACTAGTATAGATGGACCATAAGTGGCACGCATCGGAAAGGGCCAAGATGCTGGCTAAAAAAAGGATGTTGTTGTAGCCAAAAAAAAGTACAGCGGCCCGGCTTATGTATGTTAGTTGATATTATTGATCCATATACTCTATAAGTGTTTATATGTCTGTTAGTTCCGTACATTCTTGGTTGATTGACTCTGTATTTGAATCTTGATACATCGCTTGTGTACATATCTAAATGGGAGTACACATTATGCTGCCTGTGACATTTGAGTTGTACATGAAGTGTTCCAAATATTCGAATTCACCTTAAACTGGATTCTAGTTTCTGAATTTGAGTATCGGCATTTGTAAACCATATTCATATATGACAGTGGAATACATCTTTGTCGTCTTTTAAAGATATATAAAAACACATATAATGATTTATAAAGATTCATATAGGAATACAAAATGGATTCGTATTTATTTGCCAGGGTAAACATGGATGCTTATTGTCCCAAAATTCGAAAGAAACAGCAAAATGTCCACTCCCACATCGGTTGCCCGAAGCCAAGTGTTTGGGAGATGGAAATTACTGTCTACCCATTACACAGACAATCCATCGGCCCGATTTCCACTGCTCTAAATAGGGGGAGGTTAGTAACTTCAATTAGACGTGACACGACCGCCTCTGAGCCCATTCCGACATGGTGGGCGTCAAACATGGGGGGCAAAACTCATTTGATTCAAGCTCGTCCGAAATACCTCTGTTTCTCCCTCCATTCCCCATTCATACACGGTCGGCGGCAAAACAAACTCTCCTCATCCGAAATAGATGTAGGCTAATATTTTAAATAGGGGCAGATGTGTAACTTCCATCAGACGTGACACAACCGCCCTACCTGTCAGCCTCGTTCATACACCGTGGGTGCCAACCGTGGGCGGCAAAACACCCTCTCCTCGACCGAAATAGTTACCGGCAAATATTTGGGAGATGCGAGATTACCGTCCTATCCCCAACTGACGAGACGTCCAAATTTGAAATGGGGGATAAGTTCGTAACTTTCCCATATTTCAGACAGGCGCGTCCCAAAAACATGGTTCCCCGTACCTCTCCCTCCATTTTCCCATTCATACACCGTTTGTGCTAGAACACCCCATTCCCACACCAGCCTCCGTCCGCCACCCCATCCATCGCCGCCGTCCTCCACCACATCCATCGCCGCCGTCCTCCACCATGCCGGAGCACCTACCAAGACCACGTCGTCCACTGCTAGAGATGGACGTTTCTCATCTGTGGCGACAGACCAATAGCCTTGCATCGTGTCCTCTCGCTTCATCGGCGCTGTCATCCTCTTTGCCGGGGCCGCTCACACGACCTTCTCTTCCACCGCAATGGGGCTTATCCCCCGATGCACCCGTCTACCGTCGCAGATCTGCTTCAACGCCACCGACAGCCATCGCACCCCCGATGCCTACACGGCGCCACAAGAGAGGTGGTACTTCATATCTCCTCAACTTTTTGATCTCAACCAGAAAATAGATCTTAACTTGGTTACTCTACTTTCTTTTCAGCTCTTAGAATTTAGTTCTTAGGTCGAAGCAAACAATGGATGCTAAATATCATTTCTCCGGTTTGCAGCTTCAAATCTGCCATGGCACAGCCATAATACAGTTTAATTGATCATGCTTAGGGTTTAATTGATCATGTTGGTTCTGTGGTGGTTTCTTTAATAGAAATCAGAGGGGAAACCCTATTTTGCTAAAAAAAATATATGCTTAGAGTTTCCCCCTTTTATGATCACTATACGATCAGAATACATGCTTCGTTTCATAATAACGCTGCTCCACCCATCAAGCTAGACAAGCTTAGTTGTTCAAATACGAATCTGATATTATTAAAACAGAGTTGTTTAATTGGTCAGCTAAATGTTCCTAAATTAGTTTTGAAAATGCATGTTCATCGCTCGGTGTGTATCTCTGTGTGTGGTCTGGTCAGCATGGTTGGGGAGGTGAACTTTGCATATGCAGGGGTTTATAGGGAGACACTCTCCAAGTTGAAACCGCAATGCATTCCATAGATAATCTGACTACTTTTTATGTTTTCATGAATCTCAGATTCTGAACAGCATCATAATGATTATGAGCTTGCGCGCATGAAAAGAATAAAGCAGAACAATGCCATGGTTGTCAAACTTGGCATTAAGGGACTGAAATCAAGTCTGGATGCAATGCAATGCAAACACTCTCCACCTATAGATTCATGCTTAGAATATGATCCTAACAGTGATTCTGAGCTAGAGGGAGACCTAAGTCAATGTAGCTCCCTAGTGGAGGAGTCAGAGGAAGATGCCCTATCTTATTCACCCATCAAGGTACTTGCTCTAACTTTCCAAGGTTACATTGCTCACACATATCTTGCAACTGATGCTTTGCATTGCTTCTACTTTGTTGAACTGCCATTAGCTTAGTTTACGCATCGTGTATGTGAATACGCCTGCCTATCCATTTTCAGTACATATTCCATCTGTCATCATACCATATTTATCCATTCAAATGTTGTTCTTGTGTATCAGACGTTCAAAAGGAAGAGGGCGATTGCTGATCTTGGAGGAGCACAAGCAAAGTATTTGGAAAAGGTAGTGCCACCTGATAAATCAAATAGCCCATTAGGTGTAGTTGCAATATCACCTGACCCACAAAATACCCGAACTCTAGCAGACTCTAGCCCTACTACACTGGTCATTTCTGATGCCCCAACTCAGCAGACCCCAACTGCAGCAAACAGTATGATTATGCTAGTTGACATAGCACCAGCTGTACGACGCAAAACCCCCATTCCACCAAAGAGTACACCAAATCCAGTTGCCAAACCCTTTTCGAACCAGAGAGAGCCCCAATTGCAGAAAATAGGACCCCTGTTCCATTTCTTCCTAGTTTAGAAGAAGAAGCTTATGTTGTTGTCAGGAACTTTGTGTGCATCTTTCCTTCATGGAGAGATTATACCGCAGACATAGAACAATTTCCAGTCTTCCTCCGCAACTTACGCATAAGTAATGTACTCATGTTATTCATGGTCATTACTGCATATGTTTCTGCTGACAGAAGACACAAGATTTCATTCTTTTAAATAGGCGAGGCGCAAACTGGATTGTGATGACGAGCAAGGGTTGGTTGCGCTTTTCAAGCACTCGTTGATGAAGTATCGTTCCTACCTGAGGCAAGCGCACTTCGATGGCAAGCCTCTGAACGAAATTTCTGTAAAGTCTCCGGTACTACATTTATCCGACGGTGACTGGAATAATCTTATTACACATTGGTCTCGGCTGCAGCGTAAGGTACTGTCTATGATATCACATCACAATTTGAACTACATTTCTGCATTTGCCTTAATGTCTCACTTGTACGAAAACTGTTAGCAGAAGAACATTCGTTCTCAAGGGACCACAGAATCTCGCAACTATACTGCACACTGCATTGCTCTTGTGAGTACCTCTTGCCATGTATGTCCATATTTACTTTCATAGTTGTTTGATTATGTAGCATCACTTCACATGTTAGCCTCGTAATCATCCATTTGGTGGACATTATAAGATCCGTATGGACTCTTACATAAATTTAGAATCAACCCAATGCTTTTGAAGAGGTTTAGCTCTGCAGTCCTCTTGTAAGGACTGAACGGTGTCTATCACTGTACTTACATTAACAGCTACTCCCTCCGTCCCATAATATAAGAACGTTTTGTACAGTACACCAGTGTTCAAAACACTCTTGTATTATGGGAAGAGGGATTGGTTCATTTTGTAGCATTCTGCATCTTATCTCCCTCGCCCACCATTTACTAAAAAAGATCAGATCTATATTTAATCTTACCAACAAGTAGAATACACAGACAATGCCAGTGCAGAAGTGTAGCCCATTGCTCTTGTCAGTACATTTTGTCCTGTAAGACTTGTACTTCCAGGGATTGGTAGTTGATCATGTAGCATCAATCTGCATCTTATCTTCATTATCCTCTACCCCTTCCAGTATTATCATATCTATAATTACTCTCTACAAAATGTAGAGTACAGGCAATGCTTATGAAGAAGATTCTGTGCTGAAATTCTTGAGTTATCCTTCCCTTGACATGGAGAAGGGCATTATAAAGCCGGTGTTAACTGTTAATGTAAGTCAGTCCTTCTAAAGCCTTTATCCTCAACTGCTATTTAATTTGCTCATACTCCCTATCGTTTACTGCTGTTTAGTTTGTTGTTTCTACCAAAATGCATGTTCCTAAGAACCGTAAGTTCTAAGTTTTACTTGTAAAACCAAATTCCTTATTCATACCATGCACATTACTTAATACTCCCTATATGTATGCTTGTTTTTGTGGATCTATAATCTAGTGTGTGGTGAAGCAGCCCAAGTTTGCACCTTGTCATCTCCTGTTTTATCTTACTAATGTGGCTGATGATATGAACAACATGCCATGCACATTATCCAAAATAGATACAATGATTTTCTTTGCCCTTCATCTATGCTTGTTATGTTGACATGGTAATCGAGTAGTGTGGTGAAGCTCCCCGCATTATGAACAATGCCAAATTATGCTATTGATATTTTGAACATACTCTTTATTTTCTAATTTGAAATTGGATAGAATTGACAGAACAGTTATCATCTTTTTTTATACACATGGAAAACATGTCATCTCTCTGCTTTGTTTCTGGGTGATATGCCTGATGGCATGCACAAGTCTGCTGAAGGCTGTGAGACAAACGCAACATATATTGCAGCAAAGAAGGCAAAACATCTTGAAGATAGCGAGACAACCCCAAAGTCTTGTCTTGATGCAGTGTTCAAGTTACTTGACACTAACAGTCAAACAAGCTCACAGAATTCGTTGTCTGAATCAGTTCGACTTCTTCAGTCCCAAGTTCTAGCAGAAAGGCATTCTGCAACTCAACTTTGACTTGGAGTCCTATCTCTAAGAAAGATTGTGGAGAACACCAATGAGAACCTCATCGCTAAACAGCTACACCTGGAAGCTATGACCAACATGCTAGGCCGGTTTCACAGCCTTGCGCAGCAGTTCCCCCGCAAGGCTAACCTTTCTTGAACTGTCTTGGAAGTGGTCTTGGTTCAATATTATTTTGTTACGCTGCAATGGTGCCCAGTTTTTGTAATCTGCTTCTACGTTGCGCTTTATGATCACTGGTGGCGAACTTCGATGCCCAGTGGATGTAATATACCTTAAACCCTTTATTGTATAGTGTAGGTTTATTCTAAGTTACTATGCCGTAATTTCTTTATTGTATAGAGTAGCTTTGTTCTTAATTCATACTAGTTACGCAGCAGCATGAAATGAACCCCGGCCCATGATTGTGCGAATCAAATCACGGGCTTTTAACAGGCCAAAATTGTCTCGGTCCTTGTTTGGTCCAATCAGATATCGGCTTCGAGCAGGCCGGATGCAAACAGCGCCGTAGTTAGGCCCAACTATATGACTGGCTTTTAACAGGCCGAAATTAATATAGGGCCGAAATGTTAGACGGGCCCTTAACAGGCCAAGATTAATATCAGGCCGAATTACTAAGTGGGCCATTAGCAAGTGGGCCCAAAATCATAGTGTCTCGTTGACGGGCCGAATCTGATATGGGCCATAATTGAGCCCAAAGCCTCTTAAAGGGCCAGACCTGATCTGGGCCATAATTTGGCCCAGAACGTGGTAGGCTTTTAACGGGCTGGATCTCATATGGGCCACTATTAGGCCCGGAGCGTGGCACGCCATTAATGGACCGGATCAAATATGGGCCGGCATTTGGCCCAAAACATGGCAGCCAGTTAATGGGCCGGCCTACTAGGGTCCTCAAAATCTTGTGGGCCTACAGCTGGGCCGGGCCATTAATGTCGGTGAAATCTCGTGGGCCTTTAGGTGGGCCGGCCCATTATGACCCGCAAGAATCTTGTGGGCTTTACCTAGGCCGGCCCATTATGGCACACAAAAATCTTTTGGGCCTTTACCTGGGCCGGCCCATTATGGCCTGCAAAATCTTGTGGGCCTTTAGCTGGGCCAGCCCATTACAGTCCGCAAAATCTCGTGGGCCTTTAGCTAGGCCGGCCCATTATGGTCCACAAAATCTTGTGGGCCTTCAGTTGGGCCGGCCCATTTAAACTTGTTGGGCCGTGCCATGTGTCGACATATCATAGGCGCGTATCTGACCCACTGACGAGCTGACACGTGTTTCGTCCGGCCAATACGAATTTGACACGTGGAAATTTCCCATTGGTCGGGGCTGTTAACGGGTTATCAGATCCAAAACCTGACCCGATAGCTTAATGGCGTTCCGTTTCGGTGGAGGCCACGTGTCGGTCACCCTTGACGAAAGCACTTCTGTGACGCGCGATTTATCATCATGGAAGTGGACACTTCCGTGATGATAATTTTGGTAATGTCATGGAACACTTCTATGACAACACAGGTATGACTATCTTGATTCTGTCATAAATTTGTCATGGATGTACATGCATGACAAAAAAGCGACCTACTGTGACAAACACGTATCATCACGGAAGTGTATTTTTTTGTAGTGTTACTAGGCAATTCTTCTTCACGGTGTTGTCTACTAAATTTAGAGAAATTAAATTCATGAGACATATCATCTAAACCGATAGTAACAACATCCCTTTTGCAATCTATGGTAGCATTAACAGTGTTTAAGAAGGGTCTACCAAATATAATGGGAAAAAGATGTCTTGTGGGGAACCAAGAACAAGAAAATCAGCAGGATATTTAGTTTTCCCACACAAGACTTCAACATCTCTAACAATTCCCATTGGTGAAATAGTATCTCTATTGGCAAGTTTAATTATGACATCAATTTCTTCTAACTCAACAGGTGCAATATCATGCATAATTTCTCTATATAGGCCAATAGGTATTGCACTAGCACTAGCACCCATATCACATAAGCCATGATAACAATGATCTCCTATTTTAACAGAAATAATAGGCATGCCTACCACAGGTCTAGGTTTATCTTTAGCACAAGGTTTAGCAGTTCTAGCAGTTTCATCACAGAAATAAATAACATGCCCATCAATATTATCAGCAAAGAGATCTTTAACAATAGCAATATTAGGTTCAACTTTAACTTGCTCAGGAGGTGTATAAGTACTAATATTGCTTTTGCGAACCACAGTTGAAGCTTTAGCATGATCTTTTATCCTAACAGGAAAAGGTGGTTTCTCAACATAAGCAGTAGGAACAATAGGATCATTATAAGTGACAGTCTTTTCTTCAACTGTAATAGGTGTAGCTACTTTTACTTCTATAGGAGGATGATATTTAAACCACTTCTCCTTGGGGAGATCAACATCAGTAGCAAAATATCCACAGAAAGAAACTACTATCTCAGAGTCAAGTCCATAATTAGTGCTAAATTTACAAAAAAACATCGGTATCCATAAAATATTTAACACAATCAAACTTAGGTGTCATACGTGACTCCTTACCTTCATCGAGGTCCCAATCTTCATATTTGCGTTTAATTCTTTCTAATAAATTCCATTTGAATTCAATAGTCTTCGTCATAAAAGAGCCAGCACAAGAAGTATCGAGCATGGTGCGATTGTTATCAGAAAGCCGAGCATATAAATTTTGAATAATCATCTCTCTTGAGAGCTCATGATTGGGGCATGAATATAACATTGATTTAAGCCTCCCCCAAGCTTGAGAGATGCTTTCTCCTTCGCGAGGCCAAAAATTATATATATAATTGCGATCACGATGAACAAGATGCATAGGATAAAACTTCTGATGAAATTCCAATTTCAATCGTTTGTAGTTCCATGATCCCATATCAACACATAGCCTATACCATGTCAATGCATCTTCCTTCAAAGATAAAGGGAAGACCTTCTTCTTAACAACATCTCTAGGTACACCTGCAAGCTGAAATAATCCACAAACTTCATCCACATATATTAGGTGCTCATCAGGATGCGTTGTTCCGTCTCCTGCAAAAGGATTAGCTAGCTGTTTTTCTATCATACCCGAAGGAATTTCAAAGGGAACATTTTCATTTTCAGTAGGTTTAGTAGGTTGAGGAGCAACTCTTTGATCTACTGGTCGGGGTGAAGATACCCCGAACAAGCCCCTCAGAGGGTTACTTTCCATAATAACAAGTGACAGTAAATTTCAGCACACTATATAAATTTTTCCTTACCAAATTCCACCTACCAAAGGCGCTTCACTCCCCGGCAATAGCGCCAGAAATGAGTCTTGATGACCCACAACTATAGGGGATCTATAGTAGTCCTTTCGATAAGTAAGAGTGTCGAACCCAAAGAGGAGCAGAAGGAAATGATAAGCGGTTTCCAGCAAGGTATTCTGTGCAAGTACTGAAATAAGTCGTAACATATAGTTTTGTGATAGGATAATTTGTAACGAGCAACATGTAACAAAAGTAAATAAAGTGCAGCAAGGTGGCCCAATCCTTTTTGTAGCAAAGGACAACCCTGGACAAACTCTTATATAGAGGAAAGCGCTCCCGAGGACACATGGGAATATCGTCAAGCTAGTTTTCATCACGCTCATATGATTCGTGTTCGGTATTTTGATAATTTGGTATATGGGTGGACTGGTGCTTGGGTATTGTCCTTACTTGGACAAGCATCCCACTTATGATTAACCTGTATTGAAAGCATCCGCAACTACAATAAAAGTATTAAGGTAAACCTAACCATAGCATGAAACATATGGATCCAAATCAGCCCCTTACGAAGCAACACATAAACTAGGGTTTAAGCTTCTGTCACTCTAGCAACCCATCATATACTTATTACTTCCCAATGCCTTCCTCTAGGCCCAAATATTGGTGAAGTGTTATGTAGTCGACGTTCACATAACACCACTAGAGGCTAGACAACATACATCTCATCAAAATATCGAACGAATACCAAATTCACATGACTACTAATAGCAAGACTTCTCCCATGTCCTCAGGAACAAACGTAACTACTCACATAGCATATTCATGTTCATAATCAGAGGGGTATTAATATGCATATAGGATCTGAACATATGATCTTCCACCAAATAAACCAACTAGCATCAACTACAAGGAGTAATTAACACTACTAGCAACCTACTAGTACCAATCCCGGACTTGGAGACAAGAATTGGATACAAGAGATGAACTAGGGTTTTGAGAGGATATGGTGTTGATGAAGATGTTGATGGAGATTTCCCTCTCCCGATGAGAGGAGCGTTGGTGATGATGATGGCGATGATTTCCCCCTCCCGGAGGGAAGTTTCCCCGGTAGAATAGCTCCGCCGAAACCCTAGATTGGATCCACCAAGGTTCCGCCTCGTGGCGGCGGAGTTTCGTCCGAGGAGATGACTTATGAATATTTCCTCATCGAAAGACATCATATAGCAGAAGATGGCCATCGGAGGGCCACCAGGGGGCCCACGAGGTAGGGGGCGCGCCGAGGGGGTAGGGCGCGCCCCCACCCTTGTGGGCAGGATGTGGCCCCCCTGGTGAACTTCTTCCGCTGAGTATTTTTTATATATTCTGAAAACGTCTTCCGTGAAGTTTCAGGACTTTTGGAGCTGTGCAGAATAGGTCTCTAATATTTGCTCCTTTTCCAGCCTAGAATCCCAGCTGCCGGCATTCTCCCTCTTTATGTAAGACCTTGTAAAATAAGAGAGAATAGGCATAAGTATTGTGACATAATGTGTAATAACAGCCCATAATGCAATAAATATCGATATAAAAGCATGATGCAAAATGGACGTGTCAAGTAGCTCCATGCAGAGCATTGTAGACATAGAAATTTGCAAAATACATACGGATCTGAATGTGGCAGACCCGTTGACTAAACTTCTCTCACAAGCAAAACATGATCACACCTTAGTACTCTTTGTCGGCGTCCTGGGAACGGGGGTACCCAGACTTGCCTGCCTGTGGCCCAGGGCGTGGATCATCTAGATGCCTGGTACGACCCATCTTCATCAATAACCACTCAAGACCCTCACGAGGGGCCAAGCCTCGCGAGGCGGACGACACCAAGACCTCCTCCGGGGCGGCCTCGCTAGGCTGGCTCCCGAGGAGCAGAGATATCTATGCAAGGTGCACCTCGTGAGGTCCGCTTGACGTGAGCCATGACGACCAAGGCTAGGCGGGCGCCAGCGTGCGCAGGGTGCCAGTTTCCTCTTTGGTGCTAAAGGGGCAAGCGCAGGCGAGGAGTCCCGAGGCACCAGGCAAAGGTTTCCATATCGGTGCAAAAAGACCAAGACCAGCAGGACGGCGGGACGAAGGTCACCGCGGAGCGCACGACGGCGTCACCGCCAGAGCCTTTGGCAGGCGAAGACCACCTTTTGTTAGGATAACTTGTACTAGTTGTCTCCCTTCGAAATTGGCCGTTGTGGGATCCCTTCCCGCCTAAACATTTGGGAAGAGGACCAGGGCCTCTATAAATAGGACTAGCCACCACCGTAGTAGGGCACGGATCATTCAGACCATCCTCACACACACAAGCTCACCAAGGTAAAGAACACCTCTCCTCAGGGGGTTGTTCATCCCTTGTACTAGTTCATCCTCAGCCTACAAGGCAATCCACCACACCACACTAGAGTAGGGTATTACACCACAACGCTGACCCAAACTAGTATAAACTCTCGTGTCTCTTGTTCCTTGGGTTCGGTGAGCTAGGCCTAGAGATCGTCGCGAGAATGATCAAGAGAGAGACATCTTCGTGCGCACCCCAGTGTTCGAACCTCAAGGGTTTGCCGGAACTCATGATCCGACATTTAGCGCGTCAGGTAGGGGTGCGCTGAAGCCTCTATTCTATCAGCTGATCCGCCCACACTCCGCTGTCTCGATGCCCGGCGACCCAAGGACCAACGCTGACCATTGGGCTGCTTGGCCCGTCAGGGCAGTGCCGTCCGCCCAAGGAGACCTCAACTCCGCACTCCAGGCGGCCTGCACACCACCGAACGCAGCGGGACACGAGCGGCGTGGACCGACGCCTTCCACCCTCACATCGCGGGGCACGCGGGCCGCTGCAAGATCCTCAAGCTACGCAGCGGCGACGACGCTGCACACCCGACGGGAACAGGCGAACATGCGAGCCACGCTCGTGGTGGCACGGGAGCTCCTGCGGTGCCGGATGATGGAAGGCGACCGCGATGCGTTGCTGGAACGCATCGCTGAGCTGTTGGACGCTGCATCCAGGGGTATGCCGCCTTTATGCTCCCTACTTACATCCCAAGTCGTGGCCAGATCGCACGGCGGGCCTTGTCATGCCCGCGTGCTCCCAGGTGCACCAGGAGGGCTCACCAGCGCCAGCACGACCAACGGTGCCGGACATCCGGTCGCGCCTTTTCCCCCTGAGTGGTGTAGGTGTGGGCGTTGCTCCTCACGGTCCTGATGGGGCGCCACCCTACAGCCACCAGGGGGCGCGCCGGGCTCAACAGTGTGGGGCACAGGGCGTCTTGGCGGGGGTTCCGGACAGGTAGCTCAGGAAGCCTATATGCCCCGCATGGTGGAGCGAGAGTACACGCCAGAGGATGACCCCAGCACGTTCCTCGAGCCGGGCTGGGAAGAAGAGATGCTGGAAGTCGAGGCCTTCCATGAGCCGCCCAGGAGCCTCGCCGACCTCACCAACGACAACAACCGCAGGGTACTGCTACCTCTTGAGCACTGCGTTGGTTTTCCCTTGAAGAGGAAAGGGTGATGTAGTAAAGCAGCGTACGTATTTCCCTCAGTTTTTGAGAACCAAGGTATCAATCCAATAGGAGACCACGCGTGAGTCACCTCGTACCTACACAAAAAAATAAGAACCTCGCAACCAACGCGATAAAGGGGTTGTCAATCCCTTCACGGCCACTTGCAAGAGTGAGACCTGATAGAGATAATAATAATAGTAATAATAATAATAAGATAAATATTTTTGGTATTTCTATGATATAGATTGAAAGTAAAGATTGCAAAATAAAATAGATTGGGAACTTGTATGATGGAAAATAGACCCGAGGGCCATAGGTTTCACTAGTGGCTTCTCTCAAGACAGCATAAGTATTACGGTGGGTAAACAAATTACATCGAGCAATTGATAGAAAAGTGAATAATTATGAGAATATATAGGCATGATCATGTATATAGGCATCACGTCTGTGACAAGTAGACCGAAACGATTCTGCATCTACTACTATTACTCCACACATCGATCGCTATCCAGCATGCATCTAGAGTATTAAGTTCATAAGAACAGAGTAACGCCTTAAGCAAGATGACATGATGTAGAGGGATAAACTCATGCAATATGATATAAACCCCATCTTTTTATCCTCGATGGCAACAATACAATACGTGTCATTTCCCCTATTGTCACTAGGATCGAGCACCATAAGATTGAACCCAAAGCTAAGCACTTTTGCCATTGTAAGAAAGATCAATCTAGTAGGCCAAACCAAACTGATAATTCCAAGAGACTTGAAAAGATAAACCAATCATACATAAAAGAATTCAGAGAAGAATCAAATATTGTTCATAGATAATCTGGATCATAAACCCACAATTCATCGGATCTCGACAAACACACCGCAAAAGAAGATTACATCGAATAGATCTCCAAAAGAATCGAGGAGAACTTTGTATTGAGATCCAAAGAGAGAGAAGAAGCCATCTAGCTACTAGCTATGGACCCGAAGGTCTGAAGTAAACTACTCACACATCATCGAAGAGGCCATGGAGTTGATGTAGAGGCCCACCATGATCAATGCCCCCTCCGGCGGAGCTCCGGAAAAGGCCCCGAGATGGGATATCTTGGGTATAGAAGGTTGCAGTAGTGGAAATAGGGTTTCGTGGTGCTCCTGGATGTTTTCGGGGTATATGGATATATATATAGGAGGAAGAAGTAGGTCGGTGGAGCAACAAGGGTCCCACGAGGGTGGAGGGCGCGCCCAGGGGGGTAGGTGGGCCCCGTGCCTCGTGGCCTCCTCGATTGTTTCTTGACCTCCACTCCAAGTCTCCTGGATCACGTTTGTTCCAAAAATAACTCTCCTGAAGGTTTCATTCCGTTTGGATTCCGTTTGATATTCCCTTTCTGCGAAACACTAAAATAGGCAAAAAAAACAACAATTTGGGCTGGGCCTCCGGTTAATAGGTTAGTCCCAAAAATGATATAAAAGTGTAAAATAAAGCCCATTAACATCCAAAACAGATAATATAATAGCATGGAGCAATCAAAAATTATAGATACGTTGGAGACGTATCAAGCATCCCCAAGCTTAATTCATGCTCGTCCTCGAATAGGTAAATGATAAAAAAGAATTTTTCATGTGGAATGCTTTCTGACATATTTCTCAATGTATTTTTTCTTTATTGTGGCATGAATGTTCAGATCCGAAAGATTCAAGAGAAAAGTTTAATATTGAAATAAAAATAATAATACTTCAAGTATACTAACTAAGCAATCATGTCTTCTCAAAATAACATGGCCAAAGAAAGTTATCCCTACAAAATCATATAGTCCGGCTATGCTCTATCTTCACCACACAAAATATTTAAATCGTGCGCAACCCCGATGACAAGCCAAGCAATTGTTTCATACTTTTGATCTTCTCAAACTTTTTTAATCTTCACGCAATATATGAGCGTGAGCCATGGATATAGCACTATATGTGTAATAGAATGGTGGTTGTGGAGAAGACAAAAAAGGAGAAGATAGTCTCACATCAACTAGGCGTATCAACGGGCTATGGAGATGCCCATCAATAGATATCAACATGAGTGAGTAGGGATTGCCAGGCAACGGATGCACTAGAGCTATAAGTGTATGAAAGCTCAACAAAATAACAAAGTGGGTGTGCATCCAGCTTGCTTGCTCATGAAGACCTAGGGAAATTTTGAGGAAGCCCATCATTGGAATATACAAGCCAAGTTCTATAATGTAAAATTCCCACTAGTATATAAAAGTGATAACATAGGAGACTCTCTATCATGAAGATCATGATGCTACTTTGAAGCACAAGTGTGGAAAAAGGATAGTAACATTGTCCCTTCTCTCTTTTTCTCTCATTATTTTTTATTTGGGCCTTCTTTCTTTCTTTTTTCTCTTTGGCCTCTTTTTTATTTTATTTTACTTTTGGTCCGGAGTCTCATCCCGACTTGTGGGGGAATCATAGTCTCCATCATCCTTTCCTCACTGGGACAATGCTCTAATAATGATGATCATCACACTTTAATTTACTTACAACTCAAGAATTACAACTCAATACTTAGAACAAAATATGACTCTATGTGAATGCCTTCGGTGGTGTACCGGGATGTGCAATGATGCATGAGTGACATGTATGAAGAATTATGAACGGTGGCTTTGCCACAAATACGATGTCAACTACATGATCATGCAAGCAATATGACAATGATGAAGCGTGTCATAATAATGGAACGGTGGAAAGTTGCATGGCAATATATCTCGGAATGGCTATGGAAATGCCGTAATAGGTAGGTATGGTGGTTGTTTTGAGGAAGGTATATGGTGGGTTTGTAGTACCGGAGAAAGTTGCGCGATACTAGAGAGGCTAGCAATGGTGGAAGGGTGAGAGTGCGTATAATCCATGGACTCAACATTAGTCATAAAGAACTCACATACTTATTGCAAAAATCTATTTGTTATCGAAACAGCGTATTACGCGCATTCTCCTGGGGGGATAGATTGGTAGGAAAAGACCATCGCTCCTTCCCGACCGCCACTCATAAGGAAGACAATCAATAAATAAATCATGCTCCGACTTCATCACATAACAGTTCACCATACGTTCATTCTACAGGAATCACAAACTTCAACACAAGTATTTCTCAAATTCACAACTACTCAACTAGCATGACTCTAATATCACCATCTCCATATCTCAAAACAATTATCAAGTATCAAACTTCTCATAGTATTCAATGCACTTCTATGAAAGTTTTTATATTATTCCTAAAAGCAAATTTCCATGTTGTTCTAAAGGACTCTCAAAATAATATAAGTGAAGCATGAGAGATCAATTATTTCTATAAAATAAAACTATCGCCGTGCTCTAAAAGATATAAGTGAAGCACTAGAGCAAAAACTATATGGCTCAAAAGATATAAGTGAAGCACATAGAGTATTCTAATAAATTTCAAATCATGTGAGTCTCTATCAAAGGGTGTGTACAGCAAGGATGATTGTGGTAAACTAAAAAGAAAATACTCAAATCATACAAGACGCTCCAAGAAAAACACATATCATGTGGTGAATAAAAATATAGCTCCAAGTAAAGTTACCAATAGACGAAGACGAAAGAGGGGATGCCTTCCGGGGCATCCCTAAGCTTAGGCTTTTTGGTGTCCTTGAATTTTACTTTAGAGTTCCATGGGCATGGCCAATATTAGGCTCTTGCCACTCCTTGTTCCATAATCCATCAAATCTGTAACCAAAACTTGAAAACTTCACAACACAAAACTCAAAATAGAAAATCTCGTGAGCTCCGTTAGCGAAAGAAAACAAAACACCACTTCAAGGTAATGTAATGAACTCATTATTGATTTATATTTGTGTTAAACCTACTGTATTCCAACCTCTATATGGTTTATAAACTCTTTTACTAGCCATAGATTCATCAAAATAAGCAAACAACACACAAAAAACAGAATATGTCAAAAACAGAACATTCTGTAGTAATCTGCAGCTAACGCAAACTTCTGGAACCCCAAAAATTCTAAAATAAATTGCTGGACGTGAATAATTTATCTATTAATCATATTAAAAAATAATTAACTAAATAGTACTTTCCAAATAAAAATGGCATCAATTCTCGTGAGCATTAAAGTTTCTGTTTTTTTACAGCAAGATAAAAAAGACCTTCCCCAAGTCTTCCCAATGGTTCTACTTGGCACAAACACTAATTAAACACAAAAAACACAACCAAAACAGAGGCTAGATAAATTATTTATTACTAAACAGGAGCAAAAAGCAAGGAATAAAAATAAAATTGGGTTGCCTCCCAACAAGCGCTATCGTTTAACGCCCCTAGCTAGGCATAAAAGCGAAGATAGATCTAGGTATTGCCATCTTTGGTAGGCAATCCATAAGTGGCTCTCATAATAGATTCATATGGTAATTTAACTTTATTTATAGGGAAGTGTTCCTTGACTTTACTTAATGGAAATTGGAATTTAATACTCCCTTCCTTCATATCAATAATTGCACCAATCGTTCTAAGGAAATGTCTACCAAGAATAATAGGACATGAAGGATTGCAATCTATATCAAGAACAATGAAATCTACGGGCACGTAATTCCTATTTGCAACAATAAGAACATCATTAATTCTTTCCATAGGTTTCTTAATGGTGGATTCCGCAAGATGCAAGTTTAAAGAACATTCATCAAAATCACGGAAACCTAGCAAATCACACAAAGTTTTTGGAATCGTGGAAACACTAGCACCCAAATCACACAAAGCATAACACTCATGATGTTTAATTTTAATTTTTATTGTAGGTTCCCACTCATCATAAAGTTTTCTAGGGATAGAAACTTCCAACTCAAGTTTTTCTTCATAAGATTGCATCGAAGCATCAACGATATGTTTAGTAAAAGCTTTATTTTGACTATAAGCATGAGGAGAATTAGCACTGATTGCAACAAGGAAATACAATCTATCAAAGAGAAATTATCATAATTAAATTCCTTCAAATCCAATATAGTGGGTTCATTGCTATCTAAAGTTTTAACCTCTTCAATCCCACTTTTAACAATTTTTGCATCAAGATCTAAAAACTCCGAATCATTGGAACACCTTTTAACTAAAGTTGACTCATCTCCAGTCCCATCATTATCAAGATTCATATTGCAAAAGAAAGATTTAATAGGGGACACATCAATCACTTTTAGATCTTCATCCTTATTATCATGAAAACTAGAAGAACACGCTTTCACAAAGCAATCTTTCTTAGCACGCATCCTAGCGGTTCTTTCCTTGCACTCATCAATGGAAATTCTCATGGCTTTGAGAGACTCATTGATATCATGCTTAGGTGGAATAGATCTAAGTTCCAAAGAATCAACATCAAAATAAATTCTATCCACGTTCCTAGCCAACTCATCAATCTTAAGCAATTTTTCTTCAATCAAAGCATTGAAACTCTTTTGCGAAGTAATAAATTCTTTAATACTAGATTCAAAATCAGAGGGCATCTTATTATAATTTCCATAAGAATTGGTGTAGGAATTACCATAATTATTAGAGGAATTACTAGGAAACGGCCTAGGATTAAAATTACCTCTATACGCGTTATTACCAAAATTGTTCCTACCAACAAAATTCACATCCATAGATTCATTATTATTCTCAATCAAAGTACACAAAGGCATGTCATTAGGATCAGTAGGAGCACTCTTATTAGCAAAAAATTTCATAAATTCGTCCATCTTTCCGCTCAAAACATTAATCTCTTCAATTGCATGCACTTTTTACTAGTAGATCTTTCAGTGTGCCATTGAGAATAATTAACCATACTATTATCTAGGAGTTTGGTAGCTTCTCCTAAAGTGATTTCCATAAAAGTGCCTCCTGCGGCCGAATCTAAAAGATTTCTAGAAGAAAAATTCAATCCGGCATAAAAATTCTATATAATCATCTATAAATTCAAACCATGTGTAGGGCAATTACGTATCATTAATTTCATCCTCTCCCAAGATTGTGCAACATGTTCATGATCAAGTTGCTTAAAATTCATAATATCGTTTCTAAGAGAGATGATCTTAGCGGGAGGAAAATACTTAGAGATAAAAGCATCTTTGCACTTATTCCATGAATCAATACTATTTTTAGGCAAAGACGAAAACCAATCTTTAGCACGATCTCTAAGTGAAAATGGAAATAGCTTAAGTTTAACAATATCATTATCCACATCTTTCTTCTTTTGCATATCACATAAATCAACAAAGTTTTTTAAATGGGTAGCGACATTTTCACTAGGAAGGCCAGAAAACGGATCTTTCATGACAAGATTCAGCAAAGCAATATTAATTTCACAAGATTCAGCATCGGTAAGAGGAGCAATCGGAGTGCTAATAAAGTCATTATTGTTGGTATTGGCAAAGTCACACAATTTAGTATTGTCTTGAGCCATCGTGACAGGCAAGCAATCCAACACACAAGCAAACAAGCGGAGAGAAAGCGAATGGAAAGAGAGGGCGAGAGGAAAAAAGGGAGAATAAAACGGCAAGGGTGAAGTGGGGGAGAGGAAAACGAGAGGCAAATGGCAAATAATGTAATGCGGAGGATAAGAGTTGTGATGCGTACTTGGTATGTCTTGACTTGGCGTAGATCTCCCCGGCAACGGCGCCAGAAATCCTTCTTGCTACCTATTGAGCACTGCGTTGGTATTCCCTTGAAGAGGAAAGGGTGGTGCAGTAAAGCAGCGTAAGTATTTCCCCTCAGTTTTTGAGAACCAAGGTATCAATCCAGTAGGAGACCACGCGCGAGTCACCTTGTACCTACACAAACAAATAAGAACCTCGCAACCAACGCGATAAATGGGTTGTCAATCCCTTCACGGCCACTTGCAAGAATTAGATCTGATAGAGATAATAATAATAAGATAAATATTTTTGGTATTTTTATGATATAGATTGAAAGTAAAGATTGCAAAATAAAATAGATTGGAAACTTGTATGATGGAAAATAGACCCGGGGCCCATAGGTTTCACTAGTGGCTTCTCTCAAGATAACATAAGTATTATGGTGGGTAAACAAATTACTATCGAGCAATTGATAGAAAAGCGAATAATTATGAGAATATCTAGGCATGATCATGTATATAGGCATCACGTCCGCGACAAGTAGACCGAAACGATTCTGCATCTACTACTATTACTCCACACATCGACCGCTATCCAGCATGCATCTAGAGTATTAAGTTCGTAAGAACAGAGTAACGCCTTAAGCAAGATGACATGATGTAGATGGATAAACTCATGCAATATGATATAAACCCCATCTTTTTATACTCGATGGCAACAATACAATACGTGTCGTTTCCCCTACTGTCACTGGGATCGAGCACCGTAAGATTGAACCCAAAGCTAAGCACTTCTCCCATTACAAGAAAGATCAATCTAGTAGACCAAACCAAACTGATAATTCGAAGAGACTTGCAAAGATAAACCGATCATACATAAAAGAATTCAGAGAAGAATCAAATATTGTTCATAGATAATCTGGATCATAAACCCACAATTCATCGGATCTCGACAAAGACATCGCAAAAGAAGATTACATTGAATAGATCTCCAAGAGAATCGAGGAGAACTTTGTACTGAGATCCAAAGAGAGAGAAGAAGCCATCTAGATACTAGCTATGGACCCGAAGGTCTGAAGTAAACTACTCACACATCACCGGAGAGGCCATGACGTTGATGTAGAGGCCCTCTGTGATCAATGCCCCCTCTGGCGGAGCTCCGGAAAAGGCCCCAAGATGGGATCTCTCGGGTACAGAAGGTTGCGGCGGTGGAATTATGTTTTCGTGGTGCTCCTGGATGTTTGCGGGGTATGTGGACTTATATAGGAGGAAGAAGTTGGTCGGTGAGCAACGAGGGGCCCATGAGGGTGGAGGGCGTGCCGGGGGGGTAGGCGCGCCCCCTGCCTCGTGGCCTCCTCGATTGTTTCTTGACGCCCACTCCAAGTCTCCTGGATCATGTTTGTTGAGAAAATCACATTCCCAAAGGTTTCATTCCGTTTGGACTTCGTTTGATATCCCTTTTCTGCGAAACATGGAAATAGGCAAAAAACTACAATTTGGGTTGGGCCTCTGGTTAATAGGTTAGTCCCAAAAATGATATAAAAGTGTAAAATAAAGCCCATTAACATCCAAAACAGATAATATAATAGCATGGAGCAATCAAAAATTATAGATACGTTGGAGACGTATCAGGTACCCCTGATATCTTAGGAGCAGGCTTACGCTAACCATGGGTCGTAGGTGGACCAGGCCGCAGCGGCGGACGGCGACCCCGGCGCGGCAGCCCCACTCCAACCAGGGGTAGCGCACTAGGGGCTGCACGGGAGGGGTCCGGAGCAAGGCCCTCCCTCATGTCGCGCGGGCAAGGCGTCGCCCAGAGGTAGGTCCTCTGTCGGGGAGGCGCGGGTGAGCCCTCCTCCCGACAGAGGGCACGTGGTTGCCGAGGGCACCGCTAGCATCCCCTTTGCCCCTTGGCATCGTCCTGGTTTCCGGACGCCCCAACGGTGGTCGAGGGTGGCGCAAGGTGGGCCCCTCATATGGTGATATGAAGCAAGGCTCACGCCTGTGAAGGTCTCCGCCCGTGACACTCTCATGTAATAATGAGTGGGGCTCTACACACCCTGAAGTCTCCGGAGAGCCGCCCTTGGGCCTCGGGGGCTACCGCCCACGTCCTAGTGGAAGCACCATGCTCAGTGCTGGCCGTCGACACTGTACCCCAATGACTATGCTCACGGCCAGTGAAAGCACTTAGCTCCGCGCTGGTAAGAAGACAAGAAGACTAGCTAGGTGCCGGACAGGGCCATTTGCTTTCAATCCCTTCTCTGTAGCTCGATTTGCCGCCTTTTGGATTTGAACTTGAAGTCGTGTTTTCATTGGCAAGCATGCGGGGCATCTTTTCTCGTTCATGTTGATTTCTTGAGTTTTCTAGCTCCGTGCCTTGTTTCGAGGCACGCGCCTGCTGCCCCTCCCTTACGAGCACCTGACGGGTGGGGGCTGGGCGTGGTATGCGCGAACATCTCGCCCTAGTCTAACACTCGTTTCTTGTGAGGCCCTCTCAGGAAGACTAGCAGGCTCCTCAGAAGCCCGAAACCTCGCGAGCCCGCGGAGGACTCCCCTCGGGAGAAATGCACATCGACAACTACAAGACCAGTCTGAGGCCTACTTGGACTAAGGTAAGTTACTGCAGCAAGCTTGAGGAAGAAATTGAGAACTCGCAAAAGCACGCCTTAAGTCTGGATTAGGAAATAAAACAATAATCTAATTACATGAGGGGATCCCCCTCCCCAAAATGCTCTTACATCTTGAAGGGTCGTGCCCAAGCTTTTGCGCGCAGGTTCAAAACAAGGAGCGCGGGCTCAATCGGACATGTCACTCGCAGCATCCTCCGAATCGCTCCCGGACATGCTGCTCACGTCGTCGCCAGCATCGTCTTCACCATCATCAACCACCCCACCTTCATCCGCCACGACCACCACTGCGTCATCATCGGAAGTGAAAGCCCTTACCAGAGCATCCATGTTATCGTCCACCTAGCGCGCCAGGTTGTCCTAGATAGCTCCGGGCACTGGGGCGATGGCGGCGTCGAAATCGAAGTTGGGTCGGCATTCTAAAGACGGCTGAAGACGCGGAAGAATGCGCGTCCAAGGAGGCCCCGGCTCTTTTCCTCGACAAGATCATGAGCCCTCTCGGCCTGGTCCTTCAGGCGCGTCACGACGTCGGTGAAGAAGCAAAGGTGGATGTCATAGTCCTCTGTGTGGGGGTGAGGGGCGTGCTCATCGCAGATGGGACTCAACGACTGGTTGGCCCTCACCCTGAGGGCACGGAGCATGGGAGTATGCTCGTGCAGTAACGTCTGCTGGCGGAGCGCTTCCTCCCTGCTTTGCTGCGCGAGGGACTCAACACGAGCAACCCGCAGCTGGAGTGGGAGTAGTTCGGCGTGGGCGGAGGCCAGCCCGGCCTAGATGGAGATCAGGGCCGCTGCAGCGGCCTTCTCACATTGCTCTGGTTCGTCCAGCCTTGACCTAAGGGTAGTGGTTCTTCCCTCGGCTTCGGCTAATGCAAGCTTCAGCTACAAGTCATGCATGTTGGCGAGATCTGCACGAGCCTCCGCCACCCTTCGATCGATCTCCTCCTAGATCCTGGCATCATGCGCGCTGGCGGCGTCCTCCGCTTGGGCAACCTGGCGCTCCCTCGTCTCCAGCCGTTCGAGCTCGAGGCCGCGCTCTGTGGCCTCCAGCATCAGCGCCTCCTCACAGTTCAAGATCTCCTCCTCGTTAGAGGGCGTCCCCTTCATCGACTCCAAGGCAGCCCTGCGTGCCTCAACGTGCTGCTCCAAGCAGGCGTTCAGAGCCTAGAGATCCCCTTCACGTTTCTCTGTGACCGCGCGGCGGTAGTCAGCCTCCCTGGCCTCCTCCAAGGCTCGAGCACTGGCCTCGCGCGAGGTGGCAAGGGATGCCTCGGCCTTCGCGTTGGCGCACTCGCACTGGAGACGCCCAAAGTCGATGGCCACCTTCAGCTGATGCCATTCGTCTGCCAGCCGAAGGCCTTCGGTTTCAAGGCGGGCGTCAACATCCACAAGCTCTTCTCCGAGCCGGCTCAGCGCACCCGTGGCCTCCCGGAAGAGCTCGTGGCGGACTGCTCCGCGCTCGCGTGCAAGATCGAACGCGCGGCCGAGCCCGTCCTCCATGCTAGGATGTTCTGGAGAAGTTCGAAGCGGCTCGCCTGCTCCCGGCAGGGGGCTGGAGGCCGGTGCCCTTCCACCCGCCCTCCGGACCTCGGCGGAGGCCCGGTGGGGCGGGGCCTCATTGCTCAGAGGTAAGGCCAGGGTCGAGGTCGCCAAGCTGCGGGCAAGCACCATTGGTGGGGCCCTCAGCACGCTCCTCGCACCCCAGGCCGAACCACGAAGGAGGGACGACAAGAGCGCGGGGTCAAGACTCCAGGCTGGCGTGTCCGCCTTCCGAGCAGGCCTTGCGCCACGCGGGGCGGGTCAACTTGAGACACTCAGGGTCAGCAGAGAGCCCGAAGCAGGCGAGGGTTTCTTCTCAGGAGACTTCATCGCCCTGGCGGAAGGGGTCCGGAAGAACTATGGTCAGGAGGAGAAGCGGCGCTCAAGAAATTTCTAAGATAAGGTACTCACTCATCGATAGCAATGTACTTCGTCTGCTTCAATGGCTGGAAGGCATCACCACTGCAGCTTGGAAACCCCTTCCTCTTACGGAGCGCTTCAAAGTTCGGTCGGAGCCGGCCGAAGCCCCGGGCGCAGTCACCAAGGCCGGGCGCGGATGGTGTGACTCATGAGGAGGTGACCTCAGGGGTGCTAGACCGTGTGGAGACCTTGGAACCCGCCTCATGGCAATTCATCGGGGCCTCGGGGGCTCCGGCCTCAAGAGCGTCGGATTGCGTCGTCCCCCTGGTCACTTCCTCGGGACAGCTCTCCCGGGTCCCAGGGGACGGCACCTCAGGAGCCCCGGGTGGTGCCGGTTCCTCAGCAGCAGCGCCGCCATTGTTCGACAGCGACCGCCCCCTTGCGCCCTGCTACCTCTTGAGCACTGTGTTGGTTTTCCCTTGAAGAGAAAAGGGTGATGCAGTAAAGTAGCGTAAGTACTTCCCTCAGTTTTTGAGAACTAAGGTATCAACCTAGTAGGAGACTACACGCAAGTCCCTCATACCTACACAAACAAATAAGAACCTCGCAACCAACGCTATAAAGGGCTTGTCAGTCCCTTCACGGTCACTTACGAGAGTGAGATCTGATAGAGATAATAATAATAAGATAAACATTTTTGGTATTTTTATGATATACATTGAAAGTAAAGATTGCGAAATAAAACAGATTGGAAACTTATATGATAAAAGATAGACCCGGGGGCCATAGGTTTCACTAGTGGCTTCTCTCAAGATAGCATAAGTATTACGGTGGGTGAACAAATTACTTTCAAGCAATTGATAGAAAACTGCATAATTATGAGAATATCTAGGCATGATCATGTATATAGGCATCACATCCGCGACAAGTAGACCGAAACGATTCTGCATCTACTACTATTACTCCACACATCGACCGCTATCCAGTATGCATCTAGAGTATTAAGTTCATAAGAACAGAGTAACGCATTAAGCAAGATGACATGATGTAGAGGGATAAACACAAGCAATATGATATAAACCCCATCTTTTTATACTCGATGGCAACAATACAATATGTGCCTTGTTGCCCCTGCTGTCCCTGGGAAAGGACACCGCAAGATTGAACCCAAAGCTAAGAACTTCTCCCATTGCAAGAAAGATCAATCTAGTAGGCCAAACCAAACTGATAATTCGAAGAGACTTGCAAATATAATTAAATCATACATATATGAATTCATAGAAGAACCAAATATTGTTCATAGATAATCTTGATCATAAACCCACAATTCATCGGATCTCGACAAGCACACCGCAAAAGGAGTTACATCGAATAGATCTCCAAGAAGATCGAGGAGAACTTTGTATTGGGATCCAAAGAGAGAGAAGAAGCCATCTAGCTAATAACAATGGACCCGAAGGTCTGAGGTAAACTACTCACACATCATCGGAGAGGCTACGGTGTTGATGTAGAAGCCCTCCGTGATCGATTCCCCCTCCGGCGGAGCTCCGGAAAAGGCCCCAACATGGGATCTCTTGGGTACAGAAGGTTGCGGCGGTGGTAATAGGTTTTCGTGGTGCTCCTGGATGTTTTCGGGGTATATGGGTATATATAGGAGGAAGAAGTAGGTCGGTGGAGCTACAAGGGGCCCACGAGGGTGGGGGCACGCCCAGGGGGCAGGCATGCCTCCCAGCCTCGTGGCATCCTTGTTGATTTCTTGACGTCTACTCCAAGTCCCCTAGATCACGTTTGTTCCAAAAATAACTCTCCCGAAGGTTTCATTCCGTTTGGATTCCGTTTGATATTCCTTTTCTGTGAAACACTGAAATAGGCACACACAAAAATAGCAATTCGCACTGGGCCTTAGGTTAGTAGGTTAGTCCCAAAAATAATATATAAGTGTATAAATAAGCCCATTAACATCCAAAACAGATAATATAATAGCATGGAACAATAAAAAAATTATAGATACGTGATACGTCTCCAACGTATCTATAATTTTTTTATTGCTCCATGCTATATTATCTACTGTTTTGGACATTATTGGGCTTTATTATCCACTTTTATATTACTTTTGGGACTAACCTATTAACTGGAGGCCCAGCCCGGAATTGCTGTTTTTTTGCCTATTATAGGGTTTCGAAGAAAAGGAATATCAAACAGAGTCCAAACGGAATGAAACCTTTGGGAACGTGATTTTCGGAACGAACAAGATCCAGGAGACTTGGACCCTACGTCAAGAAATAAAGGAGGAGGCCACGAGGTAGGGGGCGCGCCTACCCCCCCCCCCAAGCGCGCCATCCACCCTCGTGGGCCCCCTGTTGCTCCACCGACGTACTCCTTCCTCCTATATATACCTATGTACCCCCAAACGATCAGATATGGAGCCAAAAACCTAATTCCACTGCCGCAACTTTCTGTATCCATGAGATCCCATCTTGGGGCTTGTTCCGGAGCTCCGCCGGAGGGGGCATCCATCATGGAGGGCTTCTACATCAACACCATAGCCTCTCTGATGAAGTGTGAGAAGTTTACCATAGGCCTTCGGGTCCATAGTTATTAGCTAGATGGCTTCTTCTCTCTTTTTGGATCTCAATACAAAGTTCTCCCCCTATCTTGTGGAGATCTATTCGATGTAATCTTATTTTTGCGGTGTGTTTGTTCAGACCGATGAATTGTGGGTTTATGATCAAGATTATCTATGAAAAATATTTGAATCTTCTCTGAATTCTTTTATGTATGATTGGTTATCTTTGCAAGTCTCTTCGAATTATCAGTTTGGTTTGGCCTACTAGATTGATCTTTCTAGCAATGGGAGAAGTGCTTAGCTTTGGGTTCAATCTTGCGGTGTCCTTTCCCAGTGATAGTAGGGGTAGCAAGGCACGTATTGTATTGTTGCCATCGAGGATAACAAGCTGGATTTTTTATATCATATTGCATGAATTTATCCCTCTACATCATGTCATCTTGCTTAAGGCGTTACTCTGTTTCCATGAACTTAATACTCTAGATGCATGCTGGATAGCGGTCGATGAGTGGAGTAATAGTAGTAGATGCAGGCAGGAGTCGGTCTACTTGTCTCGGACGTGATGCCTATATACATGATCATACCTAGATACTCTCATAACTATGCTCAATTCTGTCAATTGCTCAACAGTAATTCGTTCACCCACCATAAAATACTTATGCTCTTGAGAGAAGCCACTAGTGAAACCTATGGCCCCCGGGTCTATCTCCATCATATTAATCTTCCAATACTTATTTATTTACTTTGCTTTTATTTTACTTTGAATCTTTATCACAAAAATACCAAAAATATTATCTTATCATATCTATCAGATCTCACTCTCGTAAGTGATCGTGAAGGGATTGACAACCCCTTATCGCGTTGGTTGCGAGGTGTCGGAGTAATGGGCCACGGGTAGGCCAACCCGAGTCCCATAACCTTTCAAGACATCGGGGCAGGCTGCGCCCCTCAAGACCCTAGGGCGAAGAGCCGTCTCCTGAGGAGTCGACAGCAGGGCGGCCGACTGCCCGCTCACGGCCGAGTCCCAGGGACGACTTCCAGAGAAGCCGGCTTTGGGGAGTCGGCCGGTGACTCCGACGAACCATGACCCCATCGAGGGCGACGGGGCAGAGGTGTGGCTACAGTGAAACCCACTCCGCCCCTTACTAAGGGCAGGCATGGCCACAGCACGCCGTACCCGAGAAGATCTCCGTGCGGCGTGGCACTGTTGCCCGGCCGGCCCTGACATCAGCACCACAGTACCAAATCCTGCGCCCACGATGGCTTGTCTGTACGGCCGGAGGCAGCAGGGCCCACCAGTTAGCAAGACCTCGGGAGACGGTGGGAGAACCGCCAGTCGGACCCGTCGGGAGTCGGCTCGGGGGAGTCAGCAGAGCCCTCCCCCAGGGCCCACACGCCATTAATCAAGATGAGATGGGGAGTGGCCACAGTGATCGCCCGCCAGGCGGCAGGGCTGTTGCCACGACCCCTTGACCAAGCCTGCGTCATCAGAAGCACGGCTACAGTAATCGACAGCCGGCAAGACACGCCCGTGGCGGACGCGGCCTGTCGGCTCCGTACCAGACCAGTCGGCGGGGCCCACCAGTCGGCGGGCCCCAGCAGTCGGCGGAGAAGTCGGAGGTCGGAGGCACTGACGGATGGGCCCGCGCCCAGATGGATTACCATTGTACCCCTGGGGGGTAGGCCTATATAAACCCCCCAGGGCAGCCATGCAAAGGGTTGATCCCAGTAGTTCTATACCATACCAGATAGAAGGAGAGAGCTGGCCTTGCCCTCTTCTACCACCAGACACAGCTCAAGGAGCAACCGTGTAAACACTTGACCATAGTGACCATGCGGAGACCCCGCAGAGCAGCAGTAGGGGTATTATCTCCCCGGAGAGCCCCGAAGCTGGGTAAGATTCACCGGCGTGCATGTCTTCGCCTCATCCCGTTTCCAGGCACCGGCGACGTTCTACTCGCCCCCACCATGATAAGCCATCCGTTGGCATATGTCGCTCCAAACCCCCGACATTTGGCTCCCACCGTGGGGCCTAGTGCACCGCCATCCGGAGATCTGTTCTAGACGGGAACCCTTTTCCTCCCAGGCGAGCGCAGCCAGCCAGGCACGCCAGGCGAAGTTTGCATCGACGCGCTACGCGGTGTTGAGATCGCCTGCGCAGCTAGCTCCTTGGCCGAACTTGTCGGCAAGGTTCGCCTCTCTGACGAACCCGTGTCTGACGCAGGCGCAGGCGGCCCCGAGAACCTCCTCGCGGGCCTCCTCGATCAACTCCACATTTTCGGTGAGCCTGCCGTAGACTTGGAGTCCGTAGGCTCCACCGACCCGATGCTGGTCGACTTCGACACCGCGTCGATCATGCGTTCCCCACCAACATGGTGGTCTACGACGAACCTCTCCCTCATGCAGAGAGCGACGGAAGCACCGTCACTGAGGTGCTAGTCATCAGTCATGACGATTTCCCTGGCGGAGGGGCGCCCGACTCACTCGGCGCGGCGCTGCAAGACCTAGCCGCGCCCATTCTGGAACATGCTGACGCAGAGACGTTAGAAGCGCGCCGCCTTCAGCTCGTCGAAGGCGCGAAGAAGCTGGCCAGCATGAGACGCCTGTCAGAAGCTTACCAACGGGAGATGGATCACGCCGTTGGCGGCTCGCCGGCCCCGGCAGGGCCCAGCCGCCTTGGCGCGGTCCAGCAGCGCGGCACAGCCATCGCCAGCCTGTTTGGGGCTAGCCGCCCCGTGTACACTACACCGGCGGAGAACATCCGAGCCGCCCAGGTAGCGGCGGATGAGCTGGACAATTTCGAGGGCGAAGAACACCGCCTCATGATGGAGCGAGTCCAGCGGCTCCTCGACGCGGCCGCCGCGCAGAACGAGGCCGGCTGCCGCACGGAGGCGCCGCAGCGGCCAAATGACGACCCGCACCGAGATCAAGGCGCGACGTCTCGGACGCCGACTGGCGGCGCCCGAGGAAGAAACGACAAGGAGCCGGCTGTCAGCCATAGTCGGACTCGCATTACCATAGAGCGCGACCGAGATGGCCGCCCGAGAGCAGTGGAACGACGGGACGACTGTCTGCCTCCCCCTCCCCGCAAGGAGAGGCGAGTCTCCCCGCCGCCAGTTGACCATCCGAATCTCGGTGACCACCTCGGCCGCCGAGAGGGGGTTGGTGAGAATGATGCCCGCCACCGGATCGACCGACTTCACCGGTCACTGGCGCTGGAAGAAGAAGACGAGCTGGGTCCGCCATGTTTCGGGCCCCGCACTCGGGACGAGCCCTTTCCTAGAGGGTTCACGCTCCCAAGAGACACGCCCAAGTATAGCGGCTCTGTGAAGCCGGAAGACTGGCTAGTCGACTACTCCACGGCTGTCAGCATAGCAAACGGCAACAAGCGTGCGCCGTAAAGTACGTTCCGCCCATGCTCCAGGGCACGGCCCGGACATGGCTGACCAGCCTAAAGCCCCGCAGCATCAACAGTTGGGTCGACTTCACCGAAGCATTCGTCCGCAACTTCACCAGCACGTACAAGCGTCCTCCCAAGCCTCGTCAGCTCTCCTTGTGCGTGCAAGGTCCTGACGAGTCGACTCGCGACTACCTCACGCGTTGGGCTGAGCTTCGGAACTCCTGCGAGGGCGTGCACGAGGTGCAGGCCATCGAGTACTTCACAGCCGGGTGCCGAGAAGGCACCCTCCTCAAGCACAAGCTCCTCTGCGACGAGCCAGAAACCCTCGACGAGCTGTTGGTCATAGCGGACAAGTACGCCACGGCCGACTCCTCCATGAAGGCGGAAATTCAAATCAGCACGACTGGCAAAGTAGCTCCTCAAGCTCCAAGAACTCCGGCGGCAGATGCCGGCCGGCGACAACAGCAGGGCGACAACAAGCGCAATGCCCCGCAGCCGGCTTCCAGCAGCCGGCAGGTCGCGACCGTTGAAGCCCAGTAGCCAGAAGAGCAGCCTCCGCCCAAGTGACAGAAAGGCGGTAAGCCGAACTGGTTGCCGGCCTTCTCCTATGAGCAGACCTTGGACGGACCTTGCAAATTCCATAGCGGCGTGAAGCCGTCGAATCACACCACCCAGAAGTGCCACTGGCTCACCAGGATCGCCAAGGAGACGGCCTCCTGCCACCCCCGCCTGCTGGGCAGCCGCCTCCGCCTCCGCCCCAGTAGCCGACAGTCAGGCCAGACGGCGCAGTACAAGACGAATACCCTGAAGAGCATGGAGCCTATGTGGTGTTCACCAGTGTGGCTGATGATCGACGCAGCAAGCGGCTGCAACGACAAGAGGTGAACGCAGTAGCCTCAGAGACGCCAGAGTTCATGCACTGGTCTGAGAGGCCCATCAGCTGGAGCAGGGCTGACCACCCAGAAGTGATGCCGAGTCCGGGCTCCTACGCCTTGGTCCTGGACGCCACCTTTGCCACGGACAAACGGGTCGCGCGTTTCTCGCGAGTTCTGATAGATGGGGGCAGCAGCATCAATATCCTGTACAAGGACACCATGGAGAAGTTAGGAATCAAGCAAAGGCAGCTTCAGAACAGCCGGACTGTGTTCCACGGCATTGTTCCTGGGCTTTCCTTCTCACCAATCGGCAAGATCCTGATTGACGTCCTCTTTGGGGACAAAGATCACTTCCGAAGAGAGCCTGTTTGGTTTGAGGTGGTGGACCTTGAGAGCCCATACCATGCGTTGCTTGGCCAACCCACCTTGGCCAAGTTCATGGCGGTCCCCCACTACGCCTACCTCAAGATGAAGATGCCCAGTTCCAGGGGAATTCTGACTGTGGCCGGCGACTACCGGAAGTCATCCGGTTACACGGCCGAGAGCAGTCGGCTGGCCGAGTCCCTGGTAATCGCGGCCGAGAAGCGACTCCTCGAACGAGTTGTGGCGATGGCCGGCAAGCAGCCGGAGATATCGCCCGACCCAAAAGAGTCAGAAGCCGAAGGTTCGTTCAAGCCGGCCAAAGAGACAAAGAAGATACCCTTGGATCCGGAGCACCCAGAGAGGTACGCCGTCATAGGTGCAAACCTCGACAGCAAATAGGAAGGCGAGCTCGTCGATTTCCTCCGTGAGAATCGGGACATCTTCGCATGGTCTCCCAAAGACATGCCAGGTGTACCGACGGATTTCGCCGAGCACAAGTTACATGTCCGATCTGATGCAAAGCCGGTCAGGCAGCCCCTGCGCCACTTATCAGAAGAGAAGAGAAGAGTCGTCGGAGAAGAGATAGCCCGACTCCTAGCAGCCGGCTTCATTATGGAAGTTTTCTTTCCGGAGTGGCTGGCAAATCCGGTCCTGGTGCTAAAGAAGAACAAGCAGTGGCGAATGTGTATTGACTACACGAGCCTCAACAAGGCCTGCCCCAAGGACCCATTTGCTCTACGAAGAATCGATCAGGTGATAGACTCCACAGCCGGATGCGAGCTGTTGAGTTTCTTGGATGCATACTCAGGATATCACCAGATCAAGCTGAACCCGGCTGACAGATTGAAGACCGCCTTCATCACGCCATTTGGAGCATTCTGCTACCTCACCATGACGTTCGGCTTGAGAAATGCCGGCGCCACCTTTCAGCGTTGCATGCAGAAGTGTCTCCTCAAGCAGCTCGGCAGGAACGCCCACGTCTACGTAGATGACATGGTGGTGAAGACGGAAAAGCGGGGAACACTGTTGGAAGACCTCAAGGAGACCTTTGAGAACCTACGCCGGTTCCAGATCAAGCTCAACCCTGAGAAGTGTGTCTTCGGAGTACCAGCCGGCCAGCTGCTAGGTTTCCTGGTCTCTGAGCGCGGCATAGAATGCAACCCAGTAAAAATCAAGGCCATTGAGAGAATGGAGGTACCCAACCGACTGCTGGATGTGCAGAAGTTCACCGGCTGCTTAGCATCCATCAGCCGATTCATCAGTCGGCTGGGCGAAAAAGCCCTCCCCTTATACCAACTCATGAAGAAGACCACTTTTTTTGAGTGGAACCATAAGGCGGACGAAGCTTTCCACCAGTTGAAGAAGATGCTGAGTACTCCACCCGTCCTGGCGGCTCCGACTCCCAAGGAACCTATGCTCCTGTACATCGCCGCCACCAGCCGAGTAGTCAGCACAGTCGTTGTAGTAGAGCGCAAGGAGGAAGGCAAGGCGCTACCTGTCCAGAGACCAGTATATTACTTAAGCGAGGTACTGTCAACCTCCAAGAAGAACTACCCCCACTACCAGAAGATGTGCTATGGCGTGCACTTTGCTGCCAAGAAATTGAAGCCTTACTTTCAAGAGCATCCAGTCATAGTGGTCTGCACGGCTCCACTTGCCGAGATCATCGGTAGCCGAGATGCCTCTGGTCGAGTGGCCAAGTGGGCCATAGAGTTGGCTCCTTACACCATCTACTACCAGCCCCGCACCGCTATCAAATCACAAGCATTGGCCGACTTCCTCGTCGACTCGGCCGAGACCCAGTACCTGCCTCCAGCACCTGACTCCACCCATTGGCGGATGCACTTCGACGGCTCCAATATGCGCACCGGCTTGGGAGCCGGCGTCGTCCTCACCTCTCCCAAAGGCGACAAGCTCAAATACGCACTGCAAATCCATTTTGCCGCCTCCAACAACGTTGCCGAGTACGAGGTGCTCATTCACGGGCTCCGGCTTGCCAAAGAACTTGGCATCCGTCGGATCTTGTGTTATGGCGACTCGGACTTAGTGGTCCAGCAGTCATCTGGCGACTGGGACGCGAAAGATGCAAACATGGCGAGCTACCGTTTCCTCGTGCAGCAACTCAGCGGGTATTTCGAAGGGTGCGAGTTCCTCCATGTGCCAAGAAACGACAACGACCAAGCAGACGCCTTGGCACGAATCGGCTCTACCCGCCAAGCAATACCATCTGGCGTCGCCCTTCAACGCCTCCTCAAGCCGTCCGTAAAGCCTTCACCAGAATCAGACTCCATTTTTGTGCCAGCTCCTCCCGAAGATGGAGGATCCGACTCCAGAACTCCGGCAGACGGAACGGGGACTTTGGCGGGCGACTCCAAAGCTGCCACAGTCGAGCCCGGCCCGGGGACTGCGGTGGCGGACTCAAAGATTCCAGAACTCGGCCCAAGGACCGCGCCAGTCGACCTGGGGACTTCATCAACCCAGCAAGCGGCTGTTGACTCCAGCCCGCCGCCTCCCAGCCCAGCCGCCCCCGTCCAAGTCGCAGTTCTGGTAGTCGAAGAAATAGCAGCACCCTCATGGGCCCAGCCCATCCTCAAATTCCTGGTAAACAAAGAGCTACCAACTGATGAGACCTCAGCTCGGCAAGTACAACGTCGGGCGGCAGCCTATACCATAATCAACAGAGAGCTGGTCAGGCGCAGCGTCACTGGTGTCTACCAGCGCTGCGTAGAGCCAGAGCAAGGCCAGGCGATTCTCAAAGACATCCATCAAGGCGAATGCGCGCGGCCACCATGCGGCTTCAAGAGCACTCGTTGCCAAAGCCTTTCGGCACGGTTTCTTCTGGCCGACTGCCTTGGAAGAGGCCAAGGAGTTGGTCCAAAAATGCAAAGGGTGCCAGAAGTTCAGCTCCAAGGCGCACCAGCCGGCTTCTGCGCTCAAGACCATCCCCATTGCCTGGCCTTTCGCAGTTTGGGGTCTAGACATGGTGGGACCATTCAAGACCGCACGAGGTGGTTTAACTCACCTACTTGTCGCAGTGGACAAGTTCACCAAGTGGGTGGAAGTGAAGCCAATTAAGAAACTGAACGGTCCGACTGCCGTGACCTTCATCACCAATATCACAATTCGGTATGGCATACCACATAGCATCATCACCGACAACGGCACAAATTTTGCCAAAGGCGCCTTGGCCCGTTTCTGCGCAACACAGGGCATCCGACTGGACTTAGCATCCGTCGGACATCCGCAGTCAAACGGCCAAGTGGAGCGAGCAAATGGCCTCATCCTGTCCGGCATCAAGCCTCGGTTGATCGAGCCTCTGGAGCGCTCGGCTGGCTGCTGGCTCGACGAGCTGCCAACCGTCCTCTGGAGTCTGCGCACGACTCCAAACAAGTCAAACGGCTTCACGCCCTTCTTCCTCGTCTATGGTTCCGAAGCCGTCATCCCAACGGACATAGAGTTTGACTCCCCACGAGTCACCATGTACACCGAGGAGGAAGCAGAAGAAGCACGACAAGACGGCGTCAATCTACTGGAAGAGGGCCGGCTGTTGGCACTCAGCCGGTGCAGCATCTACTAGTAGAGCCTGCGCCGATACCACAATAGGAAGGTCAGGCCAAGATCTTTCCAAGAAGGCGACCTTGTGCTCCGGCTGATCCAGCGAACAGCCGGCCAGCACAAGCTGTCGGCGCCTTGGGAAGGCCCTTTCATCATCAGCAAAGTACTGGGCAACGATTCCTACTACCTGATCGACGCTCAGAAGCCCCGAGCATGCAAGAGGGACGACTCTGGCAAGGAGACAGAGCGGCCATGGAATGCAAATCTCCTCCGAAGATTTTACAGTAGATGTAGTATGTACCATGCTACCTTTTGTATTTAAGTATCAAGACTTCGGGCCCCCCGAGACGAGCTCGGGACTGCCCTCTTTTGTCTGTATGATAAAAATTATGCCTACAAGTATGTTACTCTTTGTCATGCCGCTTGGCACCGGGCACGACAAGTCGGCCCGGGGACTTGCCACCTTGCACTATGAAATGCTTCCTGCAGTCGGACAAGTAGTGTGTAAACGCCTAAGCCGTCTCCTGTCAGAAGCCGCAGCTCGCAGAGCGACTGTACGGTGGGCAGCAGTAAGGTAGAATGGGCATTCGCATGAAAAATGGCTAAGGACTCAAAGCATAAAACATAGCTCAAGACGGCTTCCAGCCTCTCTCACAAACCGACTCTCGGACAGTCGGATTGTCGTCTTCAATCCAACTTGCTCAAACAATCTTGAAATCGGCTAAGTACTTTCTTTCCCAAAGTAGCCTAGCGCTTGATCCAGCAAACAGTCCGCTGAGCGGCTGTCTGATTGGCAAGGCAGGCAACTAAGTGAAAGCGGCAAAGGAAAAAGCCAAAAGAGCAATGAGCAAGAAAAGACAGATATATATATTTACATAACATAGGCCCTTGGCCGAATTGTCGAGTAGAGGTTAAAAATACACCCCGCGGGTGGAATTATGCGAATTAATAAGTTCTTCAAAGACTACTAAAGAAGATAAAATAAAAGATACAGCGGCAGCTTAGGAGGCGGCAGACGGATTCGAAGGGTCGGAGGAGGCGCCAGTGTCAGGCGTCGGGGCACCCGGCTGGCTAGTCTCGGCTTGATCACCTCCGGCAGCAGTCGGCGCGGTCTCACGCGGCTCGTTGCTGGAGGCGTGGTCAGGCTGAGGCTGGCCGTCTGCTCCGTCTTCTGGGGCCTCCGCCTCGCCTCCATCCTCCGCTTCGTCCTCCTCCTCAACACTGGAGCCAATCACCTCCGCCGAATCCTCGCCGTAGTCTGGGTTCATCCCAAACCACTCCGGCGGTACCTCCTCGCCGTCTTCAGACCGCTCGGGGATGAAGATGCTGGTGTTGGTGTACTCGGCAGTCGCCGCAGCACGTTTGACGAGGGCATCTTCCGCAGCTGCCAGCTCCGGCTGGGCCTCCGACCGAAGCGTGGCCAACCGGTCTAGATCCAGCCCCGGGTACCACGCCTTGACGAACTCCAAGGCCCGGCACGCTCCAGCCCAGGCCGAAGAGCCCTTCCAGGCCTCAAGACGACTAGCCGCGACCTCCAGCCAGTTGGCCGTTATGCTAGGGGTGCGCGGAGCCTGCATATCCGGCCAAAAGGGCGGCGATCGCCTGGGCACCGACGCGCTGGAGCCGGTGCAGCATCCGGTGAGCCGGCCGGAGGCGAGCCTCGATACTCACGATGTGCTCGTCAAGAGTTTGGGGGGCATCGGCGGCGATCTCGGCGCCCTCAGCCCTCCGACTCTCACGGTCAGCCTCGATGGCTTGGATGGTGGCCTACGACTGCCCAGGGAAGAAATCTGCACAGACACGAAGAAACGAAGAAGCAAGTCAAAAACCAGGAGTCGGGACGATTTAAATCAGCAGCTCGAGGAAAGAAAATAAAGAGACTCACCATCAACAATGTCTTCAATCTCGTGGAAGCCGGAGGACAGCAGCGCCTCCTTGTCAGACCAGGAGGAGCGCTCGCTCGCGAACTCGGACAAGAGGGCGGTTTCCGTCTCCTCCGCCTCCCTCTGCGACTTCACAAGCAGCTCCTTCTGCTCTGCCAACTGAGTGGCCAGCAGATCGTGCTCTGTGGCGAGCTTGCTGCACTCCTCCCCTTTGGCGCGCAGGGCGGAGTTGGCTTCGCTCAGCTGCTGTTGAAGAGCAGCGTTGGCTCCTGAAGGAAAGGAAGAAAGATAGCAGTCGTCAATAAAGTAGGTCGCCGGGGAGATCCGGCCCAACTGCTCAGCAGTCGGCCTGAATCTTGGGGACTACAGCCCGCGGGTGCGCTAGCGTGCCCCCGCAGAGAAGAGAAAAGGACTTACTCCGGCTCTCTGCCAAGTCGGCAGTCCGCTTGCCCAGCTCTTCAATGTTACGGTTGAAGGCAGTGACGCGGAGGTTGTGGTAATCCTACGACAAGCATTTCAGAGAAAGTTAGTACCCAGAAGTTCATCAATTGGAGTTCCGGGCCGCCTGCTCAGCAGCCAGCCCGAAACTCGGGGACTACACCCAGTGGGTGCGCTGGCGCGCCCCCACAGAGAGGAGCAAGAAACAAAGACCAAAGAAAAAGACATACCCGGACGGCTGCCCGTGACGCTAGGAACGCCTTGGTGCAACTCTGGAGAGCGTCGCCCTCAGCACGGAGCTTCGCCTGGACGTCCAGGAGCGCCCGGTTCAGCGGCCCCGTGCCGCCTCCTCGCACCCACCCAACGGGTGCGGCGCTCGTCGCCTCGGCGTCTGGGGCCGCCGAGCTGGCGGTGCCAGCTTCTAGGGGGCGAGGTGCTGAAGTCGCCTTCTCCAGACGACGGCGCGTTGGCGAGCCGACTTGGAGGAGTAGCCTCGCCACGGCCTCGTCTTTGGTCGGCGGCACCAGAGGGTCCGCTGGCTGCTCGCCTTGCGCGCCTTCAGACGGCGGCGGAGGCGGCGGCGGAACGTTCGTGACCGGAGTAGAGGGGTCGCCGCCTTCCCTCTCCTCGACAAGGTTCTCCCCGCTGGCTTCTTCAGTTGGCCCCGCGAGCTCCGGAGGCGGCGGCGTGGAGTTCAGCGGGGTGACGAGCAAGGCCGACTGGCGGCGTGCGGCTTCCTCAGCCTGCTGCTTCGCCACGGCGGCGGCTTCGGCCTCCGCTAGTTTTTTCTTAGCGGAGGCCTCCGCCCTGTCGGCCTCCGCCTTCTCCAGGCGGAGGGCCTCTTCTTTGTTGCGCCTCTCCGGCGCATTTCGCTCCGTCGCCTCCCAGAGGTCAGCAGCGGGGTCAATCCGTCGAGTGGTGGCGGACGTCTCCGCTGACCCCATGACAGAGGCGGTGGCGACCCACTCAAGAGAGAGGGGAGCCCTGAAGAAAGAGGGGCAAGCAGAGACTCACACAAATCACGAAGAAAGAATAAAACTTTGAAGACAAAATACTTACGCGGAGACCAACGGCGGCTTCTTCACTTCCTTACGAAAGCGGATGGCCTTCACGGCTGCCTCGTCCCGCCGGGTCGCCGCAGCCGAGCCCTTTGGCTTCTTCGGCCGACTGCTGAACAAGGTCGGCACGGCCCTGCGCTTCTTATCGCCGCCTGGAGCGCCCGGCGCGGCAGAAGAGCCCGCGCCAGGCTGGCTGGCTCCTGGCCAATGGCGAGGGGCGACTTCTCCCTCGGTGTTGTCTTCAGGCCAGTCAGCGAAGGTAGCCAAAGGCCTGAAGTCGCCTGCAGTCCCTCCTCCTCCCTCGGCGTTGTCTGCCAGAGCCGCCGCCCCTAGATCGGGGTCGTCGATGTCGCTCTCCGCCCGGTCGGCGAGGAACTCACGGGCCGGCCCCGAGGTGCCAGCTGGTGGGTGAAGAAGGGGATTCTAACCAAGGCAGACTGGTCAAAACAAAACTCGGCAAGAAGAAGACAATCTGAAAGAAAGAAAGAAAGGAAAGGCGACTCACCACAGGCGGGGGGTTGGCGCGGGAGTACGGCTCCTTGCCAAATCGCCAGTCCTCCAGGAGCCTGCTGTCCGAAAGATAGTTCACCATGAGGGCCACCTCTTCATGAGGCATGTCCTTGGTGCATATCCGACTCGGGTCGCGGCGCCCGCTCATCTGGCATATCATGTGAGGGCGGCTTTGGAGTGGAAGAACTCGGCGCGACACGAAGGCGGCCAGCAGGTCCAGACCAGTCAGACCCTCCGACTGCGTCAGCACTCGGAGTCGCGTGATGGCGCCGGCTCCTGCAAGCATCAGCGACCTGGCTCGGTACGACCAGTTGGGCAGTCTGCCAAACGGCGGGCCGGCTTCGAAAGCCGGCAGATTGACCCAGTCGCCCCTCGTGGCGACGTTCCTGACGTAGAAGTAGGACCTCTGCCACATCTTCACCGACTTTATCAGCGAGATGGAGGGGAAGGGGTTGTCGGCTCCTGGCCTTCGCACGGCGATGAAGGCGCCGCATTGAGCCGGCACGCCCGCGGCTTGGGTGCCGAGCTTGGAGAAGAAGAACTCCCCCCAGAGCTCGAGGGTGGGGAGGACTCCGAGGAAGCCTTCGCACAAGGCCACGAAGGCGGACAGCAGCACCACGGTGTTGGGGGTGAGGTCGTGCGGCTGGAGTTCATAGAACTCCATGAAAGACCAGAAAAAGCTGCTCACCGGCAGCCCCAGCCCGTGCAGGCAGTGCGAGCGGAAGATGACCCGCTCGCCCTCCTGCGGGGCGGGGGAAATCTCCCCCTCCGGCGCAAGACGCACCTGCACGCGATCCTCGCCGGGAAGCCGATGGGTCCGGCGGAGGAACTCGATGTGGTCTTCATGGACTTCGGAACCGTCCCAAGTGCCGGAGCGCACTGGGGGAGGCGCGGCAGCGGAGGAAGAACTCATCGCGAGCTGTCACCGCAGTGTTCGCCGGAGCTTGGGCGTGCGGCGGAGCGAAGAAGAGAAGAGGAAGGAGGAGAGCGAGGAGCGCCGAGGAAGAAGAGAACGAGGGGTAGTGGGAAGGAGGGGCGCGTGTGCCCCCCTCTTCCCCCTACTTATAGCCCCGTGGGCTGCGAAGCCAAGGGGGCGGACATGGGGATTTACTGCGCCCACAACCCCACGGCCCCCACGATCCCCATAAAAGTTACTGCGCGCGGTAACTCCACAGGAATCCCAACCGTCCGCCGGGGCCACAACGGATCCGCTCGGGCACCGAGGCGCGGTAGTGGCGGGCCCTGCCTATGGGCCTGTCCCGTCGTGTGGGTAGGCTGGCAGGATGGCCTGGCCACGTGCCCTCGCGTGACAGGCCAAGAACGGGCGGCGGCCTGGAGGCTTAGCTAGCACGCCACTTGAGATCCCGGCGCGACGTTCGAAGTACCGAGCAAGTCGAAATTGATTGAAGTCCGAGTTGAGCAAGTCCGACTCCTTCTAGACAGCCCGGCAGAAGTCAATCAAGACCATGTGTCGAGCACCCAGAGAGAGAAACTGCTAAGGCTTCTCGGCCGATCGTCCGCGGTGCCTCACCAGCTTCGGGGACTACTGTCGGAGTAATGGGCCACGGGTAGGCCAACCCGAGTCCCATAACCTTTCAAGACATCGGGGCAGGCTGCACCCCTCAAGACCCTAGAGCGAAGAGCCGTCTCCTGAGGAGTCGACGGCGGGGCGGCCGACTACCCGCTCACGGCCGAGTCCCAGGGACAACTTCCAGAGAAGCCGGCTTTGGGGAGTCGGCCGGCGACTCCGACGAACCATGACCCCATCGAGGGGGACGGGGCAGAGGCGTGGCTACAGTGAAACCCACTCCGCCCCTTACTAAGGGCAGGCATGGCCACAGCACGCCGTAACCGGGAAGATCTCCGTGCGGCGTGGCACTGTTGCCCGGCCGGCCCTGACATCAGCACCACAGTACCAAATCCTGCGCCCACGACGGCTTGTCTGTACGGCCGGAGGCAGCAGGGCCCACTAGTCAGCAAGACCTCGGGAGACGGCGGGAGAACCTCCAGTCGGACCCGTCGGGAGTCAGCCCGAGGGAGTCGGCAGAGCCCTCCCCCGGGGCCCACGCGCCATTAATCAAGATGATATGGGGAGTGGCCATAGTGATCGCCCGCCAGGCGGCGGGGCTATTGCCACGACCCCTTGACCAAGCCTGCGTCATCAGAAGCACGGCTACAGTAATTGGCAGCCGGCAAGACCCGCCCGCGGCGGACGCGGCCTGTCGGCTCCGTACCAGACCAGTCGGCGGGGCCCACCAGTCGGCGGGCCCCAGCAGTCGGCGGAGAAGTCGGAGGCACTGACGGATGGGCCCACGCCCAAATGGATTACCATTGTACCCCTGCGGGGTAGGCCCATATAAACCCCCCAGGGCCCCCATGCAAAGGGTTGGATCCCAGTAGTTCTATACCATACCAGATAGAAGGAGAGAGCTGGCCTTGCCCTCTTCTATCACCAGACACAGCTCAAGGAGCAACCGCGTAAACACTTGACCATAGTGACCATGCGGTGACCCCGCGGAGCAGCAGTAGGGGTATTATCTCCCCGGAGAGCCCCGAAGCTGGGTAAGATTCGCCGGTGTGCATGTCTTCGCCTCATCCCGTTTCTAGGCACCGGCGACGTTCTACTCGCCCCCACCATGATAAGCCATCCGTTGGCATATGTCGCTCCAAACCCCCGACACGAGGAGCTATTTGTTTTGTGCAGGTACGAGGGACTCGCGCGTAGCCTCCTACTGGATTGATACCTTGGTTCTCAAAAACTGAGGGAAAATACTTACGCTACTTTGCTGCATCATCCTTTCCTCTTCAAGGAAATCCAACGCAGTGCTCAAGAGGTAGCAAGAAGATTTTTGGCGCCGTTGCCGGGGAGTCTACGCAAAAGTCAACATACCAAGTACCCATCACATACCCTTATCTCTCGCATTACATTATTTGCCATTTGCCTCTCGTTTTCCTCTCCCCCACTTCACCCTTGCCGTTTTATTCGCCCTCTCTCTCTATCCTCCCTCTCTTTCTCTATTTGCCTCTTTTTGCCCGTTTCTTGTTTGCTTGTGTGTTGGATTGCTTGCTTGTCACGATGGCTCAAGATAACACTAAATTGTGTGACTTTACCAATACCAACAATAATGATTTTATTAACACTCCGATTGCTCCTCTTACCGATGCTGAATCTTGTGAAATTAATGCCGCTTTGTTGAATCTTGTCATGAAAGATCCGTTTTCCGGCCTTCCTTGCGAAGATGCCGCTACCCATCTAAATAGCTTCGTTGATTTGTGTGATATGGAAAAGAAGAAAGATGTGGACAATGATATTGTTAAATAGAAGCTATTTTATTTTTCGCTTAGAGATCGTGCTAAAGCTTGGTTTTCATATTTGCCTAAAAATAGTATTGATTCTTGGAACAAGTGCAAAGATGCTTTTATCTCTAAGTATTTTCCTCCCGCTAAGATCATCTCCCTTATAAACGATATTATGAATTTTAAGCAACTTGATCACGAACATGTTGCACAAGCTTGGGAGAGGATGAAATTAATGATACGTAATTGCCCTACTCATAGTTTGAATTTGTGGATGATTTTACAAAAAAATTATGCCAGATTGAATTTTGCTTCTAGAAATCTTTTAGATTCGGCCGCGAGAGGCACTTTTATGGAAATCACCTTAGGAGAAGCTACTAAACTCCTAGATAATATTATGGTTAATTATTCTCAATGGCATACTGAAAGATCTTCTAATAAAAAAGTGCATGCGATAGAAGAAATTAATGTTTTGAGTGGAAAGATGGATGAACTTTTGAAATTATTTTCTAATAAGAGTGTTTCTTCTGATCCTAATGATGTGCCCTTGTCTACTTTGATTGAGAATAGTAATGAATCTATGGATGTGAATTTTGTTGGTAGGAATAATTTTGGTAACAACGCGTATGGAGGAAACTTTAATCCTAGGCGTTATCCTAGTAATTCCTCAAATAATTATGGTAATTCCTAAAACAATTCTTATGGAAATTTTAATAAGATACCCTCTGATTTTGAATCTAATATTAAAGAATTTATTACTTCACAAAAGAATTTCAATGCTTTGATTGAAGAAAAATTGCTTAAGATTGATGATTTGGCTAGGAACGTTGATAGAATTTCTCTTGATGTTGATTATTTAAATCTTAGATCTATTCCTCCTAAGCATGATATCAATGAGTCTCTCAAAGCCATGAGATTTTCCATTGATGAGTGCAAAGAAAGAACCACTAGGATGCGTGCTAAGAAAGATGCCTTTATAAGAGCGTGTTCTTCTAGTTCCTATGAACATAAAGATGAAGATCTAAAAGTTATTGATGTGTCCCCTATTAAATCTTTGTTTTGCAATATGAATCTCGATAATGATGGGACTGAATATGATCCACCTTTACCTAGAAGGCGTTCCAAAAATTCAGAGTTTTTAGATCTTGATGCTAAATTTATTGAAAGTGGGATTGAAGAAATCAAAACCTTAGATGCTAATAAACCCACTATTATGGATTTCAAGGAATTTAATTATGAAAATTGCTCTTTAATTGATTGTTTCCTTGTTACAATCCGTGCTAAATTCTCCTCATGCTTATAGCCAAAATAAAGCATTTACTAAACATATCGTTGATGCCTTGATGCAATCTTATGAAGAAAAACTTGAGTTGGAAGTTTTTATCCCTAGAAAACTTTATGATGAGTGGGAACCAACTATTAAAATTAATATTAAAGATCATGAGTTCTATGCTTTGTTTGATTTGGGTGCTAGTGTTTCAACGATTCCAAAGACTTTGTGTGATTTGTAAGGTTTCTGTGATTTCGATGATTGCTCTTTAAACTTGCACCTTGCGGATTCCACTATTAAGAAACCTATGGGGAGAATCAATGATGTTCTTAATGTTGCAAATAGGAATTATGTTCCCATAGATTTTATTGTTCTTGACATAGATTGCAATCCTTCATGTCCTATTATTCTTGGTAGACCTTTCCTTAGAACGATTGGTGCAATTATTGATATGAAGGAAGGAAATATTAGATTCCAATTTCCGTTAAGGAAAGGCATGGAACACTTTCCTAGAAAGCAAATTAAATTACCTTATGAATCTATTATGAGATCCACTTATGGATTGCCTACCAAAGATGGCAATACCTAGATCTATCCTGGCTTTTTATGCCTAGCTAGGGGCGTTAAACGATAGCGCTTGTTGGGAGGCAACCCAATTTTATTTTTATTCCTTGCTTTTTGCTCCTACTTAGTAATGAATAATTTATCTAGCCTCTGTTATGATTGATTTTTTATGTTTAAATTAGTGTTTGTGCCAAGTAGAACCGTTGGGAAGACTTGGGGAAAGTCTTGTTGATCTTGCTGTAAAAAAAACAGAAACTTTAGCACTCACGAGAACTGCTGCCATTTTTATTTGGAAAGTTCTATTTAGTTAATTATTTTTGCAGATGTTTAATAGATAAATTCCTCACGTCCATCAATTTATTTTAGAATTGTTTGGGTTCCAGATCTTGCGCTAGCTACAGATTACTACAAACTGTTCTGTTTTTGACAGATTCTGTTTTTCGTGTGTTGTTTGCTTATTTTGATGAATCTATGGCTAGTAAAATAGTTTATAAACCATAGAGAAGTTGGAATACAGTAGGTTTAACACCAATATGAATAAATAATGAGTTCATTACAGTACCTTGAAGTGGTTTTTTGTTTTCTTTCGCTAAAGGAGCTCACGAGATTTTCTACTTTGAGTTTTGTGTTGTGAAGTTTTCAAGTTTTGGGTAAGATTTGATGGATTATGGAACAAGGAGTGGCAAGAGCCTAAGCTTGTGGATTCCCATGGCACCCCCAAGATAATCGGACACCTAAAAGCCAAAGCTTGGGGATGCCCCGGAAGGCATCCCCTCTTTTGTCTACTTCTATCAGTAACTTTACTTGGAGCTATATTTTTATTCACCACATGATATGTGTTTTGCTTGGAGCGTCTTGTATGATTTGAGTCTTTGCTTTTTAGTTTACCACAATCATCCTTGCTGTACACACCTTTTGAGAGAGCCATACATGATTTGGAATTTGTTAGAATACTCTATGTGCTTCGCTTATATCTTTTGAGTTATATAGTTTTGCTCTAGTACTTCACTTATATTTTTAGAGCACGGTGGTGGATTTGTTTTATAGAAACTATTTATCTCTCATGCTTCACTTAGATTATTTGGAGAGTCTTAAATAGCATGGTAATTTGCTTAAAATCATAATATGCTTGGTATGCAAGAATAGTAAAAACTTTCTTATGAGTGTGTTGAATACTATGAGAAGTTTGATGCTTGATAATTGTTTTGAGATATGAAGATGGTGATATTAAAGTTGTGCTAGTTGAGTAGTTGTGAATTTGAGAAATACTTGTGTTAAAGTTTGTGATTCCCGTAGCATGCACGTATGGTGAACTGTTATGTGATGAAGTCGGAGCATGATTTATTTTTTGATTGTCTTCCTTATGAGTGGCGGTCAGGGACGAGCGATGGTCTTTTTCTACCAATCTATCCCCCTAGGAGCATGCGCGTAATAGTTTGCTTTGATGACTTGTAGATTTTTGCAATAAGTATATGAGTTCTTTATGACTAATGTTGAGTCCGTGGATTATATGCACTTTTCCTCCTTCCACCATTGCTAGCCTCTCTAATACCGCGCACCTTTCGCCGGTATCATACACCCACCATATACCTTCCTCAAAACATCCACCATACCTACCTATTATGGCATTTCCATAGCCATTCCGAGATATATTGCCAACTATCCACCGTTCTGTTTATTATGACACACTCCATCATTGTCATATTGCTTAGCATGATCATGTAGTTGACATCGTATTTGTGGCAAAGCCACTGAGGGAGTCCTGGATTAGGGGGTATCCAGATAGCCGGATTATATCCTTCGGCCGGACTGTTGGACTATGAAGATACAAGATTGAAGACTTCTTCCCGTGTCCGGATGGGACTCTACTTGGCGTGGAAGGCAAGCTAGGCAATACGGATATGTAAATCTTCCCCTTTGTAACCGACCTTGTGTAACCCTAGCCCCCTCCGGTGTCTATATAAACCGGAGGGTTTTAGTCCGTAGGACAACATACAATCATACCATAGGCTAGCTTCTAGGGTTTAGCCTCTCCGATCTCGTGGTAGATCAACTCTTGTAATACTCATATCATCAAGAATAAATCAAGCAGGACGTAGGGTTTTACCTCCATCAAGAGGGCCCGAACCTGGGTAAAACATCGTGTCCCCTGCCTCCTGTTACCATCCGCCTTAGACGCATAGTTCGGGACCCCCTACCTGAGATCCGCCCGTTTTGACACCGACATTGGTGCTTTCATTGGGAGTTCCTCTGTGTCGTCGCCGTTAGGCTTGATGGCTCCTACTATCATCGATAGCGATGCAGTCCAGGGTGAGACTTTTCTCCCCGGATAGATCTTTGTGTTCGGTGGCTTCGCACTGCGGGCCAACTCGCTTGGCCATCTGGAGCAGATCGAAAGTTACGCCCTTGGCCACCAGGTCAGGTTTGGAGGCTTAAATTACACGGTCGATATCCGCGGAGACTTGATCTTCGACGGATTTGAGCCCCTGCCCTGTGCGCCACGCGGTCACGATGAGTACGATTTAGCTCTACCATCGGACCATATTCAGGAGATCGCACCGGCAGCCGCTCTGAGCCTCAATTCGGAGCCAGTTGCGCCATCCATGGATGGGTGGATAGACCCCGCCACGGAGGCCGCATCCTCAGCGGCGATCGAGCCGAATATCGACCTTACCCTTCACGAGAGCCGTGTGGCCAAACTGCCGGATCCTTTTCCGGCCACGGACTCCGAACCGCCTGCGCCCGTTCCCATCGAATCCGATTGGGAGCCGATCATGGAGTTTACCTCCATGGATATTTTTCAGCACTCGCCCTTCGGCAACATATTGAACTCATTAAGGTCTCTCTCCTTGTCAGAAGGATCCTGGCCGAACTATGTCCGGCAGGATTGGGATGCAGATGACGAAGAAATTCGCCGCCCACCCACCATCCACTTAGTAGCCACTATCGAAGACTTAACCGACATGCTCGACTTCGACTTCGAAGACATCGACGGTATGGACAACGATGCGGGAGACAAAGAGGAACCACTGCCCATAGGGCACTGGACAGCCACATCATCATACGATATATACATGGTGGACACACCCAAAGAAGGCAATGGCGACGAGACAACGGAGGATGACCCCTCCAAGAAGCAACCCAAGCATCGACGTCAGCGGCGCCGCTCTAAGTCCCGCCAAGGAAAAAGCGGTGATACCGGCACCGGAGATAATAGCACTCCAGACAGTGCCGAAGACAACAATAATCCCCTCCAGTAAGATTTAGAGCAGGAGGATGGAGAAGCCAGCCCTCCTGAGAGAGTGGCAGATGGAGAGACGGAGGATGATAATTACATGCCTCCCTCCGAAGACGAGGCAAGCCTCGATGATGACGAATTCGTCGTGCCAGAGGATCTCGTCGAACAAGAGTCCTTCAAGTGCCGGCTTATAGCCACGGTAAATAGCCTAAAGAAAAAGCAGCAGCAACTTCAAGCTGATCAAGATTTGCTAGCTGACAGATGGACTGAGGTCCTGGCGACCGAGGAATATAAACTCGAACGCCCCTCCAAGAGTTACCCAAAGTGCAGGTTGCTCCCCCGACTGGAGGAGGAAGCACCATCCCCGGTGTATGACGCGGCTGATCGGCCACCTCGTGGCCGCGACAGAGAGGCATTCCAGCCAAAAGCTCAGCCCACACCCCGACGCCATTCAAATAAAAAGGCATGGGGGAATACGCCAGACCTGCGAGACGTATTGGAGGACAAAGCAAAACATGCAAGATCGATCTACGGATCACGGGGGCGCGCCACTATGTAAGAAGACAATCGTCACGCCGGATAAAGTAAAAGTAAGTCCGGCCGGGCCGAACACAGCGGGCAAGACCCATTTGAGCTGTGTCGCGATATAGCCCAGTACAGAGGCGCCGCACACCCCTTATGCTTCACAGACAAAGTAATGGATTATCAAATCCCAGAGGGTTTCAAACCCGTAAATATAGAATCATACGACGGCACAACAGATCCTGCGGTATGGATCGAGGATTTCCTCCTGCACATCCACATGGCCCGCGGCGATGACCTACACGCCATCAAATACCTCCCACTCAAACTCAAAGGACCAACTCGGCATTGGCTCAACAGCTTACCAGCAGAGTCCATTGGCTGTTGGGAAGATCTGGAAGCCGCATTCCTTGACAACTTTCAGGGCACTCATGTGCGACCACCAGATGCCGATGACTTGAGCCACATAATTCAGCAGCCAGAAGAATCGGCCAGGAAGTTCTGGACTCGATTCCAAACAAAGGAAAATCAAATCGTCGACTGTCCGGATGTAGAGGCCCTAGCAGCTTTCAAGCACAACATCCGCGACGAATGGCTCACCCGGCACCTTGGCCAGGAAAAGCCGAAATCTATGGCAGCCCTCACGACACTCATGACCCGCTTTTGTGTGGGGGAAGACAGCTGGCTGGCTCGCAGCAATAACACATCAAAGAACCATGGTACTTCGGATACCAAGGATAGCAACGATAGGTCACGTCGCAACAAGCATAAGCGCCGCATTAACAGTGACAATACCGAGGATACGGCAGTCAATGCCGGATTCAAAGGCTCTAAACCCGGTCAGCGGAAAAAGGCATTCAAAAGAAGCACTCAGGGCCTGTCCAGTTTGGACCGTATACTCGACCTCTCATGTCAAATACACGGAACCCACAATAAGCCAGCCAACCACACCAACAGGGATTGTTGGGTGTTTAAGAAGGCCGGCAAGTTAATTGCTGAAGACAAAGATAAGGGGTCACATAGCGATGACGAAGAGGAGCCCCGGCAGCCGAACACCGGAGGACAGAAGAGGTTCCCCCCACAAGTGCGGACAGTGAACATGATATACACAACCCACATCCCCAAGAGGGAGCGGAAGCGTGCGCTGAGGGACGTATATGCGTTGGAGCCAGTCGCCCCAAAGTTCAACCCATGGTCCTCTTGTCCGATCACCTTCGATCGCAGGGACCACCCCACTAGTATCCGTCATGGCGGATTTGCCGCACTGGTCCTAGACCCAATCATTGATGGATTTCACCTCACTCGAGTCCTTATGGATGGCGGCGGCAGCCTGAACCTGCTTTACCAGGACACAGTGCACAAAATGGGTATAGACCCCTCAAGGATCAAACCCACAAAAACGACCTTTAAAGGCGTCATACCAGGTGTAGAGGCCCATTGCACAGGCTCAATCACATTGGAAGTGGTCTTCGGACCCCCGAATAACTTCCGAAGCGAGGAGTTAATCTTCGATATAGTCCCGTTCCACAGTGGCTATCATGCACTGCTCGGGCGAACCGCATTTGCAAGATTCAATGCGGTACCGCATTATGCATATCTCAAGCTCAAGATGCCAGGACCTCGGGGGGTCATCACAGTCAATGGAAACACAGAGCGCTCTCTCCGCACAGAGAATCACACTGCGGCCCTCGCAGCAGAAGCACAAAGCAGCCTCTTAAGGCAATCCACTAGTTCGGCGATTAAGGACCCAGACAACTTCAAGCGCGCCCGGAGTAATCGGTAATTGGACCGCCTGGCACGTTCCGAGCTCGCATAGCAATGCGGCCCCCACCCCGGTCCCAGCCAAACGGCGAAATTCGCGCCACGCGTACATAATTACGCATTAAAAATACCATGGGCACAGGTGGGGAGGGGGGCACGACTACGGCACGCTCCAAGACGCGGCTTAAACCGCACAAGGGGCTTCCCGCTTTGTTATTTTTCTCTTTCAGGACTTTAATCTCTGGAAACCCTATCCGGCAGCATGATTGCCAAACACATGATGCAGCAACCAAGGAGGCAGAAAGCTATGTCACACCACGGAACTCCCAGGTGGATTACGATAACGAGTGAAATATTTGCTTTAATACTATCCCTCAGCTTGCCCTTGGAAGGGACATGTCAAATAGTCCTACTTTTTGCTTGTTGCACTACTTGTATCATTCTCCTTTAACACACCTTTATGAATAAACAATGCATATCACTAGACTATTATAGCATTCTTTATTCTTCTTTTTATATATATATATATACATATATATGTTCGTTCATGACATCAAGCACCCGTACACTCTGGTACGGTTAATATGCTAGGGGCTTAAGCATACCCCTTATAACGGCGTGAGAAGTCCGAACACTTTCAACAGTCGGGCACCCCGAACTTATAGCATTATGTGCATCAGCTCCGAATCATGTCTTGGGTCAATAGTTGGGTTTGCCCGGCTCCCAGGTTTTGGTACCTTACGTTCCGCTATATCGGCTAAGGTAGCAATGGGAGAACTACTGCGATTGTGCCCCAGTTCTGCTGGGCTAAGCACCTCAGTAGAGAAAGCTAAAACTGACTATCATGATAAGGCGAGAGACTGGTCGTTGTTCGAGGGGTTTTTTGAGTCCCTAAAGACTTATGCCGCTTAGAGCGGGGAGTCGGCTTTGTCCGGCTTAAGGCATGTATAGCGCCCCGAATTCGGCCTTCCGAATACCCGGGGCTTCGCCGAAATTTAAAATTATAGAATTCTATGGCTAAGTGAGGGTGATAAAGCATTATAGTCTGATTGCCTTGTTCGTTGTGTTGAGCACCTCCCTCGAAGGACCCAAAAATGGGAAAAAGAGTGCCTAGGTTTATCCCCGAACACCCCAGCACTCGTGGCATGGGGGCAGAAGCCGACGACTAGCCATCTCTCAGATTTGATAAACAGCCGCACAGAAGGTAATATTTTAAATTCAAACAAGCGTTGCATAGAGCATATGAACAAGTTTTCATACTACAAGATCACACGAGCAAGTTCATTCAAATATTACATCTTTCGCACACTCGTCCTCTACAAGACGGGCACCCTTCAGGACACCCTCATAGTACATCTCGGGGTGGCGATGCTCCTTGCCTTGCGGTGGCCCCTCCTTCATCAGCTTTACGACGTACAGCTTCGCCCAGTGCACCTTCGCACGGGCAAAAGCCCGGCGTGCACCTTCGATGCAGACGGACCGCTTGACGACCTCCAGCCGTGGGCAGGCATCCACAAGCCGCCTCACTAGGCTGAAGTAGCTGTTAGGGAGGGCATCGCCAGGCCACATCCAGACTATAAGGCCCTTCATGGCCTGTTCGGCCGCCTTGTGCAGCTCGACCAGTTGCTTCAGCTGGTCGCTCATAGGCATCGGGTGTTCGGTCATAGTATACGGAGACCAGAACAGCTTCTCTGTCGAGCTTCCCTCCTCGGCCTGGTAAAACTGTGCGGCATCCGGCACGCTGCGGGGCAAATCTACGAATGCTCCTGGAGAGCTCCAGACTCGAGTAAGTAACAAGTAATTTACTTTCACATGCTTGCTTTACATATTGAATGCCTTACCCGCCGCTATCTTCCTCATCGCCTCAATCTCCTGGAGGGCCTTTTGGGCTTTAGCCTTGGCATTCTTCGTGCTCTCAAGGGCCGTGGCAAGCTCAGACTCTCACGTCTTCGAGTCAAGCTCCAACGCCTCATGCTTCGTCACGAGAGCTTGGAGCTCTTGCTGCACCTCACCCACCCGTGCCTCTTGCTTTTCTCGCTCGGTGCGCTCCTTGGCCGCTTTGTTTTCGGCCTCGGATAGCAGTTGCTTCAGGGTCGCCACTTCGGTCATGGCCCCTGGCACATTCATGATGATCCTGTCATTTTGCAACCACATTTTCTTTTATATATAGACAAGGTATTACTTACCTTTGTTCTCCTCGAGCTGCCTCTTGGCAAGGCCGAGCTCTTCCTCGGACCGCTCGAAGTTCTGCTTCAGAGCGGCGACCTCCGTAGTCAGTGCAGCAGAGGTCAGCAGCGTAGCCTGCATACACATACAGACATACTTAATTCGACTCCTGCGAATATTATTTGATCCTCTATTCGGTTTTTCTTTGTGAACACCAAACAGAGCATCAGGGGATACTGTCTATGCGGTAATATTTTTCCTACATTTTAAACACTTACCTCAAAGCCTGTTAGAAGCCTTGCACAGGCTTCAGTCAGTCCGCTCTTGGCGGACTGAACCTTCTGGATCACCACACTCATAATAGTGCGGTGCTCTTCGTCGATGGAAGCACTGCGAAGCGCTCCCAGCAGACTGTCCGGTGCCTCTGGATGGACAGAGGTCACTGGCACAGGCGTCTTGCCCCTTTTGGAAGGAGGCCGCCTGCCCGAGTCCAGAACCGCTGGAGGTTCTGGCGCGGTGTTCGGCTGAGGGCCGAACTCGGAGCCTCGGGAGCCTTGCTCCCTCTGCTCCCAGAGTCCGGAAGGTCGCCTTGAGGCACCTCCGGGACTGTCTCCCCTCGACCCGGTGCCTCTTGAGACAATACCTCGGCGTTTTCCGTAGGGCAAGGGGAGGTGGCGGTCGAAAGTGGATCGCTATCCATATCCGATGAGTCCAGGGAGCTGTCCGACGAGGATATATCGATACGGGCTCGAGGGCGGTCTGCATAATCATAATTTGGCATTAGGAGAAGCAGTGCGACAAAGGTATGCTATGAGTTTCTCTGGTATCCGAATACTTATGACTTCGCCAGGGGCTTGACCCTGAGCAGCCACTCGTCTTCGCCTTCGGCGGCGGTGGTGGAGTAGTCCGGAAGGAGAGTCCTTCCCTTCTTGGACCCTTCGGCCTCCCTAGTTGGGGCGGCCTTCCTTTTCTTGTCTCCCCCGGCTGGAGGGCGAGCATCTTTATCTCCCTCCTTGTCTTCAGGGGAAGAGTGCATCGCGGAGTTATCGGACGATGAGTCCGACACCACCTGGCGCCGGGAACTCTTTCGGGTTCCCTTGGCCTTCTGGGTCTTCCCCGGCACCTCATAAGGAGCCGGGGTCAACATCTCCGTCAGGAGATTGTCCGCGGTGTCTTCGGGAAGGGGGGCCGGACAGTTGATCTGCTCCAATGCCTCCACCCAGTTCTATCAAAGGCATGGGAGCTCAGACCCCGCACATGGTTAAGCTATGGGAAGTGAATATCCTACCAGATATGCAGAACTTACCAGATTCGCAGGGTGCTTCGCGCTTAGCCCGCGGTCCTCGGTAAGAGAGGGAGGGACCTCGGCGCCCTTGAACAGCACCCTCCAGATGTCTTTATGCGCCGTGTCGAAGAGCTCGCTTAGATTCTGGTGCTGGGCCGGGTCGAACTCCCATAAGTTGAAATCCCATTGTTGACACGGGAGGATCTTGCGGAAGAGCATGACCTGGACTATGTTGACAAGCTTGAGTTTTTTGCTTGTCATGTTCCGGATACATTTCTGGAGTCCTTCCAGCTCCACCGAGGAACCCCAGGACAGGCCCTTCTCCTTCCAGGAAGTGAGTCGCGTGGGGAATCCGGATCGAAACTCGGGGGCCGCCGCCCAGTTGGTGTCGCGCGGCTCGGTGATGTAGAACCACCCCGATTGCCACCCCTTTATGGTCTCTACGAAGGAGCCCTCGAGCCATGTAACGTTGGGCATCTTGCCCACCATGGCTCCTCCGCATTCCGCTTGTTGGCTGCTCACCACCTTCGGCTTGATATTGAAGGTCTTTAGCCACAGGCCGAAGTGAGGCCGGATGCGGAGGAAAGCCTCGCACACGACGATGAACGTCGAGATGCTGAGGATGAAGTTCGGGGCCAGATCATGAAAGTACAGCCCGTAATAGAACATGAGGCCGCGGAAAAATGGATGGAGGGGAAACCCCAGTCCGCGGACGAAGTGGGGGAGGAAGACCACCCTCTCGTGAGGTTCTGGGGTAGGGATGACCTGCCCCGCGGCTGGCAGCCGGTGCGCGATATCCGCGGCTAAGTATCCGGCTCTGCGTAACTTTTTGATGTGCCCTCTGTGACGGAGGAGGCCATCCACTTGCCTCCCGCTCCGGACATGTTTTGGAGAGAGTAAAGGAGGAGGACACGGACTTGGGCGCTAGAGCTCGAGTGCGCGAGAATGGATGAGCAAGGAGGAAGAGGGCGTGGGTAGAAAAAGGTGAGATCTTTTCCCTTTATAAGGGCGGACTAAACTATGCGCCCCCACTAGCCTGGTAAAACTCGCTTATCCACCGAGCGCCGTAATTGATGGCGCGGTTGGGTTACCCACATCCGTATTGATGAGAATCCCATAATAAGGGGAACACATCTCTGCTTTGACAAGACGTGTCAAGAAACCGCCTCGCATTATGTGCGGGGCTGGTTAAGGAAAAACGGTTCGAATAATTACCGGGCCATGGCATAATGTCATGCTGCCAAAACGTGTCAGCAGATTGGATTTGTGGAAATATTATTCTCTCTACGGTGGTATGTGGAACTTATTTTGCAGGGTCGGACACTACCCTTGTATTCAAACTCTTCTGTGATGTATTCGGAGGAGGAACCCGCCTTGCAATGCCGAAGACAACACTGCGCGCCGGACTCATCGTCATTGAAGCCTGGTTCAGGGGCTACTCAGGGAGTCCTGGATTAGGGGGTATCCGGACAGCCGAATTATATCCTTCGGCCGGACTATTGTACTATGAAGATACAAGATTGAAGACTTTGTCACGTGTCCGGATGGGATTCTACTTGGCGTGGAAGGCAAGCTAGGCAATACGGATATGTAAATCTCCCCCTTTGTAACCGACCTTGTGTAACCCTGGCCCCCTCCGGTGTCTATATAAACCGGAGGGTTTTGGTCCGTAGGACAACATACAATCATACCATAGGCTAGCTTCTAGGGTTTAGCATCTCCGATCTCGTGGTAGATCAACTCTTGTAATACTCATATCATCAAGAATAAATCAAGCAAGACGTAGGGTTTTACCTCCATCAAGAGGGCCCGAACCTGGGTAAAACATCGTGTCCCCTGCCTCCTGTTACCATCCGCCTTAGACGCACAGTTCGGGACCCCCTACCCGAGATCCTCCGATTTTGACACCGACAGCCACCATTCATAATTCTTTCATACATGTCACTCATGAGTCATTGCACATCCCGGTACACCGCCGGAGGCATTCATATAGTGTCATATCTTGTTCTAAGTATTGAGTTGTAATTCTTGAGTTGTAAGTAAATAAAAGTATGATGATCATCATTATTATAGCATTGTCCCAGTGAGGAAAGGATGATGGAGACTATGATTCCCCCATAAGTCGGGATGAGAGTCTCGACGAAAATAACTAAATAAAAGAGGCCAAAGAAGCCCAAAAAAATGAGAGAAAAAGAGAGAAGGGGCAATGCTACTATTCTTTTTACCACACTTGTGCTTCAAAGTAGCACCATGATCTTCATGATAGAGTGTCTCCTATGTTGTCACTTTCATATACTAGTGGGAATTTTACATTATAGAACTTGGCTTGTATATTCCAATGATGGGCTTCCTCAAAATGCCCTAGGTCTTCGTGAGCAATCGAGTTGGATGCACACCCACTAGTTTCTTTTGTTGAGCTTTCATACACTTATAGCTCTAGTGCATCCGTTGCATGGCAATCCCTACTCACTCACATTGATATCTATTGATGGGCATCTCCATAGCCCGTTGATATGCCTAGTTGATGTGATAGTATCTTCTCCCTTTTTGTCTTCTCCACAACCACCATTCTATTCCACATATAGTGCTATATCCATGGCTCACGCTCATGTATTGCGTGAAGATTGAAAAAGTTTGAGAATGTCAAATGTATGAAATAATTGCTTGGCTTGTCATCGGGGTTGTGCATGATTTAAATACTTTATGTGGTGAAGATAGAGCATATCCAGACCATATGATTTTGTAGGGATAACTTTCTTTGGCCATGTTATTTTGAGAAGACATGATTGCTTTGTTAGTATGCTTGAAGTATTATTATTTTTATGCCAATATTAAACTTTTATCTTGAATCTTTCGGATCTGAATATTCATACCACAATTAAGAAGAGTTACATTGAAATTATGCCAAGTAGCACTCCACATAAAAAAATTATCTTTTTATCATTTACCTACTCGAGGACAAGCAGGAATTAAGCTTGGGGATGCTTGATACGTCTCCAATGTATCTGTAATTTTTGATTGTTCCATGCTATATTATCTACTGTTTAGGACATTATTGGGCTTTATTATCCACTTTTATATTACTTTTAGGACTAACCTATTAACCGAAGGCCCAACCCAGAATTGATGTTTTTTTGCCTATTTTAGGGTTTCGAAGAAAAGGAATATCAAACGGAGTCCAAACGGAATGAAACCTTCGGGAACGTGATTTTCGGAATGAACAAGATCTAGGAGACTAGGACCCAACGTCAAGAAACAAAGGAGGAGGCCACGAGGTAGGGGGGCGCGCCCTCCACCCACGTGGGCCCCTGTTGCTCCACCGACGTACTCCTTCCTCCTATATATACCTATGTACCCCCAAACAATCAGATACGGAGCCAAAAACCTAATTCCACCACCGCAACTTTCTATATCCACGAGATCCCATCTTGGGGCCTGTTCCGGAGCTCCGCCGGAGGGGGCATCCATCAAGGAGGGCTTCTACATCAACACCATAGCCTCTCCGATGAAGTGTGAGTAGTTACCTCAGACCTTCGAGTCCATAGTTATTAGCTAGATGGCTTCTTGTCTCTTTTTGGATCTCAATACAAAGTTCTCCCCCTCTCTTGCGGAGATCTATTCGATGTAATCTTATTTTTGCGGTGTGTTTGTTGAGACCGATGAATTGTGGGTTTATGATCAAGATTATCTATGAACAATATTTGAATCTTCTCTGAATTCTTTTATGTATGATTGGTTATCTTTGCAAGTCTCTTCGAATTATTAGTTTGGTTTGGCCTACTAGATTGATCTTTCTTGCAATGGGAGAAGTGCTTAGCTTTGGGTTCAATCTTGCGGTGTCCTTTCCCAATGACAGTAGGGGCAGCAAGGCACATATTGTATTGTTGCCATCGAGGATAACAAGATGGGTTTTTTTATCATATTGCATGAATTTATCCCTCTACACCATGTCATATTGCTTAAGCATTACTCTGTTTCCATGAACTTAATACTCTAGATGCATGCTGGATAGCGGTCGATGAGTGGAGTAATTGTAGTAGATGCAGGCAGGAGTCGGTCTACTTGTCTCGGACGTGATGCCTATATACATGATCATACCTAGATACTCTCATAACTATGCTCAATTCTGTCAATTGCTCAACAGTAATTCGTTCACCCACCGTAAAATACTTATGCTCTTGAGAGAAGCCACTAGTGAAACCTATGGCCTCGGGGTCTATCTTCGTCATATTAATCTTCCAATACTTATTTATTTACTTTCCTTTTTGACTTTGCTTTTATTTTACTTTGCATCTTTATCACAAAAATACCAAAAATATTATCTTATCATATCTATCAGATCTCACTCTCGTAAGTGACCGTGAAGAGATTGACAACCCCTTATCGCGTTGGTTGTGAGGAGCTATTTGTTTTGTGCAGGTACGAGGGACTCGCGCGTAGCCTCCTACTGGATTGATACCTTGGTTCTCAAAAACTGAGGGAAATACTTACGCTACTTTGTTGCATCATCCTTTCCTCTTCAAGGAAATCCAACACAGTGCTCAAGAGGTAGCTATACGTTGGAGACATATCAAGCATCCCCAAGTTTAATTCCTGCTCGTCCTCGAGTAGGTAAATGATAAAAACAAAAGTTTTGATGTGGAATGCTACCCAGCATAATTCTCAATGTAATTTTCTTTATTGTGGCATGAATATTCAGATCTGAAAGATTCAAGACAGAAGTTTAATATTGACATGAAAACAACAATACTTCAAGCATACTAACTAAGGAATCATGTCTTCTCAAAATAACATGCTAAAAGAAAGTTCATCCCTACAAAATCATATAGTTTGGTCATGCTCCATTTTCGTCACACAAGAATGCTCTCATGTTGCGCAACCCCGATGACAAGCCAAGCAATTGTTTCATACTTTAGTAATCTCAAACTTTTTTCAACTTTCACGCAATACATGAGCGTGAGCCATGGATATAGCACTATGGGTGGAATAGAATAATATGATGGGGGTTATGTGGAGAAGACAAAAAGGAGAAAGTCTCACATGACACGGCTAATCAATGGGCTAGGGAGATGCCAATCAATTGATGTCAATACAAGGAGTAGGGATTGCCATGCAACGGATGCACTAGAGCTATAAATGTATGAAAGCTCAACAAAAGAAACTAAGTGGGTGTGCATCCAACTTTATTGCTCACGAAGACCTAGGGCACTTGAGGAGGCCCATTGTTGGAATATACAAGCCAAGTTCTATAATGAAAATTCCCACTAGTATATGAAAGTGATAGCTCAAGAGACTCTCTATATGAAGAACATGGTGCTACTTTGAAGCACAAGTGTGGAAAAACAGATAGTAGCATTGCCCCTTTTTATTTTTATTTTTATTTTTTGGGCCTTTTTTTTCTTTGGCCTTTCTTTTTTGGGGACAATGCTCTATTGAATGATGATCATCACACTTCTATTTATTTACAACTCAAGAGTGACATGGTGCATTTGAGGACCTAGGGCATTTGAGGAAGCCCATTGTTGGAACATAAAAGCCAAGTTCTATAATGAAAAATTCCCACTAGTATATGAAAGTGACAAAACAAGAGACTCTCTATCATAAAGATCATGGTGCTACTTTGAAGCACAAGTGTGGAAAAAGAGGATAGTAGCATTGTCCCTTTTTTTTCTTTAGGGCCTTTATTTTTTTGGCCTTTCCCCTTTTTTATTTGGGACAATGCTCTATTAATGATGATCATCACACTTCTATTTATTTACAACTCAATGATTACAACTCGATACTAGAACAAAATATGACTCTATATGAATGCCTCCGGCGGTGTACCGAAAAAGCAATGAATCAAGAGTGACATGTATGATAAATTATGCATGGTGGCTTTGCCACAAATACGATGTCAACTACATGATCATGCAAAACAATATAACAATGATGAAGCGTGTCATAAATGAAACGGTGGAAAGTTGCATGGCAATATATCTCGGAATGGCTATGGAAATGCCATAATAGGTAGGTATGGTGGCTATTTTGAGGAAGATATAAGGAGGTTTATGTGTGAAAGAGCATATCATATCACGGGGTTTGGATGCACCGGCGAAGTTTGCACCAACTCTCAAGGTGAGAAAGGGCAATGCACGGTATCAAAGAGGCTAGCAATGATGAAAGGGTGAGAGTGCGTATAATCCATGGACTCAACATTAGTCATAAAGAACTCATATACTTATTGCAAAAATCTACAAGTCATCAAAAACCAAGTACTACGCGCATGCTCCTAGGGGATAGATTGGTAGGAAAAGACCATCGCTCGTCCCCGACCGCCACTCATAAGGAAGACAATCAAAGAACACCTCATGTTTCAAATTTGTTACACAATGGTTACCATACGTGCATGCTACGGGACTTGCAAACTTCAACACAAGTATTTCTCAAATTCACAACTACTCAACTAGCACAACTTTAATATCACCATCCTCATATCTCAAAACAATTATCAAGCATCCAACTTCTCATAGTATTCAACGGATTTTTTATGTTAGTTTTTATTATACCCATCTTGGATGCCTATCATATTAGGACTAATTCTTATAACCAAAGCAAATTACCATGTTGTTCTAAAAGACTCTCAAAATAATATAAATGAAGCAGGAGAGATCAATAATTTTATAAAATAAAACCACCACCGTGATCTAAAAGATATAAGTGAAGCACTAGAGGAAAATTATATAGCTCAAAAGATATAAGTGAAGCACATAGAGTATTCTAATAAATTCCAATTCATGTGTGTCTATCCCAAAAGGTGTGTACATCAAGGATGATTGTGGTAAACAAAAAAGCAAAGACTCAAATCATACAAGACACTCCAAGCAAAACACATATCATGTGGTGAATAAAAATATAGGCTCAAGTAAAGTTATCGATAGAAGAAGACGAAAGAGGGGATGCCTTCCGGGGCATCACCAAGCTTAGGCTTTTGGTTGTCCTTGAATTTTACCTTGGGGTGCCTTGGGCATCCCCAAGCTTAGGTTCTTGCCACTCCTTATTCCATAGTCCATCAAATCTTTACCCAAAACTTGAAAACTTCACAACACAAAACTTAAACAGAAAATCTCATGAGCTCCATTAGTATAAGAAAAAACAAACCACCACTTAAGGTACTGTAATGAACTCATTATTTATTTATTTTGGTGTTAAATCTTCTGTATTCCAACTTCTCTATGGTTCATACCCTCCGATACTAGCCATAGATTCATCAAAATAAGCAAACAACACGCGAAAAACAGAATCTGTCAAAAACAGAACAATCTGCAGTAATCTGCAGGTTTCGAATACTTATGTAGCCCCAAAAATTATAAAATAAATTTATGGACGTGAGAAATTTATCAATTAATCATCTGCAAAAAGAATCAACCTAATATCACTCTCCAGTAAAAAATGGCAGCAAATCTCGTGAGCGCTAAAGTTTCAGTTTTTTACAGCAAGATCGCAAAGACTTTCCCCAAGTCTTCCCAAAGGTTCTACTTGGCACAAACACTACTTAAAAGCATAAAACCACATCTAAAAAGAGGCTAGATGAATAATTTATTACTAAACATAACCAAAAAGCAAGAAAAAAAAATAAAATTGGGTTGCCTCCCAACAAGCGCTATCGTTTAACGCCTTAGCTAGGCATAAAAGTAAGGATAGATCTATGTATTATCATCTTTGGTATGCAATCCATAAGTGGCTCTCATAATAGATTCATAAGGTAATTTAATTTTCATTATAGGAAAGTGTTCCATGCCTTTCCTTAATGGAAATTGGAATCTAATATTCCCTTCTTTCATATCAATAATTGCACCAATCGTTCTAAGGAAAGGCCTACAAGAATAATGGGACATGTAGGATTGCAATCTATATCAAGAAAAATGAAATCTATAGGCACATAATTCCTATTTGCAACAATAAGAACATCATTAATTCTTCCCATAGGTTTCTTAATAGTGGAATCCGCAAGGTGCAAATTTAAAGAACAATCATCAAATTCACGGAAACCTAACACATCACACAAAGTTTTTGGAATCATGGAAACGCTAGCACCCAAATCACATAAAGCATAGCATTCATAATCTTTAATTTTAATTTTAATAGTGGGTTCCCACTCATCATAAAGTTTTCTAGGGATAGAAACTTCCAATTAAATCTTTTCTTCATAAGATTGCATTAAAGCATCGACGATATGTTTAGTAAAAGCTTTATTTTGATTATAAGCATGCGGAGAATTTAGCACGGATTGCAACAAGGAAATATGATCTATTAAAGAACAATTATCATAATTGAATTCCTTGAAATCCAAAATAGTGGGTTCATTGCTATGTGAAGTTTTGACCTCTCCAATCCCACTTTTACCAATTTTAGCATTAAGATCTAAAAACTCCGAATCATTGGGATACCTTTCAACTAAAGTTGACTCATATCTAGTCCCATCATTATCAAGATTCTTATTGCAAAACAAAGAATTAATAGGGGACACATCAATAACTTTTAGATCTTCATCCTTATTATCATGAAAACTAGAAGAACACGCTTTCACAAAGCAATCTTTCTTAGCACGCATCCTAGCGGTTCTTTCTTTGCACTCATCAATGGAAATTCTCATAGCTTTGAGAAAATCATTGATATCATGATTAGGTGGAATAGATCTAAGTTTCAAAGAATCAACATCAAGAGAAATTCTATCCACGTTCCTAGCCAACTCATCAATCTTAGACAGTTTTTCTTCAATCAAAGCATTGAAACTCTTTTGCAAACTAATTAATTCTTTAATATTAGATTCAAAATCAGAGGGCATATTATTATAATTTCCATAAGAATTGTTTTAGGAATTACCATAATTATTAGAGGAATTACTAGGAAACGGCCTAGGATTAAAATTACCTCTATACGCGTTATTACAAAAATTGTTCCTACCAACAAAATTCACATCCATAGATTAATTATTATTCTCAATCAAAGTAGACTAAGGAATATCATTAGGATCAGAAGAAACACTCTTATTAGCAAACAATTTCATAAGTTCATCCATCTTTCCACTCAAAACATTAATTTCTTCTATTGCATGCACCTTTTTACTAGTAGATCTTTCAGTGTGCCATTGAGAATAATTAACCATAATATTATCTAGGATTTTAGTAGCTTCTCCTAAAGTGATTTCCATAAAAGTGCCTCCTGCGGCCGAATCTAAAAGATTTCTAGAAGCAAAATTCAATCCGGCATAAAAAAATTGTATAATCATCCAAAGATTCAAACCATGTGTAGGGCAATTACGTATCATTAATTTCATCCTCTCCCAACCTTGTGCAACATGTTCATGATCAAGTTGCTTAAAATTCATATTATCGTTTCTAAGAGAGATGATCTTAGCGGGAGGAAAATACTTAGAGATAAAAGCATCTTTGCACTTATTCCGTGAATCGATACTATTTTTAGGCAAAGACGAAAACCAAGTTTTAGCACGACCTCTAAGCGAAAACGGGAATAGCTTCAATTTAACAATATCATTATCCACATCTTTCTTCTTTTGCATATCGCACAAATCAACAAAGATGTTTAGATGGGTAGCGACATCTTCACTAGGAAGGCCGGAAAACGGATCTTTCATGACAAGATTCAGAAAAGCAGTATTAATTTCACAAGATTCAGCATCGGTAAGAGGAGCAATCAGAGTGCTAATAAAATCATTATTGTTGGTATTAGAAAAGTCACACAATTTAGTATTATCTTGAGCCATCATGACGAACAATCCAACACACAAGCACACAAGAAGCAAGCTAAAATTGACGAACTAGAAAAGAGAAGGGGAACGGAAAAAGAGGGCGAATAAAACGGCAAGGGTGAAGTGGGGGAGAGAAAAACGAGAGGCAAATGGAAAATAATGTAATGCGAGGGATACGAGTTTATGATGGGTACTTGGTAAGTCTTGGCTTGATGTAGATCTCCCCGGCAACGGCGCCAGAAATGGCTGGTTGACGGGAGATCAAATCTTGCCTTGACTTGGTGCAACCTCCCCGACAACGGCTCCAGAAATCCTTCTTGCTACCTCTTGAGCACTGTGTTGGTTTTCCCTTGAAGAGGTAAGGGTGATGCAATAAAGCAGCGTAAGTATTTCCCTCAGTTTTGGAGAACCAAGGTATCAATCCAATAGGAGACCACGCGCGAGTCACCTCATACCTACACAAACAAATAAGAACCTCGCAACCAACGCGATAAAGGGGTTGTCAATACCTTCACGGTCACTTACGAGAGTGAGATCTGATATAGATAATAATAATAAGATAAATATTTCTGGTATTTTTATGATATAGGTTGAAAGTAAAGACTGCGAAATAAAATAGATTGGAAACTTATATGTTAAAATATAGACCCGGGGGCCATAGGTTTCACTAGTGGCTTCTCTCAAGATAGCATAAGTATTACGGTGGGTGAACAAATTACTGTCGAGCAATTGATAGAAAAGTGCATAATTATGAGAATATCTAGGCATGATCATGTATATAGGCATCACGTCCACGACAAGTAGACCAAAATGATTCTGCATCTACTACTATTACTCCACACATCGACCGCTATCCAGCATGCATCTAGAGTATTAAGTTCATTAAACAGAGTAACGCATTAAGAAAGATGACATGATGTAGAAGGATAAACTCAAGCAATATGATATAAACCCCATATTTTTATCCTTGATGGCAACAATACAATACGTGCCTTGTTGCCCCTGCTGTCACTGGGAAAGGACACCGCAAGATTGAACCCAAAGCTAAGCACGTCTCCCATTGCAAGAAAGATCAATCTAGTAGGCCAAACCAAACTGATAATTCGAAGAGACTTGCAAAGATAATTAAATCATACATATAAGAACACATAGATGAAAGTGCGTTATATCGACTAGATGGGGGTGAATAGGCGATTTTTATGAATTCTTCACTGAGGAATTTGCTAGTGAGGAAATTCCTTAGTGAAGAACTACTAGCAGCGGAATAAGTACTCATAAGTAAACATAATAGAACACAAGCATAGTCATCATGATGAAATGAAGACAGGCACAGAGTACAAGAAGCGTAAGCACGGGATAATACAGGATGAAGACAACCAGACTGGAGAAATTCAACTGAGGAAATTGAGGAAGTCTTCAGTCAAAGTCTTCAAACACAGAAATGAACAAACACACAACACAGTTATGAGGAAATGAAAGAGTTGAGGAAATAGAACCAGTAGGCTTGGTGAAGACAATGATTTGGTAGACCAGTTCCAACTGTTGTCTCAGTTGTACGTCTGGTTGGAGCGGCTGAGTATTTAAACTCGAGGACACACAGTCAAGGACACCCAGTCTTGAACACGTAGCTCAGGACACCAAGTCCTCACCGTATTCTCCTTGAGCTAAGTCACACAGACCTCGCCCAATCACTCGTGGTAAGTCTTCAGGTGACTTCCGAACCTTCACAAACTCGGTCACTCGGCAATCCACAATTCCTCTTGGATGCTCTAGACCATGACGCCTAACCGTCTGGAAGAAGCACAGTCTTCAAAGGTAACAAGTGTCGGATCCATGCAGGATCAATCTCTTCAGTGATGCTCAATCACTTGGGGTTTGAAGGTGTTTGGGTTTGGGTTTTCCTCACTTGATGATTTTCGCTCAAAGTCCTCGGAGGATGGGTTGCTCTCAAATGACAAGTGTCAGTTTCTCTCGGAGCAGCCAACCAGCTAGTGGTTGTAGGGGGCGGCTATTTACAGCCTAGGGAGCAGCCCGACATGATAAGACATAAATGCCCTTCAATGATATGATCGTTAGATGGGTAGATATTTTGGGACAGCTGGCGCATAGCACAGCAACGGTCGGAATTTTGAGTAGCAAAATCCTCAGGTCTATCATGTTCCTCACTGTGTAGGCAATCCGCACTGGCGAATTCCTAACTCCTCAGTCAGAACAAATTCCTCAGAGACTAGAAGAACTTCGTCTCTGTCACTGAAGAAATTGACTAAACTGTATGAGATTTCCAATGGCTTCACTCGAAGGGATTGGTAGGTGTAGGATTTTGAGTTGAGCATCACATGGAAAATTTTCCTTAGTATTTCCTCGACCCCTTTAACAGTACGGTGTTTCCTATGACTCGAGAAAGAGAAAATAAAACTATGAAAACAAAAGTCTTCATGCTTCATGTTCCTCGAATGAATACCAAGTCTTCAAGGTCACACCAATTTCTTCACTTTCAAAGTGTTCACAAAGTCTTCAGAAATCCAAAGTCTTTAGTCGAAAAACTTCATTTTTAGGGGTCGACTTTCTCTGTAAATATCAAACTCCTCATAGACTTATAGACCTGTGTACACTCACAAACGCATAAGTCCCTTAACCTATAAGTCTTTAATACACCAAAATCACTAAGGGGCACTAGATGCACTTACAATCTCCCCCTTTTTGGTGATTGATGAAAATATAGGTTAATTTTTCAACAGGGATAAACATATGAAGTGTAAATACTGATATTGAGGAATTTGATTGCAAGATATAGAAGAACTCCCCCTGAAGATGTGCATAGTGAGGAATTTGCATTTGAAGCAATGCACACTTGAAGAGTTGAATCATGGAGATCTCCCCCTATATCTTGTAATTCATACACGCATTTGACATATCATAATGAAGAATTTGAAACGCATGATGAAATATGGTGACTTATGTAATTCAGCATGCGTGCATTAGCATAATTGAGGAATAAGCATGCAGAGAAACATATCAAAAGTATCAGAGCACCATCGGGTTTAAGTTTACAACTCGATCCAAGAAAGTCTCAGAAGAACGAGAGTTGTAACTTAGCAAAAAAAACGCCCATATAGAAAGACCTGTTTGAAGACTAACTCAAAATTCTCCCCCTCTGTCATCAAATGACCAAAAGGATCGAATATGAGGACTAACGCCCCTGAAGAATATCAAGTTGATGAAGGAGCGCCAGCATTGTTGGGGTTGTTTGTCGTAGTAGGGCCTGCCGCAGTGTCGTCCAAGTCTTCATTCTCATCGGTGTCGCGCGATGAAGAAAATGAGCTGGCCACCAGAGAAGGAACCTTGACCTTCTTGAATTTCTTCTGTGGAGGTGCAGACCAGTCAAAATCTTCCTTGAGACCCATTTTCGTGAGATCTTCTTCACCATACAGATGTGACAGTATTGCCCAGGTGCGATCGAAAACTTCATGGAGATAGTAATGGTTTTTCTTCACTGCATTGTGCATAGCAGTCATGTTATGAAGAAATGAACCAAACTGACGCTTAGCCCATTTATGGTTTCGATCCACCTTCTGGTGAAGACTAAGCAGAAGCTCACGATCAGTCATCACGCGAGGAGAAGTGGCTTGAGGAGTAGACTTGGGAGCATTGGCAGAGTCATGTGTGGCAGAGTCATCATTGGTGGAATAAGATGCAGTTTTGCGAAATTGTCCATCCAATGGACGAATGCCTTCATGTATAACAACTGGTGCCTTGCCCTTTTCATTAGCTAAGGAATAGGTCCGCTTGAGGACTTCAATCGGGGGCAAGTAGCTGAGGTGATTCTGAAAATCAGCTTTGTAGTTGAGTGAAGACCTTGTCCTGAGGAATCTCATAATCCAAGGTGCATAAGGCTTCAGCTCAAACGGAGAAAGTGGAACATTTGCCAGAGTCCTCATGAAGAAATCGTGATAATTGACAGGAATGCCACGAACGATATTGAATACCAGATTCTTCATGATGCCAACAATTTCCTCATCAGATGAGTCATGGCCTTTGATAGGACTCATTGCCCTCATAAGAATATGATAGACAGTTCTGGGCACATATAGTAATTCCTTCACGAGGAATTTGGTTCGAGGGGCATGACCTGGCTTCAAACGTTTCATCAGAACTTGCATGGAGTGATTTGTAAGCTCAGGTTCACTGTAAATGCAACGAGCTTCTTCAAGGGGAGGACTGAGTGGTAAGGCACGAAGCAATTCAGTAGCTGGTGATGTGTAGTGAGTGTTTTCAGACATCCAGTCGAGCACCCATGAATTCACATCTTCAGAATCTCCTGTGATGTGCAGCGTCGCATAAAATTGAAGAATCAGTTCTTCATTCCAATCACAGATGTCAGAGCAAAAATTTAACATTCCAGCATCGTGAAGAACACTGAGGACTGGCACGAAACACGACAGAGATTTCATATCCACGTGAGGAATGTGCTCATGGTAGAAGATTTTCTCTTTGTTGAACAGCACTGAGGAATAGAAATTAGCTTGACTAGCAGTCCAGAAACGTCTCTTCCTTATGCGAGCAGAATCATATGGGTTGTAGTCGGCGAAGAATACGTGCTCGCCGAAGAAATCGTCAGCCTTGAACTTTTGCTTGCGTGAGAATGGATCCTTTGGCTTGGGCAGAGGAATGTCAGTGAGTTGCATCACAACCTCGGGAATCTCAATCACTGGTTCTTCAGGCTGAGGAATTTCTGGTTCCTCTTCAGTGGCAGTCTGTGTCTTCAGATGTTCAGCAGCAGCAGTTTCTTCAGCACTAGTGGCTGGAATTTCTTCACGTACAGATGAAGTGGGGTGAGGTTCTTCAGAGCCCATTTGAACAGTTTGTGCAGGGGACTGAGGTATTTGCTGCAATGGTGTGAACATTGGAGAGTGTGGATGCTAACTTTCCCAGAATTCATCACTCATCACTGGTGTGGAACAGCCAATGTCCACATCTTCATCTTCCATTTCTTCGATGCCAGCCTCTTCAGCTGTGAACTGAGGCATGGGCGAGGAGATGATAGGTGTTGAAGGGATCTTATCCACTTCAATTTCTTCATCCAACTACTCAGACGAAGCAGCAGAAGGAGTTTCTTCATCAGATCCGCTCGGGATCACATATTCTTCATCAAAAGGAACAAGGTCCTTTGATGGCATGGTTGAGATCGGAATAACATCAATGGGATTAGCAAATGAACTAGTCGAAGACTTCATCTTCTTTGGAGCTGAAGAATCTGAAGTAGCAGATGCTTTCCTTTTCTTCACTGTTGCACGCTCCGCAGCCTTGGTCTTCTTCACATCTGATGTAGATGGAAGGATCGGAGTTGGTGTTGGCACAGGAGGAGTAGAGGAATCTAGTTGATTTTCTTCAGGCGCACCACTAGTGAATGCCCTAGCAATTTCTTCAGTGGCTGGAATGCAGTCATCAGCCCTGGAACTCACATTTTCTTCAGCAGCCTGATTGACATTAGCGGTACTGGCATTTTCTTCAGTAGGCTGAGCAGATGCTGCAGCCTGAGGAATTTCTTGTTGCGATGGGGCTGCAACATGTGAAGTGAACTTTTCAGTCAATTTAACAAACCTGACTTTGGCTCCTTTCCAATCAGCATAATACGAATCAAATTCATCACTGAGGCTTTTGATTTCAGCCTGGACCTTAACTAGTTCTTCAGTTGTCATGGTGACAATGTTTTTCTTCAGAAGTTTCTCTTTTCTGTACTGTGTTTTCTTGATTTATCTGGCCTTCTCAAACTTCCATTTTTCTTCTTCAATGAAAGCAGTCAAGACATGACTTTGACCAGGAGTGAGGTTCATCTCCGGTAAAGGCGTGTTGGGATCCTTGTGCCATAGATCAATGAAGTCTAGGATCAGCCTTGGATCTAAAAGCAGTGGCACATTGCTTCCTTTGGCACTAGCGGCCCTGACTTGCCTGTCTCTGATGATTTTGGCAAGTTCTTCATCATTAGCTTCGTCTTCTTCAAACGGTACTTGGAAAGCGACTTACTTCTTCTAAGGACTTGGTCGAGGACCTCGTCCAGCAGTTGACTTTGTCTTCAGCAGAGAGGGGCCAGCTGAGGAACTAGGAGCAGCACAGGAACTAGCGGAGGCTCCTGAGGCAATAGATATGCCTGCTGTCCTTTGGCACGAGGCAAGATGCACAGGTGCTGAGGATTTAGTCGGAGCGGCCGAAGACTTTGGCGGAGGAGCTGAGGACTTTGGAGGAGCAGGAGCGGCATGAGGAATTGGCCATGAGGGCTTTGAGGATTCTGGTCGTGAGGGCACTGTTGGTGAAGCACTTGGCTTGCGCGCAGGCTTCTTTGACATAGCCTTCTTTGGCTTAACAGCAGAGGCCTCAGTAGAGGCAGCAGCAGAGTCTTCATTGAATTTCCTCACTGCTTCTCTGGCTTGCTTAGCCAACTTGGCTTGGTGCTTTGCCCATTCGTCAGGATAATCCTCACGGTGCTTGAGGCTAGTGGGATCTGCTTCTTGGCCAGGTGCCAATGGAGCTCTTGGGCATGGAGGATTGAGTGCGAATTTCTTCATGTATTTTGGAGTTACATACCTGTACTCCCTCCATTCTCTTGCCCATCTCCTCTCAATTTTCTGAATGCGCACCTTGCGCTGATTTTTATCTTCCTCAGGAGGTGTGTAGTACCCGGCATAGATGTCATCAGGGATCTCAAAGGCAGTCATGACCTCGGGCTTCTTTCCTCCTTTATGTGGCCTTTTACCATCAGCCATTTTCTTCAGTTGAGGAATTTGAACAATCAAATTCTCTGAAGAAGTATGCAACTTTTCTTCGAGGAATGCTGCAAATGAGTTAAGTTGATGAGAACCTAGTGATTCAGCAGCAGACATGAGTACCTGTGAATAGAGTATAGTTGCGAGGAATTTGGAGAGGTCATATGCGTTCTCAGAAGGTTTTTCAAAAAGAACAAGTTTGAGGAATTTGACCAGTTGAGTCTTGAAGAATTTCACTAAGTGTTCTTTGTCTTAGGTTCCACAGTTGTATAGATTGAAGATCCACACAATTGAGGAATCTTGAAGAAAAATGATGCTTAGAGAAATGAATCAAGAACAGATGACTTGTGAGGTGTTTAGTGTGTGAGGAATTGAAGGATAAAACACCTTTGAAGATTTTGTAGATAATCATTTGAATCAACGAGGGCAGTAAAAGTAACTTTTGATTACCCTGAACGAAGAACACGACGAACTGGAGTGAGGAGATGTGAAGTTCATCAGTGCGGATCTTCCACGCCCTAACTTGGCGGAGGAAGACAGCTACGGTGGTGGCAGAGTGAAGATTTCCGCGGTCGACGCGAGTACGGCGGCGACAAGGTCGAGGCAGTGAAGCTCTTCCTCACCGGCGATAATGAAGTAGCGGTGGCGCTAGGGTTTGAGAATCTCAAGCTGGAGAGAGGTCGAGCGGAGTAAAGGAAGTGAGGAAGGGGAAGAGGGGTATTTATAGCCATGGTGAAAAACTGCTCGCCCGAAGAAATTGGACGAATGTGCCCCTGACCCTTCTCAGTCGCATGACATGTGTCACCCATGTACTGAGAAGTGGAGGTCGTGTTAGATCGTGGGTGAGTGGATAAGTATATCGTGGGATGCGGAACGGTTTGAGCGGTAAAGCCGGAAATTTAGATAGGATAGGTTTTAAAGTTTCGTTCGCAATTTCTTCAGCTGTCAAGGACACAGTGAAGATTTTGAACGAGTTTCAAATAGAACGCACATGAAGAATTTGTGAACATATTGGATCGAGTATAGCATAGAGGGGGAAGGGTCCGATCACATTCACTTAGCAGAAAAACCAACTTGAAGAATTAGCAATAAGTGAATGTTGTAGAGGACATAAACTCATATATATATAGCCAATGAAGAAAAACAACGGAAACAGTGAAGACAATGCAAGGTTGAAGAATTTGAACAACTGAGAAATTTCAACTTTTGGTGGTGGCGTGACCCACCGTATAAGAATGATGATTTCAGACACCGCGTACAATTATCGTAGGGTTCTGAGAATCAAATTCTTCATTAATTTCTTCACACTTAGAATGTTATTCTTCATTGATTGAAGAAAAACGTTTCTTCATGTGTTGCACATCTAAGTCATCAATTTTGCATAAGTGTTAGGATGAGTGTCCTTTTCAAAGAACATTCGAAGATTCTAGGATATTTAGCTCACACCGCAACTTGCTAAATCTCTTCTCATCCAAGGGCTATATCGCCTAGCTGTTCTTCAGTCTTCACATGCTCAATACAAATGTCGCCCTTCAACACATGATCCCAAAGAAAATGATGACGAATCTGAATGTGCTTAGTCTTCGAGTGCTGAACTAGGTTGTGAGCAATCTTGATGGCACTCTCATTGTCACATAAGAGAGGCACACTCTTCATGTTGACGCCGTAGTCCTTGAGAGTTTGCTTCATCCATAGCAATTGAGCACAGCAAGAACCAGCGGCAATATACTCAGCTTCAGCAGTAGATAGTGATACGTAGTTCTGTTTCTTCGAGGACCAACAGACCAAAGATCGTCCGAGGAAATGACATGTACCAGATGTTGACTTGCGGTCCACACGATCACCAGCATAGTCAGAGTCAGAATATCCAATGAGATCAAAAGCCGAGCCCTTGGGGTACCATAATCCAAGTGTTGGTGTGTGAGCTAGATATCGAAGAATATGCTTCACAACCTTATGGTGTGATTCCTTCGGTGTAGCTTGAAATCGGGCACACATGCAAACACTAAGCATTATATCTGGCCTAGATAATGCACATAAGTACAATAAAGAACCAATCATGGAGCGGTATACCTTATGATCAAAGTCAATACCATTTTCATCAGTGCACAGATGGCCATTTGTGGGCATAGGAATTTTGACGCCTTTGCAATCTTGCATGCCGAATTTCCTCAGTACATCCTTGAGGTATTTCTCCTGAGATATGAATATGCCATTCCGCTGTTGACGAATTTCAAGATCTAAGAAGAATTTCAACTCTCCCATCATAGACATTTGATATTCTTCACTCATCATATAGGCAAATTCATCACTATAACGTTGGTCAGTACAGCCAAAGATAATATCATCAACATATACTTGGCACACAAACAATTCACCATCATAAGATTTAGTGAAAAGAGTAGGGTCAAGTGAACCAGGTTTGAAGCCTTTCTTCATGAAGAATTCCTTCAAGGTATCATACCACGCCCGTGGGGCCTGCTTGAGGCCATAGAGGGCCTTGTTGAGTCTGAAGACTTTTCAGGATTCTTTGGATCTTCAAAACCTGGGGGTTGAGCAACATATACTTCTTCCTCAAGCTTACCATTGAGGAATGCACTTTTCACATCCATTTGATATAAAGTGATATCATGATGGTTAGCATAAGCAAGTAATATGCGAATAGACTCAAGTCTAGCAACAGGTGCAAAAGTTTCATCGAAATCAATTCCTTCAACATGTGTGTATCCTTGAGCTATGAGTCATGCCTTATTCCTCACCACAAGGCCGTTTTCATCTTGCTTGTTGCGGTAGATCCACTTTGTGCCAATGATATTGTGCTTGCGAGGGTCTGGACGTTTGACCAGTTCCCAGACATTGTTGAGCTCGAACTAATGTAATTCTTCTTGCATGGCCTGAATCCACTCAGGCTCCAGAAATGCTTCATCTACCTTAGTGGGCTCTGTGATAGAGACAAAAGCATAGTGCCCACAGAAGTTAGATAAATGTGAAGCTTTTGAGCGTGTGAGAGGACCCGGCGCTTTGATGTCGTTGATGATCTTTTCAACTTGCACTTCTTTAGCAATGCGAGGATGAGCTGGTTGTCGTTGAGGAATTTGATCAGCATTCTCTTCAGCACCATTTTCTTCAGTATTTTCTTTCGGTGCATTAGCTCGACGTTCTTCATGTTCCAGAATGAATTCTTCAGCATATTCTTCAGTATGAATGACATCCTCAGTAGCCTTGAACTTGATAGTTTCCTCAGGTGCTAGTTCATCTATCACAGTAGGTAGGTGCTCTCTTTGCGAGCCATTAGTTTCATCGAACCGCACATCTACAGTTTCAACAACCTTGTGAAGAACGTTGTTGAAAACTCTGTAGGTGTGCGAGTCCTTTCCGTAACCAAGCATAAAACCTTCATGTGCTTTCGGTGCAAATTTTGAGTTGTGATGAGGATCTCTAATCCAACATTTAGCACCGAAGACTTTGAAATAACTTACATTGGGTTCTTATCAGTGAGGAGTTCATAGGCAGTCTTCTTGAAGAATTTGTGAAGATATACTTTGTTGATGATGTGGCACGCAGTATCAATTGCCTCAGTCCAGAAACGACGAGGTATTTTGTATGCATCAAACATTGTGCGAGCCATCTCAGCAAGAGTCCTGTTCTTGCGCTCCATGACGCTGTTCTGCTGAGGAGTATAAGGAGCAGATAACTCATGAGTAATACCAAGTTCATCAAGATAGTCATCGAGACCAAAATTCTTGAACTCGGTGCCATTGTCACTTCTGATGTGCTTGATCTTTACACCAAAGTTGGTTGAAGCCCTCGAGGAAAATCGTTTGAAGACTTCCTGCAGTTCATGTTTGTAAGTAACAAGGTGTACCCATGTGTAACGAGAGTAATCATCAACAATAATGAAGCCATATTGAGATGCTTCATTTGAAACAGCAGAATAATTATTAGGACCGAAGAGATCCATGTGAAGAAATTCAAATGGACGAGTAGTGGTCATGATAGTCTTCGCTGGATGCTTGGCCTTTGTCATCTTCCCAGCTTCACAGGCTCCGCATAAGTGATCCTTGAGGAATTTGACATTCTCAATGCCAATTACATGCTTCTTCTTCGCAAGCGTGTGCAAATTCCTCATGCCTGCATGACCAAGTCGTCGATGCCATAGCCAGCCTTCTGAAGCTTTTGCAAGTAGGCACACGGCTGGTTGCGGTCCTGTAGAGAAATCAACAATATACAAGTCTCCTCTCCTAAAGCCTTCGAAGACTTTGGAATTGTCAGCTTCCATAACCACAACAGAACGATACTTTCCAAAGACAACAACCATATCAAGATCACAAAGCATTGAGACAAACATAAGGTTGTATCCTAAGGACTCGACAAGCATGACTTTGTCCATGTGTCGATCCTTTGTGATCGCAACCTTACCTAGACCCAATACCTGACTTTTGCCTTTTTCAGCAAAGATGATATGCTTCAGATGCGACGGAGATAATGGAGCATCCATCAATAGATTCTTGTCACCAGTCATGTGATTTGTACATCCACTATCGAGGACCCACTCAGTGGCTTTGGGTTGATCATCCTGCAGATGAATTAGTGCAACTTACGAACTCATATACTTCATCAGTGAAGAATATGACATCAATTCATCAGATCAATTTCATCAAGCAGAAGAACAGATAAAGCAGTATGAGGATGTGAGAAATGAAGGTTCATTTCTTCATGATTAGCCTGCGTCCTTTCACGCATACTCAGGTCTCCAGCAAATTCTTCGGACGATTACGTACGTCTGGAGACCTGACCCTGCAGAAGAGATTAGTTCTTTTTCTTCACCACCCACATCTGAAGGGGTGGCAAAGAGTTCATCATTCTGCGAGCTCCATACGAGAAGGATGGCATAGAAGCCAGTCCATTTCGTTTCACATAAGAGGGGTTAGAGTAAGCATAAGAGTAAGCAGAGAAATTCTTCGAGGACTTATGGACATAATGGTTTGAAGAATAATGCACATATCCAAAATCCTTAGATCTTCCGTGTGAAACAGGCGGGTTAGCACGATGATGTTCATATGAGGACTTTGATCCTTTTGAGGAATATGATCCATGTGAAGAGTTTGGTCCGTATGAAGAATTTGATCTGGGGTTCCTAATCTTCACAGGTGGCGTCATGATGACATTCACCTGAAGATTTTCAAGGCATCTTTTGGGAACCCGGATTTTCTTCATAGGGGGACCATTCCTGCAGTTAGTGCCAACATATCTAGCAAATACTTCACCATTCTGATTTTTGAATAGTTTATAGTTGGAGTCAAATGACTCATCATCAAAACAAGGAAATTCACATGCAAATCCAGATAAGTTAGATGGATCAACTGGAGGTCCCTTTGCAGCAACCCATGTAGTTTTGGGGTACTACTCAGGCTTCCAATATGTACCATCAGCATTAAGTTTCCTCTCAAAGGCAATACCCTCTTTCCTAGGGTTCCTGTTGAGGATCTGCTTTTTAAGCACATCACAAAGAGTCTGATGCCCTTTGAGGCTTTTGTACATGCCTATCATGTACAATTCCTTCAGCCCTGCATCGTCAATGATACTAGCAATGTCCTCATATGAGGAATTAGTGATAGCAGAGGCATGTGAAGAATTTGAAACATTAGAAGAATTTGAACATTCAGGTGAAGAATTAGCAGATTCACGTTCAATGCACTTCAAGCATGGAGGAACAAATTCTTCCTGAGAAGCGCTGATTTGTTGAGCAAGTAATGAATCGCGCTCCTTCTGAAGATCTTCATAACTCACTCTTAGCTTCTCAAGGTCTTGCTTTCTTTGAAGAAATTCATAAGAAAGCTTCTCATGATCAGATAAGAGAGTGTTATTATGACCTTGAAGGGTGTCAAACATAGACTGAAGTCTTTGAAGACTCTCAGCCAAAGCTTTCGACTGATCCATTTCTTCACCCAACATATCATCACTCTTATTTAGCATATATTGAACTTTTTCCAAAGCTCTTTGTTGTTTAGTGGCAAGGGAAGCAAGTTTGACATAGCTGGGTCCAAATTCATCACCAGATTCATCATCACTGGATTCAGATAGATAGCATTCAGTTACCTTAGCATCTTTTGCCATAAGGCATGGTGCAGAAGACGATGATTCTGGTTCGAATGTCATCGCTTTGAGAGATTCCTTGAAGTCCTCAAACCAAGGATCATGACGGGTTCGATGACCTTCATAGACCTCAGAGAGACGGTCCCAGATAAGCTTCGCATGATCGAGATGCATGACGTTCCTGAACTGATTTTGAGACAGGCAGGAGCAGATGACGTCCTTCGCTATGAGGTTGAGAAGAGTGTACATGCGAATATCATCTGCCTCTGCCATCTTGCACAGATCGGTCAGACCAATCTCAGTGATGGTCCACAGCTCGCTGTTCATCGCCATGAGGCGCTTCTTCATCATGGCCTTCCACTTGGGATACTCATGACTGTCAAAGATGGGGCATGTCACTTTCTTCATACCTGCGGTCGACATAACTAAACTCTAGGCGGTTAAACCAAAATCACACAGAACAAGGGAGTACCTAGCTCTGATACCAATTGAAAGTGCGTTATATCGACTAGAGGGGGGTGAATAGGCGATTTTTATGAATTCTTCCCTGGGGAATTTGCCAGTGAGGAAATTCCTTAGTGAAGAACTACTAGCAGCAGAATAAGTACTCATAAGTAAACATAACAGAACACAAGCATAGTCATCATGATGAAATGAAGACAGGCACAGAGTACAAGAAGCACAAGCACAGGATAACACAGGATGAGGACAACCAGACTGAAGAAATTGAACTGAGGAAATTGAGAAAGTCTTCAATCAAAGTCTTCAAACACAGATATGAACAAACACACAACACGGTTATGAGGAAATGAAAGAGTTGAGGAAATAGAACCAGTAGGCTTGGTGAAGACAATGATTTGGTAGACCAGTTCCAACTGTTGTCTCAGTTGTACGTCTGGTTGGAACGGCTGAGTATTTAAACTCGAGGACGCATAGTCCCCGACACCCAGTCCTGAACACGCAGCTCAGGACACCAAGTCCTCACCGTATTCTCGTTGTGCTAAGGTCACACAAACCTCGCCCAATCACTCGTGGTAAGTCTTCAGGTGACTTCTGAACCTTCACAAACTCGGTCACTCGACAATCCACAATTCCTCTTGGATGATCTAGACCAAGACGCCTAGCCGTCTGGAAGAAGCACAGTCTTCAAAGGTAACAAGCATCGGATCCACGCAGGATCAATCTCTTCAGTGATGCTCAATCACTTGGGGTTTGAAGGTGTTTGGATTTGGGTTTTCCTCACTTGATGATTTCGCTCAAAGTCCTCGGAGGATGGGTTGCTCTCAAATGACAAGTGTCAGTTTCTCTCAGAGTAGCCAACCAGCTAGTGGTTGTAGGGGGCGGCTATTTATAGCCTAGGGAGCAGCCCGACATGATAAGACTTAAATGCCCTTCAATGATATGACCGTTAGGTGGGTAGATATTTTGGGACAGCTGGCGCATAGCACAGCAACGGTCGGAATTTTGAGTAGCAAAATCCTCAGGGCTATCATGTTCCTCAATGTGTAGGCAATCCGCACTGGCGAATTCCTAACTCCTCAGTCAGAACAAATTCCTCAGAGACTAGAAGAACTTCGTCTCTGTCACTGAAGAAATTGACTGAACTGTATGAGATTTCCAATGGCTTCACTCGAAGGGATTGGTAGGTGTAGGATTTTGAGTTGAGCATCACATGGAAATTTTTCCTTAGTATTTCCTCAACCCCCTTTAACAGTACGGTGTTTCCTATGACTCAAGAAAGAGAAAATTAAACTACGAAAACAAAAGTCTTCACGCTTCATGTTCCTCGAATGAATACCAAGTCTTCAAGGTCACACCAATTTCTTCACTTTCAAAGTCTTTAGAAAGTCTTCAGAAATCCAAAGTCTTCAGTCGAAGAACTTCATTTTTAGGGGTCAACTTTCTCTGTAAATATCAAACTCCTCATAGACTTATAGACCTGTGTACACTCACAAACGCATTAGTCCCTTAACCTATAAGTCTTCAATACACCAAAATCACTAAGGGGCACTAGATGCACTTACAAGAGAAGAACCAAATATTGTTCATAGATAATCTTGATCATAAACCCACAATTCATCGGATCTCGACAAACACACAGCAAAAAGAGTTACATCGAATAGATCTCCAAGAAGATCGAGGAGAACTTTGTATTGGGATCCAAAGAGAGAGAAGAAGTCATCTAGCTAATAACTATGGACCCGAAAGTCTAAGGTAAACTACTCACACATCATCGAAGAGGCTATGGTGTTGATGTAGAAGCCCTCCATGATCGATTCCCCCTCCGGCGGAGCTCCGGAAAAGGCCCCAAGATGGGATCTCTTGTGTACAGAAGGTTGCGGCAGTGGAAATAGGGTTTCGTGGTGCTCCTGGATGTTTTCGGGGTATATGGGTATATATAGGAGGAAGAAGTAGGTCGGTGGAGCTACGAGGGGCCCACGAGGGTGGGGGCGCGCCCAGGGGGCAGGCGCGCCTCCGTGCCTCGTGGCCTCCTCGTTGATTTCTTGACGTCTATTCCAAATCCCCTGGATCACGTTTGTTCCAAAAATAACTCTCCTGAAGGATTCATTCCGTTTGGATTCCGTTTGATATTCCTTTTCTGCGAAACTCGGAAATAGGCAAAAAAACAGCAATTTGCACTAGGCCTTGGGTTAGTAGGTTAGTCCCAAAAATAATATAAAAGTGTATAAATAAGCCCATTAACATCCAAAACAAATAATATAATAGCATGGAACAATCAAAAATTATAGATACGTTGGAGACGTATCACACCCGCTTCTGGGGCGGGCATGGCGTTGGCGGCAGGCAGGGGGCCACGAAGACGGGGCTCTCGCGAGGCCCTTGAAGGCCAACTGGGCGCAGTCCCCATTCGTCGAAGAGGGGCATCTGCTTCACGAACTCCACCTTGTTCGAGCAGCAGTACAGAAGACAGCCCTCCTCCGGCAGGTTGGCTGGCATCGGGTCGCCCGTCAGGAGCTCGAGCATCGTGCGCCGCGCCTCAGGAGGAAGAGCCAGAGCCTGAAGCCTCATGCGGTCCCCATAGTCGGAGAAGGTCCACATTTGCCGGGAGTGGCGCTGAAGCGGAGCGATGCGACACCTGATGAACTCCTTCACCACCATGGGCACCGTCACTCCGAGGTCCTTTAGCCTAGCAAGCCGGCGCTAGACATGGACGAGCCGCCGATCGGTGAGCTTCGCGTGCCCCCAACCAGAGGTCGGAGCAGCTAGAATCCGTGGGAGCAGCAGCAGGGGGATGCGCACACCAACGTCCACAAACACCCACCTCTTTCTAAAGCCTCCGACGACCGACGAGAGCTCGAAGTCGATCCCCGAGCCGGCCGTCGCCGCGACTGCCTGAAGGGATACACACCCTGAGCGATGGAGAGGATCTGTCAGGTGCAGCGAGAAGAAGTGGCGAAGCAAGACCACGGAAGGGGCAATGCCCACCATGGCTTCGCAGACGAAGGCAAAGACGACAAGGAGGATGATGGATTGGGGATCGAGATGCATCGCATTGATCTGGTAATGCGAGAGCACCGCATTGAAGAAATTGGAGAAGGGGGGAATCAGGCATGTCCAGAGGGCGTGAAGATGGATGGAGACCTTGGTGGCCGTCCTGTCAATTTTGGCGTGGGAAGCAGGCCAAGCCACCGTCGCCCCCCACTCATTGAAATCAGCGGCAAGCATCGGGCGCACCTTGCCCATCGCCTCTTGGTTGAGCACCACCGACCGCTCGATGGCGGGCTCGAAGACCGGCATCGCGGGGGCCGAGGTACGGGACTCCTTCTTCCCCTTCTTCTTACGGCTTGGTGCCATGGCGGCGGGGGAGTTGGTGTCAGATTGGACCGGGGAAGAAATCCGCTGCCTTCCGGAAGATGAGGGAGCTGCGGAGAGTGCTGCCTGTAAAGGAGGCGGAGCTATGAACACGACAGTGGTTGCCTAGCCAGGCGGAAATCGAGGCTACATGGGGAAGTGGAGGTGCCCACGTCCCGTCAGTCACCACACGTCAATTGAGGCAGCAGGCTATTGGGGCCCGCGGCTCTCCGCACTTGACCCTTGGCTTTGCTTCGAAGCCAAGTCCAAGCGCGCCTTGGGCCCGGGGGCTACTATCGGCATCCTGGGAACGGGGGTACCCAGACTTGCCTGCCTGCAGCCCAGGGCGTGGCTCATCCAGCGGCCTGGTATGGCCCATCTTCATCAACAACTACTCAAGACCCTCGCGAGGGGCCAAGCCTCGCGAGGCGGACGACACCAAGACCTCCTCTGGGGCGGCCTCGCTAGGCTGGCTCCCGAGGAGTGGAGATATCTATGCAAGGTGCACCTCGCGAGGTCCGCATGACATGAGCCATGACGACCAAGGCCAGGCGGGCGCCAGCGGGCGCAGGGTGCCAGTTTCCTCTTTGGTGCTAAAGGGGCAAGCGCAGGCGAGGAGTCCCGATGCATCAGGCAAAGGTTTCCATATCGGTGCAGCAAGACCAAGACCAGCAGGACGACAGGATGGAGGTCACCACGGAGCCCACGACGGCGTCACCACCAGAGCCTTTGGCAGGCGAAGACCATCTTTTGTCAGGATAACTTGTACTAGTTGTCTCCCTTCGAAATTGGCCGTTGTGGGATCCCTTCCTGCCTAAACATTTGGGAAGAGGACCAGGGCCTCTACAAATAGGACTAGCCACCATCATAGCAGGGCACGGATCATTCAGACCATCCTCACACACACAAGCTCACCGAGCTAAAGAACACCTCTCCTCAGGAGGTTGTTCATCCCTTGTACTAGTTCATCCTCAACCTACAAGGCAATCCACCACACCACACTGGAGTAGGGTATTACACCACAACAGTGGCCTGAACCAGTATAAACTCCCGTGTCTCTTGTTCCTTGCATTCGGTGAGCTAGGCCTAGAGATCGTCGTGAGAGTGAGCGAGAGAGAGAGAGAGAGAGATCTTCGTGCGCACCCCAGTGTTCGAACCTCAAGGGTTTGCCGGAACCCACGATCCGACACTCTTCGGGTGTTAATCACATGGTGATGTGAACTAGATTATTGACTCTAGTAAACCCTTTGGGTGTTGGTCACATAGCGATGTGAACTATGGGTGTCAAGTCACATGGTGATGTGAACTATTGGTGTTAAATCACATGGCGATGTGAACTAGATTATTGACTCTAGTGCAAGTGGGAGACTGGAGGAAATGTGCCCTAGAGGTAATAATAAAGTTGTTATTTATATTTCCTTATATCATGATAAATGTTTATTATTCATGCTAGAATTGTATTAACCGGAAACTTAGTACATGTGTGAATACATAGACAAACAGTATGTCCCTAGTGTGCCTCTACTAGACTATCTCGTTAATCAAAGATGGTTAGGTTTCCTGACCATAGACATGTGTTGTCATTTGATGAACGGGATCACATCATTAGAGAATGATGTGATGGATAAGATTCATCCGTTAGCTTAGCATAATGATCGTTTAGTTTTATTGCTATTGCTTTCTTCATAACTTATACATGTTCCTCTGACTATGAGATTATGCAACTCCTGAATACCGAGGAACACCTTGTGTGCTATCAAATGTCACAACGTAACTGGGTGATTATAAAGATGCTCTACAGGTGTCTATGATGGTGTTTGTTGAGTTGGCATCGATCGAGATTAGGATTTGTCACTCCGTGTATTGGGGAGGTATCTCTGGGCCCTCTCGGTAATGCTCATCACTATAAGCCTTGCAAGCAATGTGACTAATGCGTTAGTTACGGGATGATGCATTACGGAACGAGTAAAGAGACTTGTCGGTAACGAGATTGAACTAGGTATGATGATACCGATGATCGAATCTTGGGCAAGTAACATACCGATGACAAAGGGAATACGTATGTTGTTATGGGGTTTGACCGATAAAAATCTTCATAGAATATGTAGGAGCCAATATGAGCATCCAGGTTCCGCTATTGGTTATTGACCGGAGATGTGTCTCGGTCATGTCTACATAGTTCTCGAACCCGTAGGGTCCGCACGCTTAACGTTCGATGACGATTTGTATTATGAGTTGTGTGATTTGATGACCGAAGTTTGTTTGGAGTCCCGGATGAGATCACGGACATGACGAGGAGTCTCGAAATGGTTGAGAGGTAAAGATTCATATATTGGAAGGTTGCATTCGGACATCGGAATGGTTCCGAGTGGTTCGGGCATTTTTCCGGAGTACCGGGAGGTTACTGGAACCCCCTGGGAGAAGTATTGGGCCTATTGGGCCTTATTGAAGGAGAGGAGAAATGACACGTGAGAGGGGCGCCCACTTGCCCAAACCGAATTAGACTAGGGAGGGGGCGGCCCCCCTCTTTCCTTCTCCCTCTCTCTCCCTTCGCCTTTTCCCTCTTCGGTGGAAAGAAGGAGGGGGGATCCTACTTGGACTAGGAGTCCAAGTAGGACTCCCCCTTATGGTGCGCCCCCCTAGGTCGGCCACCTCCTCCTCCCCCTTTATATACGAAGGCGGGGGGCACCCCAAAGGCACAACAGACAATCTCTTAGCCGTGTGAGGTGCCCCCCTCCACAGTTTACCACCTCGGTCATGTCGTCGTAGTGCTTAGGCGAAGCCCTACGCCGGTAACTTCATCATCACCGTCGCCACACCATCATGCTGACGGAACTCTCCCTCGTCCTCAACAGGGTCAAGAGCTCGAGGGACGTCATCGAGCTGAACGTGTGCTGAACACGGAGGTGCCGTACGTTCGGTGCTAGGATCGGTTGGATCGCGAAGACATTCGATTACATCAACCGCGTTACTAAACGCTTCCGCTTTCGGTCTACGAGGGTACATGGACACACTCTCCCCTCTCGTTACTATGCATCACCTAGATAGATCTTGCATGATCGTAGGATTTTTTTTGAAATACTTCGTTCCTCAACAGAAGTCTACTCGCTAGTGCTGGTCTTTGGATATTCTGACGCTGGCTCGGACTTGTACATTTTGATGGAACAATTTTGCTATTTTTCTCCGCTTTGCAGTTGAAAAGTGAGAGGGGAGTTGGTGTATTGGCACATAAATCTCGATGCATCATGAACGATATGGATAGGTCATGTACCCGCTAGTTCTGGTACAAAATCTGCACTTTTTGTGTGAATGCTCACAAGACCTATGTGTACAAATCCTAAAAGATCCAGATCCAAATTCAGAATGCAAATTGAGAAACTAAAAAAGCAAATCCAAATTTGAATAGTGCCATTGTTGCTTTGGCACCGCTATTCATTTTGGATTTGTCTTTTATGTTTCTTGATGTGCCTTTTGAATTTAGATCTAATTTTTTTAGGGATTTTAAACACATGCCTTGTGCACCCTCATAAAAAATTAGAAAATGAAAAAAATGTTTAAATTTACTATTTGAAATTAGAGATCATGGGAGAACTTAAGGGATGGTATCACTTCGGGAAAGGACAGGTGATATCACCCAAGGCGATGGGCGCGTTGGATAGTAGAGAACATGATAGAAAGATGTGACTTATAAGAACATGAGGGATTCCTTATGATCAACATGGATGCTATAGGTTTGATGAGGACTTCCTTTTAGGTACATTTGTGTTGTCTCGTGCCCCTTCATCTCATGAGGTGCACAAGAAGCGGTTAGGGTTCCCTGCCTCCTGTCAGCACCGTCACCGGTCTGCTTTGTCTTCTGTGACCTTAGGCCATGGAGGCATAGTGGACCTTGGCCCTTGACGACGGGAGGGCTCATGCTCCGTTTTTAGGCGTCATGTTAGTTTGGCTAGGGTTTGTGTTCTGCTCAGGAAGACGAGATGGCGGTGGCTTCCTGAAAACGGAATAAAGTTCTCCCCACCTAACCCTCGTCCTGGTGATGCATCTAGCATCGTCAGAGGGCGTGTGGAGGCGTGTCTTCAGTGAACCTCGTCGTATTCGATCAGTTTTTGTCTTTGGCGGATCTGGTTGTATTTGGTCTTCATTTGTGTGCTTTCATGTGTCTACAGGTTGAATCTTTTTGATCTACGATTCTCTTGATCGACGACGATTATTGTTATGGTGTGCTGGTCCTATGACCTTAGCACGGCGACTTTCCGTCTGTTTACTACAATAAGGTTTGTCCGGCTCCAGTGAGGGAGGGGCGATGAAAGCGGCAAGCCTTCGGCTCGTTTCAATGCTTGTAGTCGTCGCTAGGTGGTCTACGGACCTAGATGCACTGTGTTCTTTGTACTGCCTCAACGGCTAATGAGTACATTGGAAGGTTTCCCTAGAAAAAAGAACTCCCTGCCAGGTGGTGTTGGGGTGGTGGCTCGCATAGCAGATTCAGAGACGGGTGCAGTGAAAATGTTCCTTTTGCAGTTGATGCCGCGACTACTGAAGCACTTGCCATTCGACGTGGAGTAGTTGGCAAACCAACTGGGATTCGATCACATCATCCTTCAATCCGACTGCCTCCACGCTGTTGAAACTCTTCAGGCGGGTGGCTTTTCCTCATCTCTATGGCTGCTCCTCTCTTCGACGACATTTGTATTCAAGCCCCCACCTTTAGTTCTGTCACATATAACTCTTGTAACAGGGGGGCTAATTATGTAGCTCATTGTCTAGCTAGAGAAGCTGATGCTGATCCTGCTCTTGTTGACGATGTAAGCACTATTTAAGGAGCAATAAAGCAAGCCATGATGGCATTCCTTTAGAAAAAGGCAATCTTACATTCTTGGTTTACTAAACAGACCCTGGTAAACCTCAAATGATTCGAACACGCCCTCCGTTTGATCACTGACAAAACCATTACAGGATAAAAATTTCTTTAACTTGCATAGCAGAAAAAGATTGTGATTGGTAACCGCGGTACCACTCAACCGCTATATTTTTACCAGAAACATGCAAAGAACGGCATACCTTTGAAATTGGGTATAACACAACAGAAATTATCTACATTTGTGGAAACTGCACAACATATTAGCTAGTATACAAATATACAGCAGTTTACAGTTCTAAATTCATAATGTTCACTTCATATGCCACTGTGCACTCCGCGCAACCTACAATCTGACAAGTTAAGGCATGCTTCCCTTTGGATAAACCAGGAGGGGCAAGTATACTCACTCTGTCACTCATTACACTGGTGCCGCCTGATTAACTAGTCAGTGATGGGGATGACATTTCCCAGTGAAGCATTTGCTCGACAATCACATGGAGCAAGGCTTGCGAGTTTGTCCATTGCAAGCTTCATGATTTTGGTGTTTCCATTTTGTTTGGCAGCAGAACAAAGTAAAATCCAGGCTGAAGCACTAGATTCCGAAGGGACCACACTATCAATGAAATGCTCTGCTTCCTTGAACATACCAGAATGACCCAAAACCTCAATCATATGCTTGTAATGACCTTCTGAAGGTTCTATTTTGTAGACCTCGGTCATGGACACAAAGAACTGGAAGGCTTCACTTACAAGGCCGATTTCTGCACAGGCCTTCAGCACAGATAAGAATGCAATCGAAGTTGGTATTTTCTCTCTTCTTAACATCTGCACAAACAAGTCAATGGCTGTCTCTGGACAGCCATTTTCTAGATGAGCTATGATTATTGAGGTCCAAGTAGATGCACTCTTGTCAGACATATATCTGAAGGCATCCAATGCATTTTTGAGACTGCCGCAATTGGAGTACATGTCAATAAGGTGATTGCTGATGCATGGTTCAGAAGCAAGGCCACGCTTTGTAAGGTAGGCATGTGCTTGAAGCCCTTCATGAAGGAGTTCCAATTTTCCACAAGAATTCAAGATGTGTAATGCAGTTGGATAATCAAGAACCCCACCAGAACGTTGGATAACACACAAAAGATTAAGTACTCCAACGTGATCACCACCTTGAGCAAAATCTTTAACCAGTGCTTCCCAAGAAATCTCACGGTTTGAGAGTGATAAGCAAAGCTTAAGGGCCTGCTTGAACTGCCCTTCTCTTAAGTAAAAGCTTATAAGACTTTTCACAACAGAAGCATTGGTTCCATAACCAGTTCTGATGGAGTTGCCCTGGATCTCCATGCCACCTACAACATCCCCAAGAGCCACACATGCTGTAAGTACAGAGGTATAAGTGAACTCGTTAGGTTGCACAAGCTCCAACTGCATCCTCCTGAACAAATGCATTGCTCTTTCAAATTGACCATTCAAACAGTTTCCTGAGATTACCGCAGTCCATGCGGCTGTCCCTGGATCCTTGGTTCTTGAAAAGAGAACATGTGATTCATCCACAGAACCGCATTTAGCATACATGTCGACCAGAGAACTAGTGACAAAGGGATCTGAATTCATGTTGAACTTCAAAACATAGGCGTGTAACATCCTTCCTGTTGCTAAATCTTGATCAAAAGCGCACAACCTCAAACTAGTGGCCACAATAAAGTGATCCAGCTTTCCCTGGACCAGCAAATAGTATCTTAGCATTCTCAAAGGTAGCATACATTGTCCCTTATGAAGAGTAGCCCAATTGACATACATATCCATCAGAGCACTCATAACATGCTTATCTGAGTCTAGGCCTGCTCTAATGAGGTAGCCATGTATTTCCCTTCCATAACCAAAAGCTCCTCTTCTGGTGACAACATGCAAAATGCTACCCAATGTAAACTCATCGCATTCCGAGCATTCAAACATCATAGCACGGAAGTGAGACAAAGCCTGATCATCACACATGTTATCTGCATAGCACTGGATGATGCTATTGGAAGAAACCAAATCCTTGTCATGCATATCATCAAACACCTTCTGCATCAGCTGTAGTTCCCTGGACTTCCCATAGAACTCAATCAGGCAGTTCTCCAAGAACCCGCTTTTAGAGAATCCTGACTTGATGATGCAGCAATGCAGCTGGTGTCCCAAACTTCGATTGGCCAAACTAGAAGCTGCCCTGAGTGCAACTGACAGAGTGAACGCGTCACAGCCAATACTGGCATGGATCATTTCCACGAACAACATTAGCGCCTCGGTATGGCAGCCATTCTCAGTGTAGCCGCTGAGCATGGAGGTCCAAGAGACCAAATCAGGTGCGGCAATGCCATCGAACACCTTCTCAGCGCAACCCAGCGACTGGCAGCTCGCGTACATGGTAAGGAGGCCGTTTGCCACAAAGAGGTCAGAATCTACGTAGCCCATCTTCGCAGCGGCGCAGTGGACCTGCCTTCCAAATCTGAGGTTCCCGACTGCCGCGCAGGCGCGCAGCACGACTGAGAAGACGAACCCGTCCGGCCTCAGTGACCGCTCCATCATGCGCAGGAGCAGGACCAGCGCCTCGGAGGCGGGGCCGTGGGTGGCATACCCGGACATGATAGCAGTCCAAGCGACGAGGGACCTGTCCCGCGGCGGCATTGCCTCGAACACCTGCCGCGCGGGCTGCATTCGGCCGGCGCGAGTATGGGCGCGAAGCAGCGAGTGCTGCGCTGTGGCGGAGGGGGCGGTGGAGGCATCCGGTATGTTTTCCACGGATTTGTATGGGGTGACTTTGGTGACGCCTCTGCAAATACAGGAAGAGCGCGGGAGCAAGGGAGGAGGGAGCGCCATTGGTGGCAGCTCCGTGAGCGGGGAGGGTTCGAATGGAGTGGCCAGGAAGGGGAGCAGGATAAGGGGGTTTTTTTTTCTTGAGGGATAGGGAGCAGGATAAGGTGGGCGTCGCTGGAATGGAATGTATGGCCAAACGGGCCGGCCCGGCACGGAACGACCCGACCCATTGTAATCGTGCCTAGCACGGCACGGCCCGTTGGAGCACGATTATTATACAGGCCGTGTCATGCTGGCCTGCGTGCTGCAACCTGTAGCCTAGGCACAGCCCAGTCGCTAATCAGGCCGGCCCGCTGACCATCATCTGCTGTTCGGCCTCTTGAGCGTTTTATGGGCCTATTTTGACGTAATGGGCTAGTATTATGCCATATAGAGATATATATAAAAAAGATAATCGGGCCATGCCGTGCGGCCCGCGTGCTCAGCCTAGCAGCTCAAGCATGACCTAGGGGCGTGCCGCGTGCTGGGTACGACCCGTTTAGCTCGTGTCGTGCTTGACCCATGGCGGGCCGTGCCGGCGTGCTCGCGGGTCGGTCTGGTTGGCCCGGCCCATTTGGCCAACTTGGGTATGAATCGCCCAGCATCTATGACTGGACGTAGCTAATCCATTCCCCTGTACGTCAGACGTATCTGGTCACGTTCATGGACAGTGATCGATCACCTTTTAGGGTGGTTTAAGTTACTAGACGGGGTCTTATCTGGCTAGAAGTGGAAGATGGAAACTCTGTGCAAAATTCATGAAACATTGAAAACCTACAGAAGTACCATCTTCGCAAGTTCTACACTGGCCTTAGGGCGCCAACAGGATCCGTTCCCGTTGGTTGGATCCGCTCCAGCCGGCAACAACTTATCTACAAAGCAAATGACTAGGCTCAAGCATCTTGCAATGTCATGTGAATTACCATGCTAAGTTGTAGTCATGATTATGATCTGCATTGGGTAGCTATGTTCATGATCTGCATCATGCTGCATGTTGTATGAATTATGCTCACAACTAACGGATGTGTTGTGGACACACAACACAACCAAAAGTTTTCCTGCATTTTTGTTTAAAACTTTGAGGCAGTGAAATACTACATCACAGACAGACCCCGGGAAGCAGAAGGCCAACCTTGCATATCCATCTGAGTATGAACCAAATAAACAGAGATAAGTATGGCATCTCGGTTTTACGATTTTGTTTGACCTGTTTTTTCAAACCTTTTCCTGTAAATTTCCCTTGTTCGTGAAGAAGCATTTCTTAGGACTTCTGATTGCAATAACGAACACATTGCTCAGATATCCGGGAAAGCTCATATAAGTTGTGATAGTTCTAAAGATGCACGTGTACTCTAGAAAAAGTGATTTCGGTGGTCGTGGTTTAGGCAGAGATCCTAATGCACTACGGTTGAGGCACTACAAAATGGACTACAGTCTGATCGAAACAAGGCATAGGTACAAGAACTAGAAATCATCCAAAAAATAAATGGCACTTTAGGGAATGCAAGTACTACTTGAAGAATAGTTGTTCATAATTTAAAGGGTGGACCGGTGCTTACATCTGGCCACACCGTTCCACCAGATTAACGGCACCCTTTGCCTATCTTCTTTTTCTGCCCCCCGTCACAGGAAACAGGGGGCGGCCTACTACTAGATAAAAAGAAAATAAAAAGAAAAGGATGACAACGAAGCCGAAGACGACGAAGCCGGAGCAGGAGGGGAACTCAGGCTTCCCCAAAGTCGTTCTCCTTCTCCTACTGAAACAACACCTCCGCGACGTCACCCACCACGCGCTCCGCCCTGTGCTGGTCGTCCATATCGAGCTCCTCTGGTATGACTTCCACCGGGAAGTGGGGAGAAATGTGGTGGACATTGGCAAGGACACGAAGTGCCACCGCCCGCGCCGCCCGATCCACCTCTGCCTCCTGCGCCTCCTTGCAAAACTCCCTGAACCGCGCCGCCAAACGTTGGGAGAAGAACACCAGATGGTTCAACTTCCCTTGATTGGAGGCACCATAGGGGACGAACCACTGAAGACCGAGGACGTCCATGTCTTCGTTCGGCCACAGGTACACGTTGCGTAGCGACGCCACGCTCCCATAGTCGTCAGCATGGAGATTGGCAAAGAGTTGCTCCGCCTCCCGGCGGTTGAGCCACTCCATCTCTAGCCGGCCACGCAGCTCTGCGGTCTCGCTCTCTAGACGGAGAGCAATGCTGCTGAGAACCCCCCGAAGTTCATGGATCTCGGCATCCCTGGCGGCGAGGATGGCGTACGTTTTCTCCCAGTCATAGCGGCTGACCTCATGCGCCATGGTGGAAGAAGAAAAGGGGGTCACAGCGACGGCAGGAAGGGGCTCATGGGCTGGAAGGCTTGGGGGCTTGAAGGATACGGGACGATGAAGGAGAGAGGAAGAAGAATGATGTGTGTGGGGGGGAGGGGCGAGCTCGATCCTCGTCCTTTTATAGGTTGGGGGCGAGCTCGATCCTCGTCCTTTTATAGGTTGGGGGCGAGCTCGATCCTCGTCCTTTTATAGGTTGGGGGCGAGCTCGATCCCTAGCCATGAAAGCTCAGCCCCTCCTCCATGGCACCCCACCACACCAAATTCACTGTCACCCTCCTCCCTGATGACCCACAACTATAGGGGATCAATCGTAGTCCTTTCGATAAGTAAGAGTGTCGAACCCAACGAGGAGCAGAAGGAAATGACAAGTGGTTTTCAGCAAGGTATTCTCTGCAAGAACTGAAATTATTAGTAATGAGTAGTTTGATAGCAAGATAATTTGTAACAAGCAAGTAACGGTAATGGCAAATAGTATGCATCAAGGTAGCCCAATCCTTTTTTGGCAAAGGACATGCCAAAACGGTCTCTTATGATAAGCAAAGCGTTCTTGAGGGTACACGGGGATTTCATTTAGTCACTTTCTGTAACATCCCAAATTCTAAATTTTGGAATGTTATATTAAATAGATAGATTTGATTGATTGTTTGATTGGTTGTGTGAAATTGAGTGAAATTCGAAACCTTTTTGAAAGTTAAATGAGAGGGAATAAAAGGACTTTCCCAAACTTTCATTTTTGCATTTATGCTCTCCGTGAATTCAAATACTTTTTCATCACGAAACCCTAGAGAGAAGATGACATGACTTCTTCCATTATTTAAATGACAAGGGGTGTTGAAAATATTTGAATTTCATTTGGAAAATATTTCCAATTCTGAAACTTTATGCAACTCAATGATTTTCACGAGAGGAGATAAAATGACTTCTTCAAATTATATGAAATATGAGTTGGAAGTTTCAAAGGATCAAATTCAAAGTCTTTTGGAATTATTTTTCAATTTGGGTTATTTGAGTTTTATTCAAATTATTTTTCTCCAAAAACAAAATACATGGAAAATAGGGTAACATGATTCCCTACAATAGAAAATTGGAGAGAAATAAAATTGAATTCATTTTGGTATTTTTTAAAATGATTTTTGTTGGATTCTATTAGACCAGTAGCACTCTTTGAATTATCTGATTTTGTGTGTATTTTATTTAATGCTAGAAAAATGTTCATGTCGTAGAAAATCTTTTTCTGAAAATTTTGATATATTATATGCCTATATAATATTTTTATTTATTTTGCTTTTATTATTTTATTTGTCTGGAAATGTTTTTAAAAAAAACCTCCGTCGCCGAACTGGCCCGGCCCAGCTAGTCGCCAGGCCACGGCCCAGCCCAGCACCCGAGCGCACGCGCCCCGCACCGCCTACGGCTCGCTCGCCCGCTCGCAGCCCCGATCGCACGCTGCCTCGTCAGCCACCGACAGGTGGGACCCACCTGTCGGGTCCGTCCTCGACCTCGCGCCAGGAGTCCGTCTTCCCCACGCGTCGCCGGCCGTCGCCGTCTCCGACTCGAACTCCGCCCCTACCTTGCCCCCTCACCCACGCATCGCCCTCGCCCCTCCTATATATAGCCAGGCCCCGGCCTCGTTTTGCCTCTAACCGGAAGGCCCGAGACCCTCCCCACGCTCCACGCGAACTCACCGGAGTTCACGAGATGCGACGAGCTCCGCCGCCAAGCCCCGCGCCGTTCCGACGCCGAAGACGAGTGCCGCCACCACCATCGGCTTCAGCCCTGCGCGCCGCTTCTCCCCGACTCCGCGGACACGCCGGAGGACCGCCGGAGCAGCCACCCCGACGACCCCGACGCCGCTGCCATCTTCTTCGTCGTCGCCGGTGACCTCCACCACCGCGGTACACCCCGAAGCCCCCTCGGCCGTCCGATTCATTTTAGATGGCCCCGATTAGATCCATTTGTTTCTTTTTGAACCGTTAACCTCTAATTCGCGAGCGTTCATTGGTTAGGCCTCAGTAGCGAACGTTTTTCACCTAATAGGTTTCTGTAGCGAACGTTCATTATTTAGTCTTTTTCTTTTTCTTTTAATTCCGGCCAGGGACCTATCAGTGATGATTTTCTTTACAGATTAGTCCCTGTTCTTCAAACGGTCATAACTTTTCGCTCGTTTGTCCAAATCCAACGAAACCAACGCCCACTTCTTCGTTATGATCCCCTCTATCCAGTAAAACAACTTAAACATGTTTTTGAAAATTTTAAAATTTTAATTAGACCATATTTGAATTCAAACTTCATTCGATCGTAACTTGAGTTTTATAACTTCGTTTTAGTTGATTCTTTTTGCTTTTCGAAGCTCTTGACCTAAACTTTCTGATAAGGCCAAATTCACATAATTTTGGTACTGTTAGAAATTGTTTTATATTGCAAGAGCTATTTGCTTGGTTTTGATGTTTTCTGAATCGACTTCTTCGATCTTTCTGGTCTTTTGAGTGATTGTTTATGTGTGGTTACTATTGCTTGATTACGATAGATTGACCGGAGTGTGACGAGTAGAGCTATCAAGATTTTTGAGTGCGAATCATCTTCATCAACATTGCAGGCAAGTTAACACTTTGATCATATCCCCTTTCATACCCAGTTTTATTGCATTAGATCAATCCTCAAACATTGCATGATTAGGATCTAATTAAATTGTGGGATGGGAAGTAGTTGAGGTAGTACCTATTACCTGCTTATTATCAAACCCTTGGGAGTTACTTTTACGTTATGCTTACATTGCCATGCTATGCTCGTAGACGTGGATTGGGTTTTTTGAGAGTATCCATGACAGTTGTGAGATTGTTAATTAATGGTTTACTTAAGGTGGCAACTTAAACACACATCTGGGTGGATTGAGGCACCTGGGTATTCCCGGATTGCCTGTCTAGGCACCGGGGTAGACCAGGATTGCTTGCTTTTTATGGACCGCCACCCAGGCCCAAAGGGATCATGAGATTATTCATACTAGAAACTTCCATGTGCAGCCACAAGCTATTATGGGCTCTAGCATAGTTGATTAAGTCGTGCGAACTCTTACAGGGTAGACTAGCAGATGTAGGGGAAAGTAGGTGTAACGGTCTATCCATCGTAAGGTGCTAGCGCTTCTGAAAGACTATGTCTCGGTCATCCGTCTTCTCAAACACCATGTAGTGCGAGAAACCAAACGGAGGCGATCGAGTCTTGTGGGGAAAAGTGCGCAAACCTCTGCAGAGTGTATAAACTAATCATGATTAGTCGTGTCCCCGGTTATGGACGTCTTGAGTATCTAGTACTTGGATTATCACGTGAATCTCATCATGTTACTTTAAATTAATTTTGTTGGGTTTAATGATGTTACTTAATTGGGATTGAGAATGCCCATTCTCAATGTTTAACAACCACCATGATAGTTAAATAAAATTTATTCCTTTGCAGTAGGGAAAAATTGGCTTTTCGCAAAAACCTTATAACCATAGAGCTTTTCCACCAGCCAAATATGCATGTAGTGATAGCCTTTATTCATCATTCTCTATGGTGTGAATTTGCCAGTACATTCAATGTACTGACCCTTTGTGGCTGCAACGTCTCATGTTGCAGGATTATCTTACGGCGAGTAAGTGATATGTTAGGGTTACGATTTCTACACTCAACTTTGCCGTTGGTGTTGATGGGAATCCACAACCTTGTTACTTCCGCTATTTTGGATTGAGGTAATAGTATTTACGTTACTTTTACATGTGATTTACGTCTGTTATAAATCCTCGAGTACTATGTGTGTCAGCATACCGATCCAGGGATGACACTTAAGCACAGAGACTTGATCCATTCGGGTCGGGTCGCTACACTTTCATCATGTTGGTTTGATTCATGTTCGCTACTTTGATAATTTGATATGTGGGTTGACCGGTGCTTAGGTGTTGTTCTTACTTGAACAAATCTCCTACTTATGATTAACCCCCTCGCAAGCATCCACAACTATGAGAAAAGTATTAAGATAAAATCTAACTATAGCATTAAACTTTTTGATCCAAATCAGTCCCTTACGAAGCAGCACATAAACTAGGGTTTAAGCTTATGTCACTCTCACAACCCATCATCTAATAACTACTTCACAATGCATTCCCTTAGGCCCTAATAAGGTGAAGTGCCATGTAGTCAACGTTAACATGACACCACTAAGGGAATCACAACATACATACCATCAAAATGTCGAACATATATCAAATTCACACGATTACTTGCAACAAGATTTCTCACGTGACCTCAAGAACAAAAGTAACTACTCACAAATGATAATCATGCTGAAGATCAGAGGGGTATTAAATAGCATTATTGATCTGAACATATAATCTTCCACCAAATAAACCATATAGTAATTAACTACAGATGTAATCAACACTTGAGTCACCCACAAGCACCAATCTAAGGTTCCGGTAGAATTATTGAACACGAGATGAACTAGGGTTTGAGAGGATATGGTGATGTTAAATATATTGATGGAGATTGCCCTCCCCAAGATGGGAGAGTTGTTGGTGATGATGATGACGATGATTTCCCCCTTTGGGAAGGAAGTTCCCCCGGCGGAATCACTCCACCGGAGGGTAAAAGTGCTCCTGCCCAAGTTTCGCCTCGAGACGGCGGCGCTTTGTCCTGAAAGTCCTCCCCTTATTTTTTTTCTAGGTCAAAATGACTTATATATATACCAGAAGAGGGGCACCGGAGGTGGGACGAGGAGGGCACAACCCACCAGGGCGCGCCTGGGGGCCCTGGCGCGCCCAGGTGGGTTGTGCCCACCTAGTGGGCCCCCTCTGGTAGTTCTTTGCTCCAATAATTCTTATATAATCCATAAAAAACTTCGTGAAGTTTCAGCTCATTTGGAGTTGTGCAGAATAGGTGGCCAGACGCAGCTTTTTCAGGTCCAGAATTCCAGCTGCCGGTATTCTCCCTCTTTGTGTGAACCTTGCACATTATGAAAGAAAAGGCATTAGAATTACTCCATAAAGCATTATTATGCATAAAAACATCATAAATAATAGTAGGAAAACATGATGCAAAATGGACGTATCAACTCCCCCAATCTTAGACCTCGCTTGTCCTCAAGCGAAAACCGAAATCGAAAAACATGTTCACATGCTTAGAGAGAGAGGTGCCGATAAAACAAAATGAGGACATATAAGCATCATGTATATTATTATAACAACAACAAACTTTATTATAAAATATTTATCATAAACTTCTATAATATAACTTCTCACGAACAAGTAACAATTCATCACAACATCGAAGTATAAAGCATAAACTCTATTGAAAACCAACAAACTATGTTCTCAGTCAACTTTGCAACTACAATTCATCATCTTTTCAGGAAGGGTAACGTATCGGAGTGCTACCTCTTGAGCATGCGTTGGTGTTCCCTTGAAGAGGAAAGGGTGATGCAGCAAAGTAGCGTAAGTATTTCCCTCAGTTTTTGAGAACCAAGATATCAATCCAGTAGGAGACTACACACAAGTCGCCTAGTACCTGCACAAACAATCAAGAACCTTGCAACCAAAGCGACAAAGGGGTTGTCAATCCCTTCACGGCCACTTGCAAAAGTGAGATCTGATAAAGATAATAAGATAAATATTTTTGGTATTTTTGTTGTATAGATTGGAAAATAAAGACTACAAAATAGTAAACAAGATGCGATAATAAAAGAGATGCAATATAATAAGAAAGAGACCCGGGGCCATAGGTTTCACTAGTGGCTTCTCTCATGATAGAAAATATTGCGATGGGTGAACAAATTACTGCCGAGCAATTGATAAAAAAGCGCATAGTTATGAGAATATCTAGGCATGACGTCCGTGTCAAGTAGACCGAAACGATTCTGCATCTACTACTATTACTCCACACATCAACCGCTATCCAGCATGCATCTAGAGTATTAAGTTCATAAGAATAGAGTAACGCATTAGGCAAGATGACATGATGTAGAGGGATAAAATCAAGCAATATGGTATAAACCCCATCTTTTTATCCTCGATGGCAACAATACAATACGTGCCTTGCTGCCCCTACTGTCACTGGGAAAGGACACCGGAAGATTGAACCCAAAGCTAAGCACTTCTCCCATTGCAAGAAAGATCAATCTAGTAGGCTAAACTAAACCGATAACTCGAAGAGACTTGCAAAGATATCAAATCATGCATATAAGAATTCAGAGAAGAATCAAATATTTTTCATAGACAATCTTGATCATAAACCTATAATTCATCGGATCTCGGCAAACACACCGCAAAAAGGTATTACATCGAATAGATCTCCAAGAACATCGAGGAGAACTTTGTATTGAGAACCAAAGAGAGCGAAGAAGTCATCTAGCTAATAAATATGGACCCGAACGTCTGTGGTAAACTACTCACACATCATCGAAGAGGCTATGGTGTTGATGTAGAAGCCCTCCGTGATCGAATCCCCCTCCGCGGATCGCCGGAAAAGGCCCAGATGGGATCTCACGGGCACAGAAGGTTGCGGTGGTGGAAAAGTGGTTTCGTGGCTCCCATGGATGTTTTCAGGGTATAAGAGTATATATATAGGCGAAAGAAGTAGGTCGGTGGAGCTCCGTGGGGGCCATGAGGGTGGGGGCGCGCCCCCTGCCTCATGGAAGCTTCGTGGACTTCCAGATTTGTACTCCAAGTCTCCTGGGTGACGTTTGTTCCAAGAAAGATCCTCGCGAAGGTTTCGTTCCGTTTGGATTCCGTTTGATATTCCTTTTCTGCAAAACACTGAAATAGGCAAAAAAAAGCAATTTGCACTGGGCTTTCGGTTAGTAGGTTAGTCCCAAAAATAATATAAAGTGCATATTAAACCCATTAAACATCCAAAACAGATAATATAATAGCATGGAACAATAAAAAATTATAGATGCGTTGGAGACGTATCAAGCATCCCCAAGCTTAATTCCTGCTCGTCCTCGAGTAGGTAAATGATAAAAACAAATTTTTTGATGTGGAATGCTACCTAACATAATTTTCAATGTAATTTTCTTTATTGTGGCATGAATGTTCAGATCCAAAAGATTCAAGACAAAAGTTTAATATTGACATAAAAACAATAATACTTCAAGCACACTAACCAAGCAATTATGTCTTCTCAAAATAACATAGCCAAAGAAAGCTCATCCCTACAATATCATATAGTTTGGCCATGCTTCATTTTTGTCACACAAAATGCTCCCATCATGCACAACCCCGATGACAAGCCAAGCAATTATTTCATACTTTAGTATTCTCAAACTTTTTCAACTTTCACGCAATATATGAGCGCGAGCCATGGACATAGCACTATGGGTGGAATAGAATATGATGATGCAGGTTGTGTGGAGAAGACAAAAAAGGAGAAAGTCTCACAACGACGCGGCTAATCAACAGGCTATGGAGATGCCCATCAATTGATGTCAATGCGAGGAGTAGGGATTGCCATGCAACAGATGCACTAGAGCTATAAATTTATGAAAGCTCAACAAAAGAAACTAAGTGGGTGTGCATCCAACTCGCTTTCTCATGAATACCTAGGGCATTTTGAGGAAGCCCATCGTTGGATATACAAGCAAAGTTCTATAATGAAAAATTCCCACTAGTATATGGAAGTGACAAAATAGGAGACTCTCTATCATGAAGAAGATGGTGCTACTTTGAAGCACAAGTGTGGAACAAGGATAGTAACATTGTCCCTTCTTTCTTTTTCTCTCATTCATTTTTTTGGTGGGCTTCTTTGGCCTCTTTTTTATTTTTATTTTTCTAATTTTCGTCCGGAATCTCATCCCGACTTGAATCATAGTCTCCATCATCCTTTCCTCACATGGGACAATGCTTTAATAATGAAGATCATCACACTTTTATTTACTTACAACTCAAGAATTACAACTCGATACTTAGAACAAAATATGACTCTATGTGAATGCCTCCGGCGGTGTACCGGGATATGCAATGACTCAAGAGTGACATGTATGAAAAATGAATGGTGGCCTTGCCACAAATACGATGTCAACTACATGATCATGCAAGGCAATATGACAATGATGAAGCATATCATAATAAACGGAATGGTGGAAAGTTGTATGGCAATATATCTCAGAATGGCTATGGAAATGCCATAATAAGTAGGTATCGTGGCTGTTTTGAGGAAGATATAAGGAGGCCTATTGAAGGAAATATGCCTTAGAGGAAATAATAAAGTTATTATTTATTTCCTTATATCATTATAAATGTTTATTATTCATGCTAGAATTGTATTAACCAGAAACTTAGTACATGTGTGAATACATAGACAAACAGAGTGTCACTAGTTTGCCTCTACTTGACTAGCTCATTAATCAAAGATGGTTAAGTTTCCTAACCATAGACATGAGTTGTCATTTGATTAACGGGATCACGTCATTAGGAGAATGATGTGATTGACTTGACCCATTCCGTTAGCTTAGCACTTGATCGTTTAGTTTACTACTATTGCTTTCTTCATGACTTATACATCTTCCTATGACTATGAGGTTATGCAACTCCCGATTACCGAAGGAACACTTTGTGTGCTACCAAACGTCACAACGTAACTGGGTGATTATAAAGGTGCTCTACAGGTGTCTCCGATGGTACTTGTTGAGTTGGCATAGATCAAGATTAGGATTTGTCACTCTGATTGTTGGAGAGATATCTCTGGGCCCACTCGGTAATGCACATCACTATAAGCCTTGCAAGCATTGTAACTAATGAGTTAGTTGCGGGATGATGTATTACGGAACGAGTAAAGAGAATTGCTAGTAACGAGATTGAACTAGGTATTGAGATAACGACGATCGAATCTCGGACAAGTAACATACCGATGATAAAGGGAACAACATATATTGTTAAGCGGTTTAACCGATAAAGATCTTCGTAGAATATGTGGGAGCCAATATGAGCATCCAGGTTCCGCTATTGGTTATTGACCGGAGACATGTCTCGGTCATGTCTACATAGTTCTTGAACCCGTAGGGTCCGCATGCTTAAAATTCGGTGACGATCAGTATTATGAGTTTTTGTGTTTTGATGTACCGAAGGTAGTTCGGAGTCCCGGATATGATCACAGACATGATGAGGAGTCTCGAAATGGTCGAGATGTAAAGATCGATATATTGACGACTATATTCGGACACCGGAAGTGTTCCGGGTAGTTTCGGAGAAAACCGGAGTGCCGGAGGGTTACCGTGCTACCTCTTGAGCACTGCGTTGGATTTCCCCGAAGAGGAAGGGATGATGCAGCAAAGTAGCGTAAGTATTTCCCTCAGTTTTTGAGAACCAAGGTATCAATCCAGTAGGAGGCTACGCTCGAGTCCCTCGTACCTACACAAAAACAATAGCTCAACGCAACCAACGCGCTTAGGGGTTGTCAATCCCTTCACGGTCACTTACAAAACTGAGATCTGATAGAGATGATAAATAATATTTTTGGTATGTTTGATATAGAGATGCAAAGTAAAAAGTAAAAGCGAAGTAAAAGCAAAGCAATAATAAAGTGATGGAGATTGATATGATGAGAAAGAGACCTGGGGGCCATAGGTTTCACTAGTGGCTTCTCTCAAGAGCATAAGTGTTCTACGGTGGGTGAACAAATTACTGTTGAGCAATTGACAAAATTGAGCATAGTTATGAGAATATCTAGGTATGATCATGTATATAGGCATCACGTCCGAGACAAGTAGACCGAAACGATTCTACATCTACTACTATTACTCCACTTATCGACCGCTATCCAGCATGCATCTAGAGTATTGAGTTAAAAACAGAGTAGCGCCTTAAGCAAGATGACATGATGTAGAGGGATAATTTCATGCAATATGATAAAAAACCATCTTGTTATCCTCGATGGCAACAATACAATACGTGCCTTGCTGCCCCTTCTGTCACTGGGAAAGGACACCGCAAGATTGAACCCAAAGCTAAGCACTTCTCCCATGGCAAGAACAACCAATCTAGTAGGCCAAACCAAACTGATAATTCGAAGAGACTTGCAAAGATAACCAATCATACATAAAAGAATTCAGAGAAGATTCAAATATTATTCATAGATAGACTTGATCATAAACCCACAATTCATCGGTCTCAACAAACACACTGCAAAAAGAAGATTACATCGAATAGATCTCCACAAGAGAGGGGGAGAACATTGTATTGAGATCCAAAAAGAGAGAAGAAGCCATCTAGCTAGTAGCTATGGACCCGTAGGTCTGAAGTAAACTACCCACACTTCATCGGAGGGGCTTGGATGATGATGTAGAAGCCATCCGTGATCGATGCCCCCTCCAGCGGAGCTCCGGAACAGGCCCTAAGATGGGATCTCGTGGATACAGAAAGTTGCGGAGGTGGAATTAGGTTTTTGGCTCTGTCCTCGATCGTTTGGCGTACGTGGATATATATATAGGAGGAATAAGTACGTCGGTGGAGCTTCGAGGGGCCCACGAGGCAGGGGGCGCGCCCTAGGGGGGGCGCCCCTACCCTCGTGACCACCTCGTGGCTTCCTTGACGGAGGGTCCAAGTCTCCTGGATCTTATCTGATGAGAAAATCACGTTTCCGAAGGTTTCATTCCGTTTGGACTCCGTTTGATATTCCTTTTCTTCGAAACCCTAAAACAGGCAAAAACAGCAATTCTGGGTTGGGCCTCCGGTTAATAGGTTAGTCCCAAAAATAATATAAAAGTGGAAAATAAAGTCCAATAATGTCTAAAACAGTAGATAATATAGCATGGAGCAATCAAAAATTATAGATACGTTGGAGACGTATCAAGCATCCCCAAGCTTAATTCCTGCTCGTCCTCGAGTAGGTAAATGATAAAAATAGAATTTTCGATGCGGAGTGCTACTTGGCATAATTTTAATGTAATTCTTAATTGTGGTATGAATATTCAGATCCGAAAGATTCAAGACAAAAGTTCATATTGACATAAAAATGATAATACTTCAAGCATACTAACTAAGCAATTATGTCTTCCCAAAATAACATGGCCAAAGAAAGTTCATCCCTACAAAATCATATAGTTTAGTCATGTTTCATTTTCGTCACACAAGAATGCTATCATCATGCACAACCCCGATGACAAGCCAAGCAATTGTTTCATACTTTAGTAATCTCAAACCTATAAACTTTCACGCAATATGTGAGCGCGAGCCATGGACATAGCAGCATGGGTGGAATAGAATATAATGAAGGGGGGTTATGTGGAGAAGACAAAAAAGGAGAAAGTCTCACATCAACGAGGCTAATCAATGGGCTATGGAGATGCCCACCGATTGATGTTAATGCAAGGAGTAGGGATTGCCATGCAACGGATGCACTAGAGCTATAAATGTATGAAAGCTCAACAAAAGAAACTAGTGGGTGTGCATCCAACTTGCTTGCTCACGAAGACCTAGGGCACTTGAGGAGGCCCATTGTTGGAATATACAAGCCATGTTAGATAATGAAAAATTCCCACTAGTATATGAAAGTGATAACATGAGAGACTCTCTACTATGAAGATCATGGTGCTACTTTGAAGCACAAGTGTGGTAAAAGGATAGTAACATTGTCCCTTCTCTCTTTTTCTCTCTTTTTTTGGGTCTTCTCTCTTTTTTATGGCCTTTCTCTTTTTCTCTCACTTGGGACAATGCTCTAATAATGATGATCATCACACTTCTATTATTTACAACTCAATGATTACAACTTGATACTAGAACAAAGATGACTCTATGTGAAGGCCTCCGGCGGTGTACCAGGATATGCAATGAACCAAGAGTGACATGTATGAAAGAATTATGAATGGTGGCTTTGCCACAAATACTATGTCAACTACATGATCATGCTAAGCAATATGACAATGATGAATGTGTCATGATGAACGGAATGATGGAAAGTTGCATGGCAATATATCTCGGAATGGCTATGGAAATGCCATAATAGGTAGGTATGGTGGCTGTTTTGAGGAAGATATAAGGAGGTTTATGTGTGAAAGAGCGTATCATATCACGGGGTTTGGATGCACCGGCGAAGTTTGCGCCAACTCTCAATGTGAGAAAGGGCAATGCACGGTACCGAAGAGGCTAGCAAGGATGGAAGGGTGAGAGTGCGTATAATCCATGGACTCAACATTAGTCATAAAGAACTCACATACTTATTGCAAAAATCTACAAGTCATCAAAAACCTCGGCACTAAGCGCATGCTCCTAGGGGGATAGATTGGTAGGAAAAGACCATCGCTCGTCCCCGACCGCCACTCATAAGGAAGACAATCAAATAACACCTCATGTTTCAAATTTGTTGCATAACGTTTACCATACATGCATGCTACGGGACTTGCAAACCTCAACACAAGTATTTCTCAATTTCACAACTACTCAACTAGCATGACTTTGATATTATTACCTCCATATCTCAAAACAATCATCAAGCTCAAACTTTTCTTAGTATTCAACACACTCATAAGAAAGTTTTATTATTAATCTTGCATACCAAGCATATTAGGATTTTAAGCAAATTACCATGCTATTAAGACTCTCAAAATAATCTAAGTGAAGCATGAGAGAACAATAGTTTCTATAAAACAAATCCACCACCGTGCTGTAAAAGATATAAGTGAAGCACTAGAGCAAAACTATAAAGCTCAAAAGATGTAAGTGAAGCACAGAGAGTATTCTATCAAATTCCAAATCATGTATGGCTCTCTCAAAAGGTGTGTACAGCAAGGATGGTTGTGGTAAACTAATAAGCAAAGATTCAAATCATAAAATACGCTCCAAGCAAAACACATATCATGTGGTGAATAAAAATATAGCTCCAAGTAAAGTTACCGATAGAAGTAGACGAAAAAGGGGATGCCTTCCGGGGTATCCCCAAGCTTTGGCTTTTAAGTGTCCTTAGATTATCTTGGGGGTGACATGGGCATCCCCAAGCTTAGGCTCTTGCCACACGTTGTTCCATAATCCATCAAATCTTTACCCAAAACTTGAAAACTTCACAACACAAAACTTAAAGTAGAAAACTCGTGAGCTCCGTTAGCGAAAGAAAACAAAAACCACTTCAAGGTACTGTAATGAACTCATTATTTATTTATGTGGGTGTTAAACCTACTGTATTCCAACTTATCTATGGATTATAAACTATTTTACTAGCCATAGATTCATCAAAATAAGCAAACAACACACGAAAAACAGAATCTGTCAAAAACAGAACAATGTGTAGTAATCTGTAGCTAGCGCAAGATCTGGAACCCCAAAAATTCTAAAATAAATTTCTGGACGTGAGGAATTTATCTATTAATCATCTGAAAAAATAATTAACTAAATATCACTATCCAAATAAAAATGACAGCAGTTCCCGTGAGCGCTAAAGTTTCTGTTTTTTACAGCAAGTTCAATCAAGACTTTCCCCAAGTCTTCCCAGCGGTTCTACTTGGCACAAACACTAATTAAACACAAAAACACAACCAAAACATAGGCTAAATAATTTATTTATTACTAAACAGGAGCAAAAAGCAAGGAATAAAAATAAAATTGGGTTGCCTCCCAACAAGCGCTATTGTTTAACGCCCCTAGCTAGGCATAACAAACAAGAATAGATCTAGGTATTGCCATCTTTGGTAGGCAATCCATAAGTGGATCTCATGATAGATTCATATGGTAATTTTATTTTCTTTCTAGGAAAGTGTTCCATGCCCTTTTTTAGTGGAAATTGAAATCTAATATTCCCTTCCTTCATATCAATAATTGCACCAACCGTTCTAAGGAAGGGTCTACCAAGAATAATAGGGGAAGAAGGATTGCAATCTATATCAAGAATGATAAAACCTACGGGCACATAATTCCTATTTGAAACAATAAGAACATCATTAATTCTTACCATAGGTTTCTTAATAGTGGAATCCGCAAGATGCAAGTTTAGAGAGCAATCATCAAAATCACGGAAATCTAGTAAATCACACAAAGTTTTGGCAATAGTAGAGACACTAGCACCCAAATCACACAAAGCATAAAACTCATAATTTTTAATTTTAATCTTAATAGTTGGTTCCCACTCATGATAAAGTTTTCTAGGGATAGAAACTTCCAATTCAAGTTTTTCTTCATAAGATTGCATCAAGGCATCAACGATATGTTTAGTAAACGCTTTATTTTGACTATAAGCGTGAGGAGATTTTAGCACGGAATGCAACAAGGAAATACAATCAATCAAAGAGCAATTTTCATAGTTAAACTCCTTGAAATCCATAATAGTGGGTTTAGCAACATCTAGGGTTTTAATTTCTTCAATCCCACTTTTATCAAATTTAGCATCAAGATCAGCAAATTCCGAATTCTTAGAACGCCTTCTAGGTAAAGGTGGATCATATTCAGTCCCATCATTATCAAGATTCATATTGCAAAACAAAGATTTAATAGGGGACACATCAATAACTTTTAGATCTTCATCATTATTTTCATAGGAACTGGAAGAACACGCTTTTATAAAGGCATCTTTCTTAGCACGCATCCTAGAGGTTCTTTCTTTGCACTCGTCAATGGAAATATTCATGGCTTTGAGAGACTCATTGATATCATGCTTAGGTGGAATAGATCTAAGTTTCAAAGAATCAACATCAAGAGCAATTCTATCAATGTTCCTAGCCAAATCATCAATCTTAAGCAATTTTTCTTCTATCATAGCATATTAGATTCAAAATCAGAGGGCATCTTATTATAATTTCCATAAGAATTGTTGTAGGAATTACCATAATTATTAGAGGGATTACTAGGATAAGGCCTAGGATTGAAATTTCCTTTGTACGCGTTGTTACCAAAATTGTTCCTACCAACAAAATTCACATCCATAGATTCATTATTATTCTCAATCAAAGTAGAAAAGAGCACATCATTAGGATCAGAAGAAACACTCTTATTAGCAAATAATTTCATAAGTTCATCCATCTTTCCACTCAAAACATTAATTTCTTCTATCGCATGCACCTTTTTAGTAGATCTTTCAGTATGCCATTGAGAATAATTAACCATAATATTATCTAGGAGTTTAGTAGCTTCTCCTAAAGTGATTTCCATAAAAGTGCCTCCCGCGGTCGAATCTAAAAGATTTCTAGAAGCAAAATTCAATCCGGCATAAAAAATTTGTATAATCATCCACAAATTCAAACCATGAGTAGGGCAATTACGTATCATTAATTTCATTCTCTCCCAAGCTTGTGCAACATGTTCATGATCAAGTTGTTTAAAATTCATAATATCGTTTCTAAGAGAGATGATCTTAGAGGGAGGAAAATACTTAGAGATAAAAGCATCTTTGCACTTGTTCCATGAATCAATACTATTTTTAGGCAAAGATGAAAACCAAGCTTTAGCACGATCTCTAAGCGAAAAAGGAAATAGCTTCAATTTAACAATATCATTATCGACATCTTTCTTCTTTTGCATGTCACACAAATCAACGAAGCTATTAAGATGTGTAGCGGCATCTTCACTAGGAAGGCCGGAGAACGGATCTTTCATGACAAGATTCAACAAGGCAGTATTAATTTCACAAGATTCAGCATCGGTAAGAGGAGCAATCGGAGTGCTAAGGAAATCATTATTGTTGGTATTGGTGAAGTCACACGATTTAGTATTATCTTGAGCCATCGCGACAAACAAGCAAACTAACACATGAGCAAACAAAAAGCAAACGGGCAAAAAGGCAAACGGAGAAAGAGAGGGAGGATAGAGAGAGAGGGCGAATAAAACGACAAGGGTGAATTGGGGGGAGAGGAAAACGAGAGGCAAATGTCAAATAATGTAATACGGGAGATAGGGATTGTGATGGGTACTTGGTATGTTGACTTTTGCGCAAACTCCCCGGCAACGGCGCCAGAAATTCTTCTTGCTACCTCTTGAGCACTGCGTTGGATTTCCCCGAAGAGGAAGGGATGATGCAGCAAAGTAGCGTAAGTATTTCCCTCAGTTTTTGAGAACCAAGGTATCAATCCAGTAGGAGGCTACGCTCGAGTCCCTCGCACCTACACAAAAACAATAGCTCAACGCAACCAACGCGCTTAGGGGTTGTCAATCCCTTCACGGTCACTTACGAAAGTGACATCTGATAGAGATGATAAATAATATTTTTGGTATTTTTGATATAGAGATGCAAAGTAAAAAGTAAAATCAAAGGAAAAGCAAAGCAATAATAAAGTGATGGAGATTGATATGATGAGAAAGAGACCCGGGGGCCATAGGTTTCACTAGTGGCATCTCTCAAGAGCATAAGTATTCTACGGTGGGTGAACAAATTACTGTTGAGCAATTGACAGAATTGAGCATAGTTATGAGAATATCTAGGTATGATCATGTATATAGCATCACGTCCGAGACAAGTAGACCGAAACGATTCTGCATCTACTACTATTACTCCACTCATCGACCGCTATCCAGCATGCATCTAGAGTATTAAGTTAAAAACAGAGTAGCGCCTTAAGCAAGATGACATGATGTAGAGGGATAATTTCATGCAATATGATAAAAAAAACCATCTTGTTATCCTCGATGGCAACAATACAATACGTGCCTTGCTGCCCCTTCTGTCACTGGGAAAGGACACTGCAAGATTGAACCCAAAGCTAAGCACTTCTCCCATGGCCAGAACAACCAATCTAGTACGCCAAACCAAACTGATAATTTGAAGAGACTTTCAAAGATAACAATCATACATAAAAGAATTCAGAGAAGATTCAAATATTATTCATAGATAGACTTGATCATAAACCCACAATTCATCGGTCTCAACAAACACACCGCAAAAAGAAGATTACATCGAATAGATCTCCACAAGAGAGGGGGAGAACATTGTATTGAGATCCAAAAAGAGAGAAGAAGCCATCTAGCTACTAGATATGGACCCGTAGGTCTGAAGTAAACTACTCACACTTCATCGAAGGGGCTTGGATGATGATGTAGTAGCCCTCCGTGATCGATGCCCCCTCCGGCAAAGCTCTAGAACAGACCCCAAGATGGGATCTCGTGGATACAGAAAGTTGCGGCGGTGGAATTAGGTTTTTGGCTCTGTCCCCGATCGTTTGGGGGTACATGGATATATATATAGGAGGAAGAAGTACGTCGGTGAAGCTTCGAGGGGCCCATGAGGCAGGAGGGCGCGCCCTAGGGGGGCGCCCCCTACCCTCGTGACCACCTCGTGGCTTCCTTGACGGAGGGTCCAAGTCTCCTGGATCTTATCTAATGAGAAAATTACGTTTCCGAAGGTTTCATTCCGTTTAGACTCCGTTTGACATTCCTTTTCTTCGAAACCCTAAAACAGGCAAAAAAACAACAATTCTGGGCTGGGCCTCCGGTTAATAGGTTAGTCCCAAAAATAATATAAAAGTGGAAAATAAAGCCCAATAATGTCTAAAACAGTAGATAATATAGCATGGAGCAATCAAAAATTATAGATACGTTGGAGACGTATCATACCGGAACCCCCCTCGGGAGAAATAGTGGGCCTTATGGGCCTTAGTGGAGAGAGAGAGGGCTGGCATAGGGCAGGTCATGCGTCCCTGCCCCTCTGGTCCGAATTGGACTAGGAGAGGGGGGGCGGCGCCCCCATTCCTTCTCCCTCCCCCTTCCTTTCCCCCTCCTAGTAGGAGTAGGAAAGAGGGGAGTCCTACTCCTACTAGGAGGAGGACTCCTCCTCCCGGCGCGCCTACAGGGGCCGGCCGGCCTCCCCCTTGCTCCTTTATATACGGGGGCAGGGGGCACCGCTGTACACACAAGTTGATCTGTTGATCTCTCCCAGCCGTGTGCGGTGCCCCCGTCCACTATAATCCACCTCGATCATATCATAGCGATGCTTAGGCGAAGCCCTGCATTGGTAGCATCATCATCACCGTCATCACGCCGTCGTGCTGACGAAAATCTCCCGTGAAGCTCTGCTGGATAGGAGTTCGTGGGACATCATCGAGTTGAACGTGTGCTGAACTCGGAGGTGCCGTGCGTCCGGTACTTGGATCGGTCGGATCGTGTACGACTACATCAACCGCGTTGTGCTAACGCTTCCGCTTTCGGTCTACGAGGGTACGTGGACACACTCTCCCCTCTCGTTGCTATGCACCACCATGATCATGTGTGTGCGTTGGAAAATTTTGAAATTACTGCGTTCCCCAACAGTGGCATCCGAACCAGGTTTATGCGTAGATGTTATATGCACGAGTAAAACACAAGTGAGTTGTGGACGATACAAGTCATACTACTTACCAGCATGTCACACTATGGTTCGGCGGTATGGTTGGATGAAGCGGCCCGGACCGACATTATGCGTACGCTTACGCGAGACTGGTTCTAGCGACGTGCTTTGCACACAGGTGGCTGGCGGGTGTCAGTTTCTCCAACTTTAGTTGAATCGAGTGTGGCTATGCCCGGTCCTTGAGAAGGTTAAAACAGCACCAACTTGACAAACTATCATTGTGGTTTTGATGCGTAGGTAAGAACGGTTCTTGCTCAGCCCGTAGCGGCCACGTAAAACTTGCAACAACAAAGTAGAGGACGTCTAACTTGTTTTTGCAGGGCATGTTGTGATGTGATATGGTCAAGGCATGATATAAATTGTTGTATGAGATGATCATGTTTTCTTAAAGTTATTGGCAACTGGCAGAAGCCTTATGGTTGTCTCTATATTGCATAAGATGCAAGTGCCATGTAATTGCTTTACTTTATCGCTATGCGATAGCAATAGTTGCAAAAGCAATAGTTGGCGAGACGACCATGTGACGACACATTGATAGAGATCAAGATGATGGAGATCATGGTGTCACGCCGGTGACGATAGAGATCATGACGGTACTTTGGAGATGGAGATCAAAGGCGCAAGATGATCATGGCCATATCATGTCACATATTTTGATTACATGTGATGTTTATCCTTTATGCATCTTATTTTGCTTAGTTCGGCGGTAGCATTATAAGATGATCTCTCACTAAATTTCAAGGTATAAGTGTTCTCCCTGAGTATGCACCGTTGCGACAGTTCGTCGTGCCGAGACACCATGTGATGATCGAGTGTGATAACCTCTACGTTCACATACAACGGGTGCAAGCCAGTTTTGCACACGCGAAATACTCAGGTTAAACTTGACGAACCTAGAATATGCAAATATGGCCTCGGGACACTGGAGACCGAAAGGTCGAGCGTGAATCATATAGTAGATATGATCAACATAGTGATGTTCACCATTGAAAACTACCCATCTCACGTGATGATCGGACATGGTTTAGTTGATTTGGATCACGTGATCACTTAGATGATTAGAGGGATGTCTATCTAAGTGGGAGTTCATTAATAATTTGATTAATTGAACTTTAATTTATCATGAACTTAGTCCTGATAGTATTTGCATAACTATGTTGTAGATCAATAGCTCGCGATGTAGCTCCCCATTTATTTTGATATGTTCCTAGAGAAAAACTATGTTGAAAGATGTTAGTAGCAATGATGCGGATTGGATCTGTGATCTGAGGATTATCCTCATTGCTGCACAGAAGAATTATGTCCTTGATGCACCGCTAGGTGATAGACCGATTGCAGGAGCAGATGCAGACGTTATGAACATTTGGCGAGCTCGATATGATGACTACTTGATAGTTTAGTGCACCATGCTTTACGGCTTAGAATCGGGGCTTCAAAGACGTTTTGAACTCCACGGAGCATATGAGATGTTCCAAGAGTTGAAATTAGTATTTCAAACTCATGCCCATGTCGAAAGGTATGAGACCTTTGGCAAGCACTTTGACTATAAGATGGAGGAGAATAGCTCAGCTAGTGAGCATGTGCTCAGAATGTCTGAGTACTACAATCACTTGAATCAAGTGGGAGTTAATCTTCCAGATAAGATAGTGATTGACAGAATTCTCTAGTCACTATCACCAAGTTACTGGAACTTCGTGATGAACTATAATATGCAAGGGATAACGAAAACGATTCCCAAGCTCTCCGTGATGCTGAAATCGACGAAGGTAGAAATCAAGAAAAGCATCAAGTGTTGATGGTTGACAAGACCACTAGTTTCAAGAAAAGGGCAAAGGGAAGAAGGGGAACTTCAAGAAGAATGGCAAGCAAGTTTCTGCTCAAGTGAAGAAACCCAAGTCTAGACCTAAGCCTGAGACTAAGTGCTTCTACTGCAAAGGGACTGGTCACTGGAAGCAAAACCGCCCCAAGTATTTGGCGGATAAGAAGGATGGCAAAGTAAACAAAGGTATATTTGATATACATGTTATTGATGTGTACTTTACTAGTGTTTATAGCAACCCCTCAGTATTTGATACTAGTTCAGTTGCTGAGATTAGTAACTCAAAACGGGAGTTGCAGAATGAACAGAGACTAGTTAAGGGTGAAGTGACGATGTGTGTTGGAAGTGGTTCCAAAATTGATATGATCATCATCGCACACTCCGTATACTTTCGGGATTAGTGTTGAACCTAAATAAATGTTATTTGGTGTTTGCATTAAGCAGGAATATGATTTGATCATGTTTATTGCAATACGGTTATTCATTTAAATTCAAAGAATAATTGTTGTTTTGTGTACATGAATAAAACCTTCAATGGTCATACACCCAAGGTGAATGGTTTATTGAATCTCTATCGTAGTGATACACATATTCATAATATTGAAGCCAAAAGATGCAAAGTTAATAATGATAGTGCAACTTATTTGTGGCACTGCCGTTTAGGTCATATTGGTGTAAAGCGCATGAAGAAAATCCATGTTGATGGGCTTTTGGAATCACTTGATGCTTGCAAACCATGCCTCACGGGCAAGATGACTAAGACTCCGTTCTCCGGAATAATGGAGCGAGCAACAGACTTGTTGGAAATAATACATACTGATGTATGCAGTCCGATGAGTGTTGAGGCTCGCGGCAGGTATCGTTATTTTCTGACTTTCACAGATTGAGTAAGATATGGGTATATCTGCTTGATGAAACATAAATCTGAAACATTTGAAAAGTTCAAATAATTTCAGAGTGAAGTGGAAAATCATCGTAACAAGAAAATAAAATTTCTACGATCTGATCATGGAGGAGAATATTTGAGTTACGAGTTTGGTCTTCATTTGAAACAATGCGGAATAGTTTCGCAACTCACGCCACCTGGAACACCAAAGCATAATGGTGTGTCCGAACATCGTAACCGTAATTTATTAGATATGGTGCAATCTATGATGTCTCTTACCGATTTACCACTATCATTTTGGGGTTATGCATTAGAGACAGCTGCATTCACATTAAATAGGGCACCATCTAAATCCGTTGAGGCGACGCCATATGAACTGTGGTTTGGCAAGAAACCAAAGTTGCCGTTTCTTAAAGTTTGGGGTTGCGATGCTTATGTGAAAAAGTTTCATCCTGGTAAGCTCAAACCTAAATCGGAGAAATGTGTGTTCATAGGATGCCAAAGGAGACAGTTGGGTACACCTTGTATCACAGATCCGAAGGCAAGACATTCGTTGCTAAGAATGGATCCTTTCTAGAGAAAGGGTTTCTCTCGAAAGAAGTGAGTGGGAGGAATGTAGAACTTGATGAGGTAATTGTACCTTCTCCCGAATTGGAAAGTAGTTCATCACAGAAATTAGTTCTAGTGATCTCTACTCCAATTAGTGAGGAAGCTAATGATGATGATCATGAAACTTCAGATCAAGTTACTACCGAACCTCATAGGACAACCAGAGTATGGTCCGCACCAGAGCGGTACAGTAATCCTTTCTGGAAGTCATGTTACTAGACCATGACGAACCTACGAACTATGAGGAAGCGATGATGAGCCCAGATTCCACGAAATGGCTTGAGGCCATGAAATCTGAGATGGGATCCATGTATGAGAACAAATTATGGACTTTGATTGACTTGCCCGATGATCGGTGAGTCATTAAGAATAAATGGATCTTCAAGAGGAAGACGGACGCTGATATTAGTGTTACTATCTACAAAGCTCAAATTGTCGCAAACTGTTTTCGACAAGTTCAAGGTATTGACTACGTTGAGATTTTCTCACTCGTATCGATGCTTAAAAGTTTGTCCGAATCATGTTAGTAGTTGCTGCATTTTATGAAATCTGGCAAATGGATGTCAAAACTGTATTCCTTAATGGATTTCTTAAAGAAGAGTTGTATATGATGCAACCGGAAGGTTTTGTCGATCCTAAAGGTGCTAACAAAGTGAGCAACCTCCAGCGATCCATCTATGGACTGGTGCAAGCATCTCGGAGTTGGAATATATGCTTTGATAAAGCAGTCAAAGCATATGGGTTTATACAGACTTGCGGTGAAGCCTGTATTTACAAGAAAGTGAGTGGGAGCACTACAACATTTCTGATAAGTATATGTGAATGACATATTGTTGATCAGAAATAATGTAGAATTTTCTAGAAAGCATAAAGGAGTGTTTGAAAAGAATTTTTCAAAGAAAGACCTCGATGAAGCTGCTTACACATTAAGCATCAAGATCTATAGAGATAGATCAAGACGCTTGATAAGTTTTTTGAGTACATACCTTGACAAGATTTTGAAGTAGTTCAAAATGGAACAGTCAAAGAAGGAGTTCTTGCCTGTGTTGCAAGGTGTGAAGTTGAGACTCAAAACTCGACCACAGCAGAAAATAGAAAGAGAATGAAAAGTCATTCCCTATGCCTCAGTCATAGGTTCTATAAAGTATGATATGCTGTTTACCAGTCCTATTGTATACCTTAGCATCTTTCTGGAAAGGGAGTACAACAGTGATCTAGGAGTAGATCACTGGACAGTGGTCAAAATTATCCTTAGAGGACTAAGGAAATATTTCTCGGTTATGGAGGTGATAAAAGAGTCCGTCATAAAGAGTTACGTTGATGCAAGCTTTTTACATCGATCTAGATGACTCTAAGTCTTGATCTGGATACATATTGAAAGTGGGAGCAATTAGCTAGAGTAGCTCAGTGCAGAACATTGTAGACATAGAAATTTGCGAAATACATACAAATCTGAATGTTGCAGACCCATAGGCTAAACTTCTCTCACAAGCAAAACATGATCACTCTTTGGGTGTTAATCACATAGCGATGTGAATTAGATTATTGACTCTAGTAAACCCTTTGGGTATTAGTCACATGGAGATGTGAACTAATCACATAAAGATGAGAACTAGATTATTAACTCTAGTGCAAGTGGGAGACTGAAGGAAATATGCCGTAGAGGCAATAATAAATTTATTATTTATTTCCTTATATCATGATAAATGTTTATTATTCATGCTAGAATTGTATTAACCCGAAACTTAGTACATGTGTGAATACATAGACAAACAGAGTGTCACTAGTTTGCCTCTACTTGACTAGCTCATTAATCAAAGACGGTTAAGTTTCCAAACCATAGACATGAGTTGTCATTTGATTAACAGGATCACATCATTAGGAGAATGATGTGATTGACTTGACCCATTCCATTAGCTTAGCACTTGATCGTTTAGTTTACTACTATTGCTTTCTTCATGACTTATACATGTTCCTATGACTATGAGGTTATGCAACTCCCGATTACCGGAGGAACACTTTCTGTGCTACCAAACTTCACAACGTAACTGGGTGATTATAAAGGTGCTCTACAGGTGTCTCCAATGGTACTTGTTGAGTTGGCATAGATCAAGATTAGGATTTGTCACTCCAATTGTCGGAGAGGTATCTCTGGGCCCACTCGGCAATGCACATCACTATAAGCCTTGCAAGCATTGTAACTAATGAGTTAGTTGCGGGATGATGTATTACGGAACGAGTAAAGAGACTTGCCAGTAATGATATTGAACTAGGTATTGATATACTGACGATCGAATCTCGGACAAGTAACATACCGATGACAAAGGGAACAACATATCTTGTTATGCGGTTTGACCGATAAAGATCTTCGTAGAATATGTGGGAGCCAATATGAGCATCTAGGTTACGCTATTGGTTATTGACCGGAGATGTGTCTCGGTCATGTCTACATAGTTCTCGAACCCGTAGGGCCCGCACGCTTAAAGTTCGGTGACGATCGGTATTATGAGTTTTTGTGTTTTGATGTACCGAAGGTAGTTCAGAGTCCCGGATATGATCACGAACATTACGAGGAGTCTCGAAATGGTCAAGATGTAAAGATCGATATATTGGACGACTATATTCAGACACGGGAAGTGTTCCGGGTAGTTTCAGAGAAAACCGGAGTGCCGCAGGGTTATCGGAACCCCCCCGAGAGAAATAGTGGGCCTTATGGGCCTTAGTGGAGAGAGAGAGGGCTGGCCTAGGGCAGGTCGCGCGCCCCTCCCCCTCTGGTCCGAATTGGACTAGGAGAGGGGGGGGGGCGCCCCCATTCCTTCTCCCTCCCCCCTTCCTTCCCCCCTCCTAGTAGGAGTAGGAAAGAGGGGAGTCCTACTCCTCCTAGGAGGAGGACTCCTCCTGGCGCGCCTACAGGGGCCGGCCGGCCTCCCCCCTTGCTCCTTTATATACTGGGGCAGGGGGCACCACTGTACACACAAGTTGATCTGTTGATCTCTCCCAGCCGTGTGCGGTGCCCCCCTCCACCATAATCCACCTCGATCATATCCTAGCGGTGCTTAAGCGAAGCCCTGCGTCGGTAGCATCATCATCACCATCATCACGCCATCGTGTTGACGAAACTCTCCCATGAAGCTCTGCTGGATCAGAGTTCGTGGGACGTCATCGAGCTGAACGTGGGCTGAACTCGAAGCCGCCGTGCGTTCGATACTTGGATCGGTCGGATTGTGAATACGTATGACTACATCAACCATGTTGTGCTAATGCTTCCGCTTTCGGTCTACGAGGGTACGTGGACACACTCTCCCCTCTCGTTGCTATGCATCACCATGATCCTGTGTGTGTAGGAAATTTTTGAAATTATTGATTTCCCCAACACTTATGTGTGATAGACTATATCATATCACGGGGTTTGGATGCACCGGCGAAGTTTGCACCAACTCTCGACGTGACAAAGGGCAATGCACGGTACCGAATAGGCTAGCAATGATGGAAGGGTGAGAGTGCGTATAATCCATGGACTCAACATTAGTCATAAAGAACTCACATACTTATTGCAAAAATCTACAAGTCATCAAACCCAAAGCACTACGTGCATGCTCCTAGGGGGATAGATTGTTAGGAAAAGACCATTGCTCGTCCCCGACCACCACTCATAAGGAAAGCAATCAAAGAACACCTCATGCTTCAAAATTGTCACACAACGGTTACCATACGTGCATGCTACGGGACTTGCCAACCTCAACACAAGTATTTCTCAATTTCACAATTACTCAACTAGCACAACTCTAATATTACCATCTTTATATCTCAAAACAATTATCAAGTATTAACCTATTCAATACACTTTATGAAAGTTTTTATTATACCCATCTTGGATGCCTATCATACTAGGACTAATTTTATAGCCAAAGTAAATTACCATGCTGTTCTAAGAGACTCTCAAAATAATATAAGTGAAGCATGAGAGATCAATAATTTCTATAAAATAAAACCACCACCGTGCTCTACAAAGATATAAGTGAAGCACTAGAGCAAAATTATATAGCTCAAAAGATATAAGTGAAGCACATAGAGTATTCTAATAAATTCCAATTCATGTGTGTCTCTCCAAAAGGTGTGTACAGAAAGGATGATTGTGGTAAACTAAAAATCAAAGACTCAAATCATACAAGACGCTCCAAGCAAAACACATATCATGTGGTGAATAAAAATATAGCCTCAAATAAAGTTACCGATAGACGAAGACGAAAGAGGGGATGCCTCCCGAGGCATCCCCAAGCTTAGGCTTTTGGTTGTCCTTGGATTTTACGTTGGGATGCCTTGGGCATCCCCAAGCTTAGGCTCTTGCCACTCCATGTTCCAAAATCCATCAAATCTTTACCCAAAAACTTGAAAACTTCACAACACAAAACTCAACAGAAAATCTCATGAGCTCCGTTAGTATAAGAAAACAAACCACCACTTTAAGGTACCGTAATGAACTCATTCTTTATTTATATTGGTGTTAAACCTACTGTATTACAACTCTCTATGGTTCATATCCCCCGATACTAGCCATAGATTCATCAAAATAAGCAAACAACACACGAAAAATAGAATCTGTCAAAAACAGAACAGTCTGTAGCTATCTGAAGGTTTCGAATACTTCTGTAACTCCAAAAATTCTGAAAAATTAGGAAGCCCTAAATAATTTGTATATTGATCTACTGTAGTTGGAATTGGTATTTTATCGCTCTCTGGTAAAAAATGAAAATTATACTCGTGAGCGCATACTTTCTAGTTTTTCAGCAAGATCAAACAACAATCATCCAAGAAGATCCTAAAGGCTTTACTTGGCACAAACACTAAATTAAACTTAAAAACACAATCATAACATAGGATAGATGATTTATTTATTACTAAATAGGAACAAAAATTAAGTAACAACAATAAAATTGGGTTGCCTCCCAACAAGCGCTATCGTTTAACGCCCCTAGCTAGGCATAAAAGCAAGAATAGATTTAGGTATTATCATCTTTGGTATGCAATCCATATGTGGCTCTCATAATAGATTCATAAGGTAATCTAATTTTCTTTCTAGGAAAGTGTTCCATACATTTCCTTAGCGGAAATTGGAATCTAATATTTTCTTCTTTCATGTCAATAATTGCACTAATCGTTCTAAGTAAGGTCTACCAAGAATAATAGGACATGTAGGATTGCAATCTATATCAAGAACAATGAAATCTACGGGCACATAATTCCTATTTGCAATAATAAGAACATCATTAATTCTTCCCATAGGTTTCTTAATGGTAGAATCCGCAAGGTGCAAATTTAAAGAACAATCATCAAATTCACGGAAACCTAGCACATCACACAAAGTGTTTGGAATTGTGGAAACACTAGCACCCAAATCACATAAAGCATAGCATTCATAATATTTAATCTTAATTTTAATAGTAGGTTACCACTCATCATAAAGTTTTCTAGGGATAGAGACTTCTAGTTCAAGCTTTTCTTCATAAGATTGCATTAAAGCATCAACGATATGTTTAGTAAAGGCCTCATTTTGATCATAAGCATGAGGAAAATTTAACATGGATTGCAACAAGGAAATACTATCTATCAAAGAGCAATATCATAATTAAATTCGTTGAAATCCAAAATGGTGGGTTCATTGCTATGTAAAGTTTTGACCTCTTCAATCTCATTTTTATCAACTTTTGCATCAACATCTAAAAACTCCGAATCGTTGGGACGCCTTCTAACTAAAGTTGACTCATCTCCAGTCCCATCTTTATCAAGATTCATATTGGCAAACAAAGATTTACTAGGAGACACACCAATCACTTTTAGATCTTCATCATTATTATCATGAAAACTAGAAGAACACGCTTTCACAAAGCAAACTTTTTTAGCATGCATCCTAGCAGTTCTTTCTTTACACTCATCAATGAAAATTCTCATGGATTTGAGAGACTCATTGATGTCATGCTTAGGTGGAATAGATCTAAGTTTCAAAGAATCAACATCAAGAGAAATTCTATCCACGTTCCTAGCCAACTCATCAATTTTACGCAATTTTTCTTCAATCAAAGTATTGAAATTCTTTTGCGAATTCATAAATTCCTTAACACTAGTCTCAAAATAAGAGGGCATCTTATTAAAATTTTCATAAGAGTTGTTGTAGGAATTGCCATAATTATTAGAGGAATTACTAGGATACGACCTAGAATTAAAATTTCCTCTATACGCGTTGTTGCTGAAATTGTTCCCACCAACAAAATTCACATCCATAGATTCATTATTATTCTCAATCAAAGTAGACAAAGGCATATCATTAGGATCAGAAGAAACACTCTTATTAGAAAACAATTTCATAAGTTCATCCATCTTTCCACTCAAAACATTAATCTCTTCAATAGCATGAACTTTTTTACTAGTGGATCTTTTGGTGTGCCATTGAGAATAATTAACCATAATATTGTCTAAGAGTTAGTAGCTTCTCCTAAAGTGATTTCCATAAAAGTACCTCCCGCGGCCGAATCTAAAAGATTTCTAGAAGTAAAATTCAATCTAGCATAAAAATTCTGTATAATCATCCATAAATTCAAACCATGTGTAGGGCAATTACGTATCATTAATTTTATCCTCTCCCAAGCTTGTGCAACATGATCATGATCAAGTTTCTTAAAATTCATAATATCGTTTCTAAGAGAGATGGTCTTAGCGGGAGGAAAATACTTAGAGATAAAAGCATCTTTGCACTTATTCCATGAATCAATACTATTTTTAGGCAAAGAAGAAAACCAAGTTTTAGCACGATCTCTAAGTGAAAACGGAAATAGCTTCAATTTAACAATATCATTATCCACATCTTTCTTCTTTTGCACATCGCACAAATCAACAAAGTTGTTTAGATGGGTAGCGGCATCTTCACTGGGAAGGCCGGAAAATTGTTCTTTCATGACAAGATTCAACAAAGTAGCATTAATTTCACAAGATTCGGCATCGGTAATAGGAGCAATCGGGGTTCTAATAAAATCATTGTTGTTTGTATTGGAGAAGTCACATAATTTAGTATTATCTTGAGCCATCGTGACAAACAATCAATCCAACACACCAGCAAACAAGAAGCAAGTGAAAAGAGGCGAACGAAAAAGGGCGAATAGAACGACAAAGGCGAAGTGGGGGAGAGGAAAATGAGAGGCGAATGGCAAATAATGTAATGCGAGGGATAAGAGTTTGTGATGCGTACTTGGTATGTCTTGACTTGAGCATAGATCTCCCCGGCAACGGCGCCAGAAATCCTTCTTGCTACCTCTTGAGCATGTGTTGGTTTTCCCTTGAAGAGGAAAGGGTGATGCAGCAAAGTACCGTAAGTATTTCCCTCAGTTTCTGAGAACCAAGGTATCAATCCAGTAGGAGACTACATGCAAGTCGCCTAGTACCTACACAAACAATCAAGAACCTTGCAACCAACGCGATAAAAGGGTTGTCAATCCCTTCACGACCACTTGCAAAAGTGAGATCTGATAAAGATAATAAGATAAATATTTTTGTTATTTTTATTGTATAGATTGGAAAATAAAGATTGCAAAATAGTAAACGAGATGCGATAATAAAACAGATGCAATATAATAAGAAAGGGACCCGGGGGCCATAGGTTTCACTAGTGGCTTCTCTCATGATAGCAAATATTACAATGGGTGAACAAATTACTGCCGAGCAATTCATAGAAAAGCGCATAGTTATGAGAATATCTAGGCATGATCATGAACACAGGCATCACGTCCGTGTCAAGTAGACCGAAACGATTCTGCATCTACTACTATTACTCCACACATCGACTGCTATCCAGCATGCATCTAGAGTATTAAGTTCATAAGAACAGAGTAACACATTAGGCAAGATGACATGATGTAGAGGGATAAACTCAAGCAATATGATATAGACCCCATCTTTTTATCCTTGATGGCAACAATACAATACGTGCCTTGCTGCCCCTACTGTCACTGGGAAAGGACACCACAAGATTGAACCCAAAGCTAAGCACTTATCCCATTACAAGAAATATCAATATAGTAGGCCAAACTAAACAGATAATTCGAAGAGACTTGCAAAGATATCAAATCATGCATATAATAATTCAAAGAAGAATCAAATATTGTTCATAGATAAGCTTGATCATAAACCCATAATTCATCGGATCTCGGCAAACACACCGCAAAAAGGTATTACATCGAATAGATCTCCAAGAACATCGAGGAGAACTTTGTATTGAGAACCAAAGAGAGAGAAGAAGCCATCTAGCTCATAACTATGGACCCGAAGATCTGTGGTAAACTACTCACACATCATCGGAGAGGCTATGGTGTTGATGTAGAAGCCCTCCATGATTGAATCCCCCTCCGAAAGATCGCCGGAAAAGGCCCCCAGATGGGATCTCACGGGTACAGAAGGTTGCGGCGCTGGAAAAGTGGTTTCGTGGCTTCCCTGGATGCTTTCAGGGTATAAGAGTATATATAGGCGAAAGAAGTAGGTCGGTGGAGCTCCATGGGGACCACGAGGATGGGGGGCGCGCCTACCCCCTGGGCGCGCCCTCCTGACTCGTGGAAGCTTCGCGGACTTCCAGACTTGTACTCCAAGTCTCCTGGGTGACGTTTGTTCCAAGAAAGATCCTCGCGAAGGTTTCGTTCTGTTTGGATTACGTTTGATATTCCTTTTCTGCGAAACACTGAAATAGGCAAAAAACAGCAATTTGCACTGGGCCTTCGGTTAATAGGTTAGTCTCAAAAATAATCTAAAAGTGCATATTAAAGCCCATTAAACATCCAAAACAGATAATATAATAGCATGGAACAATCAAAAATTATAGGTACGTTGGAGACGTATCACGGAGCCTTTTGGCAAGTCCACATACTCAACCATCATATAGCCCTCTACAATTGCTAACACTCACCACATACACATGAGCAAAAAGTTTCAATTGGATGATACGTCTCCAACGTATCTATAATTTTTGATTGCTCCATGCTATATTATCTACTGTTTTGGACATTGTTGGGCTTTATTATACACTTTTATATTATTTTTGGGACTAACCTACTAACCGGAGGCCCAACCCAGAATTGTTTTTTTGCCTATTTTAGGGTTTCGAAGAAAAGGAATATCAAACAGAGCCAACACCCTAATTCCACCGCTGTAACTTTATGTATCCACGAGATCCCATCTTAGGGCCTGTTTCGGAGCTCCGCCGGAGGGGAAATCGATCATGGAGGGCTTCTACATCAACACCATAGCCTCTCCGATGAAGTGTGAGTAGTTTACCTCAGACCTACGGGTCCATAGTTATTAGCTAGATGGCTTCTTCTCTCTTTTTGGATCTCAATACAAAGTTCTCCCCCTCTCTTGTGGAGATCTATTCGATGTAATCTTCTTTTGCGGTGTGTTTGTTGAGACCGATGAATTGTGGGTTTATGATCAAGTTTATCTATGAACAATATTTGAATCTCCTCTGAATTCTTTTATGTATGATTGGCTATCTTTGCAAGTCTCTTCGAATTATCAGTTTGGTTTGGCCTACTAGATTGATCTTTCTTGCAATGGGAGACGTGCTTAGTTTTGGGTTCAATCTTACGATGTCCTTTCCCAGTGACAGTAGGGGCAGCAAGGCACGTATTGTATTGTTGCCATCGAGGATAACAAGATGGGGTATTTATCATATTGCATGAATTTATCCCTCTACATCATGTCATCTTGCTTAAAGCGTTACTCTATTCTCTTGAACTTAATACTCTAGATGCATGCTGGATAGCGGTCGATGTGTGGAGTAATAGTAGTAGATGCAGGAAGGAGTCGGTCTACTTGTCTTGGACATGATGCCTATATACATGATCATACCTAGATATTCTCATAACTATACTCAATTCTGTCAATTGCTCAACAGTAATTCGTTCACCCACCGTAAAATACTTATGCTCTTGAGAGAATCCACTAGTGAAACCTATGGCCCCCGAGTCTATCTTCATCATATTAATCTTCCAACACTTAGTTATTTTCATTGCCTTTTATTTTACTTTGCATATTTATCATAAAAATACCAAAAAATATTATCTTATCATATCTATCAGATCTCACTCTCGTAAGTGACCGTGTAGGGATTCACAACCCCTTATCGCGTTGGTTGCGAGGATTTATTTATTTTGTGTAGGTGTGAGGGACTCGCGTGTAGCCTCCTACTGGATTGATACCTTGGTTCTAAAAAACTGAGGGAAATACTTACGCTACTTTGCTGCACCACACTTTCCTCTTCAAGGGAAAACCAACGCAACTGCTCAAGAGGTAGCATTGGACACATAGAAAGATAGGGGCTTATAGTTTCACCTCCCAACGTATTCACCTCAATGGTGATGTCAACAATAATAAGTCATGCTCACCCATATCCAGCTGGATATATGTGCCTAGATCTTTCCTCGTCACATGGTGCTTGCCAAAAGAGAAAATAAAAAGGAATACAGAGAGATACTTTGACTCTTGCATAAAAGTAAATACATAAAAGTAAAAGATAGGCCCTTCGCAGAGGGAAGCAGAGGTTGCCATGCACTTTTTGGTTGTATGCTCAATCTCTTAGTGCAAAAGAATGTCGCGTTATATTGCCCCTTATGATAGCAACCTTTATTATGCATTCTGTCACTTTTATTATTTGCCATCACAAGTGTTGGGGAACGTAGTAATAATTCAAAAAAATTCCTACGTGTCACCAAGATCAATCTAGGATATGCTAGCAACGAGAGAGAGGGAGTGCATCTTCATACCCTTGAAGATCGCTAAGCGGAAGCGTTACAAGAACGCGGTTGATGGAGTCGTACTCGCGGCGATTCAAATTGCGGAAGATCTGATCCAAGTGCCGAACAAATGGTGCCTCCACGTTCAACACATGTACAGCCCAGGGACGTCTCCTTCTTCTTGATCCAGCAAGGGGTGAGGAGAAGTTGAGGGAGAACTCCGGCATCACGATGGCGTGGTGGTGGAGCTCGTGGTTCTCCAGCAGAGCTTCGCCAAGCACTATGGAGGAGGATGAGGTGTTGGAGGGGGAAGGGCTGCGCCAGGGGCTGAGGTGCGGCTGCCCTCCCATCCCCCACTATTTATAGGGTGAAGGGGAGAGGGGGCCGCCCCCCTAGATGCATCTAGAGGGGGGTGGCGGCCAAGGGGGGAGACTTGCCCCCCCAAGCAGGTGGGAGGCGCCCCCACCTCCTAAGGTTTCCAACCCTAGGCGCCTTGGGCCCTTGGGGGCGCACCAGCCCACTAAGGGGCTAGTCCCCACCCATATTCAGCCCACTAAGCCCTCTGGGGCAGGTGTACCTACCCGGTGGACCCCCGGACACCTTTCGGTGGTCCCGGTACAATACCGATAACTCCCGAAACCTTTCGGCGACTGAAACTGGATTTCCCATATATAAATCTTCACCTCCGGACCATTCCAGAACTCCTCGTGACGTCCGATATATCATCCGTGACTCCGAACAACTTTCGGTAACCACATACAATTTCCCACTACAACTCTAGTGTCATCGAACCTTAAGTGTGTAGACCCTATGGGTTCGGGAGCCATGCAGACATGGCCGAGACATCTCTCCGGCCAATAACCAATAGAAGGATTTGGATACCCATATTGGCTCCCACATGTTCCACGATGATATCATCGGATGAACCACGATGTCGGGGATTCAATCAATCCCGTATACAATTCCCTTTCTATCGGTATGCTACTTCCCCGAGATTCGATCGTCGGTATCCCCATACCTTGTTCAATCTCGTTACCGGCAAGTATCTTTACTCATTCCATAATGCATGACCCTGTGGCTAACTCCTTAGTAACATTGAGCTCATTATGATGATGCATTACCGAGTGGTCCCAGAGATACCTCTCCGTCATACGGAGTGACAATCCCAGTATCGATGCGTGCCAACCCAACAGACACTTTCGGAGATACCTGTAGTGCACCTTTATAGTCACCCAGTTACGTTGTGACATTTGATACACGCAAAGCATTCCTACTGCATCCGGGAGTTGCACAATCTCATGGTCTAAGGAAATGATACTTGACATTAGAAAAGCTCTAGCAAATGAACTACACGATCTTGTGCTATGCTTAGGATTGGGTCTTGTCCATCACATCATTCTCCTAATGATGTGATCCCGTTATAAACGACACCCAATGTCCATGGTCAGGAAACCACAACCATCTATTGATCAATGAGCCAGGCAACTAGAGGCTCACTAGGGATATGTTGTGGTCTATGTATTCACACATGTATTACAGTTTCCGATGAATACAATTATAGAATGAACAATATACAATTATCATGAGCAAGGAAATATAATAATAACCATTTTATTATTGCCTCTAAGGCATATTTCCAACAGTCTCCCACTTGCACTAGAGTCAATAATCTAGTTACATTGTGATGAATCGAACACCCATAGAGTTCTGGTGCTGATCATGTTTTGCTCGTGAAAGAGGTTTAGTCAACGGATCTGCGACATTCAGATCCGTATGTACTTTACAAATATCTATTTCTCCATCTTGAATATATTCACAAATGGAGTTGAAGCGACGCTTGATGTGCTTGGTCTTCTTGTGAAACCTGGGCTCCTTGGCAATGCCAGTAGCTCCAGTGTTGTCATATAAGAGAGTCATCAGGCCCGACGCATTGGGAATTACTCCTAGGTCGGTGATAAACTCCTTCATCCAGACTCCTTCCTGTGCTGCTTACGAAGCAACTATGTACTCCGCTTCACATGTAGACCCCGCCACGACGCTCTGCTTGCAACTTCACCAGTTGACTGCCCCACCATTCAAAATGTACATGTATCCAGTTTGTGACTTGGAGTCATCCAAATCTATGTCAAAGCTAGCGTCAACGTAACCCTTTATGTTTGTATTAGGGATGCCCAGTCCCGAAATGCAAAAATGATTTTACTTTATGTTGTCAAATAATCAATTCCTTGGAAAGTGTTGGTATGAAGGGCACCCGTGGATACGGTTAGCCATGGAAAGTGAAAGTATGGTGGAAAAAGGAATAAACTTTATTTTCTGTTTGGGAACCGCCTATGATATATCTATGCATGGAAAGTATTGGGAACTCTAAGTCATTTTCGTTGGTGGGATGGATACACCTCCCAAAATGTTTTTATCTCTAAGTTTTTCGCTTTAAGCTCTGGCACCTCTACAAATCCCTACTTCCCTCTGCGAAGGGCCTTTCTTTTACTTTATGCAATTTTTATTTTGAGTCTCCATCTTCTCTTATAAAAGCACTAACTAGGAGGCAATATGATCGTACTTAAGTATTGTGTATAGCTAATATTCGAATGTGTTTCATTGAATGGATCAATGGTTGAGCATGACGGGCTAGGGATAACTGATTTTTAGCGTTGATATTTTGAAAGACATGGTTGCTTGTTGATATGCTTGAGTATCTAAATTATCATGTCAAAACTAGACTATTTCTTTGAATAACTAGAAGTCCAAATGTCCATGCTATAAAGAAAAGAAATATGATATGACATGTTAGGCAGCATTCCACATCAAAAATTCTGTTTTTATCACTTACCTACTCGAGGACGAGTAGGAGTTAAGCTTGGGGATGTTGATACGCTCCAACGTATCTATAATTTTTTATTGTTCCATGCTGTTATATTATCAATCTTGGATGTTTTATAATCATTTTATATCATTTTTTGGTACTAAGCTATTGACATAGTGCCAAGTGCCAGTTGCCATGTTTTTTACATAGCAGAAAATCAATATCAGACGGAGTCCAAATGCCCCGAAACTTTACGGAGACTTTTTATGGGCCAGAAGGAACACAATGGGCTCTGGCTGTGCTTAGGGGGTGCCTCGAGAGGGGCACAACCCACCAGGGCGCGCCAGGAGGCCCAGGCGCGCCCTGGTGGGTTGTGCCCACCTCGGGTGCCCCCCGGACTGCCTCTTTGCTCTATAAATACCCTAATATTTCCAGAACCCTAGGAGAGTTGACGAAATATTCATCCAGCTGCCGCAGAGTCCAGAACCACCAGATCCAATCTAGACACCATCTCGGATGGGGTTCACCACCTCCATTGGTGCCTCTCCGATGATGCGTGAGTAGTTCTTTGTAGACCTTCAGGTCCGTAGTTAGTAGCTAGATGTCTTCCTCTCTCTCTTTTGATTCTCAATACAATGGTCTCTTGGAGATCCATATGATGTAACTCTTTTGCAGTGTGTTTGTTGGGATCCGATGAACTTTGAGTTTATGATCAGATCTATCTTTTTATATCCATGAAAGTATTTGAGTTTCTTTGATCTATTTTATGCATGATTGCTTATAGCCTCGTATTTCTTCTCTGACATTTGGGTTTTGGTTGACCAACTTGATCTATTTATCTTGCAATGGGAAGATGTGCTTTGTAGTGGGTTCAATCTTACGGTGCTTGATCCCAGTGACAGAAAGAGAAACAACACGTATGTATCGTTGCTACTAAGGATAAAACGATGGAGTCTATCTCTACATAGATAGATCTTGTCTACATGATGTCATCGTTCTTATTGTATTACTTCGTTTCTCCATGAACTTAATACACTAGATGCATGTTGGATAGCGGTCGATGTGTGAAGTAATAGTAGTAGATGCAGGCAGGAGTTGGTCTACTAATCTTGGACGTGATGCCTATATAATGATCATTGCCTGGATATCGTCATGAGTATTTGAAGTTCTATCAATTGCCCAACAGTAATTTGTTCACCCACCGTTTGCTATTTTTCTCGAGAGAAGCCACTAGTGAAACCTACGGCTCTCGGGTCTTCTTCCTCATATATTTGCCTTTGCGATCTATTTTTCCTTACTTTTATTTTCAGATCTATTAAACAAAAACCCAAAAATACTTTGCTGTAATTTATTCTTATTTATTTATTTGGCGTTCGATCTATCAATCTACTACAAATTTACCTCACGTCTGTTTGCCTATCTTGAGGCGCGGTACTCCGGAAGGGATTGACAACCCCTTTAACACGTCGGGTTACGAGAAGTTGTTATTTGTGTGCAGGTGTTGTTTACGTTGTGTTGCTTGGTTCTCCTACTGGTTCGATAACCTTGGTTTCATATCTGAGGGGAATACCTACCGCCGTTGTGCTGCATCATCCCTTCCTCTTTGGGGAAATACCGACGTAGCTTCAAGCGACATCAAGGAACTCCGAAGTTATTACGTTGGATTATATCCAAACGTCGAAAAACTTGGCAGATCCCTTCATAAAGGGTCTATCACGTAATGTAATAGATAATGCATCGATGAGATGGGTTTGAGACCCACCGCATGAGTTGTCCATAGTGGTAACCCACTCTATGTGATCGGAGATCCCGTGAAGTAGAAGTGGGAGATAAACTGTTGGCCAGCTGGAAGGAGAGTATCTCTATATTAATTATCCCACTCCGTGAAGATGCAATACTCTCCTGAACTGCATGGCAGGTTGATATTTATCTTAATGTGTTCCGACTGGCTTATTTGAGTAAGCAGAGATGTTGTCCTGCAGAGTATTTCCTGAGGAACACACATATATGAATTTGACAGTTAACGTCACAGTCTATGAGAATTGGGTGTTATCTAATAAATTTATGAAAGACCCTGGAGTATGACGTATACACTCCACCTACGGGGAAGCCTTGCGGCATCCCAGTATCGGTCAAGAATTTGTGTGAAACTAGTCTCGCGGAAAACTTGTAGTTTAAGGCATAGTCCATTATTCAAGTTGTGATCTAGTGTAGTATAAATCTCTGAGTGGAAGTTCAACTTTATAGTATCCACTGAGCACTGGCATACAAACAATGTTTTGGAACTAAATGATGAGATGTGCCAATGAGACTTTGTGAGGGATTGTTGGAATTTTGCTAAGTAGGCCTTTGGCCCAAAGCCCAACTAAAATTCTGAAATTCTCTTGACTCATTCATGCACACGTGTGAGTGGAGTGAGTGAGACTTGCATCTCTTTACAAGGTGAGCTCTTCTACCACTTACAAGGTGAGCTCTTCTACCACTTGTATGAGCATGAGAAGAGGAGACCTACACGCGCGTTCCTCCTCCTCGCTCGCCTCGCCACACCACGCCACGCCTCGTCACGACGCGCCGCACCGTGGGTTGCGGGGTTTACTCCCATGACCTACCCGGCCCGCACTATATAGTCAGGCAGACGTTTACCCTAGCTGCCGCCACTTCGCATGGTTTCGCACCATCGTTCCAGATCATTGCGCCGTCACGCAAGTCTTCTCCATCCCTCCTTTCGGCGTGCACCACGAGAAGGAACAACAGGCCTCCGGAACCCCGCCTCTCGTGATCCTGGAGAGGGACGATCAGGTTTTTGGGGAGTGCACTCGCGCGACTGCTGGCAGCGATGACTTCACCAACGACGACTTCTTCCCCGACCTCGGCAATCTCATCCTCGACGACATGGGCGATAACGTCAACGCCGGCGGTGCTGCTCCCGCTGCACCGTATGTGATTCTATCCTTCTTGTTCGAGATCGTGGTAGAATTTATGTTTCTAGTATGTGCCCTAAATGTGATTTGTTCATCTACTATGCTACTTCGCATGATTAGTTTAATCTCTGCTATTGATGTCATGATTTATTTTCTGCTTATTCGGATTAAATCTCGTAGTAATTTACTCATATTTTCAACAATATAAGAGAAGATAAACATCATTTTTATTTCTCAGTATTCCAACCCGTATTCATCCTTTGTGGCGTTACTAATTGTATTGTACGTGCTTTTACTTTTTTGTGCATGGATAGGTTAGTGGCGGATCCACCATTAGAGCGAGCAGTGGCGGCTGCCCCATGTCTCCGGCAACAGAGCATGCTACCTCCCTTGCATGTCGACCAGCGGGCGCAGCATCATCGAGCTCCATTGTTCGACGTCGCCCCGGCAAATTTTGATCTCTGGGCCCGTCATGGGTTGGGTGACAACAGGGAGATTGATGTTTGTTTAGTGAACGAATACAAAGTGAAATCACCATTGTTAGTGCTTTCGTGCTAGTACTTTCATGCTACTAGTACTGATGCAATCTCGTTAAATTGAAAAAAAATGTGAACAAATAGTGACAAAAGGACTGCAATTAATAGCGTTTAATTTAATATATGATAAAACAAAAGCAAGACATCAAGAATCATAGAAATTTTTATGCCCTGGTGATGTGCTCATCCTCCATCACCCCTTTCTGAAAAGGAACAAACCAGTGCTAGAACAAGAACTAATTAAAGCTGGAGGTTCTGCTAAAAGCCGGGAAGTGCCAATATATAAGCGGTCGATCCTTGTGTAGGAGAACAATGAAAAGGTGGTTAGGCAACTGGTTCAAGTTGCAACAAATCTAGAGCTTGGCTCCTTTGAGTGCTTATGTGGCTAATCGGGTGGCCGAGCAAAAGCAGGCGCATGGTGGCTGGCATGGTCCCCTGATATTGTAAGAGATCTCATATTATAACGAGCAGCACCGCCGGCCTCATGGGCTCGAGCTCTCCATATTCTATGTGATTTCCCCCCTTCTCGGAGCCATTGGTGTTCTGGTTACTACTACTGGTAAGCAAACCGTTTAGAATATGAGTGATTTGGCTTGTAGAACTCAGTCGGCTCCTTGTCTTGTTGCGGTTACATGCATTGTGCATGACTCTAAACAACGCGTGCATGGTAGCATTGGCAATTGGAAATTTGGAATGCTTGCATTGCTTGATCTTTTACCAATGCTGTTGAATTAGCGTGCAAATTGCAGGTTAAAAACTTGTTGTAATATGTAGTGGGGGTTTAGTCAAACGTGTTGTATCAACCATGTCATATAGAAAGGGATTTCATCAAGGTCAAACACTCGATGGAGGGTATCTCTCTGAAATTTAACTTCAACATGTATAAATCCACAACGTGGTGAGTTGCAGGGACTATGGAGACAAACCTCCTTGGAAACGGGGTGATTTTTTGCCTTTGTCGAAGTCAAGGACTAGCCATGCAAATAGAAAGAACGCCAAGGTTGCATACACACGTGCATTTTTTCGATGGACTTGTGAGCAAAATGCACCATTATAGCAGAATACAGTGCCTGTACATTATACAGAAGACATGTCCTTGTCTTTTATTTTATTTATTTATTTATTTTGAGGGGGAGGACATATCCCTGTCGATTGGTCATTTTCACACCAAATACATTGCGCCAATTTTTCTTCTTCCACAAAAAATACATAATGAAGTCGAGCACATTAAAGAGACCGGCCCCGGTACCGACATACAAACACCAACCAGGTTGCAGTTTTTCTTAGATTTTAAGGAGCAACTAGCGAAGCAGCGCTGCTTCGGAAGCCTCCCAAAGAGTCACTTAGGGGTGGCTGAGAGCGCGCCACTTGGCACGCTCCCTTCATTTCTCTTTCGCACGCGTTATCGACTTTTTAGATAGTTTTTTTTTTGAGGTTTTTTCGGCTTTTAGGTTTTTCATTTTTCCCCGTTCTTTCCTAACTTTGAAAAAAAAAAGTCAAAAGGAATTGCGAGGAAAACACGTATTTTTGCTTCCGCGGGAGGCATGGTCGTGCCTCTCGGAAACGAAGAAAACGTGTTTTTTTTACTTTTGCCAGAGGCACCGAGTTGCTTCCGCAAGAAGCACGACTGTGTCTTTTGGAAACGAAAAAAAATGTATTTTTTCTTCCGCGAGAGGCATGATTTTGCTTCCGTGAGAGGCATGGTCATTCCTCTCGTAAACGGGAAAAACATTTTTTTTTCTTTCTTTCATGAGAGGCACGGGTTTGCTTTCGTGAGAGGCATGATCGTGCCTCTCAGAAACTGTTTTCTTCTTCTTTTCCTTTCGTGAGAGGCACGGGTTTACTTCTCGTGGAGGTACAGATTTGCTTCCGATACAGGCACTATCATGCCTCGTTTAGAAAGGAAAAAGCATGCTCTCGATTAGGATTATTCGTCCTGTTTCTTTCATGCAAAAATAGTTCCTCAAAAGCTATCACCATGGGATTAGTTTTAAAGATCTCGACTCGAGGAATCTGACGGAAAAAATGGTTTGAGATTTGGACGCACAATTTAAGAGATAAAATATTTTGAATAAACGGATTTCCGAGAAAGGGAAAACTCTCAGGTTACGACAAGTGGCACACCGTGAGAGTGACCTTTGCATGCTCCTTAAGAGCAAGTATAATAAGATGACATAGACGGGATATAAGACTTACAATAATAAATTTGTGCTTAGTTGGAAGAGAGAGAAGAGAAGAGAGAAGACAAACGGGCTACAACTAACAACCGGTTATAGCACGTGCTTCTAGAGATTTTATGAGTGTGAAATGGGTCATGTATCAAAGAAATAGTATTTATTTACATCTAACTATTATATTTGTCGGCTATAAACTTAACAATAGGACATAGCAACCCTTATATAGCCAGCAGTCGGTTGTACTATTAACGATGCTTTAATTAGTTTTTTTTGAGAAACACGATGCTTTAATTAGTGATTTCGCATCACCTTGCACGCGTTCGTTTGGGCCGGTTACAGTTTTCATGGGCGTCTCCTTCGTTGGGCACTTGGGCCACTTGATTTTTACAGTCGCCGTTTACCTGGACGAAACGAGTTGGGACAGCGGGCCGGCATGGGCTGCGACGTTGTGGTGGGTTTGCAGCAACTAGCGTGTCATGCTAGGCGAGATCGAGAGTGGCAGCTATGTCTTGATAAATGATGATCTCTTAAAACAGGTTTTCGCCCGTTTTATAAAGAAAGTGAAATGTTTACAATCAGCAAGCCGATCAAAACTTCGGCCGGCCGTCTCGCTCGCTATGCGTGTTGGAGTTGCGCACACATGCCAGGTCATGCTGGCCAAGCTGCATCGCTTTTTTTTTTCTTTCCTTATCTCTTATCTTGCAACCTCATCCACTTGTTCCTTTATCTGACTTGCGTCTCTGATTTCTCCACCGAGCTCGCCTCCTCTTCTTTCTTCAGACCTCCCCGTCTCCTCCGCGTCGGCGCACCTACAACAGTACAGCTCATCACCATGGCAGCGCTGCTACATCACCACACCCCCATCTAGTGCTAGTATGCGGGAAACCAACAATGTGCGGCGTTGAACTCCTCCAGTGGGATTTTTTGCTTCAGTCGGCGATGATGGTGGTTGGCGGCAATGGCGGTGGCGGAGAATAATAAGTTGCAATTTTTTTGATTTGTTTTTGCTGGAATTATGTTTGATTTTTGCTGGAACCTAATTGCATTTTTGCCGCAACAGGGAGATGATAGTGCTCGGCGGCGACGGCATGGCCGCTATGAATTGTTTTTGCTGGAATCAATCTTTGCTCTTGCTACATGGGAGAAGACTATGTGATGGGAATCAGCTGTATCCAGTGAAATTTTTTGCTACATCCGTCATCAATTTTTCTTGGAACCAACACGAGCGTCGGCTATGACCGTCGCGCGGCGGAGCTACAACTAGGAGAAATGCTACAACCGGTGCTTCAATTTGCTATTGTTGGCGTTTTTTTGCTGGAATCAGTCGAAAGTAGGCGCGGAGGAGCTGCATCCAACGACATAATTTGCTATATCCCACATCAATTTTTGCTGGAGCAGGTTGCGGCACAATACATCAATGGCCTGAGATACAGGAACTGTTTGTACCGATGCTACAACCATGCTTTTTTTTGCTAGAGCCGGCTGCGGTGTGCTACAACTATGGTTGCGCGGGTAGCGCGTGGTACTGGAAGTGGGGACAGCCAGTTGCTGGCAACGATGATGGCCGGAGTTGGGTATGCTGCAGTGACAGCCGGGGGGGGGGGGGGGGGGGGGGCGTGCTGCGCGAGGTATTTTTTTCTGCAAGAGGCACAACCGCCGTGCTGATCTGGCGGCAAGTTCGGTAACATGCACCGGATGAGCTAAACATCCCCACGCTACAACCTGGCATATCTAAGCTCCACGTCAACACCCTCAAAAGGGAAAATGACGTATAGCATCGGCGCCGCCGAGTCCACCGGACAAAGGTCTTCATCTGGAGCCCTGGCACGACGAGAAAAACCATAACGACTTCTTTAGAAAGAGCACAGCACCCACGGATGTCGCCAGCGTTGGCGCCAACGTACAGAGCTTTCGCTCAGCCACTCAACCTTGTCACTACGAGGCCGCTAGGTGGAGCACGACGATGTCAGCTCCCCATATCCGGATCAGGACGCCACCCTCCGGGAGAGAGAGAGAGAGAGAGAGAGAGAGAGAGAGAGAGCACATCTGGGCTACCCGTCGCACCATCTTCCGTTGCCCCCACAACCCGGGAGGTGAGCCACCATCAGCGCAATGCTGCCCGACAACGAGCGAGCAAGCATGTGAACCGCCATCCGAGGCCGCCGCCCCGGCATCCCTGTCGCCAGATACAGTTGGTCGCGCACCTCACGCCGCACACAACCACGATAGGAAGAGCAACACCAGTCTGTCAACTCCTAGCCCCGCATCAGTCCCTGAGTCTGGGTAGGCGCCTCCACCGTAGGAGGCACCCACACCTGCGTCCCACGCCAATACCTAATGGACTGGGAGGACACAACTCTGAGACTGCCGACGGCCGTCGGCGAGCCTACCCCATGCCCATGGCCAGGCAAGCTCACACGACCCCATGTCCGTGGTCACTAGCGCCGATCAATACTAGTAACACGACCACCACCATTGAGTACCATACCCGCGAAGGGAGCCTGCACATCCCCGCGAGCACATCCCTGGCCACACCCAACCTCTCCTACCCGAAGCAAGAGCTCCGATCCGCGCTGGGCCCCGACTAGACCTGCCTGAGCACAAACTCTAGATCTAGTACATTCCCGAAACACGTGCGGCTGGCACCATCGGCGCTTGCCCAGCCCCACACACCGTCGAAACAGATCCAGGAGAAGAGGGCCGACACCGCCGTCCCGCGCCGCCTGAAGAGACCTGGCCGCCGCGCTACATGCAGCCCCTCCATGTGCGCTCTGCCGCCTTGCCCAGGTGTCGCCCAGGATGAGCTCGCACGCGGGGCAGAGCACCACCACCGCCCACGTCATCTGCCACCGGAAGGGGAGCAGAGTCCACCGGCTAGCACCGCCGCGGCCCGCGCCGCCTGCCAGCCAGATCGGTCGCCGCGTCGAGGCGCGCACCTCCGCCTGCAGCCGTCCATGCCACGACACGCCCGCCAGGAGGCTGCACGCCGCCACACCGCGGCACCCCGCGCCCGCACACAATGGGCAAGCCCACGCGGCCCCAACGCGCCGGAGGAAAGGAGCCCTTGCAGCGGCGAGGGAGGGGGAGCCTACGACGGGATCTGGAAGCCCTCCCGGACCACCTCGCGGGTGGCGGCGCGGGAGAGCGTAGGGTTTTGGTGAAAAAACACGATGAACACAAAGCAAACTATTCTTTCGCCTCGGTGAATTGTGATGGTTAATCCAATCTAAGCTAAGAGCATCTCCAACTCTAACCTGTATATCTGTAGCGTAAATGTTCATTTTTACGTCCGAACACTAATACAGAAGCATGCAATCCAACGCTAGCCGCAACCGCTGGCCTTTATTTTCTCAATCGAACACTTGGTGCGCGGCGGGGCGACCCGGGCAGGGCACGAGCCGGCGCTGCCCGGCCAGCTCAAGAAGCGGCGGGCGCGACCAACACATGAGTCGGGCGCGGGCGCCGTTGACTCCGGCAGCGGTCAGCTCGTGGGCCAGATGTCAGGCGGGGGCAGAGCTTGACAGCGTGACGACGGCGAGGTGATGCTCCCTATTCCCTAAGGAGACCGATCTTCACGGCGCCACCGAGGAGAAGGCCGCGCAGCTGGGGCAGCCACGGGCGCGGAGCTTGATAACGTGACGACGTACGGCGAGGTGTAGCCGCCGCACACGCTTTTCGTTGGCATCACCGGTGCGTAGCTCGCCTACCGGGGCGTGTCTGCGCCGTCGCCGGCCGGACCTTCTCGCACCACTCGTACTCCGGGAAGTGGCGCGCGGTCAGGCGCGATGCGATCAAACATGTGCGAGCGTGTGCCGACTGCCGAGTCCTCACGTGTGCCCCCCGAACAACCAGCAACCTGCCTCTGCATGCTACTTTTGAAAACAATTCGGCGTGCTTAGATGTCGTAACGTGTCAAGAATCTGGCGCCCGGTGGACCTCCCGATACTAGCAAGTGTGCTCTTTGTTTACGGGCCTCCGAGGCTGCCTAGAACGATTCTCTCGCCCTCGGAGCGTGCAATGTGCCCACATGCATGGTTGCAACTTGCGAGCATCAACCATACCAAAATGTAATCGCCCAGCCAACAATTTCGTTGTTCTTTATCGAAAAAATAATTTCGTTGTTTTGCTAAGAGTAGTATATTGCGTGGTGCTTTTGGTTGCGAGTGAAGTTTGGACCTTTGGCCGGTTTGTTAACTCCAAAGTCCACTTTGATAAGTGCTCCGATGGCGCTTTTAGGTGCGAGCAAAGTGTAGTCGTGCAATGTTGCGGATTCCGATGGTGGTGTGCCCTCCGTACTAATCACACGGGCTTTGCCCCGGTCTTGCTTCTAACCCGTCCAGTCCAATCAAAGGGTACTTTTCAGCTAAATCGCAGTGATGGATTGTTGCTGAGAAATTATGTGCTATTCTCACTCGTCTGTATCCTGATACGAAGTATTTTCAAGTGAACTCGTGGAACGCCTGAAGTGACATGTATGTATTCTTTTGCAGAAAATCGACATATATGTGTATATATATGCCAGCCAGGCTGCTAGCTTAACAACACTGCAATGATTCGCAAAAAAATAAATTAAAATAAAATAATAACACTGCAGTGGACATGAATCATACGGTTATATACAGTGTAGAATAATGCGAATAATACGGCTAGATGATACGGCCCTCCTGTGCGTATACAACGACCATGAGCTTCGGCATGTTCGTTGAGTGAAAAAAAAAACACGAAATCCAGTCTGGACATGAAGGTGACACATGAGAGGGAATAATGGTTGGATTTCTTCAACTCTGGTGGTACAGTTACTCGTTGCAAACCTGTCTCCCTGTAAATTCGTCATGCATGTGACACGGAACTAGTAAGTGAATTAAAAAAATAATAGTATTTCAACATCAGACCGGACACAATCGCCATGGATGGGAGCCTCGGTGATCTTATTTCTTCCATGCCAAAATTTTGGACTACATGGGGATCGCACACAAGGAAGAAAGCATGTTAATCACACATATAATGAGCGTTTCCAGACGAGACGATCTTCTTTTGCCTCCAAGAACTGTATTCCAATATGGAATATAACCAGCTCCCTCAAGCTGCTCATATCACGTCGGTCCGCATACATCCACAATCCTGAAGCCTATATGGACGGAGGAGTGTCGAGCACAGTAGGCCATTTGATCCATGGACGCTTCTACCGAGCCCAGACGGGCACTCTGTGCGGGCTCTGCCGCTGCGACTGCTGCTCCGTCGTCGTCGCGGCCGCGGACTTCTTGGATCTCTTCTCCGCCGCCTCGTCGGTGTCGATCTGCTGCTGCCGGCACTCCTCGCTGCAGAACGGGGTGTCGCCTCTGCGCCAGCAAAGAATCACGTTTACACATGCCACCATCGCAGTCAAACCCCAGCGCATGACGGCGTAAGATGTTTACCTGTACATGAAGATGTCCTTGTTTCCAGCGATTGTCCGCCCGCACCGGAAGCAGGCGTCGAGGTAGTGGTGGCCGAGCTCGCCGGCGTCGTCACGGGACCCGCGCCGGGGCCTCGGCGACGGCGAGCTCCGGTTGCGGGGGGAGGAGTGCACGACGGGGAGGAACCCTCTGTGGACAATTTCAGAGGTCTCCAGGGAGCTGGGGAAGTAGTAGAAGTCCTCCATTTCCAGGCTCGGTTGGTGTCCGTCTAGCTCCCTCCTTGTTGCTCGGTTGGTTGGGAGGAAGGAGGAAGGAGGTGGTGGAGTTTGGCGGGGAGAGGAGCGCGGGTTATAAAGGGCCGCATGGCAGGGGAAGTGTGTGCTTTTCGTTTTGGACCCTGGGTTTCGTGCGGGATCCCGGCGTGATCCTGACATCCTGTACGGCTGCATAGTTGGAGTAGTTCTTTTTTTCTTTCTTTCTTTCTTTGCGTATATCAAACACCTAGATGCACGTACGCCTATCCTGTGGCGGAGACACTACATTACTTGCCATGCACATGCACATAATTTAGTGTGTTTAAACTGAAAAACATAAAAGCATGAAATCATCCGGACATCTTCAACACCGACACACAAACCTCTGGCACGCGTCCGGACCGTGCTGTCCTGACAGCGGAAGCCATCCAAGGCGGGCTAGTATCGGTCCGTGGAGCGGTCCGAACGTGATTTCTCCCGCAAGCGGAGACAAACATGGAGGCTTTACGGAAGTCCAGACCGGTCCCACGCCCGTTTTCTGACCGCAGACCCACCAAAAACCCCTCTCCTCTCCCACGCATTTTCTATCGGCGTTGTTCCAGAGTGTCAGCGCCCGCATTCATGCCCGGCCAGGCGAACACGACTGCTCACTGGCATCGTCATTGAAGCGGCACGCCGGCCGAGAGAGCGTCTACACCGCTTCCTGGTGCGCGCGACTGCCACGCGTTCAAACGACACGAGGCCGTAGTTCATCTGTCTGCCGCCCACATTGATGGCATTCAGTTGCCGAGGCGTCTCCTCCGGCGCCACCCGCCTGCCCCTCTGCCGCCCACCATTGCTATAAAAGCCGGTGCCCCGGTCATAGCTGCAGTCATCCACCTTTGATCCCTCTCCGCACCACTCCCACCATGGATACCTCCCCTGCCAAAGCTCTTTGGGACGGGATGATGTCAGAACAGAAGAAGGATATGGCCGCCATTACTGCAGGCTGGCTGGTAGGCAGACAATGAAGGACGACGACGTCCCAATGGAGGACACTTCGACGATGAAACGACGCCACTATCCTCCTCCTCTGAGCCACCTTCCTCCTCCTCTGTGCTCCCGTCGCCGGTGCATTGCACCATAACCATCGGCGAGGCCCGTGTCCATTACATGGACATGGTGTGGGAGGAGCAGGAGGAGCAGTTTCGGGAAGCGCAGGCCGATGCCTCCCACAACCACCACCTCCTCCAGGAGCATCTCACCGCCGGCAGAGCGGTCGCGCCAGACGCGAATATGGCGGAGCAGGAGGCACTGCTCGAATCCTACTGCTCTGCCTAGCCCGCTGGGGGTACCGGCAGCAGGTGGCGGACGTGGCGGCCGCTGGCAGTGCGAAGATGAGGCAGGCGAGGTGGTGTTTGCCGAGACCGACGGCAAGGAGGAGGAAATCGCCGAGTCCGTGCCCCGCCACGACGACCATGAAGCTCGCACATCACCGACAGTTAGGAAGAGTAGTGCACGGAAGGTCACCGCTCAAGATGGCAACGGGGACGAAACCCACCGGGTTTTGCTTGTCCAAACCCATCCCCACGAGAAAATCGCAAACCCGTCCCCGTCCCCATCAACGTGCGCGGGGTTAAATTCTTGCCCATCCCCTAAACCCATCGGGTTTTAGAAACCCACGGGAACCCATCCCCACGAGCAGTCAGCAACATTTGGAAGAAAAACAGGAGCATATTACAGCAGCAGGCGACGGCTGGGGGACCTAGGTTTAGGATTAGGTGTCGTGTTGTGCGGGAGAGAGAGAGAGAGTCCTAAAGAGCGAGCAACACTGCAGAGACCGAGCGAGGGGTTGGTCTGTACTCCAGGGCCTCGACACTGTGGGGCTCGGCTGCTCAGGCACTGTGGCTTTGGGCCACTTGAGTCAAGATGGATCGGTACGTGCTAAATAATGTATTTTGACGGGTTTTGTCGGGTTTCGGGTTCGGGTAGTACTCAAATGGGTTTAAACCCGCGAAACATGCCGGGTTTTATAATGTACCCACGAGCAGCCCCGCGGGGATAGAAAGTCGCTCATCCCCGTCCCCTAATAGGGTAAAAACCCGCGGGGATGCGGGTTTCGGGGCCTCGTTGCCATCTTGAGTCACCGCTGCTCTGGTCCGAGGAAGGGCACCGCTCCTCCCCTCCCATTTACGCCAAGCTTGGTGGGCTGAACATCATCGGCCGATTAGCCGCTTGGCGTCGACATGGAGGCGGACAACTTCGCTTCCCGTGGCTCCGGAGGCAGAGGTTACAGAGTCAGAGCTGGAAAGCGCCGAGGCGGAGATGAAAAATGCGAAGCTTCAGTTCTCTTGGTTCACGGTGGGGCACGGGGAACGGGCGCCAACGATCATTTAGACATAGCCGGACGAGCTCCGCTTAGTTGATGTAAATGTAATGAAATCCATCATGTTTAGATGAAATTCGTCATGTTTAAATGAAATCTGTCATGTTTATATGAAATCCGGCCGTGTTTATATGAAATCCGGTCGTGTTTGATCGAATTTTGTCTGGTACCTATCCACGGAAGGATGTTGGGGAAATTTCCGGGTTGCCGTTAAAGATGCCCTAATACCACAATACATTATGTACAATATGTTATAGTATAAGTGAACTTTGCGTAAAAAATATTATACGCACTAACATTCTTTTTTGAGGAACTGGCAGATCATCTGCCTATATATTGAGCAGGAGTAAAACAAATACAAAGGTCCTTACATGGGAAGAGAAATAAAGAACTAGTCTAGCCTAATCAGGTTCAGGTTCAGGAGAATTCTGCGTGTCACTAGTCCAATGAAAGGAGAGCATTGGCTGGAGGATGTCTTGCTTGATCAGGTTAAGCAGCTAAATCATCATTTGGAGTATGAGGCATTGTGGTTTGATTTTCTTTTAACGTTCAAAGAACCATCTCGATCTTAATTTTCGCCAACAGCACCCGGGCAAGATGGAGATGGTGCGAAAGGCCGACCATTGCGCTTCATTCCAAAATCTACCAAGAAACTAGCATGAACACCAAATAGATCACTAATGCCTCACATTTGTGATGACGGCTAACTGCCAATGTTTCCACAACATTGTGGGTTCCTCACATGGTAGGAGTTCAAGACCCGAACCCGTTCCTCCATATTCCCAAGATGTGCATCGAGTTAAGGCAACTAAAGGGTAGGTGAGCCTCCTAATCATGAACTTGCTTGCATATGGGCATAAACCACATTTTGGACACCTTGGCTATCAACCCCTATACCCCTCTTAGGGATGAGGAGCCAAGCAAAATTACTTTTAACAGGACCCAAGCCTTTAGCATGGTGTGGTACAATGTGGTATCCATGTTACCGAGGAATTGAGTGAAATATGTTGAATCTGCTAATAGTCCCATAGTGCCATGGCCCTTGAGCAGATGGATCCACTAGTGTCATGGGCCAACTAAAGCTGATTAACCCATGATTAACCCGCTACATAAGTCGAGTTTTCATTTGATGTGCTCGACCGTTAATCCACTGTACATTCCGATGTTGGTGACTTAGGCTGTGTCCTACATATAACGCACCATTTCTTCTCAAACATCTTAAAAATAATGGACATGATATTTCTATGTTCAGCTTGGAGTTATGCAGCCCGGTTGCTGTTATCTTGGTTTATTCTCGTTAGAGCATGTATATTGGTTGATAAAACTGTATTTTTATCTATATTCCATGTCATTTTTAGAGAATACAGAACATGTTATATAATGGATTAACTTTTAGTATATTATCTCTAGCAATCAATGTTTACATGCTCATAAAATTATGGGGTGATTTAAATTGAACTAAGAATGTGTAGCTAAGAGAGGACATCTTGTACAACTAAGAAAATGTCAATATTTCTTAATTATGATATTATCTCTTATATAAGAGATGATAAATATCATTTTATTTCATTTCTGAGTATTCCAACCCAAATCCATCCTATGTGGCGTTACTAATTGTATTGTATGTGCTATTTGCTTTTTTGTGCGTGAGTAGGTCAGTGGCGAATTCACCATTAGGGCAAGCAGGGGCCTCCCTTGCACATTGACCAGCGGGCGCGGCATCATCAAGCTCCATTGTTATCCGTCACCCCGGCAAATTTTGATCTCTGGGCCCGCCATGGGCTGGGTGACAATAGGGATACTGTTTGAGTGTTTGTTTAGTGGACGAATACAAAGTGAGCTCAGCATTGTTAGTGCTTTCGTGCTAGTACTTTCATGCTAGTACTGATGCTATCTCGTTAAATGAAAAAAATGTGAACGAATAATGAGAAAAGGACTGAAATTAATAGCGCGTAACTTAATATGATAAAACAAAAAATAAGACATCAAGAATCATAGAAATTTTATGCCTTGGTGATGTGTTCATCCTCCATCACCCCTTTCTGAAAAGGGACAAACCAATGATGGAACAAGAACTAAATAAAGCTGGAGGTTCTACTAAAAGCCGGGAAGTGCCAATATATAAGAGGCCGATCCTTGTATGAGAACAATAAAAATTAAGGTGGTTAGGCAACTGGTTCAAGTTGCAACAAATCTAGAGCTTGGCTCCTTTGAGTGCTTATGTGGCTAATCGGGTGGCCGAGCAAAAGCAGGCGCATATATGGTGGCATGGTCCGCCGATACTATAAGAGATCTCATATTATAACGAGCAGCACAGCCGGCCTCATGGGCTCGAGCTCTTCATATTCTATGCGATTCCCCCCTTCTCGGAGCCATTGGTGTTTTGATTACTATTGCTGGCAGCAAACCGTTGAAGTACGTTTAGTATATGAGCATTTTGGCTTCTGGAACTCAGTCGGCTCCTTGTCCTGTTGCAGTTAGGTACATTGCGCATGCCTCCAAACAACGCGTACGTGGTAGCATTGGCAATTGGCACGCTTGCATTGCTTGATCTTTTACCAATGCTGTTGAATTAGTGTTCAAATTGCAGGTTTAAAACTTGCTGTAATATGTCAGTGGGGGTTTAGTCAAACGTGTTGTGTCAACCATATCATATAGAAAGGATTTCATCAAGGTCAAACACTCGGGGGGTAGCTCTCTGAAATTTACTTCTAGTACATGTATAGATCCACAACTTGGTGAATTACAGGGGACCATATGACTGACCTCCTTGGAAACGGGGTGATTTTTTGCCTTTGCCGTACGCATGCAAGGATTAGCCATGCAAATAGTAAGAACGCCAAGGTTGCATACACAAGTACATTTTTTTTATGGACTTGTGAGCAAAATGCACCATTATTGTATCACTGTTCACTAGTACCCCTATATAATCTAATGAATACAGTGCTTGTACATTATACAAAGGACATGTCCTTGTCTTTTATTTTATTTATTTGTTTCGAGGGGGAGGACATGTCCCTGTCGATTGGTCATTTTCATGGCACCAAATACTGAAATACATTGCGGTGCCTTCTCAAACTTAATAATGCTCACTCACTATACAAATACTACTCCTACATAATGAGGTTTTTTTTGCGTGTATCCTACATAATGAGGTTGAGCACATTATTCAGAGAGAAACCGGGCCGCGGTACCGGCATACAAACACACACCAGCTTGCAGCTTTTCGTAGATTTTGGGCGCGTTTGGATTCCCTCCGCTCCGTGGCTCCGCGCCGAAGCAGAGTGGCAATCCAGTTTTAATTTGCGGAGCTGGTAAAACGCTGCTCCGCGCGCTCCGCTCCGCGGAGAGCTGCAGAACAGGCGCTTCATTTCATCAGCTTGCACGCGCTTGTTCGGCCGGCTACAGTGTTCATCTACGTCTCCGTCATTGGGCCACTTGATTTTTACAGTTGCCGTTTACCTGGACGAAACGAGTTGGGACAGCCGGCCGGCATGGGCTGCGACGTTGTGGTGGGACTTGGTTAGATTGGCTACAGATTGCAGCAGGTAGCGTGTCATGCTAGCCGAGACCGAGAGCAGCAGCTGTGTCTTTGTGAATGGTGATGGCCAATCCAATCCAATCTAAGCTAAGGCCGAATATATGTATCATCAATGAACACACAGCCTATAACCTAGACGCGCGAGCAAAACATGTGCTCCATGTCTTGCCACGATGCAAGATAACGGGACAATCCCTACATAGTTCGGCCCTAGACATCTGGAGCGCGCGTACAGCCCCTGTTTTCCTCTTCCCTCCTAGGATGGTCCGGTTACTTTTGTTAGGGTACGTACGTACGTAGCCGTTTTGCTCCATAACCAACCATATCCTCTCGAAGCCTCGAACTAGCTAGCTGCACCTCGAACTAGCTAGCTGCACCTTCAGCATGAACCTTCCGTCCGTCCTCGACCTCGAGCAAGCCCGCAGCCGTGTAACGATCGAGGTCACTTCAGCAAGTCTCGAACTGTCTTTTCCCAAGTGCGGAGTTGGAGACAGCCACATCACATGGTTAGGCTCGTTCCGTCGTCACCCGATGCGTTGTCTTCTCCCTTTTCGCGTCTAATCTTCTCTAAGTTAAAAGCACGTACGAAGTGTACCCCTCTCTTTCATTCTCTTCGCCTTTCCCTTGTCGGGAACCCGGCGGTGCGTTGCCAGGTAGTAGTAGTAGTACCGCCGTGCGATTCGCATACGGAGACCCATCAGGTCGACGCTTCGGGCGCGCTTGATTGCGTGGGTTACGGTTAGGTGCTCGCCGGCATTGGATTGACAGCGAGCCTGTACGAATCTGCAACCTTGATGCACAAACCGACGAGGGAGTGCGGCCGCGCGCGTGCTGCTAACGTCTGCGTGTCTCCAGATGAGCGGGTTACCGACTGCGCGAGGACGACACGAACAGGCAGCGTACCTAGAAGCCTTTAATATGCGCAGGGACACGCTCACGCATGCCTTTATCAGAGTTTCCGGCGCTCTTGTGTTCCGCCAACCACAGCGCGACAGCTTACCGCTTTTCAGAGAACCAAACGTTTCGTCAAATCTGTAAATCATCTAGCAACGGATATAATCACTGAAGCGAGCCCAAGACGCACCGTCTTCATAGCCTCTCTCACATTGGAGTCAAACAAATCTTATTATAATAGACAGTTCAAAAATTGTCGTGCTAAACCTCGAAAGGATCTGGTACGGAGTGTGGGTAGTTGGCGTCGAGCGGTGGCAGTGTGCTGGCGTTGGACGCGATAGCACAGAGGCAGGGGCTGGTGGCAGATGCGCTGGTACGAAGCGCCGACGCAGTGGGCTTCGCGTTGTAGCCACCGCGACGGCGGCACTGGATCTAGTTGATCCGTCGTCACGGCGGTTGCCCCGCCGGTAGGGTTGCTTCGTCGCCATGGAAGGCTGTCTACCTCGGATGGTGGGGCACGAGGCTAGGAGGGCCGGCGTGTCACCTCGCCTTGGTCTGAGGGGACGCCGCCTTGAGTTTGCTGCCGATCTGTTTTGGCGCCTGGCAGGGCTCTGTAGCTAGATTTGGGGGCACAGCCACAGGCTGGTGCTGCCATCTCCCGCGCTACGTAGTCCCGGCCAGTGTGTTGGTGGCCACCTCGCCCAACCTTAGGCTGGAGGCGTGTTGCCTGAGGGACCCGCGCCTACCCAAATCTGGGGCAGGGCGGGGGCTGTTGAGCCAGAGGCGAGGCCCCAGCCAGGGGTACCATGGTCGTCGTCGTCCACTCGTGCTCGGAGTCCTCGTCGCCATGCTGTCCTTCCTGGGTCGGTCTCGTGTTGGCAGGACGGAAGGCTCTGGCGGGGACTGTGGTGTGCTATATCTTGCGGGCGTATTCATGTCGGTCGGCGGTGGTTTGGGGTCTCATGGCCGCCGGGGCGACAGCCTCGAGTGGTGGTCCGCCTGATTGGCTTCTACAGCAGGCATCTGGCGGCGGTGATGGGTACATGTTCTAGGCCGTGTGGATGGTAGGAGATTTAGCGTGGGTGACCATGGTGTCGGCAGTGCCTTGGCGGCGGTGATTCACATATCGGGGCTCTGAAGGCCTTGTTTGGTGACAACATCTCTTCCCTCGGGGTGGGTTGGTGCTTGAGATTCTTTGGTGTGACTCGGTTGAGAGGCTCCGGGCTAAAGCCATGTGCTCCGGCGCCAGTGGCGGGGATGCCCGAGGGTGTCGCATCCCTCTTGGGGGCGTTACTGCGGGTACCTCTCTCCGAGTCAAAGCTTCAGGTGAAAACCCTTAACCATTCCTTCACTCCCTACGGCGATGATGCGCAACGCCGCCTCCCTCCTAAGGGCGTCATCGTGGATCCCATGTATATCGGAGCGCCACGTTCTCTCTGCTGGGCATTTTCGGATCCTGGCGTGAAGTTTCTTTGACTCTAGTGTGGGTGGTCGCTCTTGTCCCCTATTCCTTTACACGGTCCTAGTTGGTGCCTTTCCTGTTCCGCGTTTGTCCACATGAAAGCTCGAGCTCCACGGACTGGAGCGGAAGGGTAGGGGGGCCTCTCCGGCGGCAGACTGGCATGAGTGGCACAATGAGGTCCGACGATTTTCCCTAGTGGCGAGTTCAATCTCCTTGTCGGAAGTCTAGGTTCTTTGTGTTTTGGTGCGGAGGCTCCTGTTTTCATGTTTCTTTTTTGATCTTCTTTGTAAGAGGTTCGCCTCATCACTATGTACCGGTTTGGCTGTGTGCCTTTATTTATAAAGCATGGCGGAAGCCTTTTTGGATAAAGGATCAGCGTATCAGAACAACAATCATTGCTAATGAAGGGAAGCGTATGTCAGAAGGATCCAACACAATGGCGGTGCTGGGGGTCTTCCTGGGACTTCCCTGGAATACCAAGAATTTCGCGTCAAAAAATTACTACATATAATATGTATACGCTATACGGTAGAATGTGGAAATAGACCACGACAGCTGACCACATGACCAGACACGAGCGACTCGGCGTCTGGTTACATGCGCGAGCAGCAGCTCCAGGCCTCCCTCCCCCGATTCTTTTTTTGACAACCCCTCCCTCCCCCGACAGCTCGAAGCCCGATCCAATCGATCTCCTTCCCTAACCTAGCTACTAGCTCCCTCCCTCGATTCAGCCTCCCCTAGATCCGGCTCCGGCGGCCAGGCCGGCCCTCTTCAGCCTCCCTCACCCCTCGGACCGCGGTCCCTCCCCTCCGTGCTCCGACCTCCCCTCTCTGGCCCCCCTCCCCTACTGGCATGTCCTCGCCCATTCGCCCTCCGGCTTCCATGACGGCGTGGCTCCGCCACTGGGCTCCGCCAGGCGCCAGTCCGCCTTCGACCTCTCCTGCTCCCCAGACCCCAGCCCAAGTAGGCGCCCATCTGTGGCAGCGGGTGAGGGAGTCCTGGACTAAGGGGTCCTCGGGCGTCCGGCCTGTTAGCCATGGGTCGGACTGATGGGCTATGAAGATACGAAGACCGAAACTACACTCGTGTCTGGATGGGACTCTCCTTGGCGTGGAAGGCAAGCTTGGTGACTAAATATGTAGATTCCTTTCTTTATAACAGACCTTGTGTAACCCTAGATCCTCCCGGTGTCTATATAAACCGGAGGACTTAGTCTGGAGGATATACATTATCATAGCCATACAAGTTAGACCTCTAGGGTTTAGCCATTACGATCTCGTGGTAGATCAACCCTTGTAATACTCATATTCATAAAGATCAATCAAGCAGGACGTAGGGTATTACCTCCATAGAGAGGGCCCGAACCTGGGTAAAACATTGTGTCCCATGTCTCCTGTTACCATCGACCTTATACGCACAGTTCGGGACCCCCTACCCGAGATCCACCGGTTTTGACACCGACATTGGTGCTTTCATTTAGAATTCCACTATGACGTCGACGACAGGATCGATGTATCGCCTTGTTATCAAGGATAATATCACCACCGGAGGAATGCTGGCTCTAGGCCAAACCCTCCGGCTGGGCGGCTTTATCATGACCGCCCGTTCGGTCGTTAAGCTGACAATGACCTCTCGGGTCATCGAAAACCCCCTTCGTATCGACTCCGAACACTCCAAGCAGATGGATCCGGTGGAGCTTTCGTCCTTAAACAAGCTCCTAGATCGCATCGCCGCCCTGGGGGTCGCTACAGACTACGATCTAATTGGGCTTAAACCCGATCAGAGAGAAATCAAATCTCCACCGATCACCCACCAGATAGCGGTAGTCGAGCAGCGAGTCGACAACTCTTCCTCCATACTAAGGACAGACTATGTCCGGATCTCCGGTCTCGAAGAGCCGGACACCTACCCGCGAGGAGATGCATCCTGCCCTCCGAACATAGAATCGGACGACGGGCCTAAGAAATTAGTGGACATCCCGAAGCCCGATCTGTTATGTTCGGAAGACCTTCAGACTCCGGATCCAAAACTGGGTCAGGGTTCAGATTTAAATCCACCCACCCACCCGAATACAAGCGCTCTCATGAGCATACAACAACAGTCTAAGGAAACGGTCCACCACTTCTGGGCCAGATTCCTTCTTATCAAAAACAAGATTAAAGATTGCCGCGACGAGGAAGCGATCTCGGTGTTCCGCAACAATTGCAGGGACGAAGGAATCCTCAACGCCATCAACCGCCATCGCATCCTACACTTTGCTGACTTGGCAACTATCGTACAGAAGTATAGCACAATGGAAAGCGTCTGGAAAACTCAAGCAGCCCATTGGGAATCATCGGTCCCCACTCAACCCCTTATTCAGGCAAAAAGGGCGCACCCTTGCAACACGCCCGGTTCAATAGTAAAGAAATACAGGTCCAGTACGGGGCGCGGAACAGTTCTGGAAGGATGGCTCGATGGGCCATGCAAAATACACGCAACACCGGATAACATACCAACACATAGCCTTAGAGCATGTTGGATACTCCGGCAAGTGGCCAAGAGCGGCGAGGATATCCTCACCAAGAATAACCCAGAACAACACCCCCAGAGGACAACGACCCCAAAGTACTGACGGTCTTCGAGACATTCGCCTCAAACAATAGGCGCAAAAGAGCACTACGCAGACTCGCCGAAGTCTGTCAAATAGCAGCATTAAACCCTTGGAACGACACGGCTATAACTTCTAATGCCGGTGATGAACCAAAATACAGGACAGTCCGAGCACCAGCCGCCTTGGTCCTCAGTCCAATCATGGACGGCTTTCGGCTCACCAAGGTCCTCATGGACGACGGCAGCGGACTAAACCTCATCTATGAGGATACAATACAAAAAATGGAAATAGACTGGAGCCGCATCGAGCAAAGCAACACGACCTTCTGGGGAATCATTCCCAGTCGGGAGGCACGGTGTGCGGGAAAAATCACACTCGACGTGGTATTCGGCACACTGGAGAACTATCGGTCCGAAGAAATAACCTTCCAAGTGGCCCCTTTCAACAGCAGATATCACGCCCTCTTAGGGCGAGATGCATTTACGTGCATCCAAGAGGTACCCCATTATGGATACATGAAGCTTAAGATGCCTGGGCCCAACGGTATAATCACTCTAGTTAGTGATCCGGACATAGCACTCCGCGCCGAGAATAAAACCGCATCCTTGGCCCTCGAGGCATTATCTGAAGCCCTCGCAGCCGAAGAATTAACCGCGCTGCGCTCCACGGTGGACAGGGATGATGTGGTCCTAGACAAATGACCCAAATCCACCTCATTCAAACCAGCAGAAGAAATAGTAAAATTCCAAGTCCATCCAACGGACCCCAAGAAAACAACATCCATCAGAGCACAACTAGACCCAACGGTTGACGCCGCGCCATGAGAGTTCCTGCGCGAGAATTGGGATATATTCGCCTGGCACCCTTCTGATATGCCAGGAATCCCACGCGAGTTGGCCGAACACAACCTCAATATATTGAAGGGATATAAACCGGTCAAGTAAACACTGCAGTGCTTTTCCGAACCCAAACGTCAAGCTACGGGGGAGGAGCTAGCCAAGCTAATCGAGGCAGGATTCATTAGAGAAATAAAACATCCGGACTAGCTGGGAAACCTCGTGATGGTTCCAAAGAAAGACAAGGCCTGGCGCTTGTGCATCGATTTCAAAGACCTCAACGTCGGCGAACCCATGTTGTTATACATATCGGCAACACATCAGGTGGTGAGCGCCGTACTCGTCGTTGAACGAGAACAGGACGGACACAAATTCCCGCTTCAGAAGCCAGTATACTACGTATCCACTGTCCTTACTCCATGCAAATCCCGGTACCCCCATTATCAAAATATAGCATACGCGGTCTTCATGGCATCCTAAAGCTACGACACTACTTCAAGGAGTGTTCGATCATGGTGGCTTCCAAAGTACCACTCAACGACATAATAAACAACCACGATGCCATGAGCCAGATTTCCAAATGGGTCATTGAGCTCCTCCCATTTGACATTACATATAAACCACGTCGAGCTATTAAATCCCAAGTACTGGCTGACTTCGTCGCCGAATGGACAGAGGACAAACTCCCTAAAGAGTATGACACATACTCTAATTGGGTTATGTATTTCGATGGCTCCAAAATGCTGGCAGAACTAGGAGCGGGCGTCGTTTTAACGTCCCCTACTGGAGACATCGTTCAGTACGTACTCCAAATACTATACACAGACTCCAATAACGCAGCCAAATACGAGGACTTATTGCATGGTCTCCGGATGGCTGTCTCCATGGGCATACAGCGCCAGGAAGTGCATGGGGACTCAAACCTCGCAGTATCTCAAATAAATGGAGACTTCGATGCCAAAGACCCGAAGATGGCAGCTTATCGTAATGCCATCCAAAAGATGTTGGCTCGGTTCGAGGGACTCGAGTTCCATCATGTGGCCCGAGAGAGTAATCAAGTGGCGGACGTTCTCGCTCGCATAGGCGCTAAGCGCGACCCCGTCCCACCCAATATTTTTCTGGAAAGGCTTTTTAAGCCATCCGTGGTGTGGCGGGGGGAGGGCGGTCATTGCCCCATGGACCGAACCATTCCTGGCCTACCTTAATAAGAAGGAGCTTCTCGAGGATCAGAATGAGGCCCGCTGCATTGTCCGACGTTCGAAGCCCTACAAGGTTCATGATGGAGAACTCTATAGGAAAAGCGCTACCGGAGTTATTCAAAGATGTATCTCCGAGGAAGAGGGGCGGCATCTCTTGGCGGAAATTCACGCCGGACTCGGTGGTCACCACGCCGCAGCTCGGGCCCTTGTTAGCAAGGCCTTTCGTACAGGGTTTTATTGGCCGACGGCCTGAGCAGATGCACAGGACCTTGTCCAACGTTGCGTCGGATACCAACTCTTCGCCAACCAAAGCCATATGCCCCCATTGCCTTACAAACAATCCCCATCACTTGGCCTTTTGTGGTCTGGGGACTCGATATGGTCGGACCCCTTAAAGGAGGAAGCCATAAGAGAAAGTATCTGCTGGTCATGGTGGATAAATTCACTAAGTGGATAGAGGCCAAACTAGTCAAAACGGCCGAGGCGGGGCCGGTAATAGATTTCATATCCGGCGTGGTACACCATTAAGGTGTTCCACACAGCATCATCACCGATAATGGCTCTAATTTCACAGCCGATGAAGTGAAAACTTGGTGTGCTAATCTGGGCATTAAGCTCGATTATGCCTCTGTCTATCACCCGCGGACAAACGGTCAAGTCGAACGAGCTAATGGTCTTATTATGAGCGGCATCAAACCTAGACTAGTGCGGTCTTTGAAAGAATCAGACAAGCACTGGGTGGAGGAACTTGACTCCGTACTCTGGGGGCTGCGGACCACGCCCAACCGCACTACTGGATATACACCTTTCTTCATGGTGTACGGTGCGGAAGCAGTGTTACCCTGCGACATTATTCATGACTCACCTCGAGTGCGCATGTAAGAAGAGAGAGAGGCCGAGCTTGATTGACAGGACAACTTAGATTCCCTGGAGGAGGAACGCGACGTCGCAAAAGTCCGTTCCGCATTTTATCAACAGCAGGCTCGCAGGTATCAAAGCAGAGAAGTGCGGCCAAGACTTATAACGTTGGTGAACTCGTTCTATGCTTGCCGGAGAAGAAAAAGGATAAACTCAAGCCCAAGTGGGAGGGTCCCTTCATCATTGACGAAGTTCTCACCGGAGGAGCGTACCGCCTGCGTGATGCGTCAGACAATCACTTGGAGCCAAACCCTTGGAATGCGGCCAGACTCCGACGATTCTATGCCTATCACCGAACTCTGTGTTCGTCTCCTTCCTCCTGTTATTAACGTTATTTTGTTTCTCTCCTTTCGTTTTGCTCTTTAGCCCTACGGCTTTAGTACGGCTAAACCGTTCTCCCATGATGCGTACATCTCCAAATATGTACGTCCATTATACCTGGGGGCTTCTTGTACAGAAGCTTGCTATTATTCTTTGAGCATCAACCTCACCACATATGCGTTCTTCCCATATGTACCTTTTGTTTGCCATTATATGCATCAATATGACTTAAGTTTTGGCCAAGCTGGGTTGCCTGGCTCCTGTGCTTATGCCCTAAGTTCCCGTTAGTTCGGCTAGGGCATAAAGGGAGCACCTCAGCGATTGTTATTGCCGGGTCATCCGGATGTGTACCTCAGACTGCGTGAAGCCGAAAGCTAGCGTTCTTAAGGGAATATTCGGTCGGTGAATTAAAGACGTTTCCACATTCACTCCATTGTGAAACCCCATAAGTTACTTACTCTATGATTTCTTCAATCATAGTTCGGACATGCACATTAAACGCATGCACACCCAGGGAAAGGAACCCTTAACGGAACTATTCTCTCTGGAAGATGTTTCTTACATAATGTAATATAACATAACTAGCCGGATACACATTGTCTATTCAAGCAACTATGACCCCTACGCCTGGTTCCCATGCATACCCCGGTATATTCTACCGCTAGTGCATTCGGAAACACTCCGCACCTTCGGGTCTAGAGGTCGAAGCAAAAAGGTCGACCATGACAATTGTTTTTATAATCCAGCTAGAATCACATATGTCAGGGAAAGTAGATAGTCACTACGACTCAAAAATTTCCTCCTCTATGCCATCCAACAGGCGGTCTAATTTACAATCCTACTGGGAATATCTGGCGGCTACTTCTACTTGTTCATATACTAAACTAACAGAAATTTCTTCCCCATTTGACCCTAGTGGTCCGACCCGGGCCATGTGATTCGGATCCAGCTTGGTATACCGCGTTTTTACCATGGCCCAGGCCTCTCGCGCACCCTCTCGGCAGGCCGAGATCTTCCACAGTCGGATACGCCGCCAGGCTCCCTTGAAGAGCTCTACAAGCTTCTCCATACTCCCTGGAGGGGAGGCGGATGGCCATAAGGCCTTGGCTACACTCTGCATTGCCTGCTGAGCTTGCTCGTGTAACTGCGACAGCCCTTGCAGAAGATCACTTGATGATCCGGACGCCTCCTCTTCGGGACGGCCCGTCAACATACCTGCAATCATAGCTATATCAGCTAATTGTACCCCCAAACTGTTACAAGGTAAATTCGGCCACATACTGAATATGCCGCCTCACAGCTTTTTGTTCTCCTTCACGGAGTCGGCTAGCTGAGCTCACACATCTTTCGGTTCTTCACCCAGTTTGATATTTGAATCTTGGAGTTTGTTTTTCTCCTCTCTGACTCGGGTCAGAACACGCTCGCCCGTGACATGTTGTCTCTTCGCCTCTTTTTCGCTCGTTTGAGCGGCCTTCGGTTCCTCTCCCAGTTGGTCCGGTGACCCTGTTATGAGACAAGCAGCAGTTGCAATACAACTGGCGTATAATTTTTTGTTTCTCGATGGAGGGAAATATTACCACAGGACGCCTTCTTGAACTTTTCCAGTTTGGTGGTAGCAGCAGTTAGCTGTGTCCGGCACTGCTCCAGCTCTTGGGCTAGCAGGTCATTCTTCTCCGTAAGAACCTGGTTATACAGCGATCCTTAAAACATTTGTCCTAACTGCTTCAAGTCTCGGGGGCTACGGGCACATGGTTATCAAATTTGGACAAGGTAAACTTACCTACACATCTTTCAAATGTTGCTCGGTGGCTCGGTTAAGCCCATCTCTAGCAGCTCGGATGTATGCATCAGCCGAGCTGAAGGCACTGAACGCCTCTTTTGAGAAGCGGGGATTTCGTAAAACAGCCCTTTGGCGCTGGTGATTCATGGCGCTCTCTGTCGGTGTCAAAACCGGCGGATCTTGGGTAGGGGGTCCCGAACTGTGCGTCTATGGTTGATGGTAACAGGAGACAGGGGACACGAAGTTTTACCCAGGTTCGGGCCCTCTTGATGGAGGTAATACCCTACGTCCTGCTTGATTGATATTGATGAATATGAGTATTACAAGAGTTGATCTACCACGAGATCGTAATGGATAAACCCTAGAAGTCTAGCCTGTATCACTAAGGTATTGAGTATATCCTTTCCGGACTACACCCGCCGGTTTATATAGACACCGGGGGGATCTAGGGTTCCATAGAGTCGGTTACATAAGATGGAATCTTCATTGTTGTTCGCCAAGGTTGCCTTCCATGCCAAGGAGAGTCCTACATGGACATGGGTACAGTCTTCGGTCTTCATACCTTCACAACCCATCAGTCCGGCCCATAGATAACATGCTGGATGCCCGAGGACCCCTTAGTAGCCCCTGAACCAGGCTTCAATGACAAGGTATCCGCGCGTAATGTTGTCTTTGGCATTGCAAGGTGAGTTCCTCCTTCCGAACTCCCGAATAGTCTCTAGACGAATTGATCGTGTCCAGACCTGTAACACACACCGTACAAAACCGCAGAGAGAATATAATAACACACAAGTACAATTTGTTGACAACTTTAGTAATGCGACGTCACGCCTGTCTGGTCATAATTTCGAACCGTTTTTCGCCCCATGTTTCGAGACGCGGTTGTCTTTGGCACATCTTGTCAAAGCAGAGATCATGTCTCCTCATTACGTGATTCTCATTAATACGAGCGTGGGTAACCCAACCGCCCCACGAGAAAGATTCCTTAAGAATATTTTTTACGCTTAGGCTTAGGAGGAGGCGTTCAATACCGGAGGCCTTTATAAAGGAACCAAGGGTCGTATTTTTTACGCCAAACTTCTCCTCAGCCTTCCCAACCCCGAGTTCCGGCACCCAAGGTTCGACTCCATTGCTTTTAGCCTTCCCATCATGTCCGGATCCAGCTCCCAAGGCTGATGGGTGGTTTCCTCTGTTACAGAGGAGGATATCACAAAGCTTCGGGCAGCCAGATATCTGACCACAGAGATCCACCACCGGCTTCCTGCTCAAGGACAAGTCATTCCGACCCCCAGATCCGGTGAGAGGGTTGTGTTCATCCCCCACTTCCTCCGGGGGTTAGGGTTTGCTCTTCACCCCTACGTCCGGGGGCTAATGTTTTATTACGGACTGGATTTTCACGACCTTCCCCCGGACTCGATTCTCCATGTCTCAGCGTTTATCATTATATGTGAGGCCTTCCTTCGAATCCCCCCACACTTTGGTTTATGGCTCAAGACCTGTAGTGTAAAACCGAAGATAGTCGACGGGGAACATGCGGAGTGCGTCGGTGCTACAATTAGCCAACTCGCCAACACTCCCTAGCCAAAAGGTTCTTTTACCGAGACTTCCAACTACTGGCAACGGGAGTGGTTTTACATTACAGAGCCCCACAGTACTAAGTGGGTTGCTGCACCCACCTTGCGTCCTGGCCCACCGTCACAGCTTGCATCATGGGTCAACAAGGGACTGGACTGGGGATTGATTGATGAAGTGCGGACTTTACAGAGCCGCATCTGAACCGTCCTCGAGAGAGGCATCGATCTTGTCAGCGTGATCCAAGTGATGTTAGTCCGCCGAATCTTGCCCTGCCAGCGCAGGTCTCGCTGCATGTGGGAGTTTAACCCAGAAGGTCCACGAACCCTCCAACACCTTTTCGGCACCACACACGAAGGGATGTGGAAATTATTTTTTGGGAAGCGTAAACATTGGCCGGACACTGCCGAGGACGCCGGCCTTAACTGCAATCGTCCGGATACTCTGATAAGCACTCGGCTTTCGAATACTTTTGTAATTATGCATACTGCAACATGGTACTAAGCAAGCTATCTTCTTCCAGGGCTGGATAAAGAAAGCGGAACTGATTATGTGTTCGGCCCCTCTGCCCGAGGGCCCAGCAAATCCTGTTCTAACACGGATGTTGGCCCCAGCACCATACCCGATGCTTGTGAAGGAGGGCGAGGCGGAGAGTGAGAAGACCAAAGATGGCCCCAATTCCCAAGGAATATCGGACTTTGTGTCGGAGAAATCAAGATCCCCTCATCCCAAGACAAAAGAGAAGGGGGGGCGTCTCCTTCCCTCCTAGGGGGAAGAGGGCTGCCTCGGAAGACTGGGAGGAGCAAGCTCCTAAGTGAGGTAAAATGCCTCTGGAGGGCGGCTCAGACCTGGAGGGCGTCAAAGCACAGTCTCGTGACGAGGACAAGTCTCCGGCCAAATCGTAAGTAAACAAGGCTGCTTTAAACATATCACATTCTTTTCTTGTGATGTCTGGAATATATATATATGTATATATATAGGGATTGACTATTCGTCATCCTGGTTGAGGAATAGTTATTCTTCACCCCCGCTATTTTACCATCAATGCACCATAATTTTACGTTCCGTAAATTTTATCTTTTTTCCAACGTAAAAAGAGACCGTAAGAAAATATATAATCATTGTAAAAAAATATTTTATATTACGTAAAATTACAAACGTAAAAACATAGTGTAAAATACACATAAACTGCAAATTATCTTGTCTTATAACTTATATTTTTATTTTCTTATGCCAAATTTGACGTAGTGAATCAATAGAAATGTAATTATTTGAATTCTAAACATAACTTAATTATGAAATGATCGTAAGATTACCTGGGGTAAAGAATAACTTATTCTGCACCCTAGGTGATGAATAATATCACTATATATATAGGACAACACTATTCTAATTCCAAGATTAGAATAGTTATTTGGATCACGGCGCACCCTATATAGGCGCTGACGGAGATGTTCCTGAGATTCAGAAAAAAGGCAGACCCCGTCCACTTCTTCTCCCACCCACGTCCACCGCCCCCGCGCCCGAAACCGGCCACCGCGCCGCCCCCGCCCCCGAAACCAGCCGCCGCGCCGCCCCGGCCCCCGGATCCGGCCGCCGCGCCGCCTCCTCCCCCCGGATCCGGCCTCCACGACGCCTCCTCCCCCGGATCCAGTCCCACCGCCACCTATTGCCACCACATGCCACCGCCACGCCGGATCCCGCCGCCTGGCCGTCCGCTGGGCCGCCCTCCACCACCGCCCGTCAGGCCGCGGAGCACCCTCCCCGCAACCCCTACGCCACCGCTCCCACTACCCCTAGCTCAGGGTGTGCCGCCCCCGCTACCCCTTGCTCTCTGTGCCGCCGCCCTGGCACTACCTCCGGCGCCGCCGCCGCCCCAACCTCTGGCGCTGCTGCTGCCCCAACATCCGGCGCCATCTCTCCCCCGCCCCAAACTCCCTTCCCCTGGATCCACAGTGGCGACGGACTCCCTCGGATCCACGGCGATGGCGGCGGACAACCTTCCCCTGGATCCACCGCCGCGACGCCCTCCCTCCCGAGCTCTGCCGGCAAACCACCAGCCATCAACCTCCCACAAGCACCTCCTTTCCTTTGCTCCAACCGGGCCACCGCTGCTGCACCACCCGCCCAGACACCGTAGCTCCTCCTCCATGAATACATCGCGGATGGCCACCTGCTCAACGACGGCGCCAACCTAACTCTGACCATGGCAACAGCCGACAGACGCCAATGTTGCAAGTATTGCTGCTACATCTCTTCCCTAACCTCTCTCCCTCCATCTCCCTGACCTCTCTTTCTTCACAAATATCTTCTCTACTGGAGGATTTGAACTTCTCCAAATTTGCACTAAAAGTAACTACCAAATTGTTTCTGTATTTTGCTTATGAAAGAATTGACTTGATGTCTGAACTGTAGGCCTGTCTTCTTTGACCGGAAGACACTCTAGTTTAGCAAGCATCAACGACGCAAAAAGAGAGAGGAAGAAAAATGGATGTCAGGCTCATCTCTGGAGTGTTTGCAATCCTTTTCATGCTAGGTGTTTATGTAAATGAACCAGCATGCTCATGCATGCCTATGGAAGTTGAAAGGAAACAAATGTTCCAGGATCACTATCAGCATATATTTTCTAAATGTCAACCTGGAGAAAACGCGATGGCCATTTGTGTATATGTCTCAAACAAAAAAGTGTGTTTTTTGTAGCATTTTACCCTGTCTTGTTGCATCCTCTCTCTTTGGTTACAGGAGAAGTTCATATACAGCGACAACAACAAAGTTCATGTTAGAAAAATTGAAGTCCATCTATATGGAAGTTCATAATTGTTGTGTGTATGCAGGCGAGCACAAAAAAACTTGTAGCTGATAAATTTTCCTTTTGTTTAACTGCAGCAATCTTTCTTTATGCCTGCTCTTTCTGAAGTGATTAAATGATGCTTGTTTATGGTTCACATCGGTGCTTGATGTTGGAAATATATTACAGTGCGCGAATGTGAAGGTCAATTTGAAATAATCGAGCAGTCCGATGAGTATAAAAACCTTGTATTTCCCTGTTTCTCAAAAGTGATGGTTTACGGGATCCAACTATTAAACATTGCAAAACATGTTGCTAGCAGTGTTTCAATTGTTATGTGTGCATTTTAATTTGCTGGAATTTTTTGTATGACATACATGATCGAGTTCAGAGCACACTTGTGTTCATGCACGCAAAAAATGGTTGTGTGTGTCTTCGTGCTATGGGTAGTTCTTTTTTCTTTTTGCGTATAAAAATAAGGAAGTTCAAAGAAAAAAATGCAAAAGTTCAAAAAATATGTGAAAGAAAAGATTGTTTAATCTACCAGCAAAAAGAAAAATGTAAATCCGTAGAAGAAGTTCAATATATATATAAGTTTGGTGTATGTTTTATCATGTAGGAAGCTAATTTTTTTAAAAATAGAGTAGTTAAAAATTCATTATTTTTTTCATTATTTTCCATTACAAATGATAACACCAAAGAAGTCCATATTGAAAAAAACCAAGAAGTTCAATTTAAAAAAGTAGAATAATTCAATGTATATGAAAAATCCAAATTCTCCTCATTAATAAAATAATAAACCAAGAAGTTCAATTTCAAAAAATGGAGCAGCTCAATATTTATTAAAAAAAACTCATAATTTTCCCGTTACTAATGAATAAAACCAAGAATTCCGGTTCAAAATAACGAAAAAGTTCGTCATTTATTACAAAAGCTCCTATTTTTCATATGTCTAAAAATACACAAAGAGGTTCAAAAATTGAAAAAATGGAACGGTTTCGATGTCTATAAAAATTCAGATTTTTTCCGTTGCTAAAAGGTAGCGTCATTTTTTTGGGAGCAATTCCATTTTAAAAAAGGAAATCAATAATTTCATATTACAAAGCGGAATAGTTTGATGTATACAACAAACTCAAATTCTTTTTTGTTTCCATGCAAAATTAACGTATGAAGTTCAATGTGAAAATAGCGGGAAGTTCAACTACTACACATAATGTGTTTCAGAAGAGAATAAAAGAATACAAAACTAAAAGCCTAAAAAGTCTGTTGCAAGAAGTTCACGTGCTCCACCTGCACGGTTCAAAAAATATATTACGAGACGTCCGTCGTTAATTTACATGTTGTTTCAAAAGGCAAAAAAAACAACGTTGTTTTGCCATTTTAAAAACTGCTCTCAAACGAGAACGAATTTGTAACACATGTCTACATGAAAAACTTGCTGCGATTCATAAGCTTTCCACCATGTATATTATGTGTCACATTTCGATGAACAGTTTAAAATTTTCATGTATACCAATTAAAACACGTTTTGATGTATTCAAAAAAATCTTACCTGTTGAAAGAAGTTCAAGGTGAAAACAACGAGAAGTTCAACTACTGCAAGGAATGCATTTCGAATGAGAATAAAAGTATAGAAAGTTAGAAGCTTAAAAGGTTTGTTGAAAGAAGTTCAAGTGCTCTGTCTGGGGAAGTTCAAAAATTATTGCGAGAGAGGTTCATCTTGTATTTCCATGTTCGATTTTTTCCATATAAAAATCGAATACAATTCTTTACTCAAAAATATAAAAAGGTGAAGTTCAAATTGAAATAACATAGAAGTTCGGAGTTTATTAAAACCTAGGATTTACCTTTTCAAAAAATAAAAAGCACAACACCATTTTTTGCACTTTTGAAAACAATCTCATAAACGTAAAAATGGTTGCTAGAAGTTCAAGTGCTCGGCGAGGGAAAGTTCAAAAATTCTTGCGAGAGAGGTTCACTGTGTATTTAGATGTCCAAAATACATAAAAATATGTTGTTTTTTGTGTTTTAACATAATTCTCTCAAACTAGAGAGAAGTTCAAAGTGATAACAATCGGAAGTTCACGTACTACATGGTGTGTATTTCATATAAGAAAAATACAATAAAGTGAAACAAAGTGAAGTTCAAACAGACATGCCCAAGAAGTTCAACTACTTCACGCAGTGCAAAAAACAGCACATCAAAAAATAGAGTGAAGTTCAAACAGACATGCCCGAGAAGTTTAATTACTTCACGCAGTGCGTTTCCATTCATGATGAAGGCAGAAATCATGATCTCGTCGTTTTCTAATTTACTTCAAAACGCCAGGAATATCATTTGTGTAAGTTCAAGTTCTCGGTCAGAGAATGTTAAAAAAATATTGTGAGATAGGTTTATACAAAAGAAATACCATTTGTTTAACGCTAACGAATGAATGAGAAAATTACAAACGAAAATATGTCACAGAAGTTCAACGTGAAAACAACAGGAAGTTCAACTACTACGATGAATGAATTTCACAAGAAAAACTTTTAAAACCGTCGCGAGTATGAAAAAATGATCAACACGGGGAAGTTGCGTGTTTACAGAAGCTTTCCATTGGTATATCACTTGTTCAATTCCGATGAGTGGACGGAGAGCTACGAGCAGTGGATTGAGAGCTACAAGAAAAAAAAATCACGTGAAAAACAGAGTGAAGTTCAAGTAAACATGCCGAGAAGTTCAAGTTCTTTATGCGGTGCATTTCCGAAGAATCTGTTTTGCGATAAAGGCAGAACGAATGATCTCGCCGTTTTCAAAATTACTTGAAAACGGCTAGGAATTAGAGAAAACCATCAACATGAAAAAGTTTCGCATTTTCCGTAGCTTTTCAGTGGTATATTATTTGCCCCATTCCGATAATGTTTGTAGAAATTACGGCGAAAATACTTTTTTATCCATTTTCAAAACTGACATAAAATAGTAAGGAATTGGGAGAAGCAATATATACCAAAAAGTTTCGCATTTCCTTAAGCTTTCCAACGCCATATCATTTGCTACATTTGGACGTACGGTTAACAAATTAGCTTGAAAATACACACTCGGTGTAACTTGGACCGTTTTATCAATCACTTTTAAACCGTTTAAAATTAGAAAAAACTTTCAACATGAAAGAGTAGCGCAATTTCATAAGCTTTCCAACTCCATATCATTTGCCTCAATTGGATTAGCCGTTTAGAAATGACATCGAAAATACGAACACGGTTGTTCGGTTTGTGAAATTTTACGATTTTTCAAATTACTCTTTAACCGTAGGGAATTAGAGAAAACTTTTAACATGTGGAAGGAGCGGTTTTGCAGCAGTTTTCCAACGCCATATTACTTGCCTCATTCCGATAAACGGTTTAGAAATGCGATCGAAATTACGATTCACGTTTTGTGTGTGAAGAAAAAACGGTTTTCAAAACTGCTCTTAAACCGCTTACATTTTGCTAAAAATTTAACTTCGGTCATGATACTCGTGTCCATAGCTTTCCAACGGTATATAGCAAGCCCTATTTGGGCAATGTTGCGGGAAGTTCAACCTAGCACAGGAGGAAGTTCAGGTCGAACAACTCAGGCAGTAAAATCGCAAAAAACACGAGTTCTTCATGACCCGAGTGCAAAATCCGCCTATGAGCGAGATTCCTATCTAAAACGAGTATTTAGTTGCTAAAAATCGTTTGAAGATTACACTTACATCACATGGAACAGGACTAACCAGAAAAACTCGCGGTAGAAGGCACGGTTGCGAAGATAGCCCGAAGGTCGGGTACGTACAGAGAGAAGTTCAGGCGCGTTACTCAGGCAGTTCAGGTTATGATCAGAATATTATTCTGATCCCGTGATCAGAATAGTGTTTATATATATATGTTTGCAGCTCAGCACGTAGTCCCCTTCCACAATCCTCTTCCTCGGGGGACCTTCTCCCAAAGATGATGGAAAGCGAGACGCCCCCACCGAACTCTCCGTCCAATAGGGCAGACGACTTTGAAGTGTCATCGCGGAGGGTCTCCACCGACCAACAAGTGGTGCAAGGCAGGATGGAGATGTTACGCGAAGGTGATACTTCGGCGGCCCAGGGCTCGGGGGACAACAATGAAGACCCCGAACAATCCGGAATGCAGCCGAATACAAATAAATGAATCCCTTCGAAGGGTGACCGTACTCCCGCGGCTGCCTACGGAGACCCAGAGGCGCCGGATATCTTGACGAACATGCTGCGGCAGGCATCCATTTCAGAGGAACATCGTACCTTAATGGGTACGGTGGTTGAAAAGATCCTATCCGCGAAGAGCGGATTGAATGAGGCTTTTGCGAGACTGCTAAGAGGCTTCGAGGTTTGTAATGTAACATGTGCAATTGTGTTTTATTCAGAAAATACACCTGTGTATAGACAGTAGCCCCTAAGACTCAGGTTGGCTTCCCATGGGAGGCGAACGGAGGATCAAGAAATTTTGGAGGACTAATCTGATTAACTTTGAACACAGGCTGCTTCCCCCCCAATACTTCCCAGACTACGGATATTGTCGAACTGCAACGGAAGCTTGATGTGGTCGGGGATGACATTACGTTGATCAATATGCGGCTTGACGAGTCGCAAGGTATGTATTCAGAGCAGTATCTGTATGTACATTTTTGTGATATAAGCATGAAGCTGGAAGCTGTACCTGACTGCAGATGGTGCTGCCGCCGTAGAAATTCTTCGGGCGGAGCTAACCCGGGCCAAGGAGCAGGACCGGTGTAGTAATGCGGCTGCCGAGAAGGCATCGGCTGAGTTACAGGCCGAACGGGCTACTCGGCGTCAAGACGAGGAGAAAATATCCATGATGGCGCTCGAGCTCAAAAGTGCTGCCAGCTGTTGTGAGCTTCTTGAGAAGGAGAAGGAAGCCAAAACGGCTGAAATTGAAAAGGCCTTACGAGAAGCAAGAGAAGCGCGGTCTGAATCCAGAGCGGCCCGTGAGGAGATCTGGCAAGCTGGGGAGATTGCGGCTGGTAAGCTATTTTTGCTACAGGCTAAGTTCAGCGATCCGAACTATGCTCAGCTTAACCAATTGTGGAGTTCTCCGAACGAGTTTTTAGACTTGCCGAAGAGTTCTTCCGATGCGGCGCAGTATTATCAGGCGCGAGAGGGGTACGCAACGGAGAAGCTTTTCTGGTCACAATTCGGTGCCTCGAAGCGCCTCCTGTTGCTGAATGAGCAGATGTCCCAGTGGGCCGAGCTTCATAGAATATCCGACGCTGCTATGAAGAACTTCATAATCTGGTTATGGCCAACTGAGCCTATTCCGAACAGTTAATTTGGCTTGGTGCAGTTGCTTGTTGACGCCGTGCCACGTATCGATGCTGTGAAGCGATCGGTGTGCATCGAAGGTGCGCGGATGGCTTTTGCCCGGGTCAAGACATTCTGGGGGAATATGAAGGCCGTCAACGTTGCGGTGAAGAGTCCGCCCAAGGGCACGGACCGCCACGAACCGGAGCATTATTTTGAAGACGTCCTAGTAGCCGCCCTCTTGATAGAGGGTTAATGCTCGAAAGACATAATGTTCGACTGAGGTGTATAAGAATTGCGCGAGACAATTTTACAGTGAATCTATTTGTATATTTTGCTCAAAAGCTTGTGTTCCTCCTGTGCGGCCGTTTTGATATAATCTGAAAGATTTCCAGTCGTCGGCTTCAGCCCCCTTGTAGGAAGTACAGGGGTGTTCGCAAAAGCATGTGATCACTCTTGACCCAACGTCTTGGTCCGTGAAGGAGGTGTCAATGCGGCGAACCAGGCAACCAGACTATAGGGCATTAACACTTTCACTTAGCCATAGGAGTTTTATGGTGGGTCTACGACATAGCCCCAAGTATGTATGCAGCTTATTCATATGATGCGTTTACATAATTGACCGGAAAAGAGGTCCTTCGTGTGACATGGAGGAATCGCTAGAGACTCCGATAAGTCATCGAGTGGTTGACCAGCTCTCGCCGCATCATGACAGTCAGTTTTTGGCTTTCTCTACTGAGGTGTGTCACCAGGTGAACTGGTAGCACAATCACAGTAGTTCTCCCTTTACTACCCTAGCCGATGGAGCGGAACGTAGGCTAGTAAAACAGGAGTCGGGCAACCCAACTATTGACCCAAGACATGATTAGGAGCTGATATAAGGCCAAACTCGCGACGCCGAAGTATGCTATGAAAGCTATTCGGACTTTGTTGGCAACTCATTTGTTCCCGTGCCGAGCCCCTGGCAAGTAAGCCGGGGTATATTTGTGAAACAACCATGGGAGACGTATTCATTTGCGGAAAGACGCGGGTAATTAGTTCGGATAGTGTGAACCGGGACCTGAGCGATATGCCAATGAGTAATTGATATATATATATATATATATGTATGCCACGACCCTGGTCATTTGATATGCCCTGGGTCGAAGGCAGAGAAAAAAGGCATGTTACAGGCTCTAAAAAAAGAGTGCGGTCAACAAAAGTTTATTTTGGATCCCCTATCGCACGTCTGCGCCGCCTGTCCTCAGCGAGGGGAATCCTTGAAGGAAGTAGCCTCGTAGGTGAGTGTATGAATCCGAACTCCGATGGAGTCGGTCTTAGGTGTTTCTCCTTTGCGCTACCTGCTTTGAAAAAGTATTGAAGAATGCAAAAAGAAGGAAAGTATATAAAAAATGTTACCGGAGTGTTTGCAGACTTATCCGTATTGTGCTTCCGCTGATGCCCATGGTGTTTTAAGTGCATAGTTATGTATGCTCGGTATAGCTTTATCGTGTGTATGAGATGGGTGGCGGAAGCCGAACTACTATTTCTATTCAGGATTTGATCGATCTTCAGGGGAAATTGCTTTTGGCCCTCTGCATTTAGCTGGTGAACCATTCCGTCGTCCCTATTGCCAGGCGGCCCCCTTCCCTTGTGTTCGGTGTTGAGCTTGCCGGCCTGCTTGAGGACCCAATAGCTTCTGTTGGTATGATTAGCTCGTTTATTGGGGTGGCCGTGAATCTGGCAGGGTCGGTCTAGTATCCTGTCTAGGTTGGATGGTCCGTCTCTGTTCGCCTTGAATGGCTTTTTTCGTTGACCGGGCTTGGGATTGTTGAATCCAGCGTTCACCGATGTGTTGCGTGATCTTTCATTATCATTGCGACTGTTGTATTTGCTTCGTCGTGGCTTGACATTGCTATCTCGGATTTCGGAAGTGCCCGAGTCGCTGGTGCTATTGCTTCTACGAGCGAACCAACTGTCTTCTCCCGCGCAAAAACGGGTCATTAGAGCGGTAAGGGCCGTCATGGATCTAGGTCCTTCTTGACCGAGGTGGCGTGCAAGCCATTCATCCATATGCTGTGTTTGAAGGCCGCAAGGGCTTCCGCGTCCGGGCATTCGATGATTTGGTTCTTTTTAACTAAGAACCTGGTCCAGAGCTTCCTTCCTGACTCTCCGGGCTGCTGAACAATGTTACTTAGGTCATCGGCATCTGGTGGCTAGACATATGTTCCTTGGAAGTTTTTGCGAAAGGCGTCCTCCAAGACCTCCCAGCTGCCAATAGAATTTTTTGGCAAACTGTTTAACCAGCACCGAGCTAGTCCTTTGAGTTTTAGTGGTAGGTATTTGATGGCGTGAAGGTCATCTCTGCAGGCCAGGTGGATATGGAGGAGGAAGTCCTCAATCCATATTGCGGGATCCGTTGTTCCATCATATGATTCGATATTCATGGGTTTGAACCCGTCTGGGAATTCATGCTGCATTACTTCATTTGTGAAGCACAAAGGGTGTGCGGGTGCCTCTATCTTGGGCCACGCTGCGGCGTACCTCTGACGGAGTCCATTTGCTGTTTTTGGCCCAGGTGTGGCTAGGTTTGTCACGTCCGAATAGGTGGCCGTCATCGCGTGTCGAGGTGTGTCTTTGCAATCTGTAGATTGCTCTTGGTTGTCCTGTTTTACTACCCCAGCCCTGTTGAAGGTTGTATGTACAACCTTGTGTTGTTTTGTTCTTGCCTTTACAGCAAGGTGGGGCGGTCTGTTGCTCGGCTTGAGTTGCCGCTTGAACCGGACCAAGTTTGGTTGGCCTGCCGCATTGTGCGATGATCTTACGGGCTCGAGCGTCTTATCGTCGCCCTGGGGTAGCGACCTATGCTTCGGGTAGCTTTTAGCTGGGACACCAAGGCCGTGTTTTTCGGCGGCTAGGACTTCGGTCCATCTATCATTAAGCAGATCTTGGTCAGCTTGAAGCTGCTGCTGCTTCTTCTTCAAGCTCCTTGCAGTGGCTATTAGTTGGCGCTTGAAGCGCTCCTGCTCACGAGGTTCCTCAGGTACGATGAAATCCTCGGCGCTGAGGCTCACCTCATCCTCAGAGAGCGGAAGGTAATTGTCTTCCTACGAATCTTCGTGAGTGGCCTGTTTACCGGGGCTATCCTGCCAATCGTCCCGTTCATCTTGTTCGTTAGTTGTATCAAAGGGGTCTTTGTTGTCTCCGGCGTCATTGTCCATGGCGTCAATATTCTCGGAGCCGTAATCAAGTGTCTTGGTCAAATCCTCGACTGTTGCTATGAAGTGGGTGGCGGGTGGGAAGCGAAATTCTCCATCGTCAGCCCCTAGTTTGAGCCGGATATAGTTCGTCTAGGAGTCCTCCACCAAGGACGGTTTTTTTAATGAGTTTAGCACATCGCCCAAAGGCGAGTGCTGGAAGATGTCTGCGGCACTGAATTTGAAGATCGATAAACGATCAAGCTCGGCGTCCGCGAGCTCGCGCGGTTCGAAACCTGCGGCCGGAGACGAGTCCGGCATTCCGGTGGCATAGGCCTCGTGTGAGACTAGGTCCGTTTATAGCGCCAGCACCGTGGAATCTGCGGCCTCCGAGGTGGGGTTAATCCTTCCGTCTTTGGATGGTGCGGCCTGCTCTGGCTCTAGAGCTAGAGCGGTTACAGGAGCGATCTCCTGGATGCGACCCGATGACAGATTTAGGTCATGATCATCGGGGTGACCGGGAGCGGCCACCGCGGTATCGAATCCGGCAAAGATCATGTCTCCACGGATGTCCGCGACGTAGTTCAAGCTCCCAAATTTCACCTAATGGCCAGGGGCATAGCTTCCGATTTGCTCCAGATGGCCAAACGAGTTGGCACGCAGTGCGAAGCCACCGAATACGAAGATCTGCCCGGGGAGGAAAGTTTCTCTGCAGGAAGCGTCAGCATTGACGATTGAAGGGGCCATCAAACCTTTCAGCGACAACACAAAGGAACTATCAATGAATGCACCAATGTCGGTGTCAAAATCGGCGGATCTCGGGTAGGGGGTCCCGAACTATGCGTCTACGGTTGATGGTAACAGGAGACAGGGGACACGATGTTTACCCAGGTTCGGGCCCTCTCTATGGAGGTAATACCCTACTTCCTGCTTGATTGATCTTGATGAATATGAGTATTACAAGAGTTGATCTACCATGAGATCGAGATGGCTAAACCCTAAAAGCCTAGCCTGTATGACTATGGTAATGATTATTTGGGGTTATCTACAGACCTAGCCAGTGATTCATGGCGCTCTCTATCGGTGTTAAAACCGGCGGATCTCGGGTAGGGGGTCCCGAACTGTGCGTCTACGGTTGATGGTAACAGGAGACAGGGGACACGAAGTTTTACCCAGGTTCGGGCCCTCTTGATGGAGGTAATACCCTACGTCCTACTTGATTGATATTGATGAATATGAGTATTACAAGAGTTGATCTACCACGAGATCGCAATGGCTAAACCCTAGAAGTCTAGCCTGTATCACTAAGGTATTGAGTATATCCTTTTCAGACCGCACCCTCCCGTTTGTATAGACACCAGGGGGATCTAGGGTTACATAGAGTCGGTTACATAAGATGGAATCTTCATTGTTGTTCGCCAAGGTTGCCTTCCACGCCAAGGAGAGTCCTACCCGGACACGGGTACAGTCTTCGGTCTTCATACCTTCACAGCCCATCAGTCCGGCCCATAGATAACAGGCCGGATGCCCGAGGACCCCTTAGTCCAGGACTCCCTCACTCTCCACTTCCGAATTGGTAACGGACATAACTCGGCAGAAGGACAGTCCGGCGTCGCTCCCATATCGGGCCCCGTCTCTTCGGCTGGGACCGAATCCTTGTGATCCGGAGAACGACTGGTCGGGTCCCCGAACACAGTCCGTCGAACCTTTTCCCTGATACAAAATGAATATATAAGTCTCAGTTGGACGCGACTGCTAAAAAGAACATAGTTGCAAACCCATACCTCTTCAAGGAAGGCCCGACCGTATCTCTGCTTGCCTTCCTCTTTGAAGGCCTGCCCAACGCGGGAGCCGCTCTCTGGGGAGATGCCCCGGGGCAGCACGACGCGCCAAACGCCTCCCCTTCTGAGCACAGGATGGTGAAGTGAGTGAGGAAGAATGAGAAAACCCTCTCGGACAAAGTGTCTCCTGATTACTTACGTGCGAAATAGGAAGGAGGCCGGGGCAATCGGCAATGATGGGTACATCCATGCCGTCATAACTCGTCTGATAGAGAACTACATCTTTGAGCTCCACGAATATGTCCGGATCGTCCTCATATCCGGGGTCAAGATCCCGATTGTGATTCTCCGCTGAGGGGCAAGGTCATGGATCCCCTCGACAACCTTTCGCCATTCCTGTCATGAATGAATAAGATATCTCTCTTCAGAAATAATTCAGGGAGAGGGGTCGAATAGTGGAGTTAGTGCTTACCCAGCTAGGAGAATTGTACATGGAAAATCCGTCTCGATTTTGGAGACGGGCGAACTCCTCCCGCTCCCCTTTATACAGTTCGGCCAATATTTTGGCTAGAGCAGTGGGTTTCTTTGGGCCCTTCCGACCGTAGTGGGAGGCGTCGTCTTCCCCATTGAAATGCCACATGGGTAGCCCTCTATATTGGAGTGGTTGGACCCCCCGTGTTATGGAGACCGCAATTACCTCGACTATTGACAATCCGGACTGGGCGAGCATCTTGATCTTGCCCAGCAGCAGACTGATCTCTGCGCTATCCTCTTCCTCGAGGCTCCGAGGACGCCAACTATGGTGTTTCTTCAACGGAGCACTTGAAAATTCAGGGAGGCCCATCCGGACTGGGCCGGGAAGTGTGACATCGTCAATATAAAACCATTCAGAGGTCCACTCTTCGGAAGCTTTCTTCGGTGTGCCGGATAGGTATCCGGTGTCAGTAATGCGCCATATTTCGGCCCCGCCCACTTCAAATATCGATCCCTCGTGGTTGCGTGGGACAAGACAAAACAGCCTTCTCCACAGATCAAAATGGGCCTCACAACCCAGGAATGATTCACATAAAGCGACGTAGCCCGCAATGTGCAAGATGGAGGCTGGGGTAAAATTGTGTAGCTGGAGGCCATAATACTCCAGAAGCCCTTGGAGGAATGGGTGAATTGGAAATCCCATGCCCCTCAGCAGATAGGGGACAAAGCACACTCGTTCCCCCATGGAAGGATTGGGGAAATCCTCCGCCTGGGTTTTGCCGTTGAAGGAAGCCAACCCTGCTCGAACACGGACCAGATCCACTGGGGGGAGAAATCCCTGTGTTTGCAACTTCGCCAATCGACTGTGGTATACGGAGCACCTCTCCCACTCACCTTTCTCCGGGTTGGAATGGGAAGAGGAGCTGGGAATGCTGGCCATGTTGGAATGGTCTTTCCTAGCAATCTCTGAGGATTTTCTTCGTATGATGCCGAATGGATCTGAGACCCAATCTCTTTAAATAGACACTCTTTCTTGCATGGCCAGGTTGTTATTTGCAAAAGGATACCCTGACTGTCTGCATTCGCCCGACGCGTGGCAGCTGAAGTCATCGATGCACAGAAGCCGAGGGCGCGGCCTTGAATTAAAAACCGAATATGTTACTTGGAAGTTATCGGAGCAGGAACCCGCCTTGCAATGCCGAAGACAATCTGCGCGCTGAACACCTGGTCACTGAAGCCTGGCTCGGGGGCTACTGAGGGAGTCTTGGACTAAGGGGTCCTCGGGCATCTGGCATGTTAGTCATGGGCCGGACTGATGGGCTGTGAAGATACGAAGACCGAAGACTACACCCGTGTCCGGATGGGACTCTCCTTGGCGTGGAAGGAAAGCTTGGTGACTAAATATGTAGATTCCTTTCTTTGTAACCAACCTTGTGTAACCCTAGATCCTCCCGGTGTCTATATAAACCAGAGGACTTAGTCCGAAGAATACATTATCATAGCCATACAAGTTAGACCTCTAGGGTTTAGCCATTACGATCTCGTGGTAGATCAACTCTTGTAATTCTCATATTCATCAAGATCAATCAAGTAGGACGCAGGGTATTACCTCCATAGAGAGGGCCCAAACCTGGGTAAAACATTGTGTCCCATGTCTCCTGTTACCTTCGACCTTAGACGCATAGTTCGGGACCCCCTACTCAAGATCCATCGGTTTTGACACCGACATCGGGCCAGCACCCTTCCGCTCACCTCTGCCCCCGGTCTATTGAAGGTATTGTTTCCCTCTGTTTTATAAACAAATATATTGCTTTTTTAGTGATTGCTTGTAAACTAAAATTGAATTACTTGTTTGTCCAGTTTTCACCAGTCCATGACACATTGCCACTGATTTTACTTTGTTTATGTGATTGTGATGTAGATGAGAAAGAAGGATGTTAGCTTATTTGAATTGTGGGACCAATATTCAAAGGCAAGAAAATTTTCTTCTACATCCACACCAAGTCCTCTTTTCGTTGAGGTTGAGAGCAATCTGTAGCTAGCACTAGTGCAAACACATGATGAAGCTCGACAACTGGAGAGGGAGAGAGGCTCCCCGACCCCAATTGTAGAATATGATGAAGCGGTTGATGAAGATGATGAATCAGTGCCCCTATTCGAAGTAGATTTGGCAGCTCTGGAACATGATCCCGGCAAGCGAGTTCCCATATCTTCGTATAATGTCAATGACCACGATAGAGTTAGAAGGAGATACATTGACTTGGTAGCTTGTCAACCAAATGATCATAAGTTTGAGATCAGAGATTTTAGTGGACATCCCCATCACTTTTTCCCTACTTCGTTTAAGGATTATAAGTGGCTTGAGTATAGTGTGAAAGTAGAGGCTGCTTTTTTGCTTTGTTTGTTACTTGTTCAAGGATAAAACAAGAAGTCCCGGAGGAGATGCATTTATGAATGGTGGGTTTAACAATTGGAACATGAAAGCAAGACTGAAGAAGCATATTGGTACTATTAGTAGTGCTCATGCTGAAGCTCAAGAAAAATATGACATGTTCACTACACCTACAACATCAATATGGGAGTCCATTGCTTCGAACACCACATAGTACAAGGTTCTATATAAGCTCCGTGTGACATGGACACTCAAGTGTTTGAGATTCCTATTGCACCAAGGTTTGGCATTTAGAGGGCATGATGGAAGTGATGACTCGCTAAATAAAGGAAATTTCTTTGAGCTTTTAAATTGGCTAGCAGGAAACTTTGAAGATGTTGACCAGGTCATTCTAAGAATGCTCCACAAAACTGTAAGATGACTTGCCATGATATACAACAAGAGTTGATCAAATGTTGTGCCCAGCTGACTACTAAACTAGTCATTGAAGATCTTGATGGTGAACATTTTGCAATACTTGCAGATGAGTCTAGTGATGTGTACCAGAATGAACAACTAGCTGTTTGCTTGCGTTATGTGGATAAGAAAGGAAGGACAGTTGTGAGATTTCTTGGTCTTGCCCATGTTGAAGACACTTCCTCTTTGACACTTAAAGCTGCAATTGAGGACATGCTTATGACACATACAATTTGAGCTTTGCAATGGTCCGCTGGTAACGATATGATGGGGCTAGTAATATGAAAGGTAATGCTAATGGCCTGAAGAAACTAATTACGGATGAGTCTCCTTATGCCTATTATGTCCATTGTTTTTCCCATCAATTATAATTAACTCTTTGTTGCTGTTGCAAAGAAGAGTGGTGATTGTAATTGGTTCTTTCAACACCTGGCATGTTTGCTAAACATTCTAGGCTATTCTTGTAAGAAGATGAGAATGCTTCAAATAGCTCAAGTTGAGGAACTTATTGCTGCATTAGAGTTGGAAGAAGTAGAAACCGGGACAGAGATTGATCAAGAAATGGGTATTGGAAGGCCATGTGATACTCGTTGGGGCTCTCACTACAAGACTATTAACCATGCTATCTCTATGTATCCCGCAATAAGGCGTGTTCTCATCAAGATTGCAGAAGAGTATAACTGCACAGAGGCAGTAGCAGCAATGACTACGTTGACATCATTTCGAACATTTGAATTTGTTTTCATGGCACACTTGATGCAAGAAATATTTGAATACACAGATGACTTGAGTAGAGCTTTGCAAAATAAAGATCAAGATACTGTTAATGCTATGGAGATTGTTCATATCACAAAACTACACTTGCAATGCTTGCGAGAAGATGAAGAGTGGGATGATTTTCTTCAAAATGTCACTTCTTTTTGTGTAAAGCACAAGATCAAAGTTGTTGACACGAAGGGCCCTTACTATCATCCTGGGAGACCAAGAAGAGGGTTCTTTAATGGCACAAGGAATTACCATCGCTTCATGGTTGAAATGTTTGTGGGTGTCATCGATAGGCAACTTCAAGAGCTTGATGCAAGATTTGATGAGGTAAACACTGAACTACTTACTTGCATGGCAGCATTTAGTCCACATGATTCATTTGCTGATTATGATAAAGAGAAGTTGGTTAGGCTTGCTAGAAATTTTATGCTAAGGATTTCACAAATGATGAATTGTCAAGACTTCTATGGCAATTAATCATGTACATTTCTCATGTGTGTATGGATAAAAGGTTTAGAAATTTGAAGAATCTATGCAATCTTTCAGTTTTGATGGTTGAGACAAGAAAGAATGAATAATATTATATTGTTTACAAACTTCTTAAGTTGGTGTTCGTTCTTCTGGTAGCCACTGCTAGAGTTTAGAGGGTATTTTCTTCAATGAAATACATGAAGAATTCGCTAAGAAAAAAATGGGTGATGAATATTTGAACAATTGCTTGGTTACGTTTGTTGATAGAGAATTCTTCAAGCAAGTTAAAGATGAGGATGTCATCGATCTCTTCCAAAAAGGGGATCGCAAAGTTATATTGTAATTTTCTTTGTTGTTTGTAATCATTCTTAATTGTAACAGATACTGCCACAATGATATTTTGCTACTATCATCAATGTATGGTCATTGCGTAATTGATGTTGCCATCTTTTACTGTACATCCACTACAAAAAAATACACTTCCGTGATGATACGTGTTTGTCACAGTAGGTCGCGTTTTTTATCATGCATGTACATCCATGACAAATTTATGACAGAATCAAGATAGTCATACCTGTGTTGTCGTAGAAGTGTTCCATGACATTACCAAAATTATCATCGCGGAAGTGTCCACTTCCATGACGATAAATCATGCGTCACAGAAGTGCTTTCGTCAAGGGTGACCGACACGTGGCATCCACCGTAACGGAACGCCGTTAAGCTATCGGGTCGGGTTTTGGATCGATAACCCGTTAACAACCCCGACCAATGGGGATTTTCCATGTGTAAAATCATCATTGGCTGGAGGAAACACGTGTCGGCTCATCATCGGGACAGATGTCATCCACTCATTGGACAGAAGGCGCCTATGATACGTTGACACGTGGCACGGCCCAACAGAGGCCCATTCCTGTGAAAAGGCCGGCCTGTTTGACTTGGTCAAAAGGTGGCGGGCCGGCCCATGGAAAGCCTGTTAACGGCCTGTTCGCATATAGCCCATTTATAGCCCGCTAACCCAAGGCCCGTTACGCCCTCTCCGAACTAGGCCCAGTAGCGTCATTTGGGCCATCCAATATGATTCCAGCCCATTTTCACTTCTGGCCCATGTATGGCCCATGACGTCTTTCGACCCATATGAGGCCCTATGTAACTCTTGGCCTATTAACGGCCCGTGGTGAAACTGGCCCGTAATGAACAGTGTATCACTTTACACCCATTAACGGCCCGTGGTGAAACTGGCCCGTAATGAACAGTGTATCACTTTATACCCATTAACGGCCCATTATTCCGTTGGGCCATTTCCAGCCCATGTTATCTTTCGAACTTCTCAGAGCCCATTTATTCTTGGGCTCATTTCCAGCATTCGTTTACTTACGGCTCGTTACTGTCATTTTCTGCTTGTGGGCCAAATTCAGCCCGTGGTTACAGTCGACCCGTTTGTGGTCCGTTAATACATTGGTCCGTTTTCATAGCGTCATCAAATACGGCCTATTAACGATGGCCCGTTATGGTCGGCCCATGAACGGACGATTCCAACTCTAGCCCGTTTACGGCCATAATGCGGCCTGTTATTGGCCCATGTTTGGCCATCGATCATACTGCCCATATAAGGCCCATTGATGATACGACCCGTAGAAGGCCCATTGTTTCTACGGCCCGTAGAAGGCCCATTGTTTCTATGGCCCGTAGAAGGCCCACTGTTTCTACGGCCCGTAGGAGGCCCAGTGTCACTACAGTAAATATTAGCCCATGGTTATTGTGGCCTAGTTTTAAAAAATAGGTTATTGCATCCACTAGCAAACCGCGGAAAAAGAACTGCAATGACAAGAAGCAAACAAATAAACAAGACAACAAGGAAATAAATAAGCAAGCAACTTACGCTAGGCTATCACGGCTATCACACATATTACATCCACTGGGCATCAAAGTTCGCCACCAGTGCAAATAAACGCGCCGGCAAAAGAATATACAAAACTGAGAGCACTTCAGAAGGCACTAGGCCTGGCCAGGTCGCCCCCCCAAACAGCTGAAGAAGCTGAGTAGACCTCAGTTGTGTCAACGATAGATGCATCAACACTAGATTTAAGGCATGATGGTGCGCACGACAGTCCCTGACATCTTCATTGCATCTTTGACTTCAAGTCGGAGCTGAGATGAAGCAAGCCTTTCCGCTTTAAGTTGAGACTGACGAAGTCGAACTGATTGAGGCAGCGACTGCACAGAGGTTGTCTCACACCTGCTGGTGAGTAGCTTCAACTCACTGTCTTCATCAAGACAGGACCTTGGGGTCATCTCGCTGTCCTCAAGATGGTTTGGCTCACTATCTTCCCTAAAGTTCTGCCTGGCGTAAGAGATACGAGTCTGAAAGAGAAACAAGGAGACACGTAACAGGTTTCACAACTATATAAGCAAATAAATGGATCTGCTCTGTATAAGGAACATGTTTTTACAACTACAATTTGAAACTGGTAGTTGTTGCAAACATCCAATCAGATGTAAACAGCAAAGCAAACAACAGTGGTGGGAATGATGCCTATCCAAATCTATACTAGAACAAAGTTTGAAGGCTTGAGAAGGATGAACTTACATTACATGTTAACACGGGCTGGACAAAGCCCTTCTCCATGTTGATGGAAGGACAATTCAATAAATTCCCCAAAGAAAATTCTTTATAAGCGTTGCCATTATTCTACATTTTGCAAAGAGTAAATATAGATCAAATAATATTGGAAGAAACACAGGATAATGAAGCTTAGGTGCAGACTGATGATACATAATCAAATAGCAATTAATTAAGTACAACGTTACAAGGCAAAAGGGAGAGAGGTACTGACAAGAGCAATGCATAGCCCATTATTGTTTTGTGATCGTATGATCCTTTGAGCAAGGAGATTCATCTGAAATTAGTTTTCATACAAGAGAGAAGGTAAGGCACAAGCAGAAATTTAGGAGTTCAAATTTTGAATTGATATCACAGACAGTACCTGACGCTGGGCTCCCAGCAGTTCTAATAGGGGTTTGGCCACTGGAGTAGGGGTAAAGTGTGGTACAGTTGGGCCTGTGTTTTCTGTGGCTGCTGATCTATCTGATTTAACAGGTATCACTACATTTTCCAAATACCTAGTTTGTACTCCTTGAGGATCTGCACTCACCCTCTTCCTTTTGGACATCTATTACGAAAGAACAACATTTGACTGGAAAAACATAGTGTGACGACACATGGAATAGGTACAGAAAATGGATAGGTATGGCATATACTCATATATCATGCTTAAACTAAGCAGATGGTGTAACAAAGTAGAAGTAATGCAAGAGGTCAGAAGCAAAATATGTGCGACCAATACAACTTTGCAAAGTTAGAGCAAGCACCTCGATGGGTGAATAAGATAGGCCATCCTCCACCATGCCAAGTTTGTTAGGCAGTGGATCATTCCGCAATATTCCTCTCGTGCGCGCATTCTCATATTCATTTTGGTAATGTTCAATATCTGACATGCATGAAAATATAAAAACAAGTGAGATTTTCTTTGTAATGCAGAAGTGATTCTAATCCAATACTGCCTCCCTGTAAACCCCTTTGTGCTATCTCTGCAATTCTTTTAAAAGATGCCATGCATGCTGTAATTTGTTGTGTGCATTAATATAATGTGGCCTACTACTCAAAATATGAGAGCTCCAGAAGTGATGACACTTCACAGATGATAGCTTCAACGTATAGTAAAGAAGAACAAGTCGACCTGACCTGACAGATTCAAAATATACTAAGGTAGAACAACTCGACCTGACCAGTCGACCGCAAGAGAAGAGTATCATCTTAAAGAAGAGCAGAAGAGCAAGCAGATTGAAGATATTACAAGTCTTTTAATACAATGTCGGTTGGCCACCCATGATGAACCAGAGAGCACAGAGAAATACTATTCTTTCCGGTCTCTCCATATGTGGCTCACATGCATTTCGAAACTAAAGTAGGAACATTTAGCTAACCAATTAAACATCTCTTAGTTTTACTAATATCAGCAACAATATCAGATATGAATTTGTACAACTAAGCTTGTTTAGCTCGATGGGTGGAGCAGTGCTATTACGACACGAACCACGTAGGATGATTGTGGTCATCATAAAATGGGGAAAACATAAGCATGATGAGTACAGTGTTGACCGTGGCAGTGGGATGGCAGATCTGAAGCTGCAAACCGCGCAATGGGTAGTTAGCAACCGATGTTTGCTTTGAAATAACAACTAAGATTTGGTATGGACAAGAAAGTACGGTCAACAAGTGACAAAGAAATGCAATTATGCTGTCTCTCTATATGTCGCGACATGCATTTGGAAACTCAAGTGGGACCTTTAGCTAACCAATTAAATGTGTCGGTTAACTAATATCAGTATCATATCACAATCATATTTGAACAACTAAGCTTTCGAATTCTGAGTGTTGTGTTGTTTAGCTTGAAGGGTGGAGTAATGCTAGTACGACAGAAAGCACCTACGCAGATCATAGTAGAGTAGATAAAAGGGGAAAACCCTAAGCATCGAGAGAAAAATCAGGAAAGTGGAACTAGCTGGACCAGTGGGTGGCGCACATGCTTTTCGAAACGAATATAGGAACATTAGGTGACCAATTAAACGTTCTCTGTTTTAGTGATATGAGCATCATATCAGATTCGTATTTCAACACGTAAGCTTTGGGTTGAGGTCTTGAGGAGCAGTGCTAGCACGACACGAAGCACCTACGATGATGGTAGTGAATATAAAGGGGGGAAACCATAAGCTTTACGAGTATAGTGCCCGTGCCATGGCGGATTTGAAGGTGCAAACCGCACAAAGCTACTTCGCAACCAATGTTTGCTTCCAACTAGCCACTACGATTTGGTACGGACAAGAAAAGTACAGTAAACAAATTACGATCTATTTTCTGGGTGAGATCAATAACTTAAGCACATATGGAAGAGTACCACCTCTCTTGCGACGCCGTGTAGGCCTATGCTGATACGTTGAGGGTGCTGCGGGTGCGATGGCTGTCGGTGGCGGGGAAGAAGACTTTAGACGGCAGACGGCCGGGTCGGGGGATATATCCTATTGTCGTGGATGAGGCGGTCGTAGGAGCGGCGGCGTCAAGGTGGACGACGGTGCCGATGAAGCGAGAGGAGGCGATGAAAGGATCCTGGTCCAACGCCGTGGATGAGAGACGTCCATCTCTTGTAGTGGACGATGGGGTAGGGGTAGCGGCTCCGGCAAGGTGGAGGATGGGGTGGCGGACGGAGGAGGCTGGCCGCAGTGCGGAGGTTGTCGTGCCGCCGACGGTGTATGAATGAGGAAATGGAGCGGAGGGGGATCTCAAACTTTGGGACACGCTTCTCTAAAATGGGGGAAAGTTACGAACTTATCCCCCGTTTAAAATTTCGGACATCGCGTCGGTTGGGGATAGGACGGTAATCTCGCATCTCCCAAATATTTGCCGGTAACTATTTTGGGCGAGGAGAGGGTGTTTTGCCGCCCACGGTTGGCACCCACGGTGTATGAACGAGGCTGGCAGGTAGGGCGGTTGTGTCACGTCTGATGGAAGTTACACATCTGCCCCTATTTAAAATATTAGCCTACATCGATTTCGGGCGAGGAGAGGGTGTTTTGCCGCCCACGGTTGGCGCCCACGGTGTATGAACGGGGCTGACAGGTAGGGTGGTTGTGTCACGTCTGATGGAAGTTACACATCTGACCCTATTTAAAATATAAGCCTACATCGATTTCGGACGAGGAGAGTTTGTTTTGCCGCCCACCGTGTATGAATGGGGAAATGGAGGAAGAGACGCATGTCTTTCGGACGATCTTGAATCAAATGTGTTTTGCCGCCCACGTTTGGCGCCCACCATGTCTGAATGGGCTCAGAGGCCGTCGTGTCATGTCTGATTGAAGTTACTAGTCTACCTGAGGGAGTCCTGGATTAGGGGGTCTCCGGACAGCCGGACTATATCCTTTGTCCAGACTGTTGGACTATGAGGATACAAGATTGAAGACTTCGTCTCGTGTCCGGATGGGACTCTACTTGGCATGGAAGGTAAGCTAGCCAGTACGGATATGGATATCTCCTCCTTTGTAACCGACCTTGTGTAACCCTAACCCTCTTCGGTGTCTATATAAACCGGAGGGTTTTAGTCCATAGGACGAACAACAATCATACCATAGGCTAGCTTTTAGGGTTTAGCCTCTCTGATCTCGTGGTAGATCTACTCTTGTACTACCCATATGATCAATATTAATCAAGCAGGACGTAGGGTTTTACCTCCATCAAGAGGGCCCAAACCTGGGTAAAACATTGTGTCCCCTGCCTCCTGTTACCATCCGGCCTAGACGCATAGTTCGGGACCCCCTACCCGAGATCCACCGGTTTTGACACCGACATTGGTGCTTTCATTGAGAGTTCCTCTATGTCGTCGCCGTTAGGCTTGATGGCTCCTACAATCATCGATGGCGATGCAGTCCAGGGTGAGACTTTTCTCCCCGGACAGATCTTCGTATTCGGCGGCTTTGCACTGTGGGCCAATTCGCTTGGCCATCTGGAGCAGATTCAAAGTTACGCCCCTGGCCACCAGGTCAGGTTTGGAAGCTTAAACTACACGGCTGATATCCGTGGAGATTTGATCTTCGACGGATTCAAGCCTCTGCCTTGTGCGCCATGCGGTCACGATGAGTATGACTTAGCTCTCCCATCGGACAGTGTTAAGGAGATCGCACCGGTAGCCGCTCCGACCCTCAATTCGGAGCCAGTTGCGCCTTCCGCGGACGGGTGGATGGACCCCGCCACGGGGCCTTACCCTCAGCGGCGATCGAGTCGAACATCGACCTTACCTTGCACGAGAGCTGTGTTGTTAAACTGCCGGATCCTTCTCCGGCCACAGACCCCGAACCGCCTGCGCCCGTTCCTATCGAATCCGATTGGGCGCCGATCATGGAGTTTACCTCCGCGGATATTTTTCAGCACTCTCCCTTTGGCGACATACTGAACTCATTAAGGTCTCTCTCCTTGTCAGGAGGATCCTGGCCGAACTATGTCCGGCAGGACTGGGATGCGGACGACGAAGAAATTCAAGGCCCACCCACCACCCACTTAGTAGCCACTGTCGATGACTTAACCGACATGCTCGACTTCGACTCCGAAGACATCGACGGTATGGACGACGATGCAAGAGGCGAAGAGGAACCACCGCCCACAGGGCACTGGACAGCCACCTCATCATACAATATATACATGGTGGATACACCCAAAGAAGGCAATGGCAACGAGATAGCGGAGGATGACCCCTCCAAGAAGCAACCCAAGTGCCGACGTCAGCGGCGCCGCTCTAAGTCCTGCCAAAGCAAAAGTGGTGATACCGGCACAGAAGATAATAATACTCCGGATAGTGCCGACGACAACAACAATCCCCTCCAGCAAGATTTAGAGCAGGAGAATGGAGGAGCCAGCCCTCCTCAGAGAGCGGCAGATGGAGAAGAGGAGGATGATAATTACATGCCCCCTCCGAAGACGAGGCAAGCCTCGGCGACGACGAATTCGTTGTGCCAGAGGATCCCGTCGGACAAGAGCGCTTCAAACGCCGGCTTATAGCCACGGCAAATAGCCTTAAGAAAAAGCAGCGGCAACTTCAAGCTAATCAGGATCTGCTAGCTGACAGATGGACTGAAGTCCTCGCGGCCGAGGAATATAAACTCGAGCGCCCCTCCAAGAGTTACCCAAAGTGCAGGTTGCTACCTCGACTGGAGGAAGAAGCGTATGATACGGCTGATCGGCCACCTCGTGGCCGTGATAGAGAGGCATTCCAGCCAAAAACTCAGCCTCCACCCCGACGCCATTCAAATAAAAAGGCATGGGGAGATACGCCAGACCTGCGAGACATATTGGAGGACAAAGCAAAGCATGCAAGATCGATCTACGGATCACAAGGGCGCGCCACTCTGCGAGACGATAAACGTCACGCCGGATACAGCAAAAGCAAATCCGACCGGGCCGAACACAATGGGCAAGACCCATTCGAGCTGCGTCGCGATATATCCCAATATAGAGACGCCGCACACCCCTTATGCTTCACAGACGAAGTAATGGATCATCAAATCCCAGAAGGTTTCAAACCTGTAAATATTGAATGATACGACGGCACAACAGATCCCGCAGTATGGATCGAGGATTTCCTCCTCCACATCCACATGGCCCGCGACGATGACTTACACGCCATCAAATACCTCCCACTAAAGCTCAAATGACCATCGCGGCATTGGCTTAACAGCTTGCCAGCATAGTCCATCAGTTGTTGGGAAGATCTGGAAGCCGCATTCCTTGACAACTTTCAGGGCACTTATGTGCGGCCACCAGATGCCGATGACTTGAGCCACATAATTCAGCAGCTAGAAGAATCGGCCAGGCAATTCTGGACACGGTTCCTAACAAAGAAAAATCAAATCGTTGACTGTCCGGATGCAGAGGTCCTAACAGCTTTCAAGCATAACATCCGCGATGAGTGGCTTGCCCGGCACCTTGGACAGGAAAAGCCAAAATCTATGGAAGCCCTCACGACACTCATGACCCGCTTTTGTGCGGGAGAAGACAGCTGGCTGGCTTGCAGTAATAAAATATCAAAAAACCATGGTACTTCGGATACCAAGGACGGCAATAGCAGGTCACATCGCAACAAACATAAGCGCCACATTAACAGCGATAATAACGAGGATACGCAGTCAATGCCGGATTCAAAGGCTCTAAACCCGGTCAGCGGAAAAAATCCATTCAAACAAAGTACGCCGGGACCGTCCAGCTTGGAACGTATACTCGATCGCTCGTGTCAAATACACGGCACCCCAAAAAAGCCATCCAATCACACCAACAGGGATTGTTGGGTGTTCAAGCAGGCCGGCAAGTTAATTGCCGAAAACAAGGACAAGGGGCCACATAGCGATGATGAGGAGGAGCCCCGGCAGCCACACACCGGAGGACAGAAGAGGTTTCCCCCACAAGTGCGGACGGTGAACATGATATACGCAACCCACATCCCCAGAGGGAGCGGAAGCGTGCGCTCAGGGACGTATATGCCTTGGAGCCAGTCGCCCCAAAATTCAACCCGTGGTCCTCCTATCTGATCACTTTCGATCGCAAGGACCATCCCACTAGTATCCATCATGGCGGATTCGCCACACTGGTTCTGGACCCAATCATTGACGGATTTCACCTCACTCGAGTCCTTATGGATGGTGGCAGCAGCCTGAACCTACTTTATCAGGACACAGTGCGCAAAATGAGTATAGACCCCTCAAGGATCAAACCCACAAAAATGACCTTTAAGGGCGTCATTCCAGGCGTAGAGGCCCACTGTACATGCTCAATTACACTGGAAGTGGTTTTCGGATCCCCGGATAACTTCCGAAGCGAAGAGTTAATCTTTGATATAGTCCCGTTCCGCAGTGGTTATCATGCACTACTCGGCCGAACCACATTTGTGAGATTCAATGTGGTACCGCATTATGCATACCTCAAGCTCAAGATGCCAGGACCTCGCGGGGTTATTAACAGAGGAGCACACTGCGGCCCTCACAGCAGAAGCGCAAAACAACCTCTCAAGGCAATCCACCAGTTTGGCGTTTCAAGACCCACACACCTTCAAGCACGCTCGGCGCAATCGACAAATAGACCGCCTGGCGCGATCTGAGCTCGCGTAGCAATGCGGCCCCCACCCCAGTCCCAGCCAAACGACGAAGCTCATGCCACGCGTACATAATTACACATTAAAAATACCATGGGCACAGGTGGGGAGGGGGGCACACTACGGCAGGCCCCAAGACGCGGCTTAAACCACACTAGGGGCTTCCCGTTTGGTTATTTTTCTCTTTTTTCAGGACCTTAATCTCTGGAAACCCTGTCCGGCAGCACTATTGCCGAACACATGATGCAGCAACCAAGGAGGCAGAAAGCTACGTCACACCACGGAATTCCCAGGTGGATTACAATACCAAGCGAAATATTTGATTTAATACTATTCCTCAGCTCGCCCTTGGAAGGGACATAGTCCCACTCTTTGCTTATTGCACTATCTGTATCATTCTGCTTTAACACACCTTTTTGAATAAACAATGCATAACATCACGACTATTATTGCATTCTTGTTATATATATATGTGTGTGTGTGTGTTCATTAACGACGCCTTGCAACTGTACACTTTGGTATGGCCAATACACCAGGGGCTTACGTACCCCACAATATGGGGTGAAAAGTCCGAACACTTTCACAAGTGCGGCACCCCGAACTTATAGCATTATATGCATCAGCCCCGAATCATGTCTTTGGTCAAATGTTGGGTTTGCCCGGCTCCTATGTTTTGGTACCTTACGTTCCGCTCTATCGGCTAAGGTAGCGCTAGGAGAACTACTGTGATTGTGCCCCGGTTCTGCCGGGCTGAGCACCTCAGTAGAGAAAGCTAAAACTGACTGTCATGATAAGGTGAGAGACTGGTCGCTGTTCGGTGAGGTTTTCGAGTCCCTAAAGACTTATGCCGCTTAGGGCATGGGGTCGGCCCTGTCCGGCTTAAAGGTGTGTATCGCGCCCCGAATTCGGCCTTCCGAATACCAGGGGCTTCGCCGAAATTTAAAATTATAGAATTCAATGGCTAAGTGAGAGTGATAAAGCATTATTAGTCCGGTTGCCTTGTTCGTTGTGCTGAGCACCTCCCTCGAACGACCCAAACATGGGAACAAGAGTGCTCAGGTTTATCCCGAACACCCCAGCACTCGTGGCATGGGGGCAGAAGCCGAGGACTAGCCATCTCTCAGATTGGATAAACAGACAAACAGAAGGTAATATTTTAAATTCACACAAGCGTTGCATAACGCATATGAAACAAGTTTTCATCATACAGGATCACACGAGCAAGTTTACTCAAATATTACATCCTTTGAACATTCGTCCGCCACAAGACGGGAACCCTTCAGGACACCCTCATAATAAATTTCGGGGGTGCGATGCTCCTTGCCCTGCGGCGGCCCTTCCTTGATCAGCTTCACAGCGTCTAGCTTGGCCCACTGCACCTTCACACGGGCGAAAGCCCGGCGTGCACCTTCAATGCAGATGGACCGCTTGACGACCTCCAGCCGTGGGCAGGCATCCACAAGCCGCCTCACCAGGCTGAAGTAGCTGCTCGGAAGGGCGTCGCCAGGCCACAGCCGGACTATAAGGCCCTTCATGGCCTGTTCGGCCGCCTTGTGCAGATCGACGAGCTGCTTTAGCTGGTCGCTCAGAGGCATCGGGTGTTCGGTCCCAGTATACTGAGACCAGAATAGCTTCTCCGTTGAGCTTCCCTCCTCGGCCTGGTAAAACTGTGCGGCATCCGACACGCTGCGGGGCAAATCTGCGAATGCTCCTGGAGAGCTCCGAATTCGGGTAAGTAATCGGTAATTTACTTTTACATAATTGCTCTGCATATAGAATGCCTTACGCGCCACTATCTTCTTCATTGCATCGATCTCCTGGAGGGCCTTTTGGGCTTCGGGTTTGGCACTTTTCGCACTCTCGAGGGCCGCGGCAAGCTTAGACTCTCGCATCTTCGAGTCAAGCTCCAACGCCTCGTGCTTCATCACGAGAGCCTGGAGCTCTTGCTGCACCTCGCCCACCCGAGCCTCTTGCTTTTCTTGCTCGGTGTGCTCCTTGGCCGCTTTTTCTTCGACCTTGGTTAGCGCTTGCTTCAGGGTCGCCACCTCGGTCGTGGCCTCTGGCAGATATACGATGATCCTGTCATTTTGCAACTGCGTTTTTTATATATATACATATCTATAGACAGCGTATTACTTACCCTTGTTCTCCTCGAGCTGCCTCTTGGCAAGGCCGAGCTCTTTCTTGGACCCCTCGAGGTCCTGCTTCAGTACGGCGACCTCCGCAGTCAGTGCGGCAGATGCCAGCAGTGAGGCCTGCATACCCATATTGACATACTTATATTAGACTCCTGCGATATTATTTGATCCTCTGTTCGGCTTTTCTTTGTGAACACCGAACAAAGCATCAGGGGCTACTGTCTATGTGGTAATATTTTTCCTATATTTTAAAACACTTACCTCAAAGCCTGTTAGAAGGCTGGCACATGCTTCAGTCAATCCGCTCTTGGCGGACTGAACCTTCTGGACCACCACACTCATAATAGTACGGTGCTCCTCGTCGATGGAAGCGCTGTGAAGCGCTTCTAGCAGATTGTCCGGCGCCTCTGGATGGACAGAGGTCACCAGCACAGGCGTCTTGCCCCTCTTAGAAGGAGGCCGCCTGCCCGAGCCCGGAACCACTGGAGGTTTCGGCGCGGTGTTCGGCTGAGGGCCGAACTTGGAGCTCTCAGGGGGCCCGTCCCCTCGGCTCCCGGAGTCCGGAAGGTCGCCTTGAGGCACCTCCGGGACTGTTTCCCCTTGAACCGGTGCCTCGTGAGACAGCACCTCGGCGTCATCAGCAGGATGAGGGGAAGTGGCGGTCGGGACTGGATCGCTATCCATGTCCGACGAGCCCAGGGAGCCGTCCGATGATACATCGATACGGGCTCGGGGCGGCCTGCATAATCATATTTCGGCGTTAGGTGAAGTAGTGTGGCAAAGGAATACTATGACTTACTCTGGTATCCAAATACTTACGACTTCCCCAGGGGCTTGGCCCTGGGCAGCCACTCGTCTTCGCCGTCGGCGGCGGTGGTAGAGTAGTCCGGAAGGAGAGTTCTCCCCTTCTTGGACCCTTCGGCCTCCCCAGTTGGGGCGGCCTTCCTTTTCTTGTCTCCCCCGTCTGGAGGGGGAGCATCCTCTTCTGCCTCCTCGTCTTTGGGGGAGGATTGCGCCGTAGAGTCCTCGGATGGTGAGTCCGTCGACCCCTGGCGTCGGGAACTCTTTCGGGTTCCCTTGGCCTTCTTGGTCTTCTCCGGTACCGTATAAGGAGCCGAAGTCAGCATCTTCGCCAGAAGAGCGTCTGCTGGGCCTTCGGGCAAAGGAGCCGGATAGTCGATCTGTCCGTCCGTCTCCTGCCAGTCTGTCAAAGGTACGAGAGTTTAGATCTCGCATGGAGTCAATCTATAAAAAATAAGTATCCTGTGAAAGGTAAAACAGCTTACCACACTGGCTTGGCGCTTCACGCTGAATCCGCGATCCTCAGTAATGGGAGGGGGGACCTCAGCGCTTTTGAACAGCACCCTCCAGGCATCTTCGTGAGTTGTGTCGAAGAGTCTGTTCAGAGTTCGATGCTGCGTCGGGTCGAACTCCCACAAGTTGAAGTCCCGTTGTTGGCACGGGAGGATCCGGCGGTGGAGCATGACCTGGACCACGTTGACGAGTTTGAGCTTCTTGTTCACCATGTTTTGAATACATGTTTGGAGTCCGGTCAGCTCTCCTGAACTACCCCAGGACAGGCCCTTATCTTTCCAGGAGGTGAGCCGCGTGGGGATGCCAGATCAGAACTCGGGGGCCGCTGCCCATGCAGGGTCACGCGGCTCGGTGATGTGGAACCACCCCGATTGCCACCCCTTTATGGTTTCCACAAAGGAGCCCTCGAGCCATGTAACGTTGGGCATCTTGCCCACCATGGCGCCTCCGCACTCCGCCTGGCGGCCGCCCACAACCTTCGGCTTGACATTGAAGGTCTTCAACCATAAGCCGAAGTGGGGCTTGATGCGGAGGAAGGTCTCGCACACGACGATAAACGCCGAGATATTGTGGATGAAATTCGGGGCCAGGTCATGGAAATCCAGGCCGTAGTAGAACATGAGCCCCCGGACGAATGGGTGGAGAGGGAATCCCAGTTCGCGGAGGAAATGGGTAAGGAACACTACCCTCTCATGGGGCCCGGGGGTGGGGATGAGCGGCCCCTCATCTGGGAGCCGGTGCGCGATGTCGTCGGGCAGGTATCCGGCTCTCCTCAGCTTCTTGATGTCTCCCTCCGTGACGGAGGAGACCATCCACCTGCCTCCCGCTCCGGACATGGTGGGGGAAGGTTGAGGTGGGAAGTGCGGACTTGGGCGCTAGAGCTCGAGTGTGCGAAAATGGATGAGCAAAGGAGGAAGAAGGCGTGGATGAAAAGGTGAATCCTTATCCCTTTATATGGGCGGACGAAACTATGCGCCCCCACTAGCCTGGTAAAACTCGCTTATCCCCCAAGCGCCGTAATCGATGGCGCGGTTGGGTTACCCATGCCCGTATTGATGAGAATCCCGTAATTAGGGGACACGATCTCTGCTTTGACAAGACATGTCAAAAAACTGCCTCGCGTTATGTGCGGGGCTAGTTAAAGGAAACGGTTCGAATAATCCCCGGGCCATGACATAACGTCATGCTGCCAAAACAAGTCAGCAAATTAGATTTGCGAAAATATTATTCTCTCTACGGTGGTATGTGGAACTTATTTTGCAGGGTCGGACACTATCCTTGTATTCAAATTCTTCCGTGGTGTATTTGGAGGAGGAACCCGCCTTGCAATGCCGAAGACAATACTGCGCGTCGGACTCATCGTCATTGAAGCCTGGTTCAGGGGCTACTGAGGGAGTCCTGGATTAGGGGGTCTCTGGACAGCCAGACTATATCCTTTGGCCGGACTGTTGGACTATGAAGATACAAGATTGAAGACTTCGTCTCGTGTCCGAATGGGACTCTACTTGGCGTGGAAGGCAAGCTAGCCAGTACGGATATGGATATCTCCTCCTTTGTAACTGACCTTGTGTAACCCTAACCCTCTCTGGTGTCTATATAAACCGGAGGGTTTTAGTCCATAGGACGAACAACAATCATACCATAGGCTAGCTTTTAGGGTTTAGCCTCTCTGATCTCGTGGTAGATCTACTCTTGTACTACCCATATCATCAATATTAATCAAGCAGGACGTAGGGTTTTACCTCCATCAAGAGGGCCCGAACCTGGGTAAAACATTGTGTCCCCTGCCTCCTGTTACCATACGGCCTAGACGCATAGTTCGGGACCCCCTACCCGAGATCCGCCGATTTTGACACCGACACTACCCCTATCGACAATAGTGTAAATCCTGTCAATAAGGATGTCAAGTGTCAGGGGTAGACAGTAATTTCCATCTCGCAAACACTTTCTTCGAGCAGCCCACAAATTATAGTGCGTGTTTAGCCGCTTCGTTCAAAACTTGGGAGAATTAGCATTCACGTTTGCCCTGGGACCTGGCAAACTAAATTCAAATCCAATTTTTATTCGATTACGAATATCCACAGATAATTATACGTTTTGTTATTTATTTCTTCAAAACCACAACAAAGATTTATTCCACCTTTATATATGATTATGATTTAGAAATTCCGCGATCTTCGAATTCAGTAGGTTGGATACACTCTGAGTCAAACAGTTATTTCATCCAATACAATATGCTCACACGACAAACAGTTCACCTTATGTCAATCATACAAGTACTGAGGATTACCTCGCCTAAAAAATTTGGATCATTAAAACACATGGACAACATAGGGGGTCTTGCAACATAATCCATTCAGAGACATGACACGACATGCAAGTACAATAATCTAATGAAAACTTCAACTGGTATCTAAAGAAGAACCGGGATTATCTTGGGCTTCAGATAGCAGAAACAGCAGGACCTCCTCCGCCTTCAAATGCAACATTCTTACTTCCTCCAATTCTTGGGTTGCTTGCATAATGCGTGCCGCTAATTCCGTAATTTCCAGCCTCAAGATAAATATTACCTCATTCATGGCAGCCACACCATCTCTTTCTGCCTCTAGTAGAGCCTCAAGCACTATAATATCTGTGCTCAGACTGCTCTCCGGCGGTGTTGCCTCTGAACTGCTACCATCTGGTAACATGGATGGCGCACTGCTTCCACAAATAGATTCTGGGGTTGTACATTGTGTCCTAGTGTGAACAGCATCCTGAAAGGTTTCCGCTGGACATCAGTAAGAGATAGTTATCGTATGATCCAGGCAGTAAGCTTACATGGTAAAGACCGACGAATTATTGCCAAGCATGGCAAACTATATTTAAATGGTTCAAAGCAGCATCAGCCGAAAAGAAATTAAAATGGTAAGATGAAACTAGGGATGTAAGTGGCAAATAAATGAAATCCGCCAGTCCCATCTAGTTAGTTTTTGCTACCTCCCTAGTTCATTTTCCTCAAAAAAACAAAAACTCTTTTGAACTATCATACCACTAGTGGACTTTAATCGGGATTAAACCGGACCCAGTTGACATCCCTAGTTGAAAGGGAATGTACATCCGCTATATTTAAGTTGCCAAGGCATCTAAGCAGTTGAAATAATCTGAGAAAGCACTTAACAGTGTGGCCTCATATAAACTACGAAGACAGTCTTGTGATGAAGTTGAGAGGAAAAGTTAAGGACTCAAATGAAATAGGCATGCATTTGTTTAAGATAGTATAGCAGGCACTGCTGACATATTGGCCAAATCAGGTATAGCGTAACAACAAATAAGCATTCGAATCAAGCAATACAGCAAAGCAGACAACTGAACTATTTGTAATTCGGTAGGATTACACGTTGAGGGCACAAGCCAGAAAGCAGCCCACTCGCATTACATTTCACATGTACTAAAACACACTGGCTTACCATATGTTGCTATGAAGCCTAGCTGTTGTTGCAATGTTCTTTGAAGATATCGTCAGCATCCTGTGGTTGCAAATCTAGTTGTTGTAGTTTATTCTGCACCATCTATTTAGGTAAAATTAATTTTAATCGCATGCACTGGTCCGAATTGATCATCAATGGTTCATCCAAACTAATGAAAGAAGGGTGTGTGCATACACGACAATACTCCCTCCGATTCTTTTTACTTTGCGTATAAGTTTTTCTTAGTTTTCTCGTATTAGTCTGCGCATTGCCGATTCGTAGCGCTGGTTTCCTTTTGTGCCCCGCCCCATCCGCCTCTGCCCAAATTAATTGGCAAATTAGTCCAGAAAAATTAAACCAGTGCCCTCCTTGGTATGCGGGTCAAGAGTTATGCGCAGAGTAAATAGAATCAGAGGGAGTATATCTGCTTCCCTCTATTTTTATGCTTGTTCGAGGTGCCAGCCCCAAAAGAACAAATATTTTGCTTGATGGGCTTGGCAGCTCCATAATTAATAGAAGCATCAAATTAGTCATGCAACTTGGGAAGATCAAGAACACACAAACAAGTAATGAACAGAGGCTCGGAGCAGTGATGTAATAGCTAGCATCAGAAAATGTAGGGTAAAACGAACAAAAAGCAGCGGAACCACATGCTAGTTTGCTGATGTGTAATTAAGCATAGAGAACATTAAGCAGTCTGATGGAACCAACAGGTGGCATCAGAACAAAACTAAAGCATATTAACTATATGTGCACTGGTATGTAATTTAGCACATGTAACATGTCCACTGCCAGAAGTATGGCCCTACAGGTGCAAGCAGAATAACGCGTCTCATGAAAAACTGAATGATGCCCTGAAGAAATTCAAAGGTGCAGTGCTTATGCTAGGAAAGTGAACGTAGGCGCCGGCCGTTGGATAATAGTACCTGATTCTCGGCGGCGTATGGGTATCGTTGTCATACTTGATAGCTAAGGATCGTCGATGGTGCTCGTGTTGCGGTTGAGTTTGGGCCGGCTGTCGCCGTCGCTGAAGCGGCTCCGGTGGTACGGTTGCGACGCTTGTCGACATACAAGAAAGCTCATCTGTGGTAAGTGAACAGTTGCACGATAAAGAGAAAAACCGAAGAAGTACAAATCAAAATAACCTGATGAGGTTGCGGCGTCGGTAAAGCAGGGCCAGTGGAGTTGAATATGGCGTCCGTGGAGCGGGTCCGGTGTACTGGACGAAGGCTTCGGCGGGCGTGTTGTATAGTGTTTTCGGTGAGGCGGATCTGTTGCGGCGGATGAAGGGCCAGCGAAGGGGCGGACGAGGGAGTCAGTGAAGGGCCTACGCTATGGTGGACGAGGGCGCCGGTTCAGCAGATCCGGTGCGGTGGACCATGATGGCGGTCAAGGAGATCTGGAGCGGTGGACAAGCCAGGTGCTGAAGCGGCTCCGGTGAAGTAGTGAGTTGGCAGTTGGGGGTTCCAAGGTGCGGAAGGTAGATCCAGCGGGGTGTGAGGTCCACCGCTGCGGCAGAGGACTAGATTTGGTGGCTTGCCGTGGTTGGGGGGGGGTCGGGGAGGGGCTCTGGGGAAGAATGTTGGGGGCAAAGAGGGGAAAACAATGGAGTTACCAAAGCAGCCCTTTTCCGTTCATGTGGCAGGGGTAAAACAGGAATATCGCAGGGCTAAACTTTCGGGCGCGTGATATTTCGATGTGAGCGGGAAGTTTGAAAGCTTTTGGCGCCTAAAATTATAAGTATTCTGATCTCGTATGGCCGACTATGATATCATGGCCGACAATTTGTTTGTTTTGCACGCAAAAAAATGTGCAAGTTTTGAAAATCAATGTCTCCAACTCGAAACTTAGATTGTCCATTCAATTCAAATATGGATCATTGAGCTACTACAAGAAAATACATCATACGGTCCAATTCAAATGAAATTCCAAATGTGTTTATCCTAAATATGATGACAAAAGCAAAAATGTGTAGGTGTATGAATAAAGTGGATGATTATAAAGTTTGAAAATGCCCGTATGTGTATATCTCTAGGTTTGATATACGAATTTGAAATCACGAAATCCCGGCTTAAAAAATGTACCTCCGTTTAAATGAATTACAAAAGCTAATGACGGAGTCGAATTCCAAAATTCCAATCTTAGGTTTGTAATTCTGGTACATCAAGGTATATCACGCATGTTCAAAGTATCGTTATCTCATAGTACAAACCGTGAAACAAATTGATCAACCATGAGTGCACAATATCTCAATTATGCTAAAGTCCCTCAAATATAGACACCTCACTCTTTATCTGAAGTCAACCCCCCCCCCACCACACACACACACACACAGAGAAGTCGTTCTCTCCCCCAAACACCAACACGCGAGCACATTAACACCCCTCTCTCTTGCAAAGTCCGGACCCCAACATAGGTCTCTATCACTTTGTCTCTCGGGCATGCACACATCTCTTCCCTCACTCTCTAGGTCTCCCGGTATCTCTCTTACCCAAGCACACACACTATGTAGAGTGTATATTTCCCATACACACAAAACGTCGCCCCCAAACGTCTATCTCCCTAGTTATGTGGTTCTCGTGCACTCACCTCACACACCACCCCCACTCCAAACAAGCACACTTTGTCTCCTTGTGCACCACTCTCCTCTTTCTATCTCTCCCACATGTGACCCGCCCCAGCTCCTTCCCTGTATACATATATGTCGTGACTCTTTGCATAGCTCCCTAATGTATAATCATTCTCGATTTCACACATTGTTCTCTACACCATCTATTCTAGATCTGTCATGAAGTCCCTATCACACACACGATGACTCGCTTCCCTTGCGTCTCCGTTCATAGGCCAATTTCGGACAACATGAACATTGTCGCCCTATCTATATGCCATTTATGGACACAAACGACCCCTCTCTTCCTCTCTCTCTCTCTCTCTCTCTCCGTCGCTAGCTCTCTCTTTCTCTCGCTCTCACACCCCTCTCCCACACACACACTCAATGTCTCTTCCAAATAGTCTGCTCCCCCCGCCCGCACCCGTGCTATCTCGCTACTACACATGTCACACCATTCCCCCTTCCCTTATACTAGGTTTACATCATCAGTGGTCTCTCTACTCCACATACACTCTCTCCCTCTCACACACAAACGCGTGCACAAACACACACAGACACACACAAACACCCATTTACCGGGATCCTCATATCTCCTCATGTCCGCATGTGTATCTCACACACTCACTCTCTAATTATGTATATGTGTCTCCACGTTACACAACACAAAGCCCCATGTACATGTCTCTCTCTATCCTCCACACACATAGACACAAAGAATCTATTATCATTGCCTCAGTCTCTAACATATCACACATGCACTCTCTCTCTATCTCTCTCTCGCAAACACGCTCAACAAGGGTTTCCCTGTGAATAACTTACCGTCTATTCATGAACAGTCATGGCAGTACGGCGAACACGAGACGTGAAAAAGAATAAATCTACTCGTGGTTAGACCACCTAGTATGACTACTAGGACTAGAGCAAGCCAAAAAGCACGCCGCCGTCACCCCCTCCTTGTCGGCGACGGGAAAATCTTCGTTTTACACAGTCGAGAAGTCATTGTGCTAAGGCCCCACATGCCGAGGCGTTGAATAGAATGTAGATGCTAGTTTACGGAAGCAAGTGTCGATAATACGTTTGTATCTCCATACTTATATTTCTTCTCTTATAAAAAACTGAGTTTGTGATGATGGTACGTGTGCCATCTTGCAATATAGACCGTCCGATCTATATCTGACGGATGGAAATTAAAATAAAAGATACCCGCACCCCTTGCCACATTTCCAGACAAGGCCTTCCCTCGTTCATCCTTTTCTCCAACAAACCTCATTGTTGAGCAATTAAGAAAGGAAGCCTCTGGAACAAACTGGCCTGGTGGCCGCTTCCGGCGTCGTCAATCCCCATGCCTCCGCTCAGTTCGACCACCAACCACCACCACACCCCACTCCTCTTCACCTTATCTCATATTTCTCGAGATATCATTAGTTTTTACACATGGGATTACTCCCGCAAGGGTCAATCACAACAAGTGTTTTATAAAAAATGCATCTTGATGTTCCGTGCAATGCACGGATCTTGCTAGTACTCCTACACAAGACTAAGTTGGTGATGCTGGTGTGTCTGCCATCCGTCGTTTCTGACCATTAGATCTACATCTAACGATTGTGAGGTAAGTTGTTGCCTTTTCTCACCAACATCCCACTTGTCTACCAATTTGCAGAAAAACCCATAATTAGTATCTTAAAACCAACCACATCCCTCCCTGACCTCACCAAACAGCCCAAGGAATATATTCTAATTGAAACATAATATATCTCTAGTGACATATGTATATCAAAATTAGAGTGTTCTGTACCAAGTTTGTGAATAAGTATTATTCTAATTATGATTTGTTGCAACGGACATGAACATTGCTAGTATTTCCAACCATGCATTTCTTTTCCTAGTATTCCATAGTTTCGAGTTTTCCATCAAGATATTAGTCACTCATGGTTGATATTTACTTTCAATCATGTACACATATGCACTATGTAACTAGCCTTGCTTATTGGCTTCCAAAGCTTAACTTTCACTCCTACTTACAATATGTAGAGTATTTAACAAAAAACTGCCACTTTCAACCAGCCCTAGGAGGAATATATTGTACAAAAAATATCAAAAACATACCCAAAATTTCTTAATCCATGCCAAAAACTACCTAGTATTCCTGCCGACTAGGTTCGTTTAAACCCATTTATGACAGGGTTGGCCCACATGTCCGTGCTGACGAAGCATCTTAAACCAACACATTTTGTTTGACCGTTGACACGAGGGACCCACATCTGACCTTCTATCCTGTCATTCCCCCTCAAATCATTATTTTTCCTGAACATTACTTCAAATAGTACTGATGCGTGTTCGTCGGTGGCGCCGGTGATGAGCGAGTTGGCCGCCGCTCCGCCGGACGGGCCGGACGCCGCGCTGGGCTCCGCACGGGTTGGCAGGCTGGCCCGAGCGTGACTCGCGAGCGAGCAAGCCGCCGCGCTGGCCTTCTCTCGAGCCAGATGGCTAGCCTTAGCGCGGCGCGCGCGAGCAAGCCGCCGCGCTACCTTGCCAATCTAGCTAGCAAACCTTGCAGACAAGCAGTGGACGGGAGCTATCTTGGCTAGCTAGCGTCCGCGAGTGCCGGACGGAGCTGGCATCCGGGCTGCCGCAACATGGGCTCCGCACCGCCGGCGGTTTTGACCTCGCCTTCTTCCGACGGCGGTAGCTGCGTCCCATGGCCGAGGATGATTAGGTGGACGGGCCGGAGGTAGGAGGTCACTCGAGGATTTTTGTTGGTAAGAGCATGTACAATGGTTGATAAAGTAGTCTTATCTTAAGTCTGCCATGTATGCAAGTGGTTGTAGTTTCTTGGCATTTTAGTGGTTTCTTGCATTATTAGAGCAAGTACAATAGAGCTGAGTCAGCGGGCTATAAGAAATAAACTACTACTACATGTTGGCTATAAGATGGGCTGTAGATGACATGGCACTGGCTTATAGCCAGCAGCTGGCTATACTATTAACCATGCTCTTAGGGGTTTCTTGTAAGGAACAATGTATGTACTACTAGCGACAAAAGGCGATTCTAGGTTGCTTTGTACTCCAACAAGTACTACTAGTGGTCGCGGGAGTGTATACCTCGTTTTGTGGGTTCGATCCTGGGCGAACGCACGACTGCCTTTTTTTAAAAATAGTACTACTACACTTCGCTGCGAGCCAATATTTTACACGGGTAGTTTGAGTTTTGAAGTCAAGCGGACGTGCGGCCCCACAATCTGGGTGCACTGGACAACCTAGCCACGTGAATGGGTTTTCCTTCCCAGCATCCCGTGGCTCGCCCTAGCCACACCTCGCTTGCAGCTTCCAGCTAGTAGCATATTTAAACTAGCGCCTCCCAATTAAGCACGAGGAGCCGGAAAGGCCTGGCGGGGCATTGGGAACTGTGCAATATGGCTCTGTACATAAAGTGCTCTACTACTACTCTGTAGCTTGTGGCGTTGCATGCATGTACTTCACTCCGTTATCGGCTCTACTATAAAAGAAATTCCTCTTGTCGTGTTTTTTTTAAACGGAGGCAAAAGCTTTGCTTCATCTCATTCATAAAGAAGGAACTACTAACAAAGTTCGACGAGATCCATTACACCTCCACAAATGGAAGCGAAAAGCCTAGTCTCGTTGTATCAAATAACTCAAATGTAAACAGGTTGCTTGTGTGTGTGTGAGAGGAGTGGCTGAGTAGGCTAGCTACGTGAGAGGAGCGGCTGAATAGAGCACCGAGAGTACCCACTAGGCCACTACACAGGTGTAGTTCCCCTGCATTGATAGTACAATGATGGTTCTAGAGAACAGTAGTACCCTTCACTTCCAACTGTAGCTCCTTGGCCCTGAGATTCAAGAGTTCAAAACTGGTGCACTATACAAGACTAGACTAGAAGTCCAGTACATCGCACTACTAGTTGAGAAAAGTAGTAATAGTACTGCTACAGTACGAGTACGTACTCCTCCGTCACATAATGTACGACATTTTTTGACACTAGTTGGCGTGTACAAAAAATGGCAAAAACATACCCAAAATTTCTTAATCCACGCCAAAAACTACTACCTAGTGCTAAAAATTTCTTACTAGTGCTATTATTTACAGTATAATGCAATCCCATAACGTTCCATAATGCTAGTACTAGTACTCCATGGTACCAAAAACTACTACCTAGTGCCAAAAATCCTTACTAGTGCTATTATTTACTAGTGCTATTATTTAGAGTAGTAAATAATAGCCTCACCCCTTCACTGAGGAACGATCTATAGTTGGAAGGGACGAGGCCCTGCGGTTACTACGCTCTTATCTCCTCCTCGCCAGTTCCCCTCCCCCCGAAGAGAAGGCAGTTCGTCGCTGCTTCCATGGATTCGCCAGGCGGTTCTCCTCCTCGTCGGGGCTGGGAGACCTTGGACGATGATCCTGTGGGAGAAATCGCACGCCGCTCCGACGTCCTCACCGCCGCAAGACTCGGTGCTTCCTGCACTAACTTTTTCAAGACGCTGCTTAAACATGCCATGCTTGTTGGTCTTCCATGCGTCCTCGAGGAGAAGGTTCTTCTATGGGACAATCCTTCGAACAGTCTACCGCTCCCTGGCCATGGTTGCACGTTGACTCCACTAGAGTTGCCGACGTTGAGAGGTAGTCGGATTTTGTCCGATGAGCAGGTCAGTAATGGAGTTTGATCATGTAGTACTTAGTTATTCCATTTCCATCCCATAATTTCTCCGCTGCCCACCGTCTTATATATAGGTCTGGGTCGGTGCCAACGAAGATTGGCTTGCATACCTCCGGCCGGATACCACTGTCATTTTGCACAACATCCACAGCAGTGCGGCCGTTTCGGTAGACCCCTTCTCCACCATTGGGATCGGCCTTCCGGACTGGCTGGGCAAGAATACGTATGATGATGCCCACATGAGATTGAAGAAGATAGCAATTGCGGACCCACCGACAAAGCGACACGGCTATGACGATTACTATCTCATCGTGGTGTTCGACATAAGGATTACCATCAATATAGGAGGCAGTAACGGCAGAGGCTGGCGCATGTTGGCGGCGGCAGATTTGTACCCCTACACATTCGAAGACACCATGTGCCATCTAGGCTGCATCTTCGTGGTGACAAGCCAGGGGACTTGTTTCATCTGGTTGCCATCCTACAGTATGGGAGGTTACAAACAGAATGCACAAACCATCATTTGCATCCCTAATGGTACTCCATTATTTTGCAGGGACCAGTCATCCCCCGATCAAAATAAGATCGCCGATCGTGGATGTGCATTCGTCCAATTCCGACAACTTTTATTTCTGCACGAAAACAACACCATGGTAATTCTGCTAAAAACAACGTCTGTCTGGGTTAGTTTCATTTAAACCATGCAAATTAGAGTCCAAAACAAGAGCAAACGCGTTAGAAAAAGTAGATACGATGGAGACGCATCAACTCCCCCAAGCTTAACCCATTGCTTGTCCTCAAGCAATTCAGTTGACAAACTGAAAGTGATAAATAAAAACTTTTACAAACTCTTTTGTTCTTGTCTACATAAAGTTGCTTAAATAGCACCAAGGTTTTTAGCAAAGATCATGACTAACCATGTCAACAATAAGTCTTAAAAATTATATTAACTTGTATCAATGGCATAATCAACTAGCGAGCAATAATAAAATATCTCAAATGCCAACACTTTGTCAAAGCAATCATGATATAATACGACAATAATGGTATCACTTGCCATTTCTGAGACTGCAAAAGAAAAATGTAGAGCACCTCCAAAGTTCAAGCAGCGACTAAACATTGTAATTCATGGTAGAAAAGATCCAGTCATGATACATTTAACATTAATATACACAATGCATGACGATGACACTAGTGCTCTTAGGTCAGGCGCTTGTTTGAGAAGGTAATGACTCAACATAAAAGTAAATAGATAGATCCTTCGTAGACAGAAGCAGAGATTTGCAGAGGTGCCAGAGCTCCAGGCTTAAGTGAGAGATAAATATAATTTTGGGAGGTACATCCTTCCTGTCAACGTTACGACCAAGAGTTATCAATATCTTCCATACTAAACCAATTAGCGGCGGTTCCCAAGCGGTAGAAGTAAAGGTTTACTCCCCCTCCGCCAACAAACACACTCCATGGCTAGCCGAATCCAAGGGTACCGTCCATACTGATACGTCTCCATCGTATCTACTTTTCCAAACACTTTTGACCTTGTTTTGGACTCTAACTTACATGATTTGAATGGAACTAACCCGACATGACGCTGTTTTCAGCAGAATTACCATGGTGTTTTTTTTGTGCAGAAATAAAAGTTCTCGGAATGACCTCGAACTTCACGCAGAATATTTTTTGAATTTATAAAAAATATTGGCGAAAGAATCAACACCAGGGGCCCACACCCTATCCACGAGGGTGGGGGGTGCGCCCACCCCCTGGGGGGCGCCCCCTGTCTCGTGGGCCCCCTGAGGCTCCACCGACCTCAACTCCAACTCTATATATTCACGTTCGTGGAGAAAAAATCAGGGAGAAGGATTCATCGCGTTTTATGATATGGAGCCACCGCCAAGCCCTAATCTCTCTCGGGAGGGCTTCGGAGAGGGGAATCCATCGTCATCGTCATCATCAACCTTCCTCCATCACCAATTTCATGATGCTCACCGCCGTGCGTGGGTAATTCCATCGTAGGGTTGCTGGACGGTGATGGGTTGGATGAGATTTATCATGTAATCGAGTTATTTTTCTTACGGTTTGATCCCTAGTATCCATTATGTTTTGAGATTAGAGTTGCTATGACTTTGCTATGCTTAATGCTTGTCACTAGGGCCCGAGTGCCATGATTTCAGATCTGAACCTATTGTGTTTTCATGAATATATGTGAGTTCTTGACCCTATTTTGCAAGTGAGTAGTCACCTACTATGTGTTATGATCTGGTAACCCTGAAGTGACAATAATCGGGACCACTCCCAGTGACGACTATAGTTTGAGGAGTTCATGTATTCACTAAATGCTAATGCTTTGTTCCGGTACTCTATTAAAAGAAGGCATTAATACCCTTAGTTTCCACTAGGACCCCGCTGCCACGAGAGGGTAGGACAAAATATGTCATGCAAGTTCTTTTCCATAAGCACGTATGACTATATTCAGAATACATGCCTACATTACATTGATGAACTGGAGCTAGTTCTGTGTCACCCTATGTTATAACTGTTGCATGAGGAATCACATCCGACATAATTATCCATCACTGATCCATTGCCTACGAGCTTTTCACATATTGATCTTTGCTTAGTTACTTTTCAGTAGCCACTGTCACAATCACTACGAAACCAATACCGTTACTTTTGCCACCATTACCGTTACTTCCATATTACTTTGCTACTAAATACTTTGCTGCAGATATTAAGTCTTTCAGGTGCGGTTAAATTGGCAACTCAACTGTTAATACTTGAGAATATTCTTTGGCTCCCCTTGTGTCGAATCAATAAATTTGGGTTGAATACTCTACCCTTGAAAACTGTTGCGATCCCCTATACTTGTGGGTTATCAAGACTATTTTCTGGTGCCGTTGCCAGGGATCATAGCTCTATTCTTTGAGTCACTTGGGATTTATATCTGTTGATCACTACGAGGAACTTGAAAGATGAAAGAACCAAGATTTTTCCCTCAACTACGAGGGGAGGTAAGGAACTGCCATCTAGCTCTGCACTTGATTCACCTTCTGTTATGAGTAAATATGCGACACCTACACCTGCTATTCATTTTGATATGTCGCATGTTATTGATGATGCCGCTTCTGCTATGCATGATGCTTATGATGAAACTACTTCTATGCTTGATAATATTGTGCCATTAGGTGAATTTCTTGATGAACAACTTGCTAGTGTTAGAGAGAATGAAATTATTGAAACTGATAATATTGATGAAAGTGATGATGAAGATTCTCCCCCTAGATATGAATTGCATGTTGTGCCTGAGGGTTATTTTATGGATGAAGAAACTACTAGAGATCTTTTAGCTTGCAATGATAGATATGATCTTAAGAAACTGTTAGCTAAGCTGAAAGAAAAATCTTTGAATGCTAGAATGAAATATGACCCTGCTTTTGCTACTTCACCTATCTGTATTTCTGATAAGGATTATGATTTCTCTGTCGATCCTGAGTTAATTACTTTGGTGGAATCTGATCCTTTTTATGGCTATGAATCTGAAATTGTTGTGGCACATCTTACTAAATTAAATGATATAGCCACCCTGTTCACTAATGAGGAAAAAATTTGTTACAACTATATCCTTAGTTATTTCCATTCTCATTAAAGGGTGATGCTAAAACATGGTTTAATTATCTTGATCCTGGTTGTGTGCGTAGTCCCCAAGATATGATTTATTACTTCTCTGCTAAATATTTCCCCGCTCATAAGAAACAAGCTACCTTAAGGGAAATATATAATTTTGTGCAAATTGAAGAAGAGAGTCTCCCACAAGCTTGGGGGAGGCTTCTCCAATTACTTAATGCTTTGCCTGATCATCATCTCAAGAAAAATGAAATACTCGATATCTTTTATAATGGACTGACCGATGCTTCCAGAGACCACCTGGATAGTTGTGCTGGTTGTGTTTTCAGGGAAAGAACTGTTGATCAAGCTGAATTTGTATTGAATAATATGTTGAGTGATGAAAATGATTGGACACTTCCTGAACCAACTCCTAAGCCAACTCCGAAGAAAAGGGGTATTCTATTTCCCAGTCCCGAAGATATGCAAGAGGCAGAGAAATCTATGAAAAAGGGTATTAAAGCGGGAGATGTTAAGAATTTACCACCTATTGAAGAAATACATGGTCTTGATAACCCGACACAAGTAGTAAAGGTAAATTCTCTCTATAGATTTGATGAAGGTGATATTCCTTGTAATAAGTCTGCTAGCCAAGGCTTGGATGAGTTTGATAATTTTATTGTTAAGCAAGAAAACTTCAATGCTTATGTTAGTAGACAATTGAAACATAATGCTTATGTTAGTAGACAATTGAAACATAATGCTTATGCTAAAATTTTGTCCCATTTGGGGCAGGTCTATGTATATGCTTCTCACAAACCAGAGCCTCTCACAACAAGCATGATGGTTTTGGTAGGGAACATCCCACCTTTGGGGACGAAACAATATCCATTGCCTCTTATTGCTTCCTAAAATTTTCTCGTGTCAACATAGAATAACAGGAGTGTTTTGTCAATTTTTGTGATTTTTCGGGGTTCGTATGGACATTTTTATGCATTAACTAAGTTTTCAATGCATTTATGTGCATAATTCAAATTTGAACTACATGCACATGCTGCAATGCATATAAATTGGTTGAAAAATCAAATATGTGTCCTTGGGTGCATGCTTAGGTCCCATGCAAGAAATGGGAATGAATTTCAAACACCAGGGCACCGTTGATTGCCGGCAAAACATTGAGGTGCCTGGTTTTTAAATTCTAGTAAATCCAAAACTCGTCTGAAATTGATGAAACTTGGCATGCTATCATGGAATGGCACCCGACATGATGTGGTATTTTTCGTGTCCATTTTGAGAGAAGGCTCACTCAAATAATGACAGCCAACAAAGGCATTTTGAAAAAAATAGCTGCCACTTTAATATTTCAAACGTTTGTATAATACAAACCGTGTGTGTTCTGTTAACCATTCACGTGACATCACGTGTCTTGGTTTTAATGGCCGTAGGAGGTGCCGTGCGGACAGCTGCTTGACCTTGACTGAACGGGAGGCATGCGAGTGCAGTCCGGTGCGCAGGCTGACCAAGAGGAGTGCAAGCTGTCCTCGAAGGCGCAGGCTCACCGGGAAGCGTGCGAGCTATACGCTGCGCAGGCTCACAGGGAAGCGAGCCCTTTGACTTCCATGGCCTCCCGCCTTCCTCTCCATGAGCGCGCCCCCTCAGCGGCATGGGACGTCGCCGTCGAACGCTACCTCTCAGCGCCGCCAGCTGCCGTCCTCCCTCTCCCTGCCCATCGACCCCAGGACGACATGATGCAAAGTGAGAGCAGGATTTGTGCATCTCTTCAATGCAAACGGTTCTTTTGGATGGCCCATGTGCAACCACTTACAAACAATTTGGTGCGATTTGCATCTGTCATATTGGGTATGATACCATTTGTCAAACTGCAAAGATTGACATTTGTTGATCTAGTAACATTGCCATTTGTCAACCTTGTAACACTGCGATTTGTCAAAATATGAAGCTAAAAATCACTAGCAGTATCTAATTTTTGCAACTAAAATTAAGTAATTAAGCATAGATTTCATTCATAGATTAAGCATTCATTCTTAATTTATACAAACAGTTCAACTCAACAGCTGAACCGACCAAACTTTTCCCCAATTGCTGCCAACCACGTACTGAAATAGCTAGTTTAACTATATATACTAGCTTATTTTAAATACGTTGTACAGTTCCACCACATCTATAGTCAGATGAATAGAACAAAATAGCCCCTAAATACTACTACTACTGCCGAGGGGCTTTGTACTACTTCCGGTTGGCTGTCCTTTGCCGAGCGCGCTCAGTAAGAGGCGGCGGAGGAGGAGCCTACCGACGAGCTGGGCAACCATAATACGGTGCCTGCCGCTGTTGCAGCTTCAGCGACGCTCACCTCGAACACCCTCTGCCGCTCCAGACGACCCCTCTCGAAGCGGTGGTTCTCCTCATAGATCTCCTGATTCCTCGCCTCTAAGGAGGTGTGTGCTGCAGCCACAGCGGCGGTAAGGCTCTTTGCGTGCTCAACGAGGCGCTCCTCCTCCTCCCGCAGGAACTCGGTGTAGCGCGCAAGGTCGCTGACGCACGTGCGGGCATCCACCTCCGCCTCCCGCCTTCGGGCGGCGGTGGCGGAGTAGGTGATGACCCTGGCGGTCGATGGTGGGCTGGCGGCCACGGCGGCCGATGGAAGGGTGGCGGCCACGACCACCACCTCCCGCCTTTGGGCCACGGTGGCGGAGCGGGTGATGGCCAAGGTGGTCGGCAGTGGGGTGGCGGCCACGACGGCCACCTCCCGCCTTCGGGCCACGGCGGCGGAGCGGGAAATGACCCTGGCTTTCGAAGGTGGTGTGCCGGCAACGGCGGCCGGCAACAGGTGCCGACGGGCACCGGCGGCGGAGCGTGTGGTGGGTGTCCTGTGCACACCCAACAGGGACGCCACGCGCACTACACTACATCGGGAACTGCGCCACTGCCGCGGTGTAGCCTCCCAGCTGGAGCCGTCCTCTGATGCCAGCAGAGTGGCTGAGCGACGATGACAGACCGGTGCCGTTGGCGATTGTGGGAGAAGCAGACGAGATAAGCTACAGGAAGGGAGCGGAAAATGCGACGCAGGACTCGCCGACCATGAGGGTTTTTATAGAAGGCCGGTAAGCATTGGGATTTTAGGGGATTTCACCGAGTCGAGCGAGAAGCTTGCGCGGGAACCTACGAGGTTGCGCGGGAACGGGCTCACTGATGATTCGTTGGTGCCATCCTTTGGCCAAAAGAACACCCCCGCGCGCTGCGCAAGCTTGCGTTGTAAACCGTCTGCGGCAGCGGGGTGACAAGACGTGCGAGAGGAGGACAAAAGGCCATGTACACATACGGTTAATAAAAAAGGTTTGCGATTTACTTACCTACTATACCCCTGTCCTGGTTTGTAAGTATGATTTAACTAATAAAATACGAATGCATGTCGCCAAAGATTATATAGTCGGATTCGTATTTGAACATAGTTTCCAATTATATATATTTTTTAACATGCATTAACATATTGTTGGTTAAATTTGAGGGCAAAGTATGGCACAGAATATAAAGGGGACTATAGACTAGACGGAGGTGGTAGCACACGGCCGCTCTCTACGCAGCGACACAAGTGTCGACCGGCTTGTAGGCGACCATTTCCTGCGTGTTCAACTGCTCTATGCGTGTGGTTGCTTGTGGTTTAGGCGGCCGCGGCGTGCTCTGCTCGCGTCCTGCCGTGCGCGCTCTGCTCTCACATCCCTCTGGATGCTCTGCCATTGTCCCTCAGCGTGCTGCCAGTGTTTGGGGCCGGCGCACGATGACGCACGTTCGTGTGCATGCGGTTGCGCTGCGTGCGGCGCAACGATGCAGTTACCCGCTGCAAAAACTGTCATGCGGACGCGCCGAGAATCCACGCCGCCCGGCCCCCTTTATTTCTGTGGCCATTTACCTTCATCTCTCGTCTCACATGACACAATAAGCACACCCACGAGGACACATACAGAGAGGACATACAGCGGTGTCAATGGCGCTCCCCGTGGCTCCAATGGCGCTCCCAGGGCTCGACGACGACAACGGCGGGCAGTTCACCAAGCAACACGTCGTAGACACCCACGTGAGGGGGAAGGCTCTCTCATGGTGTACACAAACGGTCCGGTCTCGGTGGAGAGCTCCATCCAAACTATGGAGCAGTTCCTTGCCGAGGACAAGTACCAAGTGGTCGGCTTCGACCTCGAGTACACCATGGGTCATGAAGGGCACGATCAGAAGGTTGCCATTGCACAGTTGTGCGTGTGACATGACGTCCTCGTCTACCACTACCACCTGGCCACAATGCCTTGCGAGCGTTTCTCCAGGTTTTGTTGGGGAACGTAGCAATAATTCAAAATTTTCCTACGTGTCACCAAGATCAATCTATGGAGTCATCTAGCAACGAGGGAGGAGTGGATCTACATACCCTTGTAGATCGCGCGCGGAAGCGTTCAATAGAACGGGGTTGATGGAGTCGTACTCGTCGTGATCCAAATCACCGATGATCCTAGCGCCGAACGGACGGCACCTCCGCGTTCAACACACGTACGGAGCAGCGATGTCTCCTCCTTCTTGATCCAGCAAGGGGAATGGAGAGGTTGAGGGAGATCCAACAGCACGACGGCGTGGTGGTGGAAGTAGCGGGATTCCAACAGGGCTTCACCAAGCGCCGCGGGAGGAGGGAGATGTGTCATGGGAGGGAGAGGGAGGCGCCAGGGCTTAGGTTAGATTGCCCTCCCTTTCCCCCACTATATATAGGGCCAAGGGAGAGGGGGGGCGCAGCCTTGGCCCTTCCTCCAAGGAAGGGTGCGGCCAAGGGAGGAGTCCCTCCTCCCCAAGGCACCTCGGAGGTGCCTTCCCCCTTTAGGACTCTTCCTTTCTCTCTTCTCTTAGCGCATGGGCCTCTTGGGGCTGGTGCCCTTGGCCCATATAGGCCAAGGCGCACCCCCTACAGCCCATGTGGCCCCCCGGGGCAGGTGGCCCCACCCGGTGGACCCCCGGGACCCTTCCGGTGGTCCCGGTACAATACCGGTGACCCCGAAACTTGTCCCGATGGTCGAAATAGCGCTTCCTATATATAATTCTTTACCTCCGGACCATTCCGGAACTCCTCGTGATGTCCGGGATCTCATCCGGGACTCCGAACAACTTTCGGGTTACTGCATACTAATATCTCTATAACCCTAGCGTCTCCGAACCTTAAGTGTGTAGACCCTACGGGTTCGGGAGACATGCAGACATGACCGAGACGTTCTCCGGTCAATAACCAATAGCGGGATCTGGATACCCATGTTGGCTCCCACATGTTCCACGATGATCTCATTGGATGAACCACGATGTCAAGGACTTAATCAATCCCGTATACAATTCCCTTTGTCTAGTGGTATTGTACTTGCCCGAGATTCGATCGTCGGTATCCGATACCTTGTTCAATCTCGTTACCGGCAAGTCTCTTTACTCGTTCCGTAACACATCATCCCGTGATCAACTCCTTGATCACATTGTGCACATTATGATGATGTCCTACCGAGTGGGCCCAGAGATACCTCTCCGTTTACACGGAGTGACAAATCCCAGTCTCGATTCGTGCCAACCCAACAGACACTTTCGAAGATACCTGTAGTGTACCTTTATAGCCACCCAGTTACATTGTGACGTTTGGCACACCCAAAGCACTCCTACGGTATCCGGGAGTTGCACAATCTCATGGTCTAAGGAAATGATACTTGACATTAGAAAAGCTTTAGCATACGAACTACATGATCTTGTGCTAGGCTTAGGATTGGGTCTTTGTCCATCACATCATTCTCCTAATGATGTGATCCCGTTATCAACGACATCCAAAGTCCATGGTCAGGAAACCGTAACCATCTATTGATCAACGAGCTAGTCAACTAGAGGCTTACTAGGGACATGGTGTTGTCTATGTATCCACACATGTATTTGAGTTTCCTATCAATACAATTCTAGCATGGATAATAAACGATTATCATGAACAAGGAAATATAATAATAACTAATTTATTATTGCCTCTAGGGCATATTTCCAGCAGTCTCCCACTTGCACTAGAGTCAATAATCCAGTTCACATCGATATGTGATTAACACTCAAGGTCACATCCCCATGTGACTAACACCCAAAGAGTTTACTAGAGTCAATAATCTAGTTCACATTACCATGTGATTAACACTCCATGAGTTCTGGGTTTGAACATGTTATGCTTGTGAGAGATGTTTTAGTCAACGGGTCTGCAACATTCAGATCCGTATGTACTTCGCAAATCTCTAGGTCATATTATAAATGCTGCTTCCACGCTCCACTTGGAGCTATTCCAAATTGTTGCTCCACTATACGTATCCGGTTTGCTACTCAGAGTCATTCGGATAGGTGTTAAAGCTTGCATCGATGTAACCCTTTACGCCGAACTCTTTATCACCTCCATAATCGAGAAACATGTCCTTATTACTCCAAGGACAATTTTTGACCGCTATCTAGTGATCCACTCCTGGATCACCTTTGTACCCTCTTGCCAGACATGTGGCAAGGCACACATCAGGTGCGGTACTCAGCATGGCATACCGTATAGAGCCTATGACAAAATCATAGGGGACGACATTCGTCCTTTCTCTTTCTTCTGCCGTGGTCGAGCTTTAAGTCTTAACTTCATACCTTACAACTTAGGCAAGAACTCCATCTTTGACTGATCCATCTTGAACACCTTCAAGATCATGTCAAGGTATGTGCTCATTTGAAAGTACCATTAAGTGTTTTGATCTATCCTTATAGATCTTGATGCTCAATGTTCAAGTAGCTTAATCCAGGCTTTCCATTGAAAAACACTTTCCAAATAACCCTATATGCTTTCCAGAAATTCTACGTCATTTCTGATCCACAATGTGTCAATAACATATACTCATCAGAAATTCTATAGTGCTCCCACTCACTTCTTTGGAAATACAAGTTTCTCATAAACTTTGTATACACCCAAAAACTTTGATCATCTCATCAAAGCATACATTCCAACTCCGAGATGCTTACTCCAGTCCTTAGAAGGATTGCTGGAGCTTTGCATACTTATTAGCATCTTTCAGGATTGACAAAACCTTCCAGTTGTATCAATACAACCTTTCCTCAAGAAAATCGTCGAGGAAACAATGCTTTGACATCCTATCTGCAAGATTTCATAAATAATGCAGTAATAGCTAATATAATTCCAACAGACTCTTAGCATCACTACGAATGAGAAAGTCTCATCATAGTCAACTCCTTGAACTTGTCGGAAAAGACTTAACGAAAGTCGAGCTTTCTTAATGGTGATACTTACCATCATTGTCTGTCTTCCTTTTAAAATCCATCTGTACTCAACAGCCTTACGACCATCAAGCCGTTCTGCCAAAGTCTACACTTTGTTTTCATACATGGATCCTCTCTCGGATTTTATGGCCTCAAGCCATTTATCAGAATCCGGGCCCACCATCGCTTCTCCATAGCTCGTAGGTTCATTGTTGTCTAGCAACATGACTTCCAAGACAGGATTACGCACCACTCTGAAGTAGTACACATCCTTGTCATCCCACGAGGTTTGTTAGTGACTTGATCTGAAGTTTCATGATCACTATCATAAGCTTCCACTTCAATTGGTGTAGGTGCCACAGGAACAACTTCCTGTGCCCTGCCACACACTAGTTGAAGAGACAGTTCAATAACCTCATCAAGTCTCCACCATCCTCCCACTCAATTCTTTCGAGAGAAACTTTTCCTCGAGAAAGGACCCGATTCCAGAAACAATCCCTTATTGCTTTCGGATCTGAGACAGGAGGTATATCCAACTGTTTTGGGTGTCCTATGAAGATGCATTTATTCGCTTTGGGTTCGAGCTTATCAGCCTAAAACTTTTTCACATAAGCGTCGCAGCCCCAAACTTTTAAGAAATGACAGCTTAGGTTTCCCTAAACCATAGTTCATACGGTGTCATCTCATCAGAATTACGTGGTGCCCCTTTTAAAGTGAATGTGGTTGTCTCTAATGCCTAACCCATAAACTATTGTGGTAATTCGATAAGAGACATCATGGAATGCATCATATCCAATGGGGTGCAGTTATGATGTTCAGACACACCATCACACTATGGTGTTCCAGGCTGTATTAGTTGTGAAACAATTTCCACAATGTCTTAATTTTGTGCCAAACTCGTAATTCAGATATTCATCTCTATGATCATATCATAGATATTTTATCCTCTTGTCATGACGATCTTTCAACTTCACCCTGAAATTACTTGAACCTTTCAATAATTCAGACTCGTGATTCATCAAGTAAATATACTCAACATCTACTCAAATCATCTGTGAAGTAAGAACATAATGATATCCACTACACGCCTCAGCACTCATTGGACTGCACACATCAAAATGTATTACTTCCAACAAGTTGCTTTCTAGTTCCATTTTACTGAAACCGAGGCTTTCAGTCATCTTGCCCATGTGGTATGATTTGCATGTCTCAAGTGATTCAAAATCAAGTGAGTCCAAATGGTCCATTTGCATGGAGTTTCTTCATGCATATACACCAATAGACATGGTTCGCATGTCTCAAACTTTTCAAAAATGAGTGAGTCCAAAGATCCATCAACATGGAGCCTCTTCATGCGTTTTATACCGATATGACTTAAGTGGCAGTGCCACAAGTAGGTGGTACTATCATTACTATCTTATATCTTTTGGCATGAACATGTGTATCACTATGATCGAGATTCAATGAACCATTCATTTTAGGTGCAAGACCATTGAAGGTATTATTCAAATAAACAGAGTAACCATTATTCTCCTTAAATGAATAACCGTATTGCGATAGACATAATCCAATCATGTCTATGCTCAACGCAAACACCAATCTCGATGGTAGAGGGAGCGTGCGATGCTTGATCATATCAACATTGGAAACACTTCCAACACATATCGTCATCTCACCTTTAGCTAGTCTCCGTTTCTTCCGTAGCTTTTATTTCAAGTTACTAACACTTAGCAACCGAACCGGTATCTAATACCCTGGTGCTCCTAGGAGTACTAGTAAAGTACACATCAACACAATGTATATCCAATATACTTCTATCGACCTTGCTAGCCTTCTCATCTACCAAGTATCTAGGGTAATTCTGCTCCAGTGGCTGTTCCCCTTATTACAGAAGCACTTAGTCTTGGGTTTGGGTTCAACCTTGGGTTTCTTCACTAGAGCAGCAGCTGAATTGCCGTTTCATGAAGTATCCCTTCGTGCCCTTGCCCTTCTTGAAACTAGTGGTTTCACCAACCATCAACAATTGATGCTCCTTCTTGATCTCTACTTTTGTGGTGTCAAACATCGCGAATATCTCAAGGATCATCATATATGTCCCTGATATATTATAGTTCATCACGAAGCTCAAGCAGCTTGGTGGTAATGACTTCGGAGAACCATCACTATTTCATCTGGAAGATCAACTCCCACTCGATTCAAGCGATTGTTGTACTCAGACAATCTGAGCACAAGTTCAACAATTGAGCTTTTCTCCCTTAGTTTGCAGGCTAAGAAAATCGTCGGAGGTCTTATACCTCTTGACGTGGGCACGAGCCTGAAATCCCAATTTCATCCCTCGAAACATCTCATATGTTTCGCGACGTTTCAAAACGTCTTCGGTGCCTCAACTCTAAGCCGTTTAACTGAACTATCACGTAGTTATCAAAATGTGTATGTCAGATGTTCGCAACATCCACAGACAACATTCGAGGTTCAGCACACTGAGCGGTGCATTAAGGACATAAGCCTTCTATGAAGCAATGAGGACAATCCTCAGTTTACGGACCTAGTCCGCATAATTGCTACTATCAACTTTCAACTAAATTTTCTCTAGGAACATATCTAAACAGTAGAACAGAAACGTGAGCCACGACATAATTTGCGAAGACCTTTTGACTATGTTCAGGATAATTAAGTTCATCTTATGAACTCCCACTCAGATAGACATCCCTCTAGTCATCTAAGTGATTACATGATCCGAGTCAACTAGGCCGTGTCCGATCATCACGTGAGACGGACTAGTCAACATCGGTGAACATCTTCATGTTGATCGTATCTACCATACGACTCATGCTCGACCTTTCAGTTTCTTGTGTTCCGAGGCCATGTCTGTACATGCTAGGCTCGTCAAGTCAACCTAAGTGTTTCGCGTGTGTAAATCTGGCTTACACCCGTTGTATGTGAACGTAAGAATCTATCACACCCGATCATCACGTGGTGCTTCGAAACGACGAACTTTCGCAACGGTGCACAGTTAGGGGGGAACACTTTCTTGAAATTTTAATGAGGGATCATCTTATTTACTACCGTCGTTCTAAGCAAATAAGATGTATAAACATGATAAACATCACATGCAATCAAATAGTGACATGATATGGCCAATATCATATTGCTCCTATTGATCTCCATCTTCGGGGCTCCATGATCATCATCGTCACCGACATGACACCATGATCTCCATCATTGTGTCTCCATGAAGTTGTCTCGCCAACTTATTACTTCTACTACTACAGCTAACGGTTAGCAATAAAGTAAAGTAATTACATGACGTTTATGTAGACACGCAGGTCATAAATAAATTAAGACAACTCCTATGGCTCCTGCCGGTTGTCATACTCATCGACATGCAAGTCGTGATTCCTATTACAAGAACATGATCAATCTCATACATCACATATATCATTCATCACATTCTTCTAGGCCATATCACATCACATAGCATACCCTGCAAAAACAAGTTAGACGTCCTCTAATTGTTGTTTGCATGTTTTACGTGGCTGCTATGGGTTTCTAGCAAGAACGTTTCTTACCTACGCAAGAACCACAACGTGATATGCCAATTGCTATTTACCCTTCATAAGGACCCTTTTCATTGAATCCGATTCGACTAAAGTGGGATAGACAGACACCCGCTAGCCACCTTATGCAACTAGTGCATGTCAGTCAGTGGAACCAATCTCACATAAGAGTACATGTAAGGTCGGTCCAGGCCGCTTAATCCCACAATGCCACCGAATCAAGATTGGACTAGTAACGGTAAGCATATTGAACAAAATCAACGCCCACAACTACTTTGTGTTCTACTCGTGCATAGAAACTACGCATAGACCTAGCTCGTGATGCCACTGTTGGGGAACGTAGCAATAATTGAAAATTTTCCTACGTGTCACCAAGATCAATCTATGGAGTCATATAGCAACGAGGGAGGAGTGGATCTACATACCCTTGTAGATCGCGCGCGGAAGCGTTCAAGAGAACGGGGTTGATGGAGTCGTACTCGTCGTGATCCAAATCACCGATGATCCTAGCGCCGAACGGACGGCACCTCCACGTTCAACACACGTACGGAGCAGCAACGTCTCCTCCTTCTTGATCTAGCAAGGGGAATGGAGAGGTTGATGGAGATCCAACAGCACGACGGCGTGGTGGTGGAAGTAGCGGGATTCCAACAGGGCTTCGCCAAGCGCCGCGGGAGGAGGGAGATGTGTCATGGGAGGGAGAGGGAGGCGCCAGGGCTTAGGTTAGATTGCCCTCCCTTTCCCCCACTATATATAGGGACAAGGGAGAGGGGGGGGGGCGCAGCCTTGGCCCTTCCTCCAAGGAAGGGTGCGGCCAAGGGAGGAGTCCCTCCTCCCCAAGGCACCTCGGAGGTGCCTTCCCCCTTTAGGACTCTTCCTTTCTCTCTTCTCTTAGCACATGGGCCTCTTGGGGCTGGTGCCCTTGGCCCATATAGGCCAAGGCGCACCCCCTACAGCCCATGTGGCCCCCCGGGGCAGGTGGCCCCACCCGGTGGACCCCCGGGACCCTTCCGGTGGCCCCGGTACAATACCGGTGACCCCAAAACTTGTCCCGATGGCCGAAATAGCACTTCCTATATATAATTCTTTACCTCCGGACCATTCCGGAACTCCTCGTGATGTCCGGGATCTCATCCGGACTCCGAACAACTTTCGGGTTACCGCATACTAATATCTCTATAACCCTAGCGTCACCGAACCTTAAGTGTGTAGACCCTACGGGTTCGGGAGACATGCAGACATGACCGAGACATTCTCCGGTCAATAACCAACCGCAGGATCTGGATACCCATGTTGGCTCCCACATGTTCCACGATGATCTCATCGGATGAACCATGATGTCAAGGACTTAATCAATCCCGTATACAATTCCCTTTGTCTAGTGGTATTGTACTTGCCCGAGATTCGATCGTCGGTATCTGATACCTTCTTCAATCTCGTTACTGGCAAGTCTCTTTACTCGTTCCGTAACACATCATCCCGTGATCAACTCCTTGATCACATTGTGCACATTATGATGATGTCCTACCGAGTGGGCCCAGAGATACCTCTCCGTTTACACGGAGTGACAAATCCCAGTCTCGATTCGTGCCAACCCAACAGACACTTTCGAAGATACCTGTAGTGTACCTTTATAGCCACCCAGTTACGTTGTGACGTTTGGCACACCCAAAGCACTCCTACGGTATCCGGGAGTTGCACAATCTCATGGTCTAAGGAAATGATACTTGACATTAGAAAAGCTTTAGCATACGAACTACATGATCTTGTGCTAGGCTTAGGATTGGGTCTTTGTCCATCACATCATTCTCCTAATGATGTGATCCAGTTATCAACGACATCCAATGTCCATGGTCAGGAAACCGTAACCATCTATTGATCAACGAGCTAGTCAACTAGATGCTTACTAGGGACATGGTGTTGTCTATGTATCCACACATGTATCTGAGTTTCCTATCAATACAATTCTAGCATGGATAATAAACGGTTATCATGAACAAGGAAATATAATAATAACTAATTTATTATTGCCTCTAGGGCATATTTCCAATAGGTTTATCAACAACTCCGACTACATTTTCGCTATGGTGGGCACCACCAACGATCTAAAAGTGCTCAAGGTTTCATGCTTGAAATGCCCGAATCTTGTCAACATTCAAAGCCACTACAAAAACAAACTGAACTCCCTGGTTGACCTCGCATCGGCCATCATCGACCCCTACTACATTAACATGAAGAATGAGAGCAATAAGGGGACGAACGCCTGGCACAGTGTCTGGCATAAGAGACTGGATGAACAATATGTCAAGTACGCGGCCATGGACGCGTACACAAGCTACGAGATGTACAGGTGGATCGTTGACATGCGGAACTATCTTCTTCCTGACCCAGACGAGGGATCAAGCCAAATAGAAGTGACGGGAGCGTCACAAGAAGTAGATGACTAGACGGTCGTTTCTCCTACTTTAGAATGCACGCAATTGTTTATTGAGGTGTGTGTAAATGATCTGTATAGTCACTTATGTAACTGGATGTTTATTTCAGTTATATATATATATGTTATTCTACTGTAGATAGATCAAATCACATGGTTTATTAGTAGCAATCGCCTATGTTATTATTGGTCTTCGCACACATTTCCGATAAGGGACCTGTTTGCCGCGTATCACACACATCTTGTCAGTTGAACCATTTCCATTGTGTTGCCTAATCACACACAGTTCATCCTAGTGAACCGTATGCTATATATCGCACACACCTTCATCTGGTTGCCCGTTTCTTTTGTTCCTCCTCATCCCAAACAGTTAATTGAACTAAACTGTATGTCCTGCATCGCACACGCAACTAAAATCTAAACCTTGTTTGATGCATCCATCATCGCAAACAATTTGCACCTTTTTGACGGGTTTTTTTACACCACCGTGTGCGACTATGGCATCGCACATAGTTTCATTGAAGGGTCTCTGATCGTAGTGTCGTGTTTGGACCTTCCTGCAGTAGTGTCGGGCGCAAGGAAGCTTATTTTCGAAAAAAAATCGTGTTAAAATCTTAGGGCGATCGGAGTTACGGATCTTCGGGAATATAAGAAATAGTTTTCGGCCAGAAAACAGGAAGCCGAAACAAAAGAGAACAAAGAGGGAGATCCAATCTCGGAGGGGCTCCCGCCCCTCCGCCGCCATGGAGGCCATGGACCAGAGAGGGAACTCTCCTCCCATCTAGGGGGGAGGCCAAGGAAGAAGAAGAAAGAGGGGGGCTCTCTTCCCCTCTCTCTCGGTTGCGTCGGAGTGCCGCCGGGGAAAGGATCGTGACGACGATCTACATCAACAATCTTGCTACCATCAACACCAACTCTCCTCCTCAATGCAGCGGTGTAACACCTCTTCTCCCTGCTGTAATCTCTACTTAAACATGGTTCTCAATACTATATATTATTTCCCAATGATATGTGCTTAACCTATGATGTTTGAGTATATCTGTTTTGTCCTATGGGTTGATAGATGATCATGATTGGTTTGAGTTGTATATTTTTTTGTGTTGTCCTACGGTGTCCGCCATGACATGCGGATGGATCCCTATTGTAGGGTGTCGCAATATATTAATGGTTCGCTTATGGTGGGTGGCGTGAGTGACAGGAGCACATACCCGACTTTGGGGGTCATTGCGTATGGGATAAAGAGGACTTGATTCTTAATGCTATGGTTGGGTTTCATGACCTTAATGATCTTTAGTAGTTGCAGATGCTTGCTAGAGTTACAATCATAAGTGCATATGATCCAAGTAGAGAAAGTATGTTAGCTCATGCCTCTCCCTCATATAAAATTGCAACAATGATCACCGGTTTAGTTATCGATCACCTAGGGACAAATGACTTTCTTGTTGACAAAAGCTATCTACTTTTATTGTCTTGCCGTTTACTCGTAGTTTTGTTCTCGCAAAGTACTCATAGTTTTATTCTTGCAAAATAGTTTCATACTTGTTTTAGGTAAAGCAAACGTTAAGTGTGCGTAGAGTTGTATCGGTGGTCGATAGAACTTGAGGGAATATTTGTTCTACCTTTAGCTCCTCGTTGGGTTCCACACTCTTATTTATCGAAAAAGGCTACAAACGATCCCCTACACTTGTGGGTTATCTCCAAGGAAGGAGACATAAACACTTGGGTATGGGCACTCCCCTTGGAAACTGCCAAGCTTGGGGGAGTGCCTCGGTATCATATCACCATCACACCTTTATCTTTACCGTTGTTCTTAGTTTGATCCTTTTGGTAATATCTTGATCTAGCAGAATAAAGTTTTAGTATGATCTAGTTTTGAGTTTTGCTTTTTGATCCTTCTATGTAATCGAGTCCATGAGCTATATATAATAAAGATTAGTGTTGAGTGAAGGGCTTGATTATCTTACTATGATCTTGAGGGAATAAAATAAAAGAAAAAGAATAAAAAGAACTAAAGAGATCATATGGATCTTATGGAGAGTAATGACTTCACATATAAAGAGTATGATGGATAAAAGTTGTTGAGAATTTACAAACATAGTTTTGGTCATCGTTGCAATTAATAGGAATTAATAAAGAAAGAGAGGTTTTCACATATAAATATACTATCTTGGACATCTTTTATGATTGTGAGCACTCATTCAAATGTGACATGCTATAGAGTTGATGTTGGATAAGGAAGACAACGTAATGGGTTATGTTTTCTTACATCTAAAATAAATTATATTGTCATGGATCATCCAACATGTTGAGCTTGCCTTTCCCTCTCATGCTAGCCGAATTCTTTGCACCAAGTAGAGAAACTACTTGTGCTTCCAAATATCCCTAAACCCAGTTTTGCCATGAGAGTCCACCATATCTACCTATGGATTGAGTAAGATCCTTCAAGTAAGTTGTCATCGTTGCAAGCAACAAAAATCGCTCTCTAAATATGTATGACTTATTAGTGTGGAGAAAAAAAAGCTTTATACGATCTTGTGATGTGGAAGAAATAAAAGCGATGGACTGCATAATAAAGGTCCATATCACAAGTGGCAATATAAAGTGACGTTCATTTGCATTAAGATTTCGTGCATCCAACCATAAAAGCACATGACAACCTCTGCTTCCCTCTATGAAGGGCCTATCTTTTATTCTTGTCTTATACTTCATGCAAGAGTCACGGTGATCTTCAACTTTCCTTTTTACAGTTTATCCTTTGGCAAGCACAATATGTTGGAAAAATCCTGATATATATAGCTAATTGGATGTGAGTTTTCATGAACTATTATTGTTGACATTGCCCTTGAGGTAAAAAGTTGGGAGGCAAAACTATAAGCCCCTATCTTTCTCTGTGTCCGGCTAAAACTTCATACCCATAAATATTGCATGAGTGTTAGCAATTGTGAAAGACTAAATGATAGTTGAGTATGTGGACTTGCTGAAAAGCTCTTATATTGATTCTTTCCGATGTTAAGATAAATTGCAATTGCTTCAATGACTGAGATTATAGTTTGTTAGTTCTCAATGAAGTTTATGATTCATACTTGAAATTAATGAATTGTTACTTTAGCATAAGAAATCATATGACAATATTTATATATGTTGTTGTTATAATAATGATCATGATGCCCTCATGTCCGTATTTTATTTTTATCGACACCTCTATCTCTAAACATGTGGACATATTTTTCGATCTCGACTTTCGCTTGAGGACAAACGAGGTCTAAGCTTGGGGGAGTTGATACGTCCATTCTGCATCATGCTTTTGTATCGATATTTATTGCATTATGGGTTGTTATTACACACTATGTCACAATACTTATGCCTATTCTCTCTTATTTTACAAGGTTTACATGAAGAGGGGGAATGCCGGCAACTAGAATTCTGGGCTGGGAAAGGAGCAAATATTAGAGACCTATTCTACACATCTCCAAAAGTCCTGAAACTTCACGGGAGCACGTTTCAGAATATATAAAAAATATTGGGCGAAAGAAGTACAGAGGGGGGCCACCCACCATCCACGAGGGTGGGGGACGTGCCCTACCCCCTGGGCACGCCCCCTGCCTCGTGGGCCCCCTGGCAGCCCTCTGATGCCCATCTATGTCTATATGGAGTCTTTCGTCAAGGAAAAAATCATAAGCAAGCTCACGGGAAGAAAATCCGCCGCCACGAGGCGGAACCTTGGAGGAACCAATCTAGGGCTCCGGCGGAGCTGTTCTGCTGGGGAAACTTCCCTCCAGGAGGGGGAACTCATCACCATCGTCATCACCAACGATCCTCTCATCGGGAGGGGGTCAATCTCCATCAACATCTTCAACAGCACCATCTCATCTCAAGCCCTAGTTCATCTCTTGTATCCAATCTTTGTCCCAAAGCCTCAGATTGGTACCTGTGGGTTGCTAGTAGTGTTGATTACTCCTTGTAGTTGATGCTAGTTAGTTTATTCGGTGGAAGATCATATGTTCAGATACATTATGCATATTAATACCCCTCTGATTATGAACATGAATATGATTTGTGAGTAGTTACGTTTGTTCCTAAGGACATGGGAGAAGTCTTGCTATAAGTAGTCATGTGAATTTGGTATTCGTTCGATATTTTGATGAGATATATGTTGTCATTCCTCTAGTGGTGTCATGTGAATGTCGACTACATGACACTTCACCATTGTTTGGGCCTATAGGGAGGCATTGGGAAGTAATAAGTAGATGATGGGTTGCTTGAGTGACAGAAGCTTAAACCCTAGTTTATGCGTTGCTTCGTAAGGGTCTGATTTGGATCCATATGTTTCATGCTATGGTTAGGTTTACCTTAATACTTCTGTTGTAGTTGCGGATGCTTGCAATAGGGGTTAATCATAAGTGGGATGCTTGTCCAAGGAAGGACAATACCCAAGCACCGGTACACCCACATATCAAATTATCAAAGTACCGGACGCGAATCATATGAACGTGATGAAAACTAGCTCGACGATAATTCCCATGTGTCCTCGGGAGTCTTTTCCTTTATATAAGAGTTTGTCCAGGCTTGTCCTTTGCTACAAAAAGGATTGGGACATCTTGCTGCACCTTATTTACTTTTATTACTTCTTACCCGTTACCACTACCTTATCACAAAACTATCTGTTACCGATAATTTTCGTGTTTGCAGAGAATACCTTACTGAAAACCGCTTATCATTTCCTTCTGCTCCTCGTTGGGTTCGACACTTTTACTTATCGAAAAGGCTACGATAGATCCCCTAAACTTGTAGGTCATCAAGACTCTTTTCTGGCGCGGTTGCCGGGGAGTGAAGCGCCTTTGGTAGGTGGAATTTGGTAAGGAAAAATTTATATAGTGTGCTGAAATTTACTGTCACTTGTCACTATGGAACATAATCCTTTGAGGGGCTTGTTCGGGGTATCTTCACCCCGGCCAGTAGAGAAAAGATTTGCTCCTCAACTTACTGAACATACTGAAAATGTTTACTTTGAAATTCCTTCGGGTATGATAGAGAAACTGCTAGCTAATCCTTTCACAGGTGATGGAACATTACATCTCGATTTGCACCTAATCTATGTGGATGAAGTTTGTGGATTATTTAAGCTTGTAGGTATGCCCGAGGATGTTATCAAGAAGAAGGTCTTCCCTTTATCTTTGAAGGGAAAGGCATTGGCATGATTTAGGCTATGTGATGATATGGGATCATGGAACTACAACCGATTGAAATTGGAACTTCATCAAAAGTTTTATCCTGTGCATCTTGTTCATCGTGATCGTAATTATATATATAATTTTTGGCCTCACGAAGGAGAAAGCATCGCTCAAACTTGGGGGAAGCTTAAGTCAATGTTATATTCATGCCCCAATCATGAGCTCTCAAGAGAAATTATTATTCAAAAAATTTATGCTCGGCTTTCTCTGGATAATCGCTCCATTATCAATACTTCTTGTAATGGTTCTTTTATGATGAAGACTGTTGAATTAAAATGGGATTTATTGGAAAGAATTAAACGCAACTCTGAAGATTGGGATCTCGACAAAGGTAAGGAGTCAGGTATAACATCTAAGTTTGATTGTTGTTAAATATTTTATGGATACCGATGTTTTCCGTGAATTTAGCACTAAATATGGACTTGACTCTGAGATAGTAGCTTCTTTCTGTGAATCCTTTACTACTCATGTTGATCTTCCTAAGGAGAAGTGGTTTAAATATAATTCTCCCACTGAAGTAAAAGTAGTTCAACCTATTAAAGTTGAAGAAAAGACTATCACTTATAATGATCCTGTTGTTCCTACTGCTTATATTGAGAAACCACCTTTCCCTATTAGAATAAAGGATCATGCTAAAGCATCAACTGTTGTTCGTAAGAGTAATACTAGAACACCTACTCCCTCTGAGCAAATTAAAGTTGAACCTAGTGTTTCTATGGTTAAATATCTCTTGGCCGATAATATTGATGGGAATGTTATTTATTTCTGTGATGAAGCTGCTAGAATTGCTAGACCCAATACTAAAAATAAACATAGACATGTTGTGGGCATGCCTGTTATTTCTATTAAAATAGGAGATCGTTGCTATCATGGCTTATGTGATATGGGTGCTAGTGCAAGTGCAATACCCCATTCCTTATATAAAGAAATTATGCATGATATTGCACTGTTGAGATAGAGGAAATTGATGTTACTATTAAACTTGCCAATAGAGACACTATTTCACCAGTTGGGATTGTTAGAGATGTTGAAGTCTTGTGTGGGAAAGTTAAATATCCTGCTGATTTTCTTGTTCTTGGTTCCCCACAAGATAACTTTTGTCCCATTATATTTGGTAGACCCTTCTTGAATACTGTTAATGCTAAGATAGATTGCAATACAGATATTGTTTCTGTTGGTTTAGGGGATATGTCTCATGAATTTAAGTTTGCTAAATTTTGTAGACAACCCCATGATAAAGAATTGCCTAGTAAAGATGAAATTACTGGTCTTGCTTCGATTGTCGTGCCTCCTAGTGATCCTTTAGAACAATATTTGCTAGACCATAGAAAGATATTTTATGAATGAAAGAAGGGAAATAGATGAAGTATTCTTTAAACAGGGGCCTATTTTGAAACACAACTTGCCTGTTGAAATTCTAGGGGATCCTCCTCCACCTAAGGGTGATCCCGTGTTTGAGCTTAAACCTTTACCTGATACTCTTAAATATGCTTATCTTGATGAGAAAGAGATATACACTATTATTATTAGTGCTAACCTTTTAGAGCATGAAGAAAAGAAATTATTGGAAACTCTGAAGAAGCACCGTGCTGCTATTGGATATACTCTTGATGATCCTAAGGGCATTAGTCCCACTCTCTGCCAGCACAAAATAAAATTGGAGAAAGACGCGAAACCGGTTGTTGATCACCAATGACGGTTAAATCCTAAGATGAAAGAAGTGGTAAGAAAAGAAATACTAAAGCTTCTGGAGGCAGATATAATTTACCCCGTTGCTGATAGTCAGTGGGTAAGTCTTGTCCATTGTGTCCCTAAGAAGGGAGGTATTACTGTTGTTCCTAATGATAAAGATGAATTGATCCCACAAAGAATTGTTACAGGTTATAGAATGGTAATTGATTTCTGCAAATTAAATAAAGCTACTAAATACAATCATTACCCTTTACCTTTTATTGATCAAATGCTAGAAATATTATCCAAACATACACATTTTTGCTTTCTAGATCGTTATTCTGGTTCCTCTCAAATGCCTGTGTCAAAAGAGGATCAAGAAAAGACAACTTTTACTTGTCCTTTCGGTACCTTTGCTTATAGACGTATGCCTTTTAGTTTATGCAATGCATGAACTACTTTTCAAAGATGTATGACTGCTATATTCTCTAACTTTTTTGAAAAGATTGTTGAGGTTTTCATGGATGATTTCTCCGTGTATGGAACTTATTTTGATGATTGCTTACGCAACTTTGATCGCGTTTTGCAGAGATGTGAAGAAACAAATCTTGTCTTGAATTGGGAGAAGTGTCAATTTATGGTTAATGAAGGTATTGTCTTGGGGCATAAAATTTCTGAAAGAGGTATTGAAGTTGATAAAGCTAAAGTTGATGCTATTGAAAAGATGTCGCGTCCTAAGGACATTAATGGTATAAGAAGTTTCGTTGGTCATGCTAGTTTTTATAGGAGGTTCATTAAGGATTTCTCTAAAATTTCTAGGCCTCTAACTAATCTCTTACAAAAATATGTTCCTTTTCTCTTTGATGATGATTGTGTAGAAGCCTTTGAAATACTTAAGAAAGCTTTGATCTCTGCACCTATTGATCAGCCTCCTGATTGGAATTTACCATTTGAAATTATGTTATGCGGTAGGGTTTGTTCTAGGACAAAGAGTTGATAAGAAATTAAATGTTATTCAATATGGTAGTAAAACTCTAGACAGTGCTCAAAGAAATTATGCTACTACTGAAAAAGAATTTTTAGCAGTTGTGTTTGCTTGTGATAAGTTTAGACCTTATATTGTTGATTCTAAAGTAACTGTTCACACTGATCATGCTGCTATTAAATATCTTATGGAAAAGAAAGATGCTAAACCAAGACTTATTAGATGGGTTCTCTTGCTACAAGAATTTGATTTGCATATTATTGATAGAAAGGGAACTGAGAACCCCGTTGCAAGCAACTTGTCTAGGTTAGAGAATGTTCTTGATGACCCACTACCTATTGATGATAGCTTTCCTGATGAACAATTAACTATGATAAATGCTTCTCGTACTACTCCATGGTATGCTGATTATGCTAATTATATTGTTGCTAAGTTTATACCACCTAGTTTCACATACCAGCAAAAGAAAAAGTTCTTCTATGATTTAAGACATTACTTCTGGAATGACCTAGATCTTTATAAAGAAGGAGTAGATGGTGTTATTAGACGTTGTTTACCTGAGGATGAACAAGAACAGATCCTACACAAGTGTCACTCTAAGGCTTATGGAGGACACCATGCTAGAGATAGAACTGCACATAAGGTATTGCAATCCTGTTTTTATTAGCCTACTCTCTTCAAGGATGCTCGTAAGTTTGTTTTGTCTTGTGATGAATGTCAAAGAATTGGTAATATTAGTAGACGTCAAGAAATTCCTATGAATTATTCACTTGTTATTGAACCATTTGATGTTTGGGGCTTTGATTATATGGGACAGTTTCCTTCCTCTAATGGGTATACTCATATCTTAGTTGCTGTTGATTACGTTACTAAGTGGGTAGAAGCTATTCCAACTAGTAGTGCTGATCATAAAACCTCTATTAAGATGCTTAAAGAAGTTATTTTTCCGAGGTTTGGAGTCCGTGGATATTTAATGACTAATGGTGGTTCACATTTTATTCATGGTGCTTTTCGTAAAATGCTTGCTAAGTATGATGTTAATCATAGAATTGCATCTCCTTATCTCCCACAGTCTAGTGGTCAAGTAGAATTGAGTAATAGAGAGCTTAAATTAATTTTGCAAAAGACTGTTAATAGATCTAGAAAGAATTGGTCCAAGCAACTTGATGACGCATTATGGGCTTATAGAACTGCATATAAAAATCCTATGGGTATGTCTCCGTATAAAATGGTTTATGGTAAAGCTTGTCACTTACCTCTCGAACTAGAACATAAGGTGTCGTGGAATTGTCACGGCAGATGTCCTAGCAAAATGACTTAGTCATAGGGCCATCACAACTAGGAAGCTTAAAGGGGTTAATCGGGACAAAGGACAAAGAGGTTTATACTAGTTCGGCCCCTTACGATGAAGGTAAAAGCCTACGTCTAGTTGTGGTGGAATTGCCGGGGTTTCGATGACCAGGGAGCGAATCCGCTTTGCCTGGCTTCGAGTTGTTGTTTCTTGCCCTAAGCCGCCGCCGGGTCGTCCCCTTATATACACGGGTTGACGCCTGGCGGCCTACAAATTCCCGGCCGGCTCATAAAACGTGTCCGGCTCGGTGACTTCTTTTACATGCCTTTCCTTACAAGTCTTTCTCTACATATGGCGGTTCACAATATTGGGCCTTAAGCCGCCTCTAGGCTTAGGCTTTCTATAAGTCTTAATAAACTATCATCTTGAATATTGTTGGGCTTCTTTTCGTAACCCGCCATTGGGGTTAACCCAGCCCCTCCTGGGCGGGTCATACCTGGTAGCTATATCCCCAACATTAGGCCCCAGGTTGACTTGAACTTTGTTCTTTGTCAATCTTCAACACTTAGACGAAATCCATCTTCCTCTCTTTGTAAAAAACTCTGTAACCCGCCATGACATCATCTTCTAAAAACACGAAAGCCTGCTATGACGTCATCTTCAACGGATCTTTATGTTTTTAATGTCTTCCGAGAATCGAGGCGTCCGTTTAGTTGGATAATCATTATTTTGGTCTTCCTCAATTCCCGCACCTGTCTGTTCACTTATCCCCTTATAAATAGGCTTGGCTGGTCTTTCCCCCTTCTTCTTCTTCCTTCCATCTTCTCGCCACCTCTCTGCCTCTCGAGCTTCGCTGTTGCCATAGCGCCCGCCGTCGCCTCTCAACGTCGGCCGCTGCATCACCCTGAGCTCGTCCCGAGAACCGCGGCGACCCTTCACAGAAGCTCTGCATTCGTAACTTCCTACCTTTCCGCTCCCTTAGATCTGTTTAGGGTTACGAGTTCATTGGCGTTCTTTGTCGTTCATCACAAACCTCCTTGTAGTTTGTTCTCCGTACCCTCTTTTGATCCAAAAGAAAGGCAGAACTTATGCGGTAGTAGTTTTACGCCCATTTTAGATGCTAGTACATCATTTTCCTTTGCACAGATATCTTCTTAAAGCTGATGAACTTCTCCGCGCTTGCTCCGTAGGTCTGAATTTATTTTTCTTTTCTGACCCATTTTGATTCAGAATAATAGCAATAGTTTGGGAAATCTGTTTGTCTCAACACTTAGCCAATTCTGTTTCTGGCTTCCTTCGAATGTCTTTAGTCATGGCGGCTTATCACGCCGGCTCACTTACCCTCTATATGTCATTAGCCCTTACTTAAGCCGCCATTACTCATTTGACTTTTAATTTCATCATCGAATTGAACCGGCATGTTACTTTCTTTTCAGTTTGTCCTTTGATCATCATGCCGTCAAAAGCACCGAGTGTCTGCAACTGGGTCCGTTCCACAGTTACTGAAGATACCTTGAAGGAATTCTTCACCATAGGATTTTGCCAGGGAAAAATGTTATGTCTTATCGTGCGCCTGACCCGGACGAGGAACGGCCTAATCCCAAAGACAATGAAGTTATTGTCTTCATTAACCATATGAATCGGGGTTTTTCACCACCTGGCTCAAAGTTCTTCAGAGACGTTCTTCATTTTTTCAAACTTCACCCTCAAGATCTTGGACCCAATTCCATATCCAACATCTGCAATTTTCAAGTTCTCTGTGAGGTGTATCTTCAAGAAGAGCCGACTGTGGAACTCTTCAGAGAGTACTTTTATTTGAACCGCCAAAATGAGTGTACCAATGGCCCTAGCTTGGAACTTGGTGGAATCTCAATTCAGCACCGACAGGGCGCCGTTTTTTCCTTAATAGTCTTACCGAGCCATCCCAAAGATTGGAATCAGACCTGGTTCTATTGCCAAGATACGTCACCTGCCAATGAAAAACCATTGTCGGGTTATCGCGCGGAGCATCTGGATTCCAAGTTTGTGCTCCCTGACAAACTTACTACTGCTGAACGCAAGAAGCTTATTCCATCTATTAAAAGGATTAATGCCTTATTGGGGAATGGCTTAACCAGAGTTGACTTGATCCGTTGCTGGATCTCGTGGCGGGTCATCCCTCTAAGCCGCCGATCCAAATTGATGTATGAGTATGGCGGTGGCCCAAATGACTCTCTGCGTCATAGCTCTATACAACTAACTGAAGAAGACATTGTTGCAATGTCAACCATCCTTGTGAACAGTAAATATGAGGACTGCAGTAAGGTTGGGTTAAACCCCTTCTACAAACTTAACCCGACACCAGAGGTGAAAAACCCCTGATCTCTTTCTCTTTTTGTGTTTTCCTCAGTAGTTTTAAATACTTGCATGACCTTTTATCCTGTTTATTTGTTTACAGGCCAAATCCGACTTCTGGAAGGCCAAGTATGACCATGAAGCTTCCAAGAAGGCTAGAGCCGCCGCCATAGCCACCAGGAACATGACCCGGAGGTCCAAGAAGAAAAGGAGCACTCCTTCGAACTGTTAAAGCTTGATGATGATACTGAGTCGGAGGTAGACCTTGACTCCCTTGGCCAGTTTTTTAATAACCTTATTGACACTGACTATTGCCAGGACGACACGGGGGCCAGCCAGGCCGTAGAAGAAGAGGTAACAATTTCCTCCGACTCAGCCCATTTGCCAAGACAGAAACTTCGACTGGTAACCCGGAAAGTAAGGTTTTCGCACCCTTTGGCTTATTTGGACCCTCATTTTCTTTTGAAAAAGCAGCAACATGAGAGCCACCGTCAGGCCCGGAATAATGACGACGATGAACCACCGTCCGTTTTACAACCTACTCCTCGAAAACGCCAGAATGAGGTTTCTTTCATCTTCATATTTTGCTTTCATTAATGAATCTATTCCCTTGCCTCACTGACTTTATTTTACCTTTTACAGGAGGTTTCTCGCTCTTCTGGCAACTCATCTCAGACTCAGTTTCCGGCTTTCAAAACTGCTCCTGGGTAAGGAAAAATCAGCTTTCCTCTGTGTCCTTGAAAACTGCATCCTTACACTAACTGTCTCATAAAACTTTTCTTAGAGGCCAAGCCAAATCCAAGAAGGCCAAGGTGATTAAGCCATTAGAAGACCCGAAGGTTCCTGCACCTGAGCCGGCCATGCCAACTCCTCCCTCTGAAACTGAAGCGCCTGAAGACCCGACTGTTCATACTCAATTGGATCCTCCTAAGTTGTCAGCCGATGAGATCACCCTTAATCCGACTATCACTGAACCATCTAGTTCAGCTAACCCGCCAACAACTTCTGATACTGACGTGTTGATTACTGGTAGCCGATTTGTTGAACCGGGGACCCCCACTGTGTTAGCCCGGCACACTGCTAAGTAAGAAGCCTTGGAGAAGCAGAAAGTGCGTTTTGATATCTCTCACTACACTCATCTGAATGCTAGTGACATACTATCCGGCTATCTCAGTCATGTTCATTCCAGCCGTGAGTCCGAAATTGAGATGGTCAAGCAATTGCAGCAAAAATATGAGGTATGTTCTCCGGTTCACTTATACTGCCAGCCCCCAAGTCTTCAGATGATGAACCTGAATGATCTGTAGACTTTATGATATAGGCTGATACTTTGTCTCTAAGGTTTTCGAAAGTCCAACAAAGTAGCGTAAACTTCCCCTGTTGTCCCCAAGGGCCAGCTCAATTTATCATAAATGAACCGATACTTAACTTCATAACTGTCTTTTATTAGTCCCAATAAGTATTGCAATCCGGCTTAATCTTGAGAAACTTTCTGAACGCATTAGCCCCCAAGTGCCAAGTGTTGTTACTTTGTAAAACACTTGGGACTTGAAATATATAGGAGTCATAAATAATTGATTTGGCAGACATTAGCCCCCAAGTGTCAAGTGGTATTGCGGTGTAAAGTACTTGAGACTTGAACCCTTATAACTTTTAGTTTAAACCTTGACACACGTGTGTATGCTTTGTACAATGCCCAATCTGAATTGGGCTCCCAATTGACTGATGCAAAGACCCGGCTGGCGGATCAAGAGGCAGAAATCAAGACTGTTGACTCTAGACTCCAACTGAGTCTTTCTGAGACAGAAAAATTGAAGACCAGCTTGACTGCAAATAAGAAATCCTGGGCCGAAGAAAAGACGCTGCTGATACAACGTGTTGAAATAGCTGAGGCGGCTCTTGAGGAGGTTACCACGGAGCTCGCCGGTTTAAAGAACCGGGTGTCCCAAATGGTCTCCGCCATCTTTGGTAAGTCATCTGTATTAACCATTTATACTTTATTTTAGCCGGGAATATAAGCCGCACTACAAAAAAAATACACTTCCGTGATGATACGTGTTTGTCACAGTAGGTCGCCTTTTTTGTCATGCATGTACATCCATGACAAATTTATGACAGAATCAAGATAGTCATACCTATGCTGTCGTAGAAGTGTTCCATGACATTACCAAAATTATCATCACGGAAGTGTCCACTTCCATGACAATAAATCGCGCGTCATAGAAGTGCTTTCGTCAAGGGTGACTGACACGTGGCATCCACCGTAACGGAACACCGTTAAGCTATCGGGTCTGGTTTTGGATCCGATAACCCGCTAACAGCCCCGACCAATGGGCATTTTCCACATGTAAAATCATCATTGGCTGGAGGAAACACGTGTCGGCTCATCATTGGGACAGATGTCAACCACTCATTGGACGGAAGGCGCCTATGATACGTCGACACGTGGCACGACCCAACAGAGGCCCATTCCTGTGAAAAGGCCGGCCCGTTTGACTTTGTCAAAAGCTGGCGGGCCGGCCCATGGAAAGCCTGTTAACGGCCTGTTCGAATATAGCCCATTCACAGCCCGCTAACCCAAGGCCCGTTACACCCTATTCGAATTAGGCCCAGTAGCGTCATCTGGGCCATCCAATATGATTCCAGCCCGTTTTCACTTCTGGCCCATGTATGGCCCATGACGTCTTTCGGCCCATATGAGGCCCTATGTAACTCTTGGCCTACAAACGGCCCGTGGTGAAACTGGGCCGTAATGAACAGTGTATCACTTTACACCAATTAACGGCCCGTGGTGAAACTGGCCCGTAATGAACAGTGCATCACTTTATACCCATTAACGGCCCGTTATTCCGTTGGGCCGTTTCCAGCCCATGTTATCTTTCGGCCTTCTCAGAGCCCATTTATTCTTGGGCTCATTTCCAGCATTCGTTTACTTACGGCCCGTTACTGTCATTTTCTGCTTGTGGGCCAAATTCAGCCCGTGGTTACAGTCGGCCCGTTTGTGGTCCGTTAATACGTTGGGCCGATTTCATAGCATCATCAAGTACGGCCTATTAACGATGGCCCGTTATGGTCGGCCCATGAACGGACGATTCCAACTCTAGCCCGTTTACGGCCATAATGCAGTTTGTTTGGCCCATGTTTGGCCAATCGATTATACGGCTCGTATAAGGCCCATTGATAATACGGCCCGCAGAAGGCCCATTGTTTCTATGGCCCGTAGAAGGCCCATTGTTTCTACGGCCCGTAGAAGGCCCAGTGTCACTACAATAAATATTAGCCCATGGTTATTGTGGCCTAGTTTTAAAAAATAGGTTATTGCAGCCACTAGCTAACCGCGGAAAAAGAACTGCAATGACTACAAGCAAACAAATAAACAAGACAACAAGGAAATAAATAAGCAAGCAACTAATGCTAGGCTATCACGACTATTACACATATTACATCCACTGGGCATCAAAGTTCGCCACTAGTGCAAATATAGGGAACAAAGCAGCATATCCTATACACTGGTTGTCAAAGTTGGCGACTAGCGCAAATAAACGCTGCAGCAAAACAAATCCAGAACTGAAACCACTTCAGAAGATCTCAAGAAACAATATCCTGGGTACCCATAATGCGGGCAAGATGCTTAGCAAGCTTATTAACTTTCTCTTGTTTGGCGCTTAAATCCTCCAGCGCTTGCTGTTGCACCAGAAAATATGCATCTGAATTCTGCAGGGACTTCCTCAGTCCTTCAGCTTCCTATCGCAGCACACCTGATCGATGTCTTTCAACTTGAAGTTGAGACTCAAGAAGACAAACTGATTCAAGCAGCGAGTTTGAAGAGCTTGTGCCAGCAGTAGTGGCCAGTAACTCGAACACTACATCAAGACAGGACTTTTGGATTCCCTCACCGTCGTCAAGATTGTTTTTATCAGCTTTCTTGGAGACCAACAGGGATGTCTCACTATCTTGAACCTTATCTGCATTACTTCCTTTACCATTGGATAACGCGGTACTGTTCTCCAATATTTTGTCCGCATTCTAATAGAGAAACAAGCGGACACATCACATGTTTACCATGTTGTATATGAAACTCATTTTGGTAAATGAGTTCAGTAGTAAAGTGGAGAGGATAACAACATGAAACAAACATATATCTATGTACCATGGTCACTTTATGGTCTATACCATTGTAGTTTTTGTTGCCAAATCAAGATAGAGACACAGTTCAAATAATATTTGTTCAAGACAAAGCAGAATAGACAGAATATAAGGCTGGGTAACTATAGAGCAATAACAACACTTGTAATGCGCATGACATGAGAACATAACTGTTTAATCAATTGAAACTGAAATCAACATAGAGCAGGTTACAACAGCAAACCAGTTAAAGAAACAGGTTTAAAACATACCTGTTGCGCCATTGGAGTTTCAATTCCATCCTTCAAATTTGAAAATAGTTGGTATGAGTAAATACAGTCATGCAAGAGCAAAGGAGTATGAACCATAGCTACAGAACCTGACCTGAGAACAAATCTTCTTCTCCTTTAAGCGTTGAGTTGGGATTCGGAGTGGTGGTCCTCATGCTTTGGGCACTGCAGTTCCCTTACTAACTGCTCGTGTTTGGGTGCTCTGTGGTGGAGACGGTGCTGTGTCAACTGGAACTGGGTTACTATCTGCCGGGGTTGGGGTTAGAAGGGGTGTAGCTGGTTCTCTGTCCAACTGGGTAAGGGTACAATCTGCGAGAGTCTGGGTTACTTGTGGTGGATCTGGTCCTTGGGCAAGTACAACTGTGGTTCTATCTGCATCAACTGGTAGCACTATCTTTTCTGAAGACCGTGTTGTTACTCCCTTAGATACTGCCATCATGCTCTCCAATTCAAATGGCTGATAAACAAGAAAAGTTATTGAAAGTATAGATATTGTATGATAGACAGGTGCAATGGATAGTGGGGAATAAAAGAGGGCATGAAATAATTCATATTTATGTTGTCTAACCAAACAGGATAGCATGACTCAATTTCACATATATGATGGCTAACTAAACAGGATATCATGACATAATTTCACATTATGATGGCTAACTAAAAAAGATGGAAAGACATAGTTCAAAATATAAGACTATGTAAACAGGATGACATGACATAACTATATAATGTGTTTATTAAATAGGTTCGCATGCCATAATTCACATACATTCACGGATAGAATGCCATAATTCAAAATATGATGACTGTAAACACTAAATAGGATGAGATGATATAACTATATGATGTCTTTATTAAATGCCATAATTCAGATAGATGATGTCTATGTACTATGTAAACATGATGGCATGATATAATTCAAATATATGATTTATATAGTAAGCAAGTAAGCAGATGGCAATCCATATATGATGTAAAAACTAAGCAATGCAAGACAACATGCATGACATGGGTAATATAACCCTGCCAAGTTTGAGCATAGACCTCAGGGGGGAAATAGGACTGGTCATCAGTCTCTGAATCCTCCTATGAGGAGCTCTCTATAACCAACAAGATGTCTGCTTCAACAGGTAGCATTGTCTGCTCTAAATACCTTGTTTTCATTCCAGATACTTCCATCACCGCTTCAAATGGCTGATGCACAGGAAGAGTAGTTGAATATACAAACGTTGTCGCCAAATGGAAAATGTAATACAAAAAAATGATAGCATGATATAATTCACATACATTATGATTGGCTAAACAGCATGGCATTGCATAATTCACATATATAATGCCTTTGCAACAAGATAGCATTGTATAATTCACATATATAATGTCTTGCAACAAGATGGCAATGCATAATTCACATATATGGTAATTAGACACTGAACAGGTGGCATTCACACAAAGCATGTCTAAACTAATCAAATGACATAGCAATGCGAGACACCATACGCACGATATGAGCAACATAACCCTGCCAAGTTAGAGCATACACCTCGGGGGGGAATAGGACTGGTCATCTGTCTCTGAATCCTCCTCTGAGGAGCTATCCATAACCAGCGAGATATGCGCTTCGTCAGATAGCATAGTCTGCTCTGACGACCTTGTTTTCACTCCAGAATTTGCCATCACCGTGTCAAATGGCTAATGCACACGAAGAGCAGTTGAATGTAATAACATTGTTGACAAATGTAATATGTAACGAAAAAAAGATGGCCTGATATAATTTACATATAAGATGACTGGCTAAGCAGGATGGAATTGCAAAATTCACATATATGATGCCTGGCTAAACAAGATGGCGTTGCATAATTCACATAAACGATGAATAAACTAAACAGATGGCATTCGCACAAAGGATGTATAAACTAAGCAGATGACATATTTGATGTATAAAGTAAGCAATGCAAGACACCATATGCATGATATAACCAACATCAGCATGCCAAGTTAGAGCGAAGACCTCAGGGGGTAAATAGGAGTTGTCTTCTCCTTCTGAATCCCCCTCAGAATAGATATCTTCCTCTCGATTACAATCCGAAATGCATGGAGGGGGGCTGCCTTTGCGCCTACCATGGAGTGGCGCTTGCATGAAATTTTATTGCCACACAAGGCTCGTCTCTTTTGCTCTACATGTTCAGTTCCATTGTTTACAATAACTGTCATGCATAGGAATAAAACATAGTGAGATTATGTAAGGAGTGCATGCAGAAATCCAGAGTGATGGTAGCAACCTGTGGATAGACCCAAAACCAATAATAGCAGGCAGATAATGGCTTCAGCTAAAAAATTCAGATAATGGCTTCTTTACTGTTTGTTTCCCACCCAACATGAAACTCATAGTAGACACCGGAGATTAACCAGATAGTAGATAGATACTATTGATAGCGGCCCCGATATGTACCCCACAACCATTTAAAAACTCAAGCTTGACCATTAGTTTGGAGCTGACTCAAAGTCTAATCGGTGAACATGACGATAAAGTAGCATGTAATATTAAGCGATGCATAATGTAAGCAGACACGAAAGAGTGCGACCTCTCTTGCGGACCCATGTAGTCCTCGAGGTCATCTGCTCGGTTGATGATGGTAGTGCAGTTTTCATGGCTGCCAGCGGCGGGGAAGAAGATCTGAGGCGGCGAAAGACAGTCTGGAGGCCGGATCCCTGCTGTGCTGGACCCTTCTATCGTTGGAGCAGCTGAGCTGGGGTGGACGACGGTGCAGCAGGAGCGGGACAAACCACGCAAGGTTTTCTTTGACAACTATCTGTAAGAGAAGTAATTCTGTAAGGGCTCATTTGAATTGGAGGATTACAACAATGCAGGGATAGGAAATAGACAGGAATAGGATAGGAATGCACGTGCAAAACAGAGAATTTAAAAACACGGGATTTCAGCCAATCTGGGTGTTTGATTCACAACAATTGGAAGATCACAGGATGCAAAGAAGCATGGTGAGATTAAGTCAAACCACAAGAAAATGTATGGTTATAATGCTATTATGCTACTATCTCTTAGTCTTGTGCTTCATGAATAGGAATTTGAAAAGGAGGACAAGTGAAAATTAAAATTCCAACGTTTTTTCTTTCAAGGAGACACTAAAGGAACAAATCCGTGTGCTCAGTGGTCAATATATATAACATGTAGAGTAAAAAAAGAGATGCAACAATGTACAACCGCTTTGGCAAAGCCATGTCGATCTTAGCGTGATTGGGTTGGCCGGTGAGGATGCTCCGGCTGACTTGGCTGTCGGAGGAGGGGAAGAAGATCTTAGGTGTATGGAGATGGAGCCCGAGGTACTGCTCCGCTGTGATGGAGGGTTTCGTCGTTGGAGCAGCTCCGGTGAGTTGTACGACGCCGAGGCTGAAGCAGGACAAAAGAGACAACGAACAACGTTAACCTGAGTGGAATTCTAATAGCATCTCCAATACATGACGTAAAATACATAACCACAAAGTGCTAGATGTAAAATACATCAGCCGCTCATCTTTGAACTTAACTGTCAAAACTTAATTTAACTGTTGAAACTGAACTTAACTGTCGAAACTGAATTTAACTGTCGAAACTGAACTTAACTGTCGAAACTGAACTTAACTGTCAAAACTGAATTTTGCTGTCGAAACTGGATGCACTAGCAAGGTGAGGCTACACGTCCGTCAACTGACTTTTTCATCTCTGGTCAGTCAATTTTGCTGCCGTTGGATACGAAATCAAGGGCATGCGGTTCATCTTCAACCTCCACCCCCCTGAGCCGGCCAAACAGCAGCCCCCCGCCGCCCACGGTGCGCCGCCCCGCCCGCCCCGAAAACACTCCCCACCGCCGGTCCGCCGCCGCCCCGGCCATTCCTCTAGGCCCCCCCCGTGCCGAGCTTTTTCTCCCGCGATCCCCACGCCACCGCCCCGCCAACGCCCCGCCACCGCCCCCATCCTGAACCCTAAGATAGATAGTGGGGTACCTCTCCGGCGAGCCCCCCTTCCCGCTGCGGCTGGTTCTTCCTTCACCCCGGTGGCATCGGAGTGAAGTGTAGCTAAATCGGAGCAGCATCGCAAGCAAGAGCAAGAGCGAGAGCAGCAGTGTGAGCAAGAGCGAGAGCAGCAGTGCGAGCAAGAGCGAGAGCAGCAGTGCAAGCAAGAGCGAGAGCAGCAGTGCGAGCAAGAGCAATAGCAAGAGCAGACCAGGCAGGGGACCGAGAGCAAGAGCAAAGCAGCAGCGCGAGCGAAAGCTAAAGCAGCAGCAGGTCCTACTGATGTGGACATCGCCGCCGAGGGAGCGACACCATGGAGGAAGTGGCCGGCGATGCCGGCGTGGATGGAGCCGCGCCGTGTCGGCTCGGGACCGAGCACCGGCAGCACCGTGAGATCAAATCAAGAAGAAAATGTGGCGATTAGTGTACAACCTCTTTGGTGGCACCGATTAGGCCGCAGCTTCATCCAAGGAAACGGTGATGATGATGCTCTTCCGGTGGTGCATGTGAAGACGGCAGTGTGGGAATGGAGGTGGCGCGAAAGACGAGGGGAACGTCGGGGCAGCTCCTTGGAGGTGGAGGACGGTGTGGCTGAATCGGCGGGACGATGAGATCGACGACGGATCCTCATCCGGTACGGTGGATGAGGGACGTCGAGGTGTTGCTGTGGACGACGTCGTCGGGGAAGAGGCTCCGGCTGCGTGGCGGACGGAGCAGGGTGTGGGGTTTCGTCGCAGGTTTTCGCGGCCTTGGTGTACGAATGGGTGGGTGGATGGGATGGCACTGGGGAACCATGGCTTAGAGACGCGCTTGTCCGAAATGTTGGGTAAGTTACGAAAGTACCCCCACCGATTTGAGGCGGTTCTTTCGGTTTAGGGGTACCACGGGCATTTCGTGTGTCGGGATTTCACAAGAGGTGGGAGTTTTTGCGCGCGTTGTAATTTCGGAATAGCAAGGCGCGGGTTGAGATGGAGGGAGTTGTCGGAGCACAACGAGACAAAGATATATCTTAAGTATTTCAGGCTAACAAGGCGCGGGTTGAAATTTCCGGACAAGCCTAACCTGTACTGTACCAAATCAATGCGCCCTACAAATGTCATTCAAAACTTTGAATTCATGTTATGTTCAATTAAAATATTTCCCTACGTGTATTATGCATGCAACCTACTACTCAAATGAACGTTTTAGTGCATTCCCAACGTATATACTACCGCTTCAGTATGAACTAAATTTGAATTCGTTTCTCTATTTGAATAAGATCTACAGTAATGATTGTTGTGAAGTCAAAGCATTTGAATTCGTTTCTCTGTTTTAATAAGATCTACAATCATCATTATTGTCAAGTTAAACCATCGTTTGTGTATTATCTTCACAGCACACCACATGATTAGTCTCGAGTTACATATGAACTACGTGTACTATATGAACTCGAACTAGATTTTTTGAATCCACTTTATTTTGATTTCAAATCACATTGCATTTCTAGCTCTAGCTAGATCTTCATAATCTAAACCATGTCTCATATGTATAATGTGTTTATCACATTATGTATGGTGCCCCGCCCCATACGCCTACAAGTATTTAGATGTGAGTTGCAAACACCACACATTACCACAAATTCAAATAAAATGTGAGAATGTTCAATATATAGTATTGTTTAGATTGTTCAATATTTAGTTGTAAGCTGCAAACGCCGCACATTATCACAAATTCAAATAAAATGTGAGATTGTTTGATGTATAGTATGGTTTAGATTGTTCGGCATTTAGCTGTGAGTTGCAAACACCATGCATTATCACATTATGGTATAACATGTGCACAACACGTGTATCACCGCTATATTCGTGCATGCAATGTTTAAAACACTATGATCTCCTATTCAAATATATGAATCCGCTTTCATATCAAATTATGATCTTTGTTAGTCTCTTACACCCACATAATCCTCTAACCTTTGTAGCTACCACTAACTTTCTCTCGTGCATGCACACGCCCTCCTCGCCCTCCCCCTCCCTCGGCATTCTATCCACCGGGCACATTCATTTTTTTCTTTAGGTCGTTCTCCCAGAGTCTCCACAACTTCTTTCTGACACACACCGATCGATAAACCTCTCCAGCGATGCCCGCCTACAACATACAAAGACACCTTCAATCTCCTCCTTTATGTGTCCTTGCCTCATGTCTCTCATACGGTCAGACACACGTGTAAACTCTCGCCCCTCTTTTCATCACTCTCTCACAACCGCACACTCCTCCCCCTATCTAGCTAGTAGTTGGGCCTCTCGCACCACCTCCTAGCTCCATTCTCTATGTCTATCCGTCTCGCTGGGCCTTATTAGCCTCTAACAAATGGACGTACACCAACCGATCTCTCGCTATACATATAGCTAGCTAGGTCCTTATAACTCGTTTTTACCCACACGTCAATCGATCTACCTCATTAGTTGTGTCTCTCCCTTCCTCCGACAAACAACAATTGATCTACCGATCTAGTTAGGTTTTCTTACCAAACACATGGTTCCCCTTCATCATCCATGGATGCGTACCGACAGATCTATCACACACAGGCACACACAGAAACACATCCCCACTCTTATTGATAACATTGCATTTCCACCCTCAGTTTGTCTAGTAGGCCTCTCCCACCATCTTCGAGAAGCAACTCCATCACCCATCCAACACTCTACCCCTCTCCCTCCCTCTCCCTCCCTCTCTCTCTCCTCTATCTCTATCCCATCATATTTCCCGTCCTTCAGTTATGTATGGATGTCGACCGATCTCCCTCAAGACATAGCTGGGTCTCTCCTTCTCAACACATATACGAGTCATTCTACCTCTATAGTTAGGCCTCTGCCTACCCCTCCCACCACCCCCCCTCCCCCCACACACACCGATACATCGAGCGCTCTAATCATGTCTCCCTGCCACACACAAACTTGACATGTGCCCTCTAACGTTCCGGTAGGCCAGTCGCCCTATATCTTTGACTTGTACACACACACAATTTCGATGGCTCTCTTCATCGATCTTGCACCCACCCACTTGATCCTCTCTTCGACTCTATTGATAGCTATGACCCCTCCCTCTCTTCTCGTGGATTGCCCGACCCTCTATGTATGATATGGATAGGCCTCCATTTCACACACATTGCATGCAAAATTTTGTTTGAGATGTCATCGACACATATTCCCACAAATAATTCACGAAATCAACCCCCCACCCCACCCCCACCCCAAAACAAAAAACATTCACGAACGCGGTTTGTATCTCTCACACACACCCACGTAGGTGGGGAACGTGCACGAAGAGAAGAGGTGCATGCACGGCGCACGTACTCCCGTCTCTTTCCCAACCACACCCGCGCGGGTACACGGTGGAGCTCATTTCTGTACGAAAAAGGCAACCCACGTGGTAATTTGGCACGTGTACTGGTTGTCCACTTGGTGGAGGGAGGATCGTCTACCACGGGTGAACAAACAAATTGCGACTTGACATGTTTTATTAAAAAAAGAGGCAAACCATGTGGGGCCTACCTTAGAGGCAAGGCTCTATACACTGGAGTACTTTTGATGTGTCCTGTCAACTCGCAGAATGAGGAGAAACTTGCTTAGTATGCCGTCTCCCCCGCCCACGGGCGCGGTGGCTCGCAGGATGAGGTGAAGGTTGCTTACTACGCCTTACGCCCGCTCCCTCGCCCATGAACGCGGTGGCTCGCAGGACGAGGAGAAAAATTTACTACTCCCTCCGTTTACTCCTCGTCCCTACTACCTTGGTTATAGAGATTATATCATATTGTTTGGAATATATATGTCCTTTAGTAGATTTCAATATGAACTACTAGTACATACTCCAAACACTGATGTATATAGACGTATTTTAGAGTGTAGATTCACTCATTTTTCTCCGTATGTAGCACTCTCCCTCGCCCCTCGACCCTCGCCCACATGGTGGACGTGCAGCAATTCATTCGGTCTCATATAGCCAGAACGATATATACAGCACTACCATTATTGCTCGACTTCCTGAAGAGGCGAAGAGCCAATCGCAAGGTCAATATTTTGGACACGCCAAGCGCAAGGTTATAGGAGAATGAGTAGTAGGTGCCGCGTCATTTATAAATAAAGTTTTTTTTCTTCAGTGGCACGTACGCAATATGATAGGTTCGTATGGAGAGAAAAGGAGTACATAGTCAGGACGGGCCAGCCTACACGATTGCTTGCTGGGGTCGCTCTCTTCACACTCTCTCGCACAAGACGACTGTGGCCACATCTCTAACATCCCGGCGGATCATGTCCGCTTGGGGAAGGGGTGGATGCTTAGTGTAGATGCGGTGGCCGTCGCCGATGGCGAAAACCCACTGTCGACACGTCCCGATCAGGGGTCCCCGCCGTTCTCTCTCACAAAGCCGATGAGGTTGCCTTCGTCCCTTGCTCACTGCCGCGACGTGGGCAGTTGCCGCCTCCCGCCGCCCTCCTCAAGGTTGAGCTACGTCCCTCAGGTACAACTCCCTTTACAGCCGGCTTGCACCACTGCTCCAGCTGCCCATATCACTCCCTGTGGATATTTCTCTACTTCTTTGCCCCGCACATACCTCTACCGGCTTCTATGTACTGTATTTTTGATGAGTTTATGTCTCATCAACTAGTCCTCGTAATCTTATTCTAATCACGCCTGTTCAATTTCTTTACCACAGGGATGCTCATCTCAATTTTGGTGAAACTGCACAAAATGATCCGATGGTCAAAAGGTTGCAAACTTCATTTATTAGGAAGCTCGAACGTTGCCAGCAAATTGAAGCCTGGTCAGGGTTCACGGTTCAAGGGCTAGGGACTGCATGGATCGTTTTTTCTTTAGCTGCCTCTGTTCCAAAATAAGTGTCAACTTTAGTAGTAGTACAACTTTGTACTAAAGTTTGCACAAAGTTGAGAAACTTATTCTGGAACAGAGGGAGTACATATTTGCTATGATCTGTCAATCATTGAGATGCAATAGCATGCATGTTAGTCTCCTTTGTATTTGATGAAATGTTGCAACAGGCAACCTTGGACGCAAGATACATGTAACAGAAGCTGGAAGCTTCATAGCATTGTACAAATTTATCTCGCTGATAAATTACAGTACGTACTATACTAGTACTTCCTCCGTTCCTAAATATAAGTCTTTGTAGAGATTTCACCATGAACCACATGCGGATGTATATAGATGCATTTTAAGTGTAGATTCATTCATTTTGTTCCGTATGTAGTGGAATCTCTACAAAGACTTATATCTACTAGTAATAGCTAGCCCCCACTACTAGGAATTCTCTATCCTCTCCTTGAGCCATGTCATCAAAATTTATGTGGCCATTAGATGAAGTAAATCAGTCCATAATAGTAGTCTGATCTTGACGTTGAGAGGCTCCGCACTAAGCCACATGCAAGCATGCAGAAATACCGTACCACATGCATGTGAGTGGGTTTTAAATCACATCAACATGTCTGCATGCAAGCATGCACCGGTAGCATGCATGTAAGTGAGCTTTTAAGTCCCATTAACATGTCAAAAAGAAAAATATAATCCCATTATGCAGTAGGAGTTCAGGAGTTGGCTGATCTTTTTTCGTTACGTGGGATGATCTAAATGATGATGGGAGTTTATTTAGTTTGGCTACCACATTTTTCATGCGGTTATAGAGTTTTTTTTGTTCTATGAAATCGATAATTTTGCGCAGAGGAACGGAGGGAGTACTATGTAAAGAGTTAGGTGTCACACTGTGATAGTAGTGTGAGGTGGGCCATGTAATCACTGAGCCTGTGTGTTTTCACTACTCTTGCACGCCTCCGCTATAAGAATGGAGAAAATTGTAATCTAGTGGTAGTAGTATACCTCCTTTCGCCGAAAGCGTGGGACTTCCAGCAGTCCTACCACCTCAGTGATAAAGACCAATGAGCCGTCAAATCACATAGACCCAGCAGTAAGTTGGACGGACGAAGCAACCATCACTCTTGCGCCAGTGTGAGGCCGCGTCCGCTCTGCCCGGGCATGAATGCAGCACCGATTCTTTGGAGCGGCACTGACCGTTTCGGGCGGGAAGCGCGCGCGGGCGATGGAGGGGCTTTGGGTGGGCCAGGCTGGTCAGGAGCGGGCGTGGCAGCTGTCCGCATGTCCCTACCGGACACGCCCGGAAACGAGAGGATGCACCGACTCTCGCGGCTAAAATCACACACTAGACAACATCTCTCTGTAGGAGTAGGTCGATCTATCGCTCTCTCTAACACACACATGATGTTAAACACACACACACACACACACACGCACGCACGCACGCACCTTGGTCCCGTTGCACCTTCTAACGTGACTTATTACACCTAGACGGAGGGAGTAGTAAGTATACGAGATACGGCGGCACACTAACTTAAGTCGAATACAAGTGGCCAAAATTTGTGTGCATGTTATAATAAGGATTCACTTAAAATAGTACGTGAGCGAACAGAGGGATCAATTGGATAGTGTTCCCGAGCAGTAGCGAGATGTGTGAGGTAAGATACACCGCTGGCGCTTTTAATTTTTCTTATTAATTTGTTTGTTTCACCATCTGACTGGTGGGACCCAACGTACTACGTGGAGAGAGGTAAGGTGACTAAGGCTGCATTATTTCTGCACCACTATGGATAGTCTTACCACCAAAGCCACATGACACGATTATGATTGAAATCCCAATGACTCCCACACACACACACAAAAAAAACACGACATGCTTGTCACACGAATGTAGGAATGTATAAAAGGTTATTTCCCTCTCGTTGAACATAACGGGAGGGTTGTGTAGCTAGTTAGCCTGTTCGCTCACTCTCTCGCCCTCTCCCGCTGGAGCCTCAGCGCTTGTAGTTGCTCTCTTCACACTCTCTCGCCCTCTCCAGATCTAAACAAGACTTCGTTGGCCTCTCTCCCCTCACTGCTGCTCAAAGAGTCGGCAGGATCCGTCCGCCGGGAAGGGAAGGAGGCTTAACACTGTCGCCATCGGCAAGGGACTACCGGCACAGCTGTTCACTTTCCACCCAGCGGCGGCGCGGGAGGGCCTCCGACCCCTTCTTCTTCGTCGGCGTCCCGTCACCCACCAAACCACGCCCCAAGAACCTTAAGGTATAATTTACTTACTCCACATGCATTGCTCTAGCTGCATGTATACCATGAATCTAGGACGTGGTTCAAAGAGGAAAGGAGTGGGGGAAAGTAGTGGGAAAAGTTGTATATAGCATGAATCTAGGATGTGGTTCAAAGAGGAAATGAAGGGGAAAAGTTGTAGAGCATTAATCTAGGACGTGGTTCAAAGAGGAAAGGAATGGGGGAAAGTAGTGGGGAAAGTTGTATCGCATAAATCTAGGACGTGGTTCAAAGAGGAAAGGAAGGGGCGAAAGTACTAGTTCAAAAAGGAAAGGAAGGGACAAGGCTGTAGAGTTTGAGCAGGACTAGATTTGCTATGCTCACATAGGGAAAGGCGTCTAAAGATAACAAAACTGGGACCAACACAAATATTCTCCTTGGTTGCTTGTTCTTTGTTGCAACAGACTGTGCATGACCATAGTACATCGGTAGATGCACATGGTGCTGGTGCGTCCATTGTCCCGTGCAACTCATTAGTTGTTGTTAATCTAAGGCCCTGTTTGGTTAAAAACTCCCTAGTCCCTACCTGCTGGGTTCCAGGGACTAAACATGGACTAGAGGTTATTAAATAACATGATAAAAGACCATGTTACCCCTAGTAATGAACTAATAGAGACAAGGTGCGATGCATGGCAGGGGCAACTGTTGGAAAAAGTCCCAAAAAGACTCCCTCGTGGTCTTCTTTCTTTAGTCCCAAATGCCCACTTTTAGTCCCTAAAAGCCCCTCCTCTGTGGTTTAGATGGGACTGACACGGAGTTTTTTTAGTCCCTACTCCAAAATGTCCCTGTAAACAAACACCCTCTAATAATGCCGCTGGAAAATTGATGCAATGCCACAGTTAAAAGCAAATTACATGTCTAACGAATTTTATTGTTAATATAATCTCTATGTTAATATTAATCAATGCCACCGTTTGAGAAATGCTACTGTCTTGCTTTCTTCCCATTTAGATAAGGTAGATGCTTCTTTTTGTTGGCTTTTGTGTCATCCACCGTTATTGACCACTAATTGTTTCCTTTGCACCTCTGTGTAAACAGGGTTATCTGCTTCACCTCATTGCCATTGTGACCTTTTGTTGCACTGCACAAAACACTTTTGTTTTAAGAGTGTTTTGTGCAGTTCAACCAAAATGTCACACCGACAACGTTGCTTGATTGCTTGATCTTAGTGGAACTGCACAAGAGGAGATCTTACTTCCTATCCATTAAGGCAAATTTGGTTCAGATCTTCTTCTTGTGAGTTGTTTGAATTCCGCATAATGAGAGGTTAGTACTAGCCTTCTTTCACATGATTCTGCATTGTGCATTCATATGTTGTGCTACTTGTACGATAATGTTGCTTGATTTTAGTGAATTGCACAAATGGAGACAAGTCTTCCAATCTGTATGTGCACCGTAATATCCCATTGAGGTAAGATAAGGAAATTTCACAACTGCTGGCCTGTATTTTGCCACTTTCATCAGAAAATTAAGTTTAGTACTATACTTGTGCTCCCTAATTGACATGCCAAATCTTACATTGAAGGTGAAGCTTGTTTGTTATTGAACCAAGTGATGAAGGGGAAGAACAAGGGGAAGAAAAACAAAAATCAACTCCCGGTGCTATCATGAAAAAGTGGTATTGTCCTTGAGAAGTGCTTCATCTGTGTTGTTTTAAATATTTCCTTTCCTTTTTTCGAGCAAACAGTGATGCTAGCATTTAGTAGTCCTCTTGTGTTTGCACAACAGGATCATCTGTCAGATTTCGGGTTCCGGCAGACCCTTGAGGTTCAAACACTTGGGTGCGCGCGGAGATCTCTCCCCTAGCGATCTACGTCTGATCCTCTCGTGCGAACTAAGATGAAAATGACGAACAACACAAGATACACGAGGTTTATACTGGTTCGGGCCATCGTTGTGGTGTAATACCCTAGTCCAGTGTGTGGTGTGATGGATTGCCTCAGGGGCTGATGAGGATCAGTACAAAGGAAGAATAGCCTCGCGAGAGGTGTTCTTGAGCTGGTGCGATGAACTGCTAGGGTGAGTTCAGTCGCCTCTCCCTCTCTCTCTGCTAGGGTTCTACCAGATTTCCAGATGTCCCCTCCCTCTGTGGTGGCTAGCTCTATTTATAGAGGCCCTGGGCCTCTCCCCAAATAATGAGCGGGAAGGGCGCCAACAATTGGCCATTTTGAAGGGGAACATGTAGTACAAGTTATCCTGACCAAAGGTGGTCTTCGGCTGCCAAAAGTACCGGTGATAACGCCGTCTTGGGCTCCACGGTGACCTCTGTCATGCCGCTCTGTTGGTCTTGGTCTCGTTGCACCGGAATGGCAACCTTTGCATGATGCCTTGGCCTGTGCTTGCCCCCTTTGCACCAAAGGGGAAACAAGGACACTGCGCAGGCCAGCGCCCACCTGGCGCCCGCCTGGTCTCGATCGTCATGGCTTGCGTCACGGGTTCCTCGCGAGGTACCCCTACCTTGATCTCTCCGCCTCCTCGCGAGCCTGCCTGATGAGGCTGCCTCTGAGGAAGCTTCCTATCGTCCGCCCCGCGGGGCTTGGCCCCTCGCAAGGGTCTTGAGCTTGAGCTGATGAAGATGGGCCGTGCCGGGCCCCCGCTTGAGCCACGCCGCAGGCTGCAGGTAGGCAAGTCTGGGGACCCCCATTCCTAGAACACCGACGGTAGCCCTCGGGCCCAAGGCGCGCCCGGGCTTGGCCTAGCAGGAAAGCGAAAGGGCAAGCGCGAAGCGCCGCGGGCCCTAACAGCCTGCGGCCTTGGGCGCCACATGGAGATTGATTGGACGTGGGCGACTACGCTTCCCCATGGTGCCTCGGCGACCGCACGACTTGATAAGTCCCTGCATGCAGAGAAACCGGTCATGATTACCTGTGATCGTGGTGCACGGCGGTTGGCCTCCTCCGGCTATAAGTACGGGGCTGGGCGACCCCCTTCGGCCCGTCCCTTCTTGCTCCTTTCCTTCTTCTCGATTACTCGCCGCTCACATGGCTCCAAAGAGATTATCGGCCGCGGAGAAAGGAAAGGCCTCTCAGGCTGGGCCTGACTCCCCCCCCCCCCCGGCCAAGCACGGCCGAGGCTGCCCTCGCAAGTATACCACGATCCCCATGGTGGCCTCCCGCGGCCATGGAGGCGGTTCACTACAAGAAATATGTCAACTTGTGACCAGCACTATTGCTCACTGAATGGTCACTGTTTTCAATTTGTGACCTTTTTGTGACCAAAAACATAAGGTCAAAAGCTGGCGGTCGTAAACTGACTATAGCGACCTTTATTCTGGAATGGTCATAGACGTTTATGACCAAAATACGTCTACTGTGGCGTTTTGGTCACTAGCAACCTCCCCAGGCCACGTAGGCATCCAGCGTGGCAATCTGATGTGGCACAAGATTCAGCCTGGTCCAACTCGATTTTCTACATGGGCCTAGCCCAACAATTCGGCCTATTTGTGTTTTTCTCATATTAATTTTGGCTAGGTAGATGGGCCAAGCCCAACAATTAAGCCTTCTCATTTTGGGGCCGTGGCCTTTTCTGCTAGAAAGTTTTAGTTTTTTTGTAATATAAAAAAGGTCCACTAGTCAAATGGGTCCCAGATGTCATCAGGTACGTGGGTCCCAGCTAGCAAGTTCATATTCTTCATATTTCAATTTAACAGTAAATAAATAACCAGTATTTAAACTGGCACAAACAAAACACACACATAATACTCCAAACGTTATCAGCCAGATTCAGTACAGAGCTCCTATTGTACAAATAACATATACTTTACAAGCTCTACACATAAAAAGCTCTAACATATACAAGCTCTACAAGCTCTACACGTGATACGGTGCCCTGGTGTTAACCCTGTAGCTCTACAAGTGTCTTCAATCTTCTTCAACATGGAGATCCTTCGGTAGCGAGCACAAACTGGGCACCTACATCATCACAGGAAGGCAATTTTAGAACATAAAAACGAATGTTCCAAGCACAGTTTTGAGAAAAGAACCAAGTAAATTTGCCCTCAATCATACAAACAAAGTTTAGAGAAAACCAAACATGAACAAGCACTTATTATGCAGTTTTTAAATTTTTTAATACATTTATTTTCTATTAGCAAAACTGAATATGCTACTTCCTGATTCATGGCTGCATAGTCCAGCTAGCTACACCAGTTTGCTCTCATGCAAAAATTAGAAAGAAAAAAAAGAACAAATAAATCAACACTGATTTCTCTAATACATACAGCAACTTGCTGATATAACTTGTATATTTGTCGATGGAAAACGGGATGCAAAATCATGTTTCAGTCTAGATCAATCTATCATGAGAAAACATGTATAACTCCCACTAGAATTTTTTAATGCAGTTGCGAATTATCCTGAAAACTTGTGCACTTAATGATGGTTAGATCCACCTTACAGAATATTCAGCTTCCAATATAAGTTAGGTACAGAACAGAATGTATAAGCACGAAGTAAGATAGGCCATGCATCAAACACAAAAATACTTTTGAGCCGTTCACTGTCATGTACTACTACCTAACTAGCTAACTCAGCAGCTGTGACTGATGGTATACTGCACCAAATTCCATAATGAATTCCATAACGAGTAGCATCAGCAGCAGCAGTGCAAGAGTAGCAGCAGCAGTGAGTAGCTGCGGCATCTGGCGAGCAGCAGCAGTATGCGGCAGCAGACAGTAGAAAATAGCAGGAGCAGCGGAAACAGTACGCGAGCGAGGGGGCTACATGCATAGACACTTACTAGAATCTGCATATGCTTAAACTAGAAATAGAACAAAAGAAAATTGAACCTATCTAACTCCAGGTTGTTCTGCTGCAACTCGGAATTTGCTCAACCGTATGTGTACATGCATCAGGGCATACATAAAATATTCAACTCAATATTCTCAGCTAACTGTGATGTAATGAAAATAATTACGTAATGACTTGAGGTAAAAATTGATTTTAGACATCAAAATTTGCAGCGCTCATTTCAACCATGTTCAGATAAACTTGAGGTAAATTAGCAGTAAGGATATTAGTTACAAGCTAGGTGTGTAACTGTTGTCAACACCACCACCACCAGAGACACGCAAGATAAGTATCAACACCACCATGATCACAGGAGCACATATATAAAGCAAGTACACATGGGCAGCTACTGACAGACCCTAGAACCGCATGAATTTATCACCAGAGAGCTCCAGTAGAAGTTGATGCTTGGTTGCAGCAACTAGTAGAGCCCCACATCCAACCCAAATCATGGCCAAGGCCATGCAGGAGCTACACCAAAGAAGGAACGGGGAGGAGCTCGCCAGAGGGAGGTTGTAGCTGTAGCGGAGGCTCAGCCACATCACGACTGTGGTGTGACCATCACCACATCCAGGAGAGGGTCTGGAAGCCGCCGAAGCACCACTGTGATGACCAGGGCAAGCGTCGGGCACAGTGGCGCCACCCCAGGGACATCACCGCACAGACATCTCCGGCCTCGCCCTGTTTCAAGAAATGTTCAGAACAACTTTGTCAGACTCGATCAATTCTGAAGAAACCACCTTCGTCATCAGACACATACATACATACAGGAAGCAAAATAAGAAGAAACAGAGCAGGGATGATACAAAATGCTGCTATTTTTAAAATACTGAATGCCTGGAACTATGCATGTACAAACAATGTAGATTTCAAGGACTGAATCTTTATATCTATGAATCTATGGAACTTTTTCTCTGAAATATCGAATGTATGACAACAACAATGTTCAAAATGTGAATGCATAAAAGCATCACTGCCGAATTCAAAAGTGTGAATGTTTATATCTATGAATACAGTGTGTCAATCTATGCAAGAAAGGTAAAATGGATCCACAAGGTTCAGTACAAAGGCTACTGCTTTTGAAAGAGTGAATCTATGAAACCATGAATCTAGAAGCAGTGTTGATTTCAAAGTCTGAATATTCGTATCCATGAATCTATGCAACTTTGTTCTGATAGACTAAGGGGCTGTTTGAATATTTGTATCCATGAATCTATGCAAACAGACTAGTGTGACTACACATGGTGAATAAAAAATGAGTGGTTAAAAAGTTATGAAAGTACTTTGATCCTTGAAAATTATTAAAATGGACAACTGCAAAATTGCAGGCAGAGAACCTGAAAAATTATTCAGAGATAACCATCATTAGGTACATAATGCTTTGACAAAAACATAAGCGGTGGAGATAACACAAAACAGAGCAATACAACTTGGGACTGCGAGCTACACACGGGTCCTTACTATAGAGTAGAATTAGCAAATTAACTACTAGTCAGCTCTTCTTATTACATAGCTCTTGTACTAAAGTAACTGCTGTGCTGCATGAAGATTAAGTACAGCATAGAACCAGGTTGGTTCCAGCCAACATAAAAAATAAAGCGACACTAGATGATACAAATCGATGTCACCGCTCGCCCACCTGCTCGATGAGCCTATGCACGGGGCTCCCGTTGGAGGTGAGGTTGGCGGTGTCACGGTACGAGTCCCTGAACAGCCTGAACAGGTCGTAGGTGAACTTGCGCGGCATCTCGTACACGTAGACCCTGAGCGGCGCGAGCGCCGCCGGCCACGCGCCCCGGGGGTCCCCGTATAGTCGGGACTCCTCCTCCCTCCGGATCGTGGCGTCGAGGTCCCCGAGCGCCGCGGAGGAGGCGGCGGTGCGGTGGGGGGACTCAAGGAAGCGGTCGAGTGAGGCGACGAAGGAGGTGGTGGCGCTACTAGGGTTGGAGGGCGGGCCGGCGAGGGGGAGCGGAGGAGGAAGTAGACGGCGAAGAAGACGAGGAGGGCGCCAACGGCGAGCAGGCAGCGGGAGGTTGGACGCGGCGGGGCTCCAGCCGGCGGCTGCCTCGACCGCGGTGGCTCCTCCGCACTCACAGGAGAGGAGACGAGCAGTGGCACCTACGGCGAGGAAGAAGGTCGGTGGAAGGAGAAGGGGGTGGGGTTGGGGGCGTGGGCGTGGGGCGTGGGTGGGAGGGAGAAGGGGGCAGCGGCGGCTGGAGTGGGAGGGGAGTTAGGGCGGAACAAGCGCGGCGAGTGAGGCATCAGGGACGAGCGCGGCGAGCGCGGTGGGTCGGCGAAGTGTGGTGGCGCGCGGGCGTGGGCGGCGGGAGGTAGGTGGCGGCTGCGTGGATCTGAATCGGGGGAGAGAAGTGGAGTTAGGGTTTGGTTGGCCTGCTGGGAGGTGAGCGAGAGACGTTGGATTCGTCTAGTGTGGACGGTTCAAATCACATAGAGTGGGGTGATCCGTGAGAAGTGTTCTAATTGGTCCGAGAATCTGTGATTTAAAATAATTTCCAAGTACTAAAGATAGAGCTATTTTGTGAAGCAACTATCAAAAATATTTTGCAAAAGGGCATTATACAATATTTCACTCAAGTTAGACCACATTTTATGGATGAGCACCAATTTGTATGCATTTCTAATCTTTCTAGCCATTTTTAATCATTTTTCGAGTGTCCAAACTGAGTTTTTTTGTGAAGGACCTATAATATATTTGTTGCAAAATTGGACCAAATCATTTTTCTGAAATACTAGGCCATATTTAATGCACAATTGACCAAATTATTGGGTGTAAAAAGTTTTGATACACCTCTGGTGAAAAGACAAATTTTCGCCGATTCAGATGGAAGCGAGTCAAATTTGAACTGCGGCTGCCTCATAGTTTGCTATTTATTGTTTTTACAAAAATCATTTCTAGGTACAAAAGTATCTATTTAATCAGAGAAACACCAAAAAAATTCCAAGATTCAACCACTGGCTAGGAACGGTCATTCCCGCTGTTTTGACCGCATTTTGAAACGGGCATAAAAAATTCAAAAAAAATAAAAAAAATTGGAAAACCTTCGCATTGTGTCATCATATGTGACCAAGTTTCCAGGAAAAATAATAAACTTGTAATACGGCAATTATTTTAAAAAAGTATTCTCAGAAATGAGCTATCACGCGTGAAGATGCAGGGCTTTCAAGCCAAATGATCAATCTTATGGCCACGTTCATGGCATAGTTTGTTCAAATGATCTCATATTGTGCACAAGGTGCATCTTGGAATTCCAAACAATATTGCTTAAGGGAGTTTTTATTTTCTTTGCACAGAAAATTCATTTTCCATTTTCCGAGTGCCCGAAATGAGTTTTTTTTGTGAAGGACCTACCATATATTTGTTGCAAAATTGGACCAAATCATTTTTATAAAATACTAGGCCATATTTCATTCACAATTGACCAAATGGTTGGGTGTCAAAAGTTTTGATCCACCTCTGGTGAAAAAGACAAATTCCCACCAATTCAGTAGGAAGCGGGTCAAATTTGAACTGCAGCTGCCTCATAGCTTGCTCTTTATTTTTTCCAAAAATCATTTCTAGGTACATAAGTATCTATTTAATCAGAGAAACACCAAAAAATTCCAAGATTCAACCACTAGCTAGGAACGGTCAAGCCCGCCGTTTTGACCGCATTTTGAAACGGGCATAAAAAATCAAAAAAAAAATCAAAAAATTGGAAAACCTTCGCATTGTGTCATTATATGTGACCAAGTTTACACGAAAAATAATAAACTTGTAATACGGTAATTATTTTAAAAAAGTGTTCTCAGAAATGAGCTATCAAGTGTGAAGATTCATGGCTTTTAAGCCAAATGATCAATCTTATGGCCACATTCATGGAATAGTTTGCTCAAATGATCTCGTATTGTGCACAAGGGTGCATCTTCGAATTCCAAACAATGTTGCCTAAGGGAGTTTTTATTTTCTTTGCACGGAAAATTCATTTTCCATTTTCCGAGTGCCCGAAATGAGTTTGTTTTTGTGAAGGACCTACCATATATTTGTTGCAAAATTGGACCTAATCAATTTTATAAAATACTAGGCCATATTTAATGCATAATTGACAAAATGGTTGGGTGTCAAAAATTTTGATCCACCTCTGGTGAAAAAGACAAATTCCCGTCGGTTCAGCTGCACCAGGGCTGTCTCGAGAAGTTCTCTGACCCTTCATGTTTCGATTGCCATCGGAGAGTCACCTTCCATTAGGAGGGCCGCCAGACGGGCCGACGAGGCAATTAAATTCTCCAACGGGTTAGAGAAGTGACCCAGTGGTACTGGTGTGTAACGAGGCGGAGCTGTATTCACACGGGGTGGTTCCATGGCCCTTGGCTGAACCGGCGCCCCCGCCCCGGGTGTTGTGATCCAGTTTGCCTCTGGCGGGTTGCTGGGACCGGCCCCGGGTGTCACGCCCTCGATGCGGCTATATCTCCCACGTGTCGAAGCACGACTTAGAGGCATAACCGCATTGAAAGCAATGTCGCAAGTGAGGTAATCTTCACACAGCCCATGTAATACATAAGGGAAAAATATACATAGTTGGCTTACAATCGCCACTTCACACAATTACATGAATAAAGAATTACAACATCCAAATACAATCAAGGTCCGGCTACGGAACCAAAATAAAGAGCAACCCCAAATGCGACAAGGTCCCCCGATCGACCCCAACTGGGCTCCACTACTGATCAACTAGAAACGAAACAAGACAAAGGACAAGATCTTCATCGAGCTCCTCCTTGAGCTTGGTTGCGTCACCTGCTCGGTAACATCGGCACCTGCAAACTGGTTTTGGAAATATCTGTGAGTCACGGGGACTCAGCAATCTCACACCCTCGCGATCAAGACTATTTAAGCTTATAGGAAGGGTAAAAGGTATGAGGTGGAGCTGCAGCAAGCGACTAGCATATTTGGTGGCTAACATATACGCAAAAGAGAGCGAGAAGAGAAGGCAAAGCACGTTCGAGAAATCTATGATCAAGAAGTGATCCTAGAACAACCTATGTCAAGCATAACTCCAACACCGTGTTCACTTCCCAGACTCCGCCGAGAAGAGACCATCACGGTTACACACGCGGTTGGTGCATTTTAATTAAGGTCAACTTCAGGTTTTCTACAACCGGACATTAACAAATTCCCATCTGCCCATAACTGTGGGCACGGCTTTCGAAAGTTCAAATCCCTGCAGGGGTGTCCCAACTTAGCCCATCACAAGCTCTCACGGTCAACAAAGGATATTCCTTCTAGCGGGAAGACACGATTAGACTCAGAATCCCGGTTACAAGACATTTCGACAATGATAAAACAAGACCAGCAAAGCCACCCAGATGTGCCGACAATTCCCGATAGGAGCTGCACATATCTCGTTCTCAGGGCACACCGGATGAGCCAGACGTCGGGTGGGCCAGCCCAGAGTTGCCCCTGGTAGCTCCGGACATCGCTCAGTTTGGACCAACACTCAGAGGAGCACTGGCCCGGGGGTTTAAAATAAAGATGACCCTTGAGTCTGCAGAACCCAAGGGAAAGAAAAGGCTACGTGGCGAATGGTAAAACCAATGTTGGGCCATGCTGGAGGAGTTTTATTCAAGGCGAACTGCCAAGGGGTTCCCATTATAACCCAATCGCGTAAGGAACGCAAAATCCGGGAACATAACACCGATATGACGGAAACTAGGGCGGCAAGACTGGAAGAAAACACCAGGCATAAGGCCGAGCCTTCCACCCTTTACCAAGTATATAGATGCATTAATTAAATAAGAGATATTGAAATATCCCAGCAAAATACCCATGTTCCAAACATGGAACAAGCTCCAATCTTCACCTGCAACTAACAACGCTATAAGAGGGGCTGAGCAAAGCGGTAACATAGCCAAACAACGGTTTGCTAGGACAAGGTGGATTAGAGGCTTGGCTTAACAATATGGGAGGCATGGTAAGCAAGTGGTAGGTATCGCAGCATAGGCATAGCAAAAGAGCGAGCAACTAGCAAGCAAAGATAGAAGTGATTTCGAGGGTATGGTCATCTTGCCTGAGATCCCGCAAGGAAGAAGAACGAGTCCATGAAGAAGGCAAACGGACGTAGTCGAAGGGGTCCTCACAAACGCGACGTTCTCGGAACCAACCCGGAGAAGCAACACCGGAAAGAAGCACACAACATAGTAAACAACCAACACATAATCATGGCATGATGCACAATCAAGTATGATGCATCTATGGTTTAATGAAGCATGGCATAGCAAAAATGCACAAACAACCCTACAAATTAAGTGGAGCTCAATATGCAACTCCATTGCATATTGACGAAACACCACATCAATTATTTAGTTCACTCCCGGTTAGGTACTTAACAATATTAAAGGTTGGTTAACATGGCAAGAGGTGACGCATAACAAAACTATACCATCTAAACAATTTAAATGGGGCCGGATATAACAAACAACAAACCCGGTAAAACCCCATATGCATTTAGCAAATTAATACAAACAACAATTTTAAACATTCTTGATGTTGTTAACATGATGCGGATGACATGTGCAAGTTTATGCAATTTTTATTAAAAGTTGATAAAAGCATAATGAAGCATTTGTCACCGTGGTGGAAAGAAAGGGTGCCATGGTGACGAACCCGAAAATGATGCCATGGCACCATATCGGTTCCGGTAGCTCATGGAGATACCGCTGCAAAGGAAGCAAGGGTGCGGATGTTCGGAACATGCTAGAGATGGTGGGGTGATCCCGGATACCGGGTGTCCCATGAGTCAACGACGGTGTCAAATGAGGGAACAACTAACGTTCACGGGCGGATTACAACAACCAACATCCTTTCGTTCCACGGATCATCGCCTCGGCGGTTATACCTTTCAGAGCGTGCACTATCGGAACGGTTCGGGTCAAGCGGTGTAGTCGTTCACGATCGTCGTGGGAAGTAGTGGCACTCGGCGATGGTAGAGGAAGTAGTTGTTCACGGTTCTTCGGTAATTGTCGATTTCAGAGACGGCGGAAGACGAACTTGGCGGTTCTCGTTGACCTAGTACTTGGCGTTATTTCCGGCGGTGATCATTTTAGGCGTCGGGCATCGAGGTATCCGGCCGTAGTGGTACTTGTCGAAGTGCACGTCAACGGTTGTCGAACTTGACGTTTTTGGTTCGTGGGTCTTCGGCGTCGGTAGTTGCTCTTGGCGTCGGGCGTCGAGGTACTTGGCGTTCATGGGATTCCGATGATGACAGTAGAGGTACTTGACGCAAAACTTTGTAGTTGTTCGGGCGCCTGTGGAGGAACTTGACGTTCGCGGTGTCCCGGTCTTGGCCATGGAGAGGGGCGCAGCCCACAGAAGGAGGGGAGACCCTGGTGGGTGCACTGGGCCTACGCGTGCAGCGGTCAACAGGGCTGGGTGCTGCTAGTCATCTCCTTCGCAGGCGCAGCAGGAGTGCAAGCAGGGGTAATGGCGTTGGTCGTCGTTGTTCGGCGCAGCAGAAATAGGGTAGGCCAGCGACGGGGGCTTAGGGAGGTCGATCCGGTCGCCTCCGAGGCTTGGGCACGCCAGAGCTTCGAACTGGAGGCGGCGGACGGCATCCACGGCCATGGCTGCTCCCGAAGCTTCGTCACAGGCGCGCGGACAAAGGCAGGGCACGGGAGCTCGAGGTTGATGGCGTCGGGCGCGATGGAGCTCGGTGGGCGTGCGACAGAAGGAGCAACTCCGGCAGGACAAGGGGCTCGATGACGCGGACTTGTGGCGCCGGCGACGGGCGCGATGTCTGCGGGCGCAGGTGCTCAAGGAGCTCCTCTCCTCGGGCGACGGGGAGCTTGGTGAGGAGGAGGCGCGGCAAGGTGGCTCCGGCAAGGGCACCGGCCTGCTGGGTGGTCGGTGCGGGCGCCATGGCCGGAGGCCAAGGTAGTGGACAAGGGGATCGGGGGAATGGGAAGCTGCTCCTCTGCGTGCAAGTGTTGGGAGGAGGACGAGGGAAAGAGAGGCAGCGAGTAGGGAAGAGGTCGAGAGGGAGATGGGATCGAGCGAGATGGAGGAGTCGGGCTCCCTGGCGGCGCGAATGGAGAGGAGAGGGAGGAGGGGATCGGGCCTAGGTGGCTCGGGCGCCTAGGGTTAGAGGAGTTAGATGGGCCGGCTGGGCCTAGCAGGCCGGCCTAGGCTGGGCTAGCTACCACGCATAGAAGAGGAGGGAGAGAGAAAAGAGTGAAGGAAATATGCCCTAGAGACAATAATAAAGTTATTATTTATTTCCTTATATCATGATAAATGTTTATTATTCATGCTAGAATTGTATTAACCGGAAACATAATACATGTGTGAATACATAGACAAACAGAGTGTCACTAGTATGCCTCTACTTGACTAGCTCGTTAATTGAAGATGGTTATGTTTCCTAACCATAAATTAAAGAGTTGTTATTTGATTAACGGGATCACATCATTAGGAGAATGATGTGATTGACATGACCCATTCCATTAGCTTAGCACCCGATCGTTTAGTATGTTGCTATTGCTTTCTTCATGACTTATACATGTTCCTATGACTATGAGATTATGCAACTCCCGTTTGCCGGAGGAACACTTTGTGTGCTACCAAACGTCACAACGTAACTGGGTGATTATAAAGGAGCTCTACAGGTGTCTCCAAAGGTACATGTTGGGTTGGCGTATTTCGAGATTAGGATTTGTCACTCCGATTGTCGGAGAGGTATCTCTGGGCCCTCTCGGTAATGCACATCACATAAGCTTTGCAAGCATTGCAACTAATGAGTTAGTTGTGAGATGATGTATTACGGAACGAGTAAAGAGACTTGCCGGTAACGAGATTGAACTAGGTATTAAGATACCGACGATCAAATCTCGGGCAAGTAACATACCGATGACAAAGGGAACAACGTATGTTGTTATGCGGTCTGACCGATAAAGATCTTCGTAGAATATGGGGAGCCAATATGAGCATCCAGGTTCCGCTATTGGTTATTGACCAGAGACATGTCTCGGTTATGTCTACATTGTTCTCGAACCCGTAGGGTCCACACGCTTAAGATTTCGATAACAGTTATATTATGAGTTTATGCATTTTGATGTACCGAAGATTTGTTCGGAGTCCCGGATGTGATCACGGACATGACGAGGAGTCTCGAAATGGTCGAGACATAAAGATTGATATATTGGAAGCCTATATTTGGATATCGGAAGTGTTCCGGGTGAAATCGGGATTTTACCGGAGTACCGGGAGGTTACCGGAACCCCCCGAGAGGTATATGGGCCTTAGTGGAAGAGAGAAGAGGTGGCCAGGGCTGGGCCGCGCGCCCCTCCCCCCTAGTCCGAATAGGAAAAGGAGAGGGGGGCGGCGCCCCCCTTCCTTCTCTCTCTCCTCTTTCCCCCTCCCGAATCCTATTCCAACTAGGAAAGGGGGAAATCCTACTCCCGGTGGGAGTAGGACTCCTCCTGGCACGCCCTCCTCCTGGCCGGCCGCACCCACCCCCTTGATCCTTTATATACGGGGGCAGGGGGCACCCCAAGACACAAGTTGATCCACGTGATCATATTCTTAGCTGTGTGCGGTGCCCCCTTCCACCATAATCCTCGATAATATTGTAGCAGTGCTTAGGCGAAGCCCTGCGACGGTAGTACATCAATATCGTCACCACGCCGTCGTGCTGATGGAACTCTTCCCCGACACTTTGCTGGATCGGAGTCCGGGGATCATCATCGAGCTGAACGTGTGCTAGAACTCGGAGGTGCCGTAGTTTCGGTGCTTGATCGGTCGGGCCGTGAAGACGTACGACTACATCAACCGCGTTGTGCTAACGCTTCCGCTGTCGGTCTACAAGGGTACGTAGATCACACTCTCCCCTCTCATTGCTATGCATCACCATGATCTTGCGTGTGCATAGGAATTTTTTTGAAATTACTACGTTACCCAACAGTGGCATCCGAGCCTAGGTTTTATGTGTTGATGTTATTTGCACGAGTAGAACACAAGTGAGTTGTGGGCGATATAAGTCATACTGCTTACCAGCATGTCATACTTTGGTTCGGCGGTATTGTTGGACGAAGCAGCCCGGACCGACATTACGCGTACGCTTACACGAGACCGGTTCTCCCGACGTGCTTTGCACAAAGGTGGCTAGCGGGTGATAGTTTCTCCAACTTTAGTTGAACCAAGTGTGGCTACGCCCGGTCCTTGCGAAGGTTAAAACAGCACCAACTTGACAAACTATTGTTGTGGTTTTGATGCGTAGGTAAGATTGGTTCTTGCTTAAAGCCCGTAGCAGCCACGTAAAACTTGCAACAACAAAGTAGAGGACGTCTAACTTGTTTTTGCAGGGCATGTTGTGATGTGATATGGTCAAGACATGATGCTAAATTTTATTATATGAGATGATCATGTTTTGTAACCGAGTTATCGGCAACTGGCAGGAGCCATATGGTTGTCGCTTTATTGTATGCAATACAACTGCGCTGTAATGCTTTACTTTATCACTAAACGGTAGCGATAGTCGTGGAAGCATAAGATTGGCGAGACGACAACGATACTACGATGGTGATCAAGGTGTCGCGCCGATGACGATGGTGATCACGACGGTGCTTCGAAGATGGAGATCACAAGCACAAGATGATGATGGCCATATCATATCACTTATATTGATTGCATGTGATGTTTATCTTTTATGCATCTTATCTTGCTTTGATTGACGGTAGCATTTTTAGATGATCTCTCACTAATTATCAAGAAGTGTTCTCCCTGAGTATGCACCGTTGCGAAAGTTCTTCGTGCTGAGACACCACGTGATGATCGGGTGTGATAGGCTCTACGTTCAAATACAACGGGTGCAAAACAGTTGCACACGCGAAATACTCAGGTTATACTTGACGAGCCAAGCATATACAGATATGGCCTCGGAACACGGAGACCGAAAGGTCGAGCGTGAATCATATAGTAGATATGATCAACATAGCGATGTTCACCAATGAAACTACTCCATCTCACGTGATGATCGGACATGGTTTAGTTGATTTGGATCACGTAATCACTTAGAGGATTAGAGGGATGTCTATCTAAGTGGGAGTTCTTAAGTAATATGATTAAATTGAACTTAAATTTATCATGAACTTAGTCATGGTAGTATTTTGCAAATTATGTTATAGATCAATAGCTCACGTTGTTGCTTCCCTGTGTTTATTTTGTTATGTTCCTAGAGAAAATTGTGTTGAAAGATGTTAGTAGCAATGATGCGGATTGGATCCGTGATCTGAGGTTTATCCTCATTGCTGCACAGAAGAATTATGTCCTTGATGCACCGCTAGGTGACAGACCTATTGCAGGAGCAGATGCAGACGTTATGAATGTTTGGCTAGCTCAATATGATGACTACTTGATAGTTTAGTGCACCATGCTTAATGGCTTAGAATCGGGACTTCAAAGACGTTTTGAACGTCATGGACCATATGAGATGTTCCAGGAGTTGAAGTTAATATTTCAAGCAAATACCCAAGTTGAGAGATATGAAGTCTCCAACAAGTTCTATAGCTAAAAGATGGAGGAGAATCGCTCAACTAGTGAGCATGTGCTCAGATTGTCTGGGTACTACAATCGCTTGAATCAAGTGGGAGTTAATCTTCCAGATAAGATAGTGATTGACAGAATTCTCTAGTCACCATCACCAAGTTAGTAGAACTTCGTGATAAACTATAATATGCAAGGGATAACGGAAACAACTCCCAAGCTCTTCATGATGCCGAAATCAACGAAGGTAGAAATCAAGAAAAACATCAAGTGTTGATGGTTGACAAGACCACTAGTTTCAAGAAAAGGGCAAAGGGAAGAAGGGGAACTTCAAGAAGAACGGCAAGCAAGTTGCTGCTCAAGTGAAGAAGCCCAAGTCTGATCCTAAGCCTGAGACTAAGTGCTTCTACTGCAAAGGGACTGGTCACTGGAAGCAGAACTACCCCAAGTGATTGGCGGATACAAAGGATGGCAAAGTGAACATAAGTATATTTGATATACATGTTATTGATGTGTACTTTACTAGTGTTTATAGCAACCCCTCAGTATTTGATACTAGTTCAGTTGCTAAGATTAGTAACTCGAAACGGGAGTTGCAGAATAAACAGAGACTAGTTAAGGGTGAAGTAACGATGTGTGTTGGAAGTGGTTCCAAAATTGATATGATCATCATCGCACACTCCCTATACTTTCGGGATTAGTGTTGAACATAAATAAGTGTTATTTGGTGTTTGCGTTGAGCATGAATATGATTTGATCATGTTTATTGTAATACGATTATTCATTTAAGTAAGAGAATAAATTGTTGTTCTGTTTACATGAATAAAACCTTATATGGTTACACACCCAATGAAAATAGTTCATTGGATCTCGATCGTAGTGATGCACATAAACATAATATTGAAACCAAAATATGCAAAGTTAATAATGATGGTGCAAACTTATTTGTGGCACTGCCGTTTAGGTCATATTGGTGTAAAGCGCATGAAGAAACTCCATGCTGATGGGCTTTTGGAATCACTTGATTATGAATCAGTTGATGCTTGCGAACCATGCCTCATGGGCAAGATGACTAAGACTCCGTTCTTCAGAACAATGGAGCGAGCAACAGATTTGTTGGAAATCATACATACTGATGTATGTGGTCCGATGAATATTGAGGCTCGCGACAGGTATCATTATTTTCTGTTCTTCACAGATAATTTGAGCAGATGTGAGTATATCTACTTGATGAAACATAAGTCTGAAACATTTGAAAAGTTCAAAGAATTTCAGAGTGAAGTGGAAAATCATCATAACAAGAAAATAAAGTTTCTACGATCTGATCGTGGAGAAGAGTATTTCAATTACGAGTTTGGTCTTCAGTTAAAACAATGTGAAATAGTTTCACTACTCACGCCACCTGGAACACCACAGTGTAATGGTGTGTTCGAACATCGTAATCGTACTTTATTTGATATGGTGCGATCTATGATGTCTCTTACAGATTTACCGCTACTGTTTTGGGGTTATGCATTAGAGACAGCTACATTCACGTTAAATAGGGCACCATATAGATCCGTTTGAGATGACACCGTATGAACTATGGTTTAGCAAGAAACCTAAGCTGTCGTTTCTTAAAGTTTGAGGTTGCAATGCTTATGTGAAAAAGTTTCAACTTGATAAGCTCAAACCTAAATCGGAGAAGTGCGTCTTCATAGGATATCCAAAGGAAACTATTGGATGCACCTTCTATCATAGATCCGAAGGCAAGACTTTTGTTGCTAAATTCGGAAACTTTCTAGAGAAGGAGTTTCTCTCGAAAGAAGTGAGTGGGAGGAAAGTAGAAAACTTGATAAGGTAATTGTACCTTCTCCCTTATTGGAAAGTAGTTCATCACAGAAATATGTTCTTGTGACTACTACACCAATTAGTGAGGAAGCTAATGATGATGATCATGTAAGTTCAGATCAAGTTACTACCGAATCTCGTAGGTAAATCAGAGTGAGATCCGCACCAGAGTGGTACCGTAATCCTATTCTGGAAGTCATGTTACTAGACCATGACGAACTTGCGAACTATGAGGAAGCAATGATGAGCCCAGATTCCGCGAAATGGTTTGAGGCCATAAATCTGAGATATGATCCATGTATGAGAACAAAGTATGGACTTTGATGGATTTGCCCGATGATCGGCAAGCCATAGAAAATAAATGGATCTTCAAGAGGAAGACGGACGCTGATAGTAGTGTTACTATCTACAAAGCTAGACTTGTCGAAAAAGGTTTTTGACAAAGTTCAAGGTGTTGACTACGATGAAATTTTCTCACTCGTAGCGATGCTTAAGTCTGTACAAATCATGTTAGCAATTGCCGCATTTTTATGAAATCTGGCAAATGGATAGACAAAACTACATTCCTTAATGGATTTAAAGAAGAGTTGTATATGATGCAACTAGAAGGTTTTGTCAATCCTAAAGGTGCTAACAAAATATGCAAGCTCCACCGATCCATCTATGGACTGGTGCAAGCATCTCGGAGTTGGAATATACGCTTTGATAAGTTGATCAAAGCATATAGTTTTATACAGACTTGCGGTGAAGCCTGTATTTACAAGAAAGTGAGTGGGATCACTACAGCATTTCTGATAAGTATATGTGAATGACATATTGTTGATCGGAAATAATGTAGAATTATTCTGCAAAGCATAAAGGAGTATTTTTAAAGAAGTTTTTCAAAGAAAGACCTCGGTGAAGCTGCTTACATATTAAGCATCAAAATCTATAGAGATAGATCAAGACGCTTGATAAGTTTTTTCAATGAGTACATACCTTGACAATATTTTGAAGTAGTTCAAAAATGGAACAGTCAAAGAAAGAGTTCTTGGCTGTGTTATAAGGTATGAAATTGAGTAAGACTCAAAGCCCGACCACGGCAGAAGATAGAAAGAGAATGAAAGTCATTCCCTATGCCTCAGCCATAGGTTCTATAAAGTATGCCATGATGTGTACCAGATCTATTGTATACCCTACACTGTGTTAAGCAAGGGAGTACAATAGTGATCTAAGAGTAGATCTCTGGACATTAGTCAAAATTATCCTTAGTGGAATAAGGAAATATTTCTCGATTATGGAGGTGACAAAAGGTTCGTCGTGAAAAGTTACGTCGATGCAAGTTTTGACACAGATCTGGATGACTCTAAGTCTTGATCTAGATACATATTGAAAGTGGGAGCAATTAGCTAGAGTAGCTCCGTGCAGAGCATTGTAGACATAGAATTCGCAAAATACTTACGGATCTGTATGTGACAGACCCGTTGACTAAAATTATCTCACAAGCAAAACATGATCACACCTTAGTACTCTTTGGTTGTTAATCACATAAATGATGTGAACTAGATTATTGACTCTAGTAAACCCTTTGGGTATAGGTCACATGACGATGTGAACTATGGGTGTTAATCACATGGTGATGTGAACTCTTAGTGTTGAATCACATGGCGATGTGAACTAGATTATTGACTCTAGTGCAAGTGGGAGACTGAAGGAAATATGCCCTAGAGGCAATAATAAAGTTATTATTTATTTCCTTATATCACGATAAATGTTTATTATTCATGCTAGAATTGTATTAACCGGAAACATAATACATGTGTGAATACATAGACAAACAGAGTGTCACTAGTATGCCTCTACTTGACTAGCTCGTTAATCGAAGATGGTTATGTTTCCTAACCATAAACAAAAGAGTTGTTATTTGATTAACGGGATCACGTCATTAGGAGAATGATGTGATTGACATGACCCATTCCATTAGCTTAACACCCGATCGTTTAGTATGTTGCTATTGCTTTCTTCATGACTTATACATGTTCCTATGACTATGAGATTATGCAACTCCCGTTTGCCGGAGGAACACTTTGTGTGCTACCAAACGTCACAACGTAACTGGGTGATTATAAAGGAGCTCTACAGGTGTCTCCAAAGGTACATGTTGGGTTGGCGTATTTCGAGATTAGGATTTGTCACTCCGATTGTCGGAGAGGTATCTCTGGGCCCTCTCGGTAATGCACATCACATAAGCCTTGCAAGCACTGCAACTAATGAGTTAGTTGTGAGATGATGTATTACGGAACGAGTAAAGAGACTTGCCGGTAACGAGATTGAACTAGGTATTAAGATACCGACGATCGAATCTCGGGCAAATAACATACCGATGACAAAGGGAACAACGTATGTTGTTATGCGGTCTGACCGATAAAGATCTTCATAGAATATGTGGGAGCCAATATGAGCATCCAGGTTCCACTATTGGTTATTGACCGAAGACGTGTCTCGGTCATGTCTACATTGTTCTCGAACCCGTAGGGTCCGCATGCTTAAGGTTTCGATGACAGTTATATTATGAGTTTATGCATTTTGATGTACCGAAGATTTGTTCGGAGTCCCGGATGTGATCACGGACATGACGAGGAGTCTCGAAATGGTCGAGACATAAAGATTGATATATTGGAAGCCTATATTTGGATATCGGGAGTGTTCCGGGTGAAATCGGGATTTTACCGGAGTACCGGGAGGTTACCGGAACCCCCCGGGAGGTATATGGGCCTTAGTGGGCTTTAGTGGAAGAGAGGAGAGGTGTCCAGGGCTGGGCCGCGCGCCCCTCCCCCCCTAGTCCGAATAGGACAAGGAGAGGGGGGCGGCACCCCCCTTCCTTCTCTCTCCTCTTTCCCCCTCCCGAATCCTATTCCAACTAGGAAAGGGGGGGATCCTACTCCCGGTGGGAGTAGGACTCCTCCTGGCACGCCCTCCTCCTGGCCGGCCGCACCCCCCCCCCCTTGATCCTTTATATACGGGGGCAGGGGGCACCCCTAGACACAAGTTGATCCACGTGATCATATTCTTAGCCGTGTGCGGTGCCCCCTTCCACCATAATCCTCGATAATATTGTAGCAGTGCTTAGGCGAAGCCCTGCGATGGTAGTACATCAAGATCGTCACCACGCCGTCGTGCTGACAGAACTCTTCCCCGACACTTTGCTGGATCGGAGTCCGGGGATCGTCATCGAGCTGAATGTGTGCTAGAACTCAGAGGTGCGGTAGTTTCGGTGCTTGATCGGTCGGGCCGTGAAGACGTACCACTACATCAACCGCGTTGTGCTAACGCTTCCGCTGTCGGTCTACAAGCGTACGTAGATCACACTCTCCCCTCTTGTTGCTATGCATCACCATGATCTTGCGTGTGCGTAGGAAATTTTTTGAAATTACTACGTTACCCAACAAAGAGTAGGGCCTGACAGAAAAGAAAGGTTCTCCCCTTCTTTTTTTAATTCCAACACAAGAAGGAAAAAAAGGAAGGTTACAAATTTATTTGAAGGGTCAAATAAATTCAAATCAAGCTGGAATTTGGCATGTGGCTACTAGGACATATATCAAAGCACCACAACTAGAATTGGAGTGAGCAAGATTGCAAAGTTTCAAATTAAAAGCATTTGAATTTAATTCAAATGTTTTGAACAAGGGGGGATTTTGAAGTGCCCAAAAATGTTCGGGTTTTTAGTGGAGCTCTGGAAAATGACGAAAGGATATATGGAAAAGTTAGAGGTCAAGAGTTGTGATAACAAAGGCATTGGGATTTTGCAAGTGTGTTATGGTGAATTTCAAATTAAAGAAAATATTTAATATAGCTCCCTACTATCGGGAGGATATGTGTTATAAAGAGAACTCGCCATGTGAATTCCCTCGATTTAAATGGATCAAAGATCCATGCCATTTATTTAGTTGAGTTAAAAATGACATGATGGCATGATGACATGATGCAATGCAAAAATAAAAGGGCAGGCACAAATGAAACACACGGCGAAACACGGAATATATGGAGGTCTTCTCGAGCATCGGTGTCGGGGCGTCACAACACTCCACCACTACGAGAGGATCTCGTCCCGAGATCTAGAATGGCACCTGAGGGAAAAACGGAAGAGGAAGATAAGTGGTAAAACTAAGTTGCTTCTTTGACAAACGAGTGAAACCAATGAACCTTGAAAAGTTGAACAAATTTAAAGAAAGAATACAACGAAGAAGATCAAAGTTGAAAACACTCCGGTAGGGAAGAGTAACAAGGAAGAACAAATTCGGGCAGCACTCCAAATGAAAAGAAGGAGGATTGAATAAGAACTTGATAAGATGAGAAGATACTTGATGAAATCACAACACACTGCCTCCAAAACTATTAAAAGAATGGGGCAAGGGGTAAGAAAGGTCTCGGGCAGCACTCCGGTTGAGAAGGGAGGTAAAACTTGATAAGATGATAGAACTGAAAAGAGGGCACAACACTCCGGTTAGATGGGATAAGCAAGGAAAAGAATATGAACTTGGCACAATGAGTTGATGGGACGAAGACAACAACATCACAATGCCTCCGGAAGAAAATAATATAAGATAGATCATTGGAATAAAAGAATTGAGAAGAAAATGCCACTTCTACCACAACAATTGAGCTTGACAAGGCATCCTTAGGAGAGGGGTCGAACGGAGTTGTTGGGAAAACCAACAACGAAAAGCATAAACTTGTCGTGGCCTTATGGAGGACATCTCAACTTCTTGAAGTGAAATACTGCCACTAACGAAACAAGATTGGATTGATATGAACAAGAAGACGAGAAACTTATTTCACCGGGAGGATAAATGAAGAACTTAGGTCATTTATAAGCACCATAAATAGCAACAATCCTTAGGGAAGGCTTTAGGTGAAACATAACCCAAGATAATTGCAATGAAGAGGTTGATGAATTTAAAATACCTCATTCTTGATAGCTTGAGAAACATGAAGCATGAAGGAAAATTATCAAGAATGACATAATACCACCTCCAATGGTACGGAAGAAAGAATTACACTCCGGATTACAAGAAGAAGAATGCTTGAGCTCCTTAAAAGAATCTCGATGAAAACTTCGAGAAGGAAATAAATCCTTGATGAACCATCATGTAGAACCTCCATGAAGAACTCACTTAAACAAAAGAATGATCAAACGGAAAGAAAGGGTAGTTCAAAACACAAGGTGAAGCCTTGCAATGATTTAGATGGACCTCCGTGGAGATGTAATTGCGAAAGCTTGGAACTCTTGGGAAAGAAAAGATAAAGCATCTCGAACCAAGAATGTGATATGATGCACATCTGGAATAAGGAATTAATCATTCGGATGAAACAAGAATAAGAATTACATTATGCTTGTCCTTCATCAATTAAATTGATGACAATCAACGGATTTGACATACTACTTATTCTCGTAGAAAGGATTAAGATAGATATCGCGCCAAGTTGAGAAGGTCTACATGAATTCCGGTGGAATCGAAACAACGAATGAATTGATATGATAACCAAGGAAGAGAACTCTTAAACTAATCACCGTTAGGATTGACAACGAATAGATAAATATGATAGCAAGGAAGAAAAAATCCTGAATAGCCACCGTAAGAATTGGAAAAGAACGAAGAAAGATAAAGAAGCACTGGGAAGAATAAGAGAACAAAAGAAGATACTTGAGGGGATTTAGATACAAATGAACGAAGAGATCACGAGCTGATAAGAGAATACTTGAATGATGCACCGGTAAGATTTTGAGAACGAGAGCCGAAAGCTGAGAATGAATAAACCTAAATTGATGGACTCCGGATAATCAAGCTGAGAAGACTCTTGAATTGCTTCGATGGGTGAAAAGAATTCTCACAATCGAAAACAATTATGAGAGGATGGCATCAAGCTAGAATCACGAATCTTGAAGAGAATGGAGCAAGATTAAAGAGAAACTCTTCTTTGGTCTTCAAAATCCGAGAATGACGACGAGAAACACCACCATGAATTTTTGAGACACTCCGGAATAAAGAAGAATGGAAAAGTTGAACCAATGATGAAAAGAATTTGGAAGATCTTGGAGAAAGACATTTGACTGATGATAAATCATCCTTATGTCAAACTTCGAAAGAATTTAGGCTAGCTCCGGGAAAAATTAGAAGAGTTAGGTAAGATCCTGGGAAAAGACCTGTGGGTTAGGGCCCACTCAAAAAAAACACCATTGAACAATTTAAAAGAGAGAATGCACCGGTTGAATTAAAAGACTTGAATGAGATAACAGCCTCGAGAAAGGTTGAACTGATCTTGAAAGACAAGACGAGCCTTCTGAGATATCTTCAGCACTCCCAAACAAATGAATATCGAGAAGTAAATTATTATGAGGTGCACCGGTATGAGAAGGTATTTGAAACGAGGAAAAAGGGGTATGAGATCAACACCGAAAGCTTGATTTGAATCCACCGGAGAAGAAAACGAGTGAAGAGTGACGAGCTTGAAGCTCCGTTAGAATCTTCATGAGAATCACCGGGTAAGAACATGAAGGAAAGAATGGAGAGACTTCACATGAATCAAAGGATACTTGATTAAGAAATCTGAGTCCTTGAAGAAAAAGGGTGGATGGGAGGGAAAAACAAAGGCAACTTGGAGACGGATGAAACAAACACCATTGAGAAAAAAACTGATAATTGATCTTGCTGATGTTGAAATGATCGGAACCACTTGGAGAGAAAACACGCCGGTTGAAAAGGATTTGCATGACAATCTCGATTATCATGACGGATTAGTATTCACATAGGAGTATGAGAACACCGTTTAGGAAAGGTATGGAATCAACATTTGACTTCGAAGCAACTCGAATACCACAGCTCAAAAACAAAACAAAGGATTGGCTTGCAGAATAAGCCGGAACAAACATATGATAGAGATTTCGTCCGAAGTTTTCGTGGTGGGGCCTACACGGGCTCGATCGTACAGCACCATCATGTACAAGGCAATGCACATGACATACGAAGCGTCCCTGAGTCGGCATAGCCAAGGACTCTTTAAGACACAACGAGACCACTGTAAAACCAACCGTGGATATGCGGACCACTAGACGTCGAACCCCAATTTCATATCATACATCTGTCGGAAAGATATCCTAAGAGCTACTTGAATTCCCACTTATAAACTCCTGAAATTTTCCGGTTATGCAATCAGGTGTTGGGGATACAGGGGAAGCATAATATCTCACCCAAACTAGCAAATCCTACATCCAGCTGTATCCATCCTTCAACACATAACCAAGAAACCTTCGGAAATCGTCTACCTCAACCTTCGAAAAGCATCCATTATACGAGTTATGGCAATACTCCTGAACTCCCGCCCCAGTACTGGGTGGCGTCGAGGTTATCTCACCAACAACTACATAAAAGAGATTTTCAATGTCGGCGAAACTACTCTCAGGTATTCCAGAACTGCAATGAGAAAATTGTGATGACAACACCTCGGAGCTCAACTCCTCGGGACACTGCCACAACCCCTAAATGACAGGAGGCACCAAGAACAATGTTCTCGTCACAAAACCATCGGAACGATTCCAAGAAACCCGCGTGATCCTAAAAAAAATTAGTGAAATTTGAGAAGAGAAGAGTCAAAACTCTACGTCAGGATGCCTCACCAGAGCGACGAAGGGACTGAGGAGTAAAAAGAAGTCCTAACTCTCCGATATATATAATTCCTAAATGACTCAAAACATTTCTAGACTCAATAACGCCAGCGATTCGATCAAGCAGGGGGCTCCTAAGGTCGGGGAAGGCTCTGATTACCAACTTGTCACGCCCTTGATGCGGCTATATCTCCCACGTGTCGAAGCACGACTTAGAGGCATAACCACATTGAAAGCAATGTCGCAAGTGAGGTAATCTTCACACAGCCCATGTAATACATAAGGGAAAAAGATACATAGTTGGCTTACAATCGCCACTTCACACAATTACATGAATAAAGAGTTACAACATCCAAATACAATCAAGGTCCGGCTACGGAACCAAAATAAAGAGCAACCCCAAATGCGACAAGGTCCCCCGATCGACCCCAACTGGGCTCCACTAGTGATCAACTAGAAACGAAACAAGAAAAGGAGAAGATCTTCATCGAGCTCCTCCTTGAGCTTGGTTGCGTCACCTGCTCGGTAACATCGGCACCTGCAAACTGGTTTTGGAAGTATCTGTGAGTCACGGGGACTCAGCAATCTCACACCCTCGCGATCAAGACTATTTAAGCTTATAGTTAGGGTAAAAGGTATGAGGTGGAGCTGCAACAAGCGACTAGCATATTTGGTGGCTAACATATACGCAAAAGAGAGCGAGAAGAGAAGGCAAAGCACGTTCGAGAAATCTATGATCAAGAAGTGATCCTAGAACAACCTACGTCAAGCATAACTCCAATACCGTGTTCACTTCCCGGACTCCGCCGAGAAGAGACCATCACGGTTACACACGCGGTTGGTGCATTTTAATTAAGGTCAACTTCAGGTTTTCTACAACCGAACATTAACAAATTCCCATCTGCCCATAACCGTGGGCACGGCTTTCGAAAGTTCAAATCCCTGCAGGGGTGTCCCAACTTAGCCCATCACAAGCTCTCACGGTCAACGAAGGATATTCCTTCTAGCGGGAAGACCCGATCATACTCGGAATCCCGGTTACAAGACATTTCGACAATGGTAAAACAAGACCAGCAAAGCCACCCAGATGTGCCGACAAATCCCGATAGGAGCTGCACATATCTCATTCTCAGGGCACACCGGATGAGCCAGACGTCGGGTGGGCTAGCCCAAAGTTGCCCCTGGTAGCTCCGGACATCGCTCAGTTTGGCCCAACACTCAGAGGAGCACTGGCCCGGGGGTTTAAAATAAAGATGACCCTTGAGTCTGCAGAACCCAAGGGAAAGAAAAGGCTATGTGGCGAATGGTAAAACCAATGTTGGGCCATGCTGGAGGAGTTTTATTCAAGGCGAACTGTCAAGGGGTTCCCACTATAACCCAACCGCGTAAGGAACGCAAAATCCGGGAACATAACACCGATATGACGGAAACTAGGGCGGCAAGAGTGGAACAAAACACCAGGGATAAGGCCGAGCCTTCCACCCTTTACCAAGTATATAGATGCATTAGTTAAATAAGAGATATTGTGATATCCCAACAAAATACCCATGTTCCAAACATGGAACAAGCTCCAATCTTCACCTGCAACTAACAACGCTATAAGAGGAGCTGAGCAAAGCGGTAACATAGCCAAACAACAGTTTGCTAGGATAAGGTGGGTTAGAGGCTTGGCTTAACAATATGGGAGGCATGGTAAGCAAGTGGTAGGTATCGCAGCATAGGCATAGCAAAAGAGCGAGCAACTAGCAAGCAAAGATAGAAGTGATTTCGAGGGTATGGTCATCTTGCCTGAGATCCCGCAAGGAAGAAGAACGAGTCCATGAAGAAGGCAAACGGACGTAGTCGAAGGGGTCCTCACAAACGTGACGTTCTCAGAACCAACCCGAAGAAGCAACACCGGAAAGAAGCACACAACATAGTAAACAACCAACACATAATCATGGCATGATGCACAATCAAGTATGATGCATGTCCGGTTTAATGAAGCATGGCATGGCAAAAATGCACAAACAACCCTACAAATTAACTAGAGCTCAATATGCAACTCCGTTGCATATTGACAAAACACCACATCAATTATTTAGTTCACTCCCGATTAGGTACTCAACAATATTAAAGGTTGGTTAACATGGCAAGAGGTGACGCATAACAAAACTATACCATCTAAACAATTTAAATGGGGCCGGATATAACAAACAACAAACCCGGTAAAACCCCATATGCATTTAGCAAATTAATACAAACAACAATTTTAAACATTCTTGATGTTGTTAACATGATGCGGATGACATGTGCAAGTTTATGCAATTTTTATTAAAAGTTGATCAAAGCATAATGAAGCATTTGTCACCATGGTGGAAAGAAAGGGTCAGTGACGAATCCGAAAATGATGCCATGGCACCATATCGGTTCCGGTAGCTCATGGAGATACCGCTGCAAAGGAAGCAAGGGTGTGGATGTTCGGAACATGCTAGAGATGGTGGGGTGATCCTGGATATTGGGTGTCCCGTGAGTCAACGACGGTGTCAAATGAGGGAACAACTAACGTTCATGGGCGGATTACAACAACCAACATGCATTCGTTCCATGGATCATCGCCTCGGCGGTTATACCTTTCGGAGCGTGCACTATCGGAACGGTTCGGGTCAAGCGATGTAGTCGTTCACGATCGTCGTGGGAAGTAGTGGCACTCGGCGATGGTAGAGGAAGTTGTTGTTCACGGTTCGTTGGTAATTGGCGATTTCAGAGATGGCGGAAGACGAAGTTGGCGGTTCTCGTTGACCTAGTACTTGGCGTTATTTCGGGTTCGGTGATCGTTTTAGGCGTCGGGCGTCGAGGTATTCGGCCGTAGTGGTACTTGTCGAAGTGCACGTCAACGGTTGTCGAACTTGACGTTTTTGGTTCGTGGGTCATCGGCGTCGGTAGTTGCTCTTGGCGTCGGGCGTCGAGGTACTTGGCGTTCATGGGATTCCGATGATGACAGTAGAGGTACTTGACGCAAAACTTTGTAGTCGTTTGGGCGCCTGTGGAGGAACTTGACGTTCGCGGTGTCCCGGTCTTTGCCATGGAGAGGGACGCAGCCCACACAAGGAGGGGAGACCCTGGTGGGTGCACTGGGCCTGCGCGTGCAGCGGTCAACGGGGCTGGGTGCTGCTAGTCATCTCCTTCGCTAGGAGACGGAACGAAGGCGCGGCAGGAGTGCAAGCAGGGGTAATGGCGCTGGTCGTCGTCGTTCAGCGCAGCATAAACAGGGTAGGCCCGCGACGGGGGCTTGGTGAGGTCGATATGGTCGCCTCTGAGGCTTGGGCACGCCGGAGCTTCGAACTGGAGGCGGCGAACGGCATCCACGGCCATGGCTGATCCGGAGCTTCGTCACAGGCGCGCGGACAAAGGCAGGGCACGGGAGCTCGAGGTCGATGGCGTCGGGCGCGATGGAGCTCGGTGGGCGTGCGGCAGAAGGAGCAACTCCGGCAGGACGAGGGGCTCGGCGACGCGAACTTGTGGCGCCGGCAACGGGCGCGATGTCTGCGGGCGCAGGTGCTCGAGGAGCTCCTCTCCTCGGGCGCCTGGGCAACGGGGACCTTGGTGAGGAGGAGGCGCGGCAAGGTGGCTCCGGCAAGGGCACCGGCCTGCTGGGTGGTCAGTGTGGGCGCCATGGCCGGAGGCCAAGGTAGTGGACAAGGGGATCGGGGGAATGGGAAGCTGCTCCTCTGCGTGCAAGTGTTGGGAGGAGGACGAGGGAAAGAGAGGCAGCGAGTAGGGAAGAGATCGAGAGGGAGATGGGATCAAGTGAGATGGAGGAGTCGGGCTCCCTGGCGGCGCGAAGGGAGAGGAGAGGGAGGAGGGGATCGGGCCTAGGTGGCTCGGGCGCCTAGGGTTAGAGGAGTTAGATGGGCCGGCTGGGCCTAGCAGGCCGGCCTAGGCTGGGCTAGCTACCACGCATAGAAGAGGAGGGAGAGAGAAAAGAGTAGGGCCTGACAGAAAAGAAAGGTTCTCCCCTTCTTTTTTTAATTCCAACACAAGAAGGAAAAAAAGGAAGGTTACAAATTTATTTGAAGGGTCAAATAAATTCGAATCAAGCTGGAATTTGGCATGCGGCTACTAGGACATATATCAAAGCACCACAACTAGAATTGGAGTGAGCAAGATTGCAAAGTTTCAAATTAAAAGCATTTGAATTTAATTCAAATGTTTTGAACAAGGGGGGATTTTGAAGTGCCCAAAAATGTTCGGGTTTTTAGTGGAGCTCCGGAAAATGACGAAAGGATATATGGAAAAGTTAGAGATCAAGAATTGTGATAACACAGGCATTGGGATTTTGCAAGTGTGTTATGGTGAATTTTAAATTAAAGAAAATATTTAATATAGCTCCCTACTATCGGGAGGATATGTGTTATAAAGAGAACTCACCATGTGAATTCCCTCGATTTAAATGGATCAAAGATCCATGCCATTTATTTAGTTGAGTTAAAAAAATGACATGATGGCATGATGACATGATGCAATGCAAAAATAAAAGGGCAGGCACAAATGAAACACATGGCGAAACCCGGAATATATGGAGGTCTTCTCGAGCATCGGTCTCGGGGCGTCACACCGGGTGTGTGGAAAAGGTTCTTGGGATCATAAGCCAGAGGCAGACGTGACTGAGTTTTCTGGTGTCTTCTCCTCATGACCTCATTTGACGCATTCAGATCCACCGAGAGCCGGAAAGTTTCTGCTTGAAGCAGCTGGGCACGAGCATCCAAAGTCGCCCGCTCCGCGGCCATCCTGACTTCTTCTCCTGCTAAATTTTCCTTGGCCTGTGCCATCTCTTCGCGTAGTCGTGCCACCTCCATGTCATGCTGAGCCTTATCCGCCGGCTCCACTACAGCAGTCAACAGAGCCGTCAACTTATCCATGAGGTCCATTAGCATCTGAGCCGGGGGCGCGCGGGGTCTCCTGATCCGGCCGCTGCCGACCCGGTGGTTATTGCTGCCGCAGCCGTAGAGTTCTGCCCGGGTTGAGTGCCAGCCATGAAGACTCCTGTTCGATTCGGCGGCTCAGAGGGGTCCGGAATACTGCTGCCATCAAAACAGCCCCCAAGCGTGCCATCTTGCAGCTGATACAAAGAACCTGTCTCGCCTATTGATGACGTAGCGTCAGAACAGATGGTTGTCTCGCCACCGTCTATCGATCCTTCAGAAAACTCCCCTCCATGGATGCAACCCACGAAGGCGCGCCTCACGGCAGGTTGAGCCTGGGCGGGTCTTGCTCGCTAAGCCGTCTCGATGAGGTCGATGCAGATGCCCGGCTCAGGGCCCGGCCCGCCGATCCGGCCGATGAAGACGTGGATTCCGCCGAAGGGGACCCGGTATCCGTACTCAATTGAGCCGGCGTCGGGGCCCCAGCCTTCGTCGTCGATGTAGAGCTTGCCGTGACAACTCTTGGTCATCCGGCCCACAGCGTATCCCTTGAGCCCTTCGAAGTTGCCCTTCAAGAACTCAAATCCACCGTGCGCTGGCCCCACGGTGGGCGCCAACTGTCGTGGAATTGTCACGGCAGATGTCCTAGCAAAAGGACTTAGTTGTAGGGCCATCGCAACTAGGAAGCATAAAGGGGTTAATCGAGACAAAGGACACGCGAGGTTTATACTAGTTCGGCCCCTTACGATGAAGGTAAAAGCCTACGTCTAGTTGTGATGGAATTGCTGGGGTTTTGATGACCAGAGAGCGAATCCGCTTTGCCTGGCTTCGAGTTGTTGTTTATTGCCCTAAGCCACCGCCGAGTCGTCCCCTTATATACACGGGTTGACGCCTGGTGGCCTACAGAGTCCCGGCCGGCTAATAAAACGTGTCCTGCTCGGTGACTTCTTTTACATGCCTTTCCTTACAAGTCTTTCTCTACATATGGCGGTTCACAATATTGGGCCTTAAGCCGCCTCTAGGCTTAGGCTTTCTATAAGTCTTAATAAACTATCATCTTGAATATTACTGGGCTTCTTTTCGTAACCCGCCATTGGGGTTGATCCGACCCCTCCTGGGCGGGTCATACCTGGTAGCTATATCCCCAACATAAGGCATATTGGGCCATTAAAGAGCTCAACTATGATTTCAAACTTGCTGGTGAGAAGAGGCTTTTTGACATTAGCTCACTTGATGAATGGAGAACCCAGGCTTATGAGAATGCCAAACTGTTTAAAGAAAAAGTTAAAAGATGGCATGACAAAAGGATACAAAAACGTGAGTTTAACGCAGGTGATTATGTATTGTTATACAACTCCCGTTTAAGATTTTTTGCAGGCAAACTCCTCTCTAAATGGGAAGGTCCTTACGTCACCGAGGAGGTCTATCGTTCCGGTGCCATAAAAATCAAAAACTTCGAAGAAACAAATCCGAGGGTGGTGAACGGTCAAATAATGAAACATTATATCTCAGGTAATCCCATAAATGTTGAAATTAATGTTATTGAAACCGTAACCCCGCAGGAATACATAAGGGACACTTTCCAGAACGTTTCAAACTCCAAAAAGGAATAGGTACGTGGTACGGTAAGTAAACCGACTCCAAAACAGTTCTAATGGCAATTTTTCTCCATTTTGGAATATTTAAGAAAATAGGAAAATAAGAAGTAGTCCGGAAAGGACACGAGGCTTCCACGAGGGTGGAGGGTGCACCCTAGCCCCCTAGGCGCGCCCCCTGCCTCATGGGCACCTCGTGTGCTCTCTGGACTCCGTTTTCTTGCACGATACTTCTTTTGGTCGATAAAAGTTCATTATATAATCTCCCGAAGGTTTTGACCACCGTATCACGCAAATATCTTCTGTCCTTGTTTCGAGCTGTTTTTTTGACATATCTAGATCGCCGTGGCGTCTTCAAGTGCCCCCAAGGACAAGTTCTTCGAGAAGGTCATCAACCCCTACCTTGTGGAGGTGCTGCAACACCCTAAAACCATTGAGATGTGTGAGGGGTTGCTGCACGTCCGTGATGTTGAGGGACCAAGGAGGACCGGCAGCATGGAGACAAAGCTCGAGGCAATGGAGCAACAAGTTTTCAAGTGCCAGGAGATGGTGGAACATGGACTAGACTCCAATCATATAATGATCACGGAGTTCACCAACAACCACAAGCTGGATGACAAGAACATTGGGGAGGCCATCTTCAAGCTTAACGAGAAAATCGAGCGCCTCCAAGCCCAGATCTATGACCTGCAAAACCAAAACTGTGAGTATGAATATAGATTCAAGAGGATGAGTTTGGCTACAAATTTGAGGATCCCAGAGACTCGATCATCCTTCTATGATGGTGAGCCTATGCCTTGGAATATGGACGACAAGCCCACATCATCAACAACTCCATCATCATTACCTCCAAGGAAGGAGACATAAACACTTGGGTATGGGCACTCCCCTTGGAAACTGCCAAGCTTGGGGGAGTGCCTCGGTATCATATCACCATCACACCTTTATCTTTACCGTTGTTCTTAGTTTGATCCTTTTGGTAATATCTTGATCTAGCAGAATAAAGTTTTAGTATGATCTAGTTTTGAGTTTTGCTTTTTGATCCTTCTATGTAATCGAGTCCATGAGCTATATATAATAAAGATTAGTGTTGAGTGAAGGGCTTGATTATCTTACTATGATCTTGAGGGAATAAAATAAAAGAAAAAGAATAAAAAGAACTAAAGAGATCATATGGATCTTATGGAGAGTAATGACTTCACATATAAAGAGTATGATGGATAAAAGTTGTTGAGAATTTACAAACATAGTTTTGGTCATCGTTGCAATTAATAGGAATTAATAAAGAAAGAGAGGTTTTCACATATAAATATACTATCTTGGACATCTTTTATGATTGTGAGCACTCATTCAAATGTGACATGCTATAGAGTTGATGTTGGATAAGGAAGACAACGTAATGGGTTATGTTTTCTTACATCTAAAATAAATTATATTGTCATGGATCATCCAACATGTTGAGCTTGCCTTTCCCTCTCATGCTAGCCAAATTCTTTGCACCAAGTAGAGAAACTACTTGTGCTTCCAAATATCCCTAAACCCAGTTTTGCCATGAGAGTCCACCATATCTACCTATGGATTGAGTAAGATCCTTCAAGTAAGTTGTCATCGTTGCAAGCAATAAAAATCGCTCTCTAAATATGTATGACTTATTAGTGTGGAGAAAAAAAGCTTTATACGATCTTGTGATGTGGAAGAAATAAAAGCGATGGACTGCATAATAAAGGTCCATATCACAAGTGGCAATATAAAGTGACGTTCATTTGCATTAAGATTTCGTGCATCCAACCATAAAAGCACATGACAACCTCTGCTTCCCTCTATGAAGGGCCTATCTTTTATTCTTGTCTTATACTTCATGCAAGAGTCACGGTGATCTTCAACTTTCCTTTTTACAGTTTATCCTTTGGCAAGCACAATATGTTGGAAAAATCCTGATATATATAGCTAATTGGATGTGAGTTCTCATGAACTATTATTGTTGACATTACCCTTGAGGTAAAAAGTTGGGAGGCAAAACTATAAGCCCCTATCTTTCTCTGTGTCCGGCTAAAACTTCATACCCATAAATATTGCGTGAGTGTTAGCAATTGTGAAAGACTAAATGATAGTTGAGTATGTGGACTTGCTGAAAAGCTCTTATATTGATTCTTTCCGATGTTATGATAAATTGCAATTGCTTCAATGACTGATATTATAGTTTGTTAGTTCTCAATGAAGTTTATGATTCATACTTGAAATTGTGAATGAATTGTTACTTTAGCATAAGAAATCATATGACAATATTTATATATGTTGTTGTTATAATAATGATCATGATGCCCTCATGTCCGTATTTTATTTTTATCGACACCTCTATCTCTAAACATGTGGACATATTTTTCGATCTCGACTTTCGCTTGAGGACAAACGAGGTCTAAGCTTGGGGGAGTTGATACGTCCATTCTGCATCATGCTTTTGTATCGATATTTATTGCATTATGGGTTGTTATTACACACTATGTCACAATACTTATGCCTATTCTCTCTTATTTTACAAGGTTTACATGAAGAGGGGGAATGCCGGCAACTAGAATTCTGGGCTGGGAAAGGAGAAAATATTAGAGACCTATTCTACACATCTCCAAAAGTCCTGAAACTTCACGGGAGCACGTTTCAGAATATATAAAAAATATTGGGCGAAAGAAGTACAAAGGGGGGCCACCCACCATCCACGAGGGTGGGGGACGTGCCCTACCCCCTGGGCACGCCCCCTGCCTCGTGGGCCCCCTGGCAGCCCTCTGATGCCCATCTATGTCTATATGGAGTCTTTCGTCAAGGAAAAAATCATAAGCAAGCTCACGGGAAGAAAATCCGCCGCCACGAGGCGGAACCTTGGAGGAACCAATCTAGGGCTCCGGCGGAGCTGTTCTGCTGGGGAAACTTCCCTCCAGGAGGGGGAACTCATCACCATCGTCATCACCAACGATCCTCTCATCGGGAGGGGGTCAATCTCCATCAACATCTTCAACAGCACCATCTCATCTCAAGCCCTAGTTCATCTCTTGTATCCAATCTTTGTCCCAAAGCCTCAGATTGGTACCTGTGGGTTGCTAGTAGTGTTGATTACTCCTTGTAGTTGATGCTAGTTAGTTTATTCGGTGGAAGATCATATGTTCAGATCCATTATGCATATTAATACCCCTCTGATTATGAACATGAATATGATTTGTGAGTAGTTACGTTTGTTCCTAAGGACATGGGAGAAGTCTTGCTATAAGTAGTCATGTGAATTTGGTATTCGTTCGATATTTTGATGAGATATATGTTGTCATTCCTCTAGTGGTGTCATGTGAACGTCGACTACATGACACTTCACCATTGTTTGGGCCTAGAGGGAGGCATTGGGAAGTAATAAGTAGATGATGGGTTGCTAGAGTGACAAAAGCTTAAACCCTAGTTTATGCGTTGCTTCGTAAGGGGCTGATTTGGATCCATATGTTTCATGCTATGGTTAGTTTTACCTTAATACTTTTGTTGTAGTTGCGGATGCTTGCAATAGGGGTTAATCATAAGTGGGATGCTTGTCCAGGGAAGGATAGTACCCAAGCACCGGTCCACCCACATATCAAATTATCAAAGTACCGAACGTGAATCATACGAGTGTGATGAAAACTAGCTTGACGATAATTCCCATGTGTCCTCGGGAGCGTTTTCCTTTATATAAGAGTTAGTCCAGGTTTGTCCTTTGATACAAAAAGGATTGGGCCATCTTGCTGCACCTTATTTACTTTTATTACTTGTTACCCGTTACCAATTACCTTATCACAAAACTATATGTTACCGATAATTTATGTGCTTGCAGAGAATACCTTACTGAAAACTGCTTATCATTTCCTTCTGCTCCTCGTTGGGTTCGACACTCTTACTTACCGAAAAGGCTATGATAGATCCCCTACACTTGTGGGTCATCAGGTGGGCTATTTATAGCCAGGACGCAACCCAACCTGATTTTTCCGAAATGACCCTAGGTCACTAAGGAACTGACACGTGTCCAACAGGGAGATTTCAAACACACGCGGCAGCTTGACTTGGGCTACAAGTTAAGCTAACTTATCCAGCTCTGGATAAGATTTGCTCTCATTGTCTTCACTTGAAGACATAGGATTTGGTTGAGCATCACATCAGTCACTCTGACTTTCTTTACTTGGACCCCACTTAACAGTACGGTGGTTCCTATGACTCAACAAAGAAGAAAAGGAAACTATGTAACAACTATATCTTCGTACTCCGTAGTCTTCAATATGAATGTTTTCACAGACCACCATTGTCTTCAATGTCTTCACACATTTTTAGGGGTCATCTATGGTAGGTAAACCGAATCAATATGGGACTACTACCTGTATTATCCTGCAATTCTCACAAACACATTAGTCCCTCAACCAAGTTTGTCGTCAATACTCCAAAACCAACTAGGGGTGGCACTAGATGCACTTACAATCTCCCCCTTTTTGGTGATTGATGACAAACTGGTTGAAGTTTTCAATGGGGATAAAAGTATGTGAAAGTTGAGAGTTACGGCATTGTCTTCATAAGTAGCAAAAAGGCTCCCCCTGAATATGTGCATATAAGTAGTTTGCTTTTGTATGCAAATGCACATGGCAGGTTTTACTTTGTGGAGATCCTCTTCAACTTATGAAGACAATTCATCATGTATATAAAGGTATACTGAAGATAATGACATGCATAATGAAAAATGGACGTCTACGGAATGACTTCATGCAGAATTTATCATCGCATCACAAAGTAGCAGAAAAAGTAGCAGACGACCATCGAGTTTAAGTGTTACAACCCAAAGAACCAAATGTATCAAAAAAACGAGAGTTGTAAACACTTGGCAAAAATAGTGCAACCGCCCATAAGGACCCACTTAAAGACTATCAACTCATTTGCTTCTCCCCCTTTTGTCAGTAATGACCAAAAAGTTTGAAGACATAGAGTATCTACTCGTTCCCATCAGGAGTAGATGTAGGTGCAGGGTCGACGTTGGAGTTCGGTGGTGCAGAAGGGCCTGGTGCAGTGTCGAGATGTAGTGAAGCCATGGTTGGTGAAGTGGCGTCGTCTTCTTCATCGATGACTCTCACAACAACAGTTGCAGCCGAAGACGAGTACTCAGAATCTTCTATTAGTGCGGCGCCAGCTTGCATTGCATGGTGGTCTGGAATCAAATCTGAAGACCTCAGCGGAGCCATCTTCGTGAAGATCTTCTTCAGGGTAGAGTAGTGTGAGACTCTTCCAAGGCCGCCGACAGGCTTCATGGGCAACGAACGAGTTCTTGGTAGCCAAATTTCTGATGTGATTGATGTCCACCAAGATGCTCTGCATCTGACGCTTGAGCCAGTCGTGATGCTTATCCTAATTCTGATGTAAGGCCACAAGAATATCTCGGTCATTGAGAACACGAGAATTCTTCCGAGGCCTTTGAGCTATTGTACTGTCAGTGGCTTCGGTGTTGGCACAATGAGGCACACGTATATTACGAGCCAGAGGATAAGCAGGAGTTGCCGCATTGGGGACATGAATGCCTTCTATTGGCTGCATGAAGCTTTGATGATCAACATTATGAAGATATAGCGGCTCCTTGGCAGGCTCTGGGTAGATGGCTTCGACGAACAAATCAACTTCAGGTAGAAAGACAAGATGGTTGCACACTGAGGGTTGATAGTCAACAGAAGAGTGGACCTGGATCAGACGCATCACCCATGGAGCATAAAACTTAAGGCCAAACAAATCAATCCCAGATGCAGCAAGTTGTCTGATGAAGAAATCCTGGGTGTTGAATCTGATGCCATTGATGATGTAAAACACCAAAGTCTTCATGGCTCCTTCAAGTTTGGCTTCGGCAGTATATCCCTTGATTGGCCATAGAGTATGCCTCAGAATGTGATAAACTGTGCGGGGCAAGTACTCGAGGTCCTTGACGAAGAATTCCTTAGGATATTCAGCATTAGAAGGCAATGGCTTCATCATACTTAGCATCTCACTCATATTGGGTTTAGGCTTTTGGAAGACACTCTGTAGTTCATCACGATGACACTGACAACCAGGTTCATAGAACTCGCCTGGAGTGGGCAAGGATGTAAGCTCAATGATGTCTTGAGCTTTGGCTTCATGATGTACATCTCCTGACATCCACTCAAGGACGCATGTCTTCGGATCCCTGTTGTAGCCACGAATGTGAAGAGTGGCTTAGAACTGTAGCAGAAGCTCTTCATTCCAGTGCTCCTTGTTAGTAACGAATGGGAGAAGACCAACCTCCCTGAAACAGTCAAGGGCTTCTTCAAGATAGGGCAGCCCAGCAATGTCTTCACAATCAAGGCGCATGTGCGGAAAGATTCGCCCTTGGTTATACAGAATGCAGGAGTAGTAGCTGCGCTGCTGATAGCTCCAGAATCGATTAGATGAGATATTTGGCTTCGAGTATGGATTCTTGGTGCTATCGAAGAAGGTATTGTGTGCCCTGAAGTTGTTCACGTTGAACGATCCTGGGGATGTGGCAGCACCTGGAAGCCTTGGTAGTATGGGCCTTGGCTTCTGAACTTGTGGCCTCTGCTCCACGTGATAGTCATATTGAGGTCCGGGAGCAGTGGGAGGCACCATAACGGGCCATCAAACTGTGACAAGTTCACCATGATTATAGGCCTGTTCAATGGTGTGAGGCCTTGGAGGGGGAACTGGTGCTTCAGTATCCACAGTGGCTTCAGACGCCATATTGTCTTCCGGCGCCACATTAGCTTCAGGTGCCACATGGTCTTCAGCCATGACAATGTCATTGGCTTCAGCATCATTGTTTGTGGCCGCCTTAGTAGTTTAAACCTCTGCTTGTTCTGTAACAGGAGGGTCTGGCATAGACTCATTCTCTCCGAGAATGACTAGTTCAGTAGGAGGGGGTGTAGCAACTCTTTCTTCTTCTCTTGGTTCTGCTTTTTCTTCATCGGCTGATGCAGCCAGAATGTCTTCAGCAGCTTTAGCTTCAGACTCGAAGACATTCACGGTTGGGGTGGCTTCAGGAAACACTTGACGTGCTACTGAGCTTTGTTGCACTTCCCCTTCTAGAATGCTTGAAATGGTGACCTGTGGCCTGGGGCCTTTGCGAAGCCTGCGGAAAGCGGGTGACGCCTGTGGTGACGGAGAGGTCTATACCATGTAGTTATCATTGTCAAGCACCGGAGTGGTGACTTGAGGTGTTGGAGTTCTGGGTGTGTCTTCATGAATGGGGGTGTCTTCTGGAGGGCGATCTGCCCATGAATCAACCTGAGCAATTGGCGTCAATGGACGACCAATGCTGATGAGTTTGTTGTTCGTAAGGACAGGCAATGATACCACTTGATGCTCGAGTTGAGGAAGGACTTCACCATCTTCAACATTGTCTTCACGATCAATGTCTTCAGTTGTGGTGGGGTCAATAGCTGGAACTTCTTCATCTTCAGGAGCCTCTGTGAAAGCAGGCTCGTGAATCACTAGGCGACGCTCTTGGTTGGTGGAGGGTGGTCGAGCAACAGAAATGGGCTCAACCACATGGGCTCAGAGGCCGCAGCACGCTCTTTCTTTGAAGACTTTGTCTTCAGCTTCTTCTTGGATGGGGCTTCATCATAGGTGTTCATGTGCTTGCGCTTCCTGGCATCAGCTTCAGCTGCCCTAGTCTTCTTCAGTTCTGAAGCTGCTGAGGGGACCTTAGGCTTCGAGCCTGTCATGCTGGCAGGGAAGACAATGTGAGGTTCTTCCTGCCTTGCTGCTTTAGTTTAGACCGCAGCAGACTTCTTTGTTGGCTTGGCAGCCATTCTTGGGTCGATGCCAAGACGGCTAAGAGCTTTGCGCTTCTCATCCTCATTGTGAGCTTGAACACATTTCTGCGCAAAGTACTTCATGCGCTCTCTTGCACCTTTTGCTTCTTCACGCTTCTTGTGAAACTATTCCTTGAGCTCATGCAACATCTTCTTGAAGGTCTGAACATCTTCCACGCTGAGCTTGGCCATTTTCTTCTTGAAGTGAGGCTTCTCATAGTCAATTTTATTCTTCAGCTCAACAGTTTTCCGAGCCACGACTAGCTCATTTGCAATAGCTCTGTGGAAGGTGACGCTGATATCCACAGGAAGCTGAAGATCATCGATGCTTATGCTCTCGTTGTCGAACCACTCATCAATGAAGTTGTTCAGAATATCCACATCAAAGAGGGGCAGATCATTGAAGATCTTGGCCTCTTGTTTTCTCTTGATGAGTTGCTCAAGGGCGTCATCACCAAGATCTTTGTCACTTGACAGATCAATGGTGTCTTCTTCGTTCCCGAGAACGACAGCTGGAGTCAGTTCATGTCTGGAAATCTTCTTGGGCTTCTTGGGTTTCTTTGTCTTCTCGGCCTTTTTGGAGACACGAGACAAGGCTTCCGACTACACACTGGCTTCAGGAGGTGTAGTGGCCAATGGGTTCACACGCGAAGCTTTTGGTGAGGCAGGGGGCTTTCAAGCCTTTGATTTCTTATTCTTCTGCGGCTTTGGTGGTGCTGGCGCATCTTCCAAGTCTGCATCATCAGCAGAGTGCTCCACCGTAGCCCATGTACAGCTATGTGAGTGAGAGGGCCATCGAGGTTGTGGAAGGGGCCGATAACATTTGGATTGGCATCATGGGTGCCATCAGCCCTTGGAGCAGATGGACCAGGGTTGAAGTCGAGTCACGGGTCCTTCTTGTTCTTGACAGCAGACTCCTTAGCAAATAGATAATTGCACTTGAGATTATCGTCGCGACACCATAATAGTGATGATGAGTCGGCATTCTCTGGTTGTGGCCCTTAGAACATGCAAGGGTAGAAGCCTTGAGTAATGGCTCCAGACTTGGACTTGGGCTGCAGATTTCTATATAGAATATCTCCCCAGGGGCCCTTGATGGCGCTCTTTTCAGCATATCCAGCAGTCACAAATCTGTACATGAACCATTGCTCTGCCCAATATCTTCGAATCCATTGGATTCGGGTCTTGCACTCACCATATCTCTCCTCAGGATCTGACTTGTATAGCTCAAATAGATCTGGAGGCAAATCCTTGGATGTATCTCCACGGCGTTGCCTGCCGCCCTTTCTAGCTGATTTCTGTGTTGCCATTGTATTCAAATTAAAATGCTTCAAGACAGTGAATGGCTTCCTCGTGCTGGTCAGACAGGAACTGGCTTCAGGAGAGTGAATATGACACTGTAAGAACTCTGCAAATGAATGCAAACTATGCGAACCAAGGGATTCTCCCACGGACATGTACCCGTGACAGCATTAGAGATGCGAGGGAAGGCAAAGAGGTCGTATGCATTCTTATAAGATTTTGAAGATAAAACAGTTTTGAAGATATTGACCTCATAGCGCGAAGACATTCACTTATTTGAAGAGAGTCGGTTCCAGATTTGTACAAATCCATGAATAAGTACAAGTGAGGAATCTAACTAGTTATGAAGCATAAGTGAATATACTTGGCATGATATGTGATGCAGATAAGGATAGATCCATATTTGGAAGTGAAGAAACCACTTTTGGTTGAAGTGGATGGATCTGACGGATCTAAAAGGTAGTTAAAAGTAAGATTTAATTACCGCTTGATGAACTGTTAGACGAGGTGAAGAGAGAGGCTGAGCAGTTCAATCTCCCGCGCCCTAACTTGGCGGCGGAAGACACCTACGGCAGCGACAAAGAGGACGAGGTCCGCGGCCGGCGTGAGGACGGCGTCGAAGAGGTTGCGGCAGCTAAGCCCTTCGTCTCCGGTGTCGACGCGAGCTAGCAGAGGCGCTAGGGTTTGTGCGAGGCGGAGAGGTGGAAGAAGAGATAATGACCGCAGTCAGTTGTGTATTTATAGGGATAGGGACAACACATCGTAATTACGCAGGTGCCTGATGTCTACTACACAATCTTCTTCTTGTAGACGTTGTTGGGCCTCCAAGTGCAGATGTTTGTAGGACAGTAGCAAATTTCCCTCAAGTGGGTGACCTAAGGTTTATCAATCCGTAGGAGGCGTAGGATGAAGATGGTCTCTCTCAAGCAACCCTGCAACCAAATAACAAAGAGTCTCTTGTGTCCCCAACACACCCAATACAATGGTAAATTGTATAGGTGCACTAGTTCGGCGAAGAGATGGTGATACAAGTGGTATATGGATAGTAGATAAAGGTATTTGTAATCTGAAATTATAAAAACAGCAAGGTAACTAATGATAAAAGTGAGCGTAAACGGTATTGCAATGCTAGGAAACAAGGCCTAGGGTTCATACTTTCACTAGTGCAAGTTCCCTCAACAATACTAACATAATTGGATCACATAACTATCCCTCAACATGCAACAAAGAGTCACTCCAAAGTCACTAATAGCGGAGAACGAACGAAGAGATTATGGTAGGGTACGAAACCACCTCAAAGTTATTCTTTCCAATCAATTCGTTGGGCTATTCCTATGTGTCACAAACAGCCCTAGAGTTCGTACTATAATAACACCTTAACACACAAATCAACCAAAACCCTAGTGTCACCTAGATACTCCAATGTCACCTCAAGTATCCGTGGGTATGATTATACGATATGCGTCACATAATCTCTGATTCATCTATTCAACCAACACATAGAACCTCAAAGAGTGCCCCAAAGTTCCTACCGGAGAATCACGACAAAAACGTGTGCCAACCCCTATGCATAGGTTCATGGGCGGAACCCTCAAGTTAATCACCAAAACATACATCAAGTGAATCACGTGGTATCCCACTGTCACCACAGATACGCACGGCAAGACATGCATCAAGTGTTCTCAAATCTTTAAAGACTCAATCCGATAAGATTACTTCAAAGGGGAAACTCGATTCATTGCAAGAGAGAAGAGGGGGAGGAGAAACATAAGATCCAACTATAATAGCAAAGCTCGCGATACATCAAGATCGTGCCAAATCAAGAACACGAGAGAGAGAGAGAGAGATCAAACACATAGCTACTGGTACATACCCTCAGGCCCGAGGGAGTACTACTCCCTCCTCGTCATGGAGAGCACCGGGATGATGAAGATGGCCACCGGAGAAGGATTGCCCCCTCCGGCAGGGTGCCGGAACGGGTCTAGATTGGCTTTCGGTGGCTATTGAGGCTTCTGGCGGCGGAACTCCCGATCTATTGTGCTCACGAATGTTTTTAGGGTATATGGAGATATATAGGCGAAGAAGTACGTCAGGGGGCCACGAGGGGCCCACGAGGGTGGAGGGCGCGCCAAGGGGGGTGGGCGCGCCCCCCTGCCTCGTGGCCTCCTTGCAGGTCCCCCAACGTGCACTCCAAGTCTTCTGGGCTTCTTTCCTTCCAAAAATGAGTTCCGTGAAGTTTCAGGTCAATTGGACTCCGTTTGATTTTCCTTTTCTTCGAAACCCTAAAACAGGGTAAAAACAGAAACTGGCACTGGGCTCTAGGTTAATAGGTTAGTCCCAAAAAATGATATAAAAGTGTATAATAAAGCCCATAAACATTCAAAACAGTAGATAATATAGCATGGAGCAATCAAAAATTATAGATATGTTGGAGACGTATCAGCATCCCCAAGCTTAATTCCTGCTCGTCCTCGAGTAGGTAAATGATAAAAGAAAGAATTTTTGATGTGGAATGCTAGTTGGCATAATTTCAATGTAATTCTTCTTAATTGTGCTATGAATATTCAGATCCGAAAGATTCAAGACAAAAGTTCATATTGACATAAAAATGATAATACTTCAAGCATACAACTAAGCAATCATGTCTTCTCAAAATAACATGGCCAAAGTAAGTTCATCCCTACAAAATCATATAGTTTAGTCATGTTTCATTTTCGTCACACAAGAATGCTCTCATCATGCACAACCCCGATGACAGGCCAAGCAATTGTTTCATACTTTAGTAATCTCAAACCTATAAACTTTCATGCAATATATGAGCACGAGCCATGGACATAGCACTATGGGTGGAATAGAATATAATGAGGGGGGTTATGTGGAGAAGACAAAAAGGAGAAAGTGTCACATCAACGAGGCTAATCAATGGGCTATGGAGATGCCCACCGATTGATGTTAATGCAAGGAGTAGGGGTTGCCATGCAACGGATGCACTAGAGCTATAAATGTATGAAAGCTCAACAAAAAAACTAGTGGGTGTGCATCCAACGTGCTTGCTCACGAAGACCTAGGGCACTTGAGGAGGCCCATTGTTGGAATATACAAGCCAAGTTCTATAATGAAAAATTCCCACTAGTATATGAAAGTGATAACATGAGAGACTCTCTACTATGAAGATCATGGTGCTACGTTGAAGCACAAGTGTGGTAAAAGGATAGTAACATTGTCCCTTCTCTCTTTTTCTCTCATTTTTTGGGGCCTTTCCATTTTTTTATGGCCTTTCTCTTCTTTTTTGGGCCTTCTCTTTTTTTATGGCCTTTCTTTTTTATTCCTCACTTGGGACAATGCTCTAATAATGATGATCATCACACTTCTATTTATTTACAACTCAATGATTACAACTCGATACTAGAACGAAGATGACTCTATATGAATGCCTCCGGCGGTGTACCGGGATATGCAATGAACCAAGAGTGACATGTATGAAAGAATTATGAATGGTGGCTTTGTCACAAATACTGTGTCAACTACATGATCATGCTAAGCAATATGACAATGATGAATGTGTCATGATGAACGGAATGATGGAAAGTTGCATGGCAATATATCTCGGAATGGCTATGGAAATGCCATAATAGGTAGGTATGGTGGCTGTTTTGAGGAAGATATAAGGAGGTTTATGTGTGAAAGAGCATATCATATCACAGGGTTTGGATGTACCGGCGAAGTTTGCGCCAACTCTCAATGTGAGAAAGGGCAATGCACGGTACCGAAGAGGCTAGCAAGGATGGAAGGGTGAGAGTGCGTATAATCCATGGACTCAACATTAGTCATAAAGAACTCACATACTTATTGCAAAAATCTACAAGTCATCAAAAACCTCGGCACTACGTGCATGCTCCTAGGGGGATAGATTGGTAGGAAAAGACCATCGCTCGTCCTCGACCGCCACTCATAAGGAGGACAATCAAATAACACTTCATGTTTCAAATTTTTTACATAACATTTACCATACGTGCATGCTACGGGACTTCCAAACTTCAACACAAGCATTTCTCAAATTCACAACTACTCAACTAGCACGACTTTGATATTATTACCTCCATATCTCAAAACAATCATCAAGTATCAAACTTCTCTTAGTATTCAAAACACTCATAAGAGAATTTTATTATTAATCTTGTATACCTAGCATATTAGGATTTTAAGCAAATTACCATGCTATTTAAGACTCTCAAAATAATATAAGTGAAGCATGAGAGTTCATCTATTTCTTCAAAATAAAACTACCACCATGCTCTAAAAGATATAAGTGAAGCACTAGAGCAAATGACAAACTACTCTGAAAGATATAAGTGAAGATCAATGAGTAGTTGAATAATTATGCAACTATGTGAAGACTCTCTAACATTTAATAAGTTCAGATCTTGGTATTCTATTCAAACAGCAAGCAAAGCAAAATAAAATGACATTCTAAGAATGACAAACATCATGTGAAGAAGCAAAAACTTAGGATCAACCGAAACTAACCGATAGTTGTTGAAGAAGAAAGGTGGGATGCCAACCAGGGCATCCCCAAGCTCAGATGCTTGAGACTTCTTGAAATATTATATTGGGATGCCTTGGGAATCCCCAAGCTTGAGCTTTTGTGTCTCCTTAATTCCTCTCATATCACGGTCTCCCTAAATCTCAAAAGCTTCATCCACACAAAACTCAACAAGGACTCGTGAGATAAGTTAGTATAAACCATTGCAAAAACCTTATCATACTCTACTGTAGAAAATCAATAAAATTATTATTCAACATTGCATACTAAATTCCTCTGCATGCTTAATAGTCCTATCCTCAAATATAATCATTAAAGAAGCAAACATATGCAAACAATGCAAACATAACAGCAATCTGCCTAAACAGGATAGTCTGTAAAGAATGCTGCAACATCTATACTTCCCTAGCTCCAAAAATTATGAAATAAAAATACCAATGTAGTGAATTTATCAGATCTTAATATGCAAAAGGTTTCAACATTTTATCACATTCTGACTTTTCTAGGGAATTATTGCAACAGCGGTAAACTTTCTGTTTTCAAACAGCAATATGTATACTTGTAACATAGGCATAGTAAAGGCTATCAATGCCACTTTTATTGAAATAAAAGATGCAAAACATTGTTATAAATAACAGCAAGCAAATCCTAACAAAATAAATTGACGCTCCAAGAAAAACACATATCATGTGGCGAATAAAAATATAGCTCTAAGTAAAGTTACTGATGAATGAAGACGAAAGAGGGGATGCCTTCCGGGGCATCCCCAAGATTAGGCTCTTGGTTGTCCTTGAATATTACCTTGGGGTGCCTTGGGCATCCCCAATCTTAGGCTCTTACGACTCCTTGTTCCATAGTCCATCGAATCTTTACCCAAAACTTGAAAACTTCACAACACAAAACTTAACAGAAAACTCGTAAGCTCCGTTAGCGAAACAAAACAAAACACTACTTCAAGGTACTGTAATGAACTCATTCTTTATTTATATTGGTGTTAAACCTACTGTATTCCAACTTCTCTATGGTTTATAAACTCTTTTACTGGCCATAGATTCATCAAAATAAGCAAACAACACATCGAAAACAGAATCTGTCAAAAACAGAACAGTCTGTAGTAATCTGGATCAAACGTATACTTCTGGAACTCATAAAATTCTCAAATAAATTTCTGGACCTTAGGAATTTATCTATTAATCATCTTAAAAAAAATTAACTAAATAGAACTCTCCAACAAAAAATGGCAGCAATTCTCGTGAGCGCTAAAGTTTCTGTTTTTTACAGCATGATCAATAAGACTTTCCCCAAGTCTTCCCAACGGTTCTACTTGGCACAAACACTAATTAAAGACATAAAACCACATCTAAACAGAGGCTAGATGAATTATTTATTACTAAACAGGATCAAAAAGCAAGGAACAAAAATAAAGTTGGGTTGCCTCCCAACAAGCGCTATCGTTTAACGCCCTAGCTAGGCATGATGATTTCAATGATGCTCACATAAAGGATAGGAATTGAAACATAAAGAGAGCACCATGAAGAATATGACTAGCACATTTAAGTCTAACCCACTTCCTATGCATAGGGATTTTGTGAGCAAACAACTTGTGGGAACAAGAGTCAACTTGCATAGGATGGTAAAACAAGCATAACTTTAAAACTTTAAGCACATAGAGAGGAAACTTGATATTATTGCAATTCCTACAAGCATATGTTCCTCCCTCATAATAATTTTCAGTAGCATCATGAATGAATTCAACAATATAACTATCACATAAAGCATTCTTTTCATGATCTACAAGCATAGAAATTTTATTACTCTCCACATAAGCAAATCTATTCTCATCAATAGTTGTGGGAGCAAACTCAACGAAATAACTATCATGTGAGGCATAATCCAATTGAAAATTAAAATCATGATGACAAGTTTCATGGATATCATTATTCTTTATAGCATACAAGTCATCACAATAATCATCATAGATAGCAACTTTGTTCTCATAATCAATTGGAACCTCTTCCGAAATAGTGGATTCATCACAAAATAAAGTCATGACCTCTCCAAATCCACTTTCATCAATATAATCATCATAAATAGGAGGCATGCTTTCATCATAATAAATTTGCTCATCAAAACTTGGGGGACAAAAAATATCATATTCATCAAACATAGCTTCCCCAAGCTTGTGGCTTTGCATATCATTAGCATCATGGATATTCAAGGAATTTATACTAACAACATTGCAATCATGCTCATCATTCAAATATTTAGTGCCAAACATTCTAATGCATTCTTCTTCTAGCACTTGAGCACAATTATCGGAATCCTTATTCTCACGATAGATATTAAAAAGATAAAGCGTATGAGGCAAACTTAATTCCATTTTTTTAATTTTCTTTTATAAACTAAACTAGTGATAAAACAAGAAACTAAAAGACTCGATTACAAGATCTAAAGATATACCTTCAAGCACTCACCTCCCCGGCAACGGCGCCAGAAAAGAGCTTGATATCTACTACACAGCCTTCTTCTTGTAGATGTTGTTGGGCCTCCAAGTGCAGAGGTTTGTAGGACAGTAGCAAATTTCCCTCAAGTGGATGACCTAAGGTTTATCAATCCGTAGGAGGCGTAGGATGAAGATGGTCTCTCTCAAGCAACCCTGCAATCAAATAACAAAGAGTCTCTTGTGTACCCAACACACCCAATACAATGGTAAATTGTATAGGTGCACTAGTTCGGCGAAGAGATGGTGATACAAGTGGTATATGGATAGTAGATAAAGGTGTTTGTAATCTGAAATTATAAAAACAGCAAGGTAACTAATGATAAAAGTGAGCGTAAACGGTAGTGCAATGCTAGGAAACAAGGCCTAGGGTTCATAATTTCACTAGTGCAAGTTCCCTCAACAATACTAACATAATTGGATCACATAACTATCCCTCAACATGCAACAAAGAGTCACTCCAAAGTCACTAATAACGGAGAACGAACGAAGAGATTATGGTAGGGTACGAAACCACCTCAAAGTTATTCTTTCCAATCAATTCGTTGGGCTATTCCTATGTGTCACAAACAGCCCTAGAGTTCGTACTAGAATAACACCTTAAGACACAAATCAACAAAAACCCTAATCTCACCTAGATACTCCAATGTCACCTCAAGTATCTGTGGGTATGATTATACGATATGCGTCACACAATCTCAGATTCATCTATTCAACCAACACATAGAACCTCAAAGAGTGCGCCAAAGTTCCTATCGGAGAATCACGATGAAAACGTGTGCCAACCCCTATGCATAGGTTCATGGGCGGAACCCGCAAGTTGATCACCAAAACATACATCAAGTGAATCACGTGGAATCCCATTGTCACCATAGATACGCACGACAAGACGTACATCAAGTTTTCTCAAATCTTTAAAGACTCAATCCGATAAGATTACTTCATAGGGGAAACTTGATTCATTACAAGAGAGAAGAGGGGGAGGAGAAACATAAGATCCAACTATAATAGCAAAGCTCGCGATACATCAAGATCGTGCCAAATCAAGAACACGAGAGAGAGAGAGAGATCAAACACATAGCTACTGGTACATACCCTCAGCCCCGAGGGAGAACTACTCCCTCCTCGTCATGGAGAGCACCGGGATGATGAAGATGGTGATCGGAGAAGGATTGCCCCCTCCGGCAGGGTGCCTGAACGGGTCTAGATTGGCTTTCGGTGGCTACGGAGGCTTCTGGTGGCGGAACTCCCGATCTATTGTGCTCACGGATGTTTTTAGGGTATATGGAGATATATAGGCGGAAGAAGTACGTCAGGGGGGCCATGAGGGGCCCACGAGGGTGGAGGGCGCGCCCCCTGCCTCGTGGCCTCCTCGCATGTCCCCCGACATGCACTCCAAGTCTTCTGGGCTTCTTTCCTTCCAAAAATGAGTTCCGTGAAGTTTCAGGTCAATTGGACTCCATTTGATTTTCCTTTTCTTCGAAACCCTAAAACAGGGTAAAAACAGAAACTGGCACTGGGCTCTGGGTTAATAGGTTAGTCCCAAAAAATGATATAAAAGTGTATAATAAAGCCCATAAACATTCAAAACAGTAGATAATATAGCATGGAGCAATCAAAAATTATAGATACATTGGAGACGTATCAGTGCCCCTGGCGGTTCACATCTGAAGGACACATGGCTGGCATGCAACTCATTGGGAGTTGATCCATGTTCCCACGCACGCATGGATTGTCGGGTGGTCGTTCCGGCTTCTCCAGTATTCAAGCAAAAAGGATATGGCAATTAAAACAGATTTAAATGTTTGTCTCTATGTCTTCTGCTGACAAAGACTCAGAGAAGACAATCGACAGTTTTCAATAAAATGCATATGATTTGGACAGATAGAGTTTGAGATAGAAGCACAGAGGGGGTTAGGGTCCGATCACATTCACTTAGATGAAGAAAATATTCAAGCATGAAGACATAGCTATAAGTGAATGCTGTAGAGGACAGAACACGGATATGTGTGTGTGTGTGTGTGTGTCATACAAACTCAACATTGCGAAGATAAACCTTGAAGTCAAATCAATGTTGAAGACAAACCAAATGCGAAGACTATGCGATTATGATGCCACATTAAACACTTCAAAAGGATTTTGGTGGTGGCGTTACCCACCGTATAGGAAGTATTAGACCCAGACACGGCGCACAATTATCGTGGCGCTCCGAAGTCAAACTTTGCGTTAATGTATTCACACTTAGAGTGTATGTCTTCATTGATTGAAGATATATGTTACTTTGTGTGTTGCACATCTAAGTCATCAATATGCATAAGCGTTAGGATGTGTGTCCAATTACAGGACATTTGAGGATTCTAAGATATTTAGCTCACACCGCAACTTGCAATACCTTTTCTCGTCCAAGGGCTTTATGAAGATATCTACCAATTGCTCTTCAGTGTTGACGTGAATGATATCAATATCTTCCTTCATGACATGATCTCTGAGAAAATGATGACGGATCTGAATGTGCTTTGTCTTCGAGTGTTGAACTGGGTTATTGGCAATCTTGGTGGCGCTTTCATTGTCACAGTAGAGTGGCACATGCTTCAGGTGGATGCCATAGTCCTCGAGAGTTTGCTTCATCCACAGAAGCTGAGCGCAGCAAGATCCAGCAGCAATGTATTCAGATTCAGTAGTGGAGAGAGATACACAGTTCTTCTTCTTTAAAGACCAACAGACAAGAGATCGTCCAAGAAAGTGACATGTGCCTGATCTAGACTTGCGATCAACCTTGTCACCAGCATAATCAGCATCTGAGAATCCAACTAGATCAAACTTTGAGCCCTTTGGATAACATAAATAGTGTTGGGGTGTAAGCCAAATACCGAAGAATTCGCTTCACAGCTAAGTGATGCGACTCCTTTGGTGCCACTTGGAATCGGGCACACATGCAAACACTAAGCATTATATCTAGCCTAGATGCACATAAATAGAGTAAAGAACCAATCATGGAGCGGTATACCTTTTGATCAAACTCTTCACCATTGTCGTCGGGGCCCAGATGACTTTTGGTTGGCATTGGTGTCGTGTATCCTTTGCAGTCTAGCATTCCAAACTTCTTCAGGCAATCTTTGAGGTATTTCTCTTGTGATATGAAGATGGCGCTGCTCTGCTGGCGAATTTGAAGACCTAGGAAGAATTTCAGCTCACCCATCATGGACATCTGATATTGCTCTTGCATCATGTGTCCAAACTCATCACTGTATCTCCTGTTGGTGCAGCCGAATATAATGTCATCCACATAGATTTGGCACACAAATAGTTCTCCATCATATGTCTTTGTGAAAAGTGTAGGATCCAATGAACCAGGTTTGAAGCCTTTTCTCTTTAGGAAGTCTTTGAGTGTGCCATACCAAGCGCGAGGGGCTTGTTTGAGGCCATACAGTGCCTTGTTGAGGTCATACCATGTCATGATGTTTTAGGTCTTCAAAGCCAGGTGGTTGTGCAACATACACTTCTTATTTAATCTTGCCATTGAGAAAAGCACTCTTCACATCCATTTGGTACAGGAGGATGTTGTGATGGTTGGCATAGGCCAGCAGTATGCGAATGGCTTCAAGCCTAGCCACGGGAGCAAATGTTTCATCGAAGTCAATCCCTTCAACTTGAGTGTATCCTTGAGCAATGAGACGAGCCTTGTTTCTGACAACTTGACCATGCTCATCTTGTTTGTTGCGATAGATCCATTTGGTGCCAATGATGTTATGCTTCCGAGGGTCAGGACGCTTAACTAATTCCCACACATTGTTCAGTTCGAACTGTTGAAGCTCTTCTTGCATCGCTTGAATCCACTCAGGTTCCATGAAGGCTTCAGCAACTTTCTTGGGTTCAGATATAGAGACAAATGCAAAGTGCCCACATAAATTTGCTAACTGTGTTTCTCTTGAATGAGTGAGCGGACCAGGTGCATTGATGATACCGATTATCTTCTCAATCTGCACTTCATTTGCAACACAAGGATGAACTGGACGATGACCTTGGTCTTGCTGATCATTGTCTTCATTATCAGTATTGACTTCGGTCTGAGCAGTGTATTCGGGTTGATTAGGTGCAGAAATGATGAGTTCTTCTTCAGCCTGAGCCTCTAAAGGTATGATTTCTCTAGTACCAATAAGCTTGATGGATTCACTTGGTGAGACTTCATCTAGCACATTTGGCAGGTGCTCTCTTTGCGAGACGTTAGTTTCACCGAACCTCACATCCATAGTTTCAACCACTTTGTAGTGAAAGAGGTTGAAGACACTGTAGGAGTGCGAATCCTTTCCGTAACCAAGCATAAAACCTTCATGTGCTTTTAGTGCAAATTTGGAAGTGTGATGTGGATCCTTGATCCAGCACCTAGCACCAAATACTCTGAAGTAACTGGCGTTTGGCTTCTTACCAGTTAGTAGCTCATATGATGTCTTCTTTAGAAGCTTGTGAAGATAAACATGGTTGATTACGTGGCATGCAGTATCAATGGCTTTAGGCCAGAATTTTTTTGGAGTCTTGTACTCATCAAGCATTGCCCGAGCCATCTCAATGAGGGTTTTGTTCTTGCGCTCCCTGATGCCATTCTGCTGAGGTGTGTATGGATCCGAGAACTCATGAGTGATGCACAATGTATCAAGATAAGTGTCGAGGCCGGTGTTCTTGAGCTCTATGCCATTTTCACTTCTGATGTGCTTGATCTTGATGCCATAGTTCGTCATGGCACGATTGGCGAATCGTTTGAAGACATCCTGCACTTCATTCTTGTAGAGGATTATATGCACCCATGTATATCTTGAGTAATCATCAACAATGACGAAACCATAGAGGCAAGTAGTGGTAGTAAGAGTAGAGTAGTGAGTAGGGCCAAATAAGTCCATGTGAAGCAGCTCGAAGGGATGTGATGTAGTCATGATTGTCTTCGAGGGATGCTTGGCCCTAGTCATCTTTCCAGCTTCGCAGACCCACACAGATGATCTTTCTTGAACTTGATGCCCTTGATGCCTACGACATGCTTCTTCTTCGCAAGAGTGTACAAGTTCCTCATGCCAGCATGCCCTAGCCTCCGATGCCAGAGCCAACACTCTGAAGCTTTTGCTAGAAGACATACGGCCAACTGTAGTCCTGCTGAGAAATCTACCATGTACAGATCATATTTTCGGTACCCTTGAAAGACTAGAGATTTCACAGATTCCATAAGCACAAGGCAATGATATTTTCCAAATATCACAACCATGTTCAGATCACAAAGCATTGAGATAGACATTAAGTTGAAACCAAGGGATTCAACAAGCATCACTTTATCCATGTGCTGATCCTTTGAGATTGCAACTCTACCTAGACCCAATACCTTGCTTTCACCAGTGTCAGCAAATGTGATGTGACTCTTGTCAGATGGATGTAAGGTTGAGTCCATGAGAAGACTTCGACCACCAGTCATGTGGTTAGTGCATCCACTGTCCATAATCCACTCAGAAGCCTTTGGTATCGTACCCTACAGTGAAGTTAGGGGGATAGGTTTCACCAAGGGAAATGTGAAGCATAAACATTTGACGAATAAGAGGATTATGAAAGTTCAGGTCTCGGTTAGGATAAGTAGGATGTTTGTCAAGAAATCATGGGACGAAATACATAATAAGACCATTTGGACATTTTATCTTTCGTCCCACAAGATGTTTTAGGTTCCCAGCATCAGCATTAGACGCCTTTGATTTCCGGCTGGAGACCTTTCCCTGCAAAAGAGAGTTAATTTTTCTTAACCACCCACATCTTCAGGGGTGGCTTAGAAGCAATGAGTCTAAGTGCAGCATCTGAGAATTTTGGCTTTGGAGCCCTAGCAAATAGCCTTGCAGGGGGTGAATAATACTCATAAGAATAAGCAGAATAGTTCTTGGTCTTATTAACATAGCGGTTTGACGAAACATGCTCATATTCATAAGTATGAGTATGGTTTCCCTGCAAAACATTGGCGTTAGGGTGACTCTGGTGAGTCATCTGTCTGTATGAAGCCCTTGGACCATACGAAGCCTGTGGTCTGGGGTTTGTCTTCTTCCCAGGTGGTGTCATGATAACATTCACCTGAAGATTTTCAAGACAACTCTTGGGCACCCAGATCTTCTTCAAAGGGGGTCCATTCCTGCAGTTAGTACCAATAAACCTGGCAAACACTTCACCATTCTGATTCTTAAACAGTTTATAGTTTGCATCAAAGGATTCATCAATGATAATAGGGTTAGCACAAGTGAAGCCAGATAAGGTAGATGGATCCACTGAAGGTCCCTTTGCAGCAACCCATGTAGTTTTGGGGTACTGCTCAGGCTTCCAGTAGGAACCATCAACATTCATTTTCCTCTCGAACCCAACACCCTCTTTTCTAGAGTTTCAGTTCAAAATCTGTTTCTTGAGGACATCGCACAGTGTCTGATGCCCTTTGAGGCTTTTTTACATCCCTATTTCAAGCAATGTCTTCAACCTGGCATTCTCATCAGCAATAGTAGTGGCATCCTCAGAAGAGGGGTTAGTTTCCACATCAGTAGTTGAAGACATAGCAACAGTAGTAGTAGTAGTAGTAGTAGTAGTAGTAGTAGTAGTAGTAGTAGTAGTAGTAGTAGTAGTAGTAGTAGTAGTAGAACATCCAGTAACAGAAGCAGCATTATCATGCTCAAGACATTTTAAACATGGTGGCTCAAAGTCTTCCTGAGCCAAACTGATCTGTTGAGCGCGGAGTGACTCGTTCTCCTTTCGAAGATCTTCATGAGCCGATCTCAGGTTCTCAAGCTCTTGCTTCCTTTGAACATAATCGTAGGAGAGATTTTCATGAGTAGTTGAGAGCATATCATGAAGACTTTCAAGTTCCTCGTACTTAACGTGAAGATTTTTAATGTCTTCAATTAAGGACTGAGTTCGAGTCATTTCCGCGTCTGACAGGTCAGCGCTTTTGTCTAGCAACTTTTGAATATGTTCCATAGCATTTTGTTGTCCTGTTGCAATTTTAGCAAGTCTTTTGTAACTAGGTTTAGATTCACATTCAGAGTCATCTTCACTTGAAGTTTTGAAGTAAGCATCACGTGAGTTTACCTTGGCACCACGTGCCATGAAGCAGTAGGTGGGAGCAGAGTCATCCTCATCATTAGCATCAGTGTTGGTGACGAAGCCATTGTTTGCAGTGTCGAAGATGGACTTGGCGACATACGCTGAAGCTAGAGCCAGGCTTGCCACGCCTGAATCAGATTCCTCTTCAGACTCCACCTCTGCCTCCTCAGATGCAGACTCCTGCTATGAGTCCATCTCCTTGCCAACAAACGCACGAGCCTTGCTGGATGAGCTCTTCCTGTGTGATGAAGACTTCGACGAAGACTTGGAAGAAGACTTTGGGGATTTCTTCTTCTTGTCATCAGAATCATATTCCTTGCTCTTCTTCTTCTTGGTCTCATTGTCCCATTGTGGACACTCAGAGATGTAGTGACCAGGTTTCTTACACTTGTGGCATGTTCTCTTCTTGTAGTCACGAGAGGAAGCTTCATCGTTTCTTGAGTTGGATCTTGAAGACTTTCTGAAGTATTTCTTCTTGGTGAACCTATGGAACTTCTTCACAAGCATAGCAAGCTCCTTTCCAATGTCTTCAGGATCCTCAGAACTGCAGTCAGATTCTTCTTCAGATGAGGAAACAGCTTTTGCCTTCAAAGCGCGAGTTTGGCCATAGTTAGGACCATAGATATCTCTTTTCTCAGATTGCTGGAACTCATGTGTGTTGATCCTCTCAAGTATGTGAGACGGATTGAGAGTCTTGAAGCCAGGGCGTTCTTGATTCATCAGGGCCAGGGTGTCGAATCAGCTGTCAAGTGATCTCAGAAGCGTCTTGACGATTTCGTGCTTGGTGATCTCAGTGGCGCTGAGTGCGTGAAGCTAATTTGTGATATCAGTGAGGCGATCAAATGTGAGCTGGACATTCTCATTGTCATTTCTCTTGAAGCGGCTGAAGAGGTTGCGAAGAACACTAATCCTTGAGTCTTTGGGTTGAGACACCTTCATTGACCTTGGAGAGCCAGTCCTAGACTAGCTTCGCAGTTTCTAGAGCACTCACACGACCATACTGGCCTTTGGTCAGATGACCACAGATGATGTTCTTGGCAGTCGAGGCCAGTTGAATGAATCTCTTGACGTTAGCAGCAGTGACACCTTCACCAACCTTGGGAACGTCGTTCTTGACGACATACCAGAGGTCGACGTCAATGGCTTCAAGATGCATGCGCATCTTATTCTTCTAGTAGGGGTAATCAGTGCCATCGAAGACAGGACACGCAGTGGAGACTTTGATTATCACTGCAGTCAACATAGCTAAAACTCCAGGTGGTTAAACCGAATCACACAGAATAAGGGAGCACCTTACTCTGATACCAATTGAAAGTGCTAGTTATCGACTAGACGGGGTGAATAGGTGATTTTTATGAAAGTCTTCAAAACACAGAGGCTTTGAAGACAAACAGTAGAATTGAACCTATTGATATGCAGCGGAAGGTAGACTACACTAGACAAGCCATAGTCAAGTAAGCAATGAAGTGAAAACACAAAGACTATCAACAGCTAGGTAGTATGGATCAGGATGAAAGATAGTATGAAGCCAAATAGTAAAGAGTCTTCGCTTAGTGAAGTCAATCAGATCATATAGGCATGCAATGACTTCACGAAGACAAACTGTAAAGTAAAGGGAAGTGAAGGATATAACCAGTAGCTTGATGAAGACAAGGATTTGGTAGACCAGTTCTAGTTGCTGTGACAACTGTATGTCTAGTTAGGGAGGCTGAGATTCAAATCAGAAGACTGCGTCTTCACCTTATTCCCCTTGAGCTAAGGACACACATAGTCCTCGCCCAATCACTCTGGTAAGTCTTCAAGGTAGACTTCCAAACCTTCAGAGACTTCGCTCACCGGCGATCCACAATGACTCTTGGATGTTCATAACGTGATGCCTAACCGGCTGGAGGATTCACAGTCCTCAAGTGTAACAAGTCTTCAGGTCACGCAGACAGAAAGACTTCAGTGATGCCTAACACTCTTTGGCTCTGGGTGTTTTGGGCTTTGTCCTCGCAAGGATCTCTCTCTCAAATGCTTCGGAGGTGGGTTGCTCTCAAACGACAAAAGTCATGCAGTAACTCTGAGCAGCCACCAATTTATGGTGTAGGGGGTGGGCTATTTATAGCCAGGAGGTAACCCGACCTGATTTATTCGAAATGACCCTGGGTCACTAAGGAACTGACACATGTCCAATGGTCAGATTTCAAACACACGCGACAGCTTGACTTAGGCTACAAGTTAAGCTGACTTATCCAGCTCTGGATAAGATTTTCTCTCATTGTCTTCGCTCGAAGACAATGGATTTGGTTGAGCATCACATCAGTCACTCTGACTTTGTTCACTTGGACCCCACTTAACAGTACAGTGGTTCCTATGACTCAACAAAGAAGAAAAGGAAACTACGAAACAACTATGTCTTCGTACTCCATAGTCTTCAATGTGAATGTTTTCACAGACCACCATTGTCTTCAATGTCTTCACACATTTTAGGGGTCATCTCTGGTAGGTAAACCGAATCAATATGGGACTACTACCTGTGTTATCCTGCAATTCTCACAAACACATTAGTCCCTCAACCAAGTTTGTCGTCAATACTCCAAAACCAACTAGGGGTGGCACTAGATGCACTTACAATATGGAACACGAAATACCAAAAAAATAGTTGTACTTGCTACTCATGGAGATAGGGAACCACCTAACACCCTCGATGCTCGTTATGTGAAAAATATTAAACACTACTTTCATAATACTGAGAAAACCCCATTCAACATGATAATGGGAGACACGTTGGATGAACGTGAATACTTTAGGGATTATCGCTTGACACAAAAAGGGAAACTGTTATGGGATAAAATTGATATGTTGCATTGGTATGCTTGGAATTTATGCCAGAGATATGATTATACTTGTTGCTCTAGGATGAAAGCTCCACACCTTCCCTTTTCATGCAAATTTAATGATTATGAAACCTTAGCTTCTTATGCTAATGGTAGATATGATTACTATGATGTGGAACGAATAGAAGAATTTGTTGCTTTTAAGCGTGCTTATGAAATTGAATCTTTGTTTGAAAACTATGAAGCTTTTGATGATTATGTTTATAGACCTAAATTTTTTGCCATCCTTAAATATTGCTATGAAAATTATAAATACAATGCCGATATTGATGTGTTTATTGAGAAAGTATCCGCTATCCAGGACGAGGCTAATATTTTGCAGGAAACTATGGAAGAAGAAATTGATGAAATGGTGAGCTCATTGGATGAAAAAGATGATGAGGAGAGCGAATAACAAAAGGAGGAAGAGCGGATTGATCAGCCGTGCCCACCTTCTAATGAGAGTAATTCTTCAACTTATACATTGTTTAATTTCCCTTCGTTCTTACCGAAGGATGAATGCTATGATATTTGCTATGATCCCGTTGATTCATTTGATATATCCCTTTTCGATGAACTTGATGCTTGCTATGCTTGTGGCCATGATGCCAATTTGAATTATGCTTATGGAGATGAGCTTGATATTGTTCCTTATGTTAAACATGAAATTGTTGTTATTGCACCCATGCATGATAGTCCTATTATCTTTTTGAATTCTCCAAACTACAATATATCGGAGAAGTTTGCTCTTATTAAGTACTATATTGATGGGTTGCCTCTTACCATTGCACATGATAATTTTGATGAATAAAATATGCATGTGCTTGCTGCTCCTACTTGCAATTATTATTAGAGAGGAACTACGTCGCCGCCTCTTTATGTTTCCAACACAAAAAATTGCAAGAAACTGCTTATGCTATGTATTGGCCTTTACTTGATGTGCATAAATTGTTCTTTTATGACATGTCGATGCATAGGAAGAGAGTTAGACTTTGTCATAGCATGATATATGTTACTTTATGCTCACTACTAAATGCTAAATCATTGCTAATTAAAATTGGCTTTGATATACCTTGGGATCCGGGTGGATCCATTACTTGAGCACTTTATGCCTAGCTTAATGGCTTTAAAGAAAGTATTGCCAGGCAGACAACCCGGAAGTTTTAGAGAGTCATTTTATTCTGTTGGGTGCTTTTATAAAGTTTAAAAACAAAAAATATAGAGGGGAACCTAAACACTTCTTCAAAAAGAGAGGCGATTGAAAGGTGATGCATTGGAGAAGTGAGGGTCGACCTTGAACACTTGTGTTCATGCTCATGGAAACAATGTAAATTTTTCATGGAAGTTTCTCACGAAAATAATTATCCCCTTGTACAAATCCATTGTATTATAAAAATAATGTGCCAAGATTTTCCTTTAGGATGATTAGATTGCTTATTGGAATGTGTAGTGTAAAAACGGAAACTTTGGTTGTAGTGCGTGAATTTTCGTTTTTCACCGGAATGTCAAAAGTTTCTGAAATTTTTACAAAGTATTTCTATACAATTTTTTTAAGTTTTTCATAAATTTTCAGGATATTTGGAGTTAGAGAAGTATGGTAGATGTTCAGATTGCTACAAATTGTCTTGTTTAAGACAGATTCTGTTTTTGATGCATTGTTTTGCTTGTTTTGATGAAACTGTCGATTTTATCGGTGGTATAAGCCATGGAAAAGTTATAATATAGTAGCTAAAATTCAAAAAGAAAATATGAATTGGTTTGCAACAGTACTTAAAGTAATGATTTGCATTATTATACTAACGGATCTCACCAGTTTTCTGTTAAGTTTTGTGTAAATGAAGTGATCAAAGATCGAGGAGGTCTCGATGTGAGGAAAAGGAGGAGAGGCAAGAATTCAATCTTGGGGATGCCCAAGGAACCCCATGTAAATATCCAAAGAGACTCAAGCGTCTAAGCTTGGGGATGCCCCAGAAGGCATTCCATCCTTCTTCAACAAGGTTTGTCAATACCTGCATGCTCCTACTTCTACTCATTGGTCAGCTGTCAAGAGGATTGTACGATACATTAAGCATACTGTGAGCTTCGGACTTCAATTCAGACGTTCCAGTTCTTCACTTGTTAGTGCTTTCTCTGATGCTGACTGGGCAGGATGTATTGATGACAGAAAGTATTTTTCCAATGAATTTGATCTGTTTTGTGCGGAACATGGTATAATCCATGAGAGGACGCCTCCCTACTCACCCCATTCAAATGGGGTAGCCGAAAGAAAGAACCGAACTCTAACTGATATGGTTAACACCATGTTAGACACTTCGGGTCTATCCAAGGAATGGTAGGGGAGGCGCTAATGACTGCGTGTCATGTCCTAAACCGAGTTCCCACAAAGCATAAGACCATGACTCCATTTGAGGAATGGGAAAGGAAAAGGTTGAAACTCTCTTACCTACGTACTTGGGGTTGTTTGGCGAAAGTCAATATACCAATTCCCAAGAAGCGCAAGCTTGGACCAAAAACCGTAGATTGTGTTCTTCTGGGCTATGCTTTTCATAGCATCGGCTATAGATTTTTGATAATAAAATCTGAGGTATCCAACATGCATGTTGGTACGATTATGGAATCAAATGATGCAACTTTCTTTGAGGACATATTTCCTATGAAGGATATATCGAGTTCATCAAATCAGGAGATACCTACTCCATCTAGTGAGGAATTCACTGTAATTCCTGAACCCACCATTGCGATGGAACACGTTGAGAATCCTATTGAGGGTAACAATGGAACTCCTATGAGGAGTAAGAGACAGAGGACTGCAAAGTCTTTTGGTGATGATTTCATTGTGTACCTCGTGGATGACACACCCAGGACTATTTTAGAAGCCTATGCATCTCCTGATGCTGACTACTGGAAGGAAGCTATACGTAACGAGATGGATTCCATCTTAGCTAACGGTACCTGGGAGATCACTGACCGTCCTTATGGGTGCAAACCTGTAGGATGTAAGTGGGTGTTCAAGAAAAGCTTAGACCTGATGGTACGATTGAAAAGTACAAGGCACGGCTTGTGGCCAAGGGTTATACCCAGAAAGAAGGTGAAGACTTCTTTGATACTTACTCACCCGTGGCTAGACTGGCCACAATTCGGGTGCTACTATCACTGGCTGCCTCACATGGTCTTCTCGTTCATCAAATGGACGTTAAGACGGCTTTCCTCAATGGAGAGTTGAAGGAGGAAATTTACATGGATCAGCCAGATGGTTTTGTAGTACCTGGTCAAGAAGGAAAGGTGTGCAAGTTATTAAAGTCTTTATATGGCCTTAAACAAGCTCCTAAGGAGTGGCATGAGAAGTTCGAAAGAACATTAACTGCTGCCGGCTTTGTAGTAAATGATGGTGACAAGTGCATGTACTATCGCTATGGTGGGGGCGAAGGAGTTATTCTTTGTCTGTATGTCGACGACATATTGATCTTTAGAACCAAACTTGATTTAATCAAGGAGGTTAAGGATTTCTTATCTCGTTGTTTTGAGATGAAGGATCTAGGAGTAGCTGATGTTATCTTAAACATCAAGCTATTGAGAGATGAGAATGGTGGGATCACACTGCTTCAGTCTCATTATGTGGAAAAGGTCTTGAGTCGTTTTGGGTATAGCGGTTGCACGCCTTCTCCAACTCCATATGATGCTAGTGTGTTGCTTCGAAAGAATCGACGGATTGCTAGAGATCAACTGAGGTATTCTCAGATTATTGGCTCGCTTATGTATTTGGCGAGTGCCACGAGGCCTGACATCTCTTTTGCTGTGAGCAAGCTGAGTCGGTTTGTGTCAAAACCGGGAGATGATCATTGGCATGCGCTTGAGAGAGTTATGCGCTATTTGAAAGGCACCGCGAGCTACGGGATTCACTACACCGGGTATCCAAGGGTACTGGAGGGTTATAGTGACTCAAACTGGATATCTGATGCTGATGAGATTAAGGCCACAAGTGGTTATGTTTTTACACTTGGTGGTGGCGCTATTTCCTGGAAGTCTTGCAAGTAGACCATCTTAACGAGGTCAACTATGGAAGCAGAACTCACAGCATTAGACACTGCCACTGTTGAAGCAGAGTGGCTTCGTGAACTCTTGATGGACTTACCTATGGTTGAAAAACCAATACCCCCTATCCTGATGAACTGTGATAATCAAACGGTGATCGTCAAGATAAACAGTTCTAAGGACAATATGAAGTCCTCAAGGCATGTGAAGAGGAGACTAAAATCTGTCAGAAAATTGAGGAACTCCGGAGTTATTACGTTGGATTATATCCAAACGTCGAAAAACTTGGCAGATCCCTTCACAAAGGGTCTATCACGTAATGTGATAGATAATGCATCGATGGAGATGGGTATGAGACCCACCGCATGAGTTGTCCATAATGGTAAACCACTCTATGTGATCGGAGATCCCGTGAAGTAGAAGTGGGAGACAAGCTGTTGGTCAGCTGGGAGGAGAGTATCCCTATATTAATTATCCCACTCCATGAAGATGCAATACTCTCCTGATCTGCATGGCAGGTTGATACTTATCTTAATGTGTTCCAAGTGGCTTATTCGGGTAAGCAGAGATGTTGTCCTGCAGAACATCTTCTGAGGAACACACCTATATGAATTTGACTGTTAACGTCGTAGTCTGTGAGAATTGGGTGTTCTCTAATAAATTCATGAAATGCCCTGGAGTATGACATATACGCTCCACCCGCGGGGAAGCCTTGCGGCAGCCCAGTATCGGTCAAGAATTTGTGTGAAACTAGTTTCACAGAAAACTTGTAGTTCAAGGCATAGTCCACTGTTCAAGTTGTGATCTAGTGTAGCATAAATTTCTAAGTGGAAGTTCAATTTCACAGTCTCCACTAAGCACCGATATATAAAACAATGTTTTGGAACTAAATGACGAGATGTGCCAATGAGACTTTGTGGGGGATTGTTGGAATTTTGCTAGTAGGCTTTTGGCCCAAAGCCCAACTAAAATTCTGAAATTCTCTTGGCCCATTCATGCACACATGTGAGTGGAGTGAGTGAGGCTAAAGTTTAGTCCCACCCCAGAAGTTGAGAGAGAGTTGCACCTCTTTATAAGGTGAGCTCTTCTACCACTTGTATGAGCATGAGAAGAGGAGACCTACACGCGCGCTCCTCCTCCTCGCTCGCCTCGCCACGCCACGCCTCGTCACGACGCGCCGCGGGTTGCGGGATTGATCCGAGCCGAGGACAGAGCTATGCACGTTGTCTATATTTTTGCTGCATGGGAAAATTAATGAGTCATTAATTAATAATTAACGGACGCGTTAATTACTGAACCGTTTCCGATTCTTTTGGATCGTGACGACTCGGACGTGGGGTTTACTCCCACGACCTACCCGGCCCGCACTATATAGTCAGGCAGACGTCTACCCCCCTAGCCGTCGCCGATTCGTATGGTTTCTCACCACCGTTCCAGATCATTGCGCCGCCAAGCAAGTCTTCTCCATCCCTCCTTCCGGCGTGCACCGCGAGAAGGGACAGCAGGCCTCCGGAACCCCGCCTCTCGTGATCCTGTACGGGAGAGGGGCGATCAGGTTTTTGGGGAGCGCACTCGCGCGACTGCTGGCAGCGACGACTTCGCGAACGACGACTTCTTCCCCGACCTCGGCAACCTCGTCCTCGACGACATGGGCGACAACGTCAACGCCGGCGGTGCTGCACCCGCTGCACCGTATGTGATTCTATCCTTCCTGTTCGAGATCGTGGTAGAATTCATGCTTCTAGTATGTGCCCTAGATGTGATATGTTCATCTGCTATGCTAGTTTGCATGATTAGTTTAATCTCTGCTGCTGTGGTCATGATTTATCTTCTGTTTATTCGGATTAAATCTCGTAGTAATTTGCTCATATTTCCAACAATCCAAAAACCTGATTATAGGCAATTTACTCCGAGTGGTTTTGCTGCGCATCTAAAGCCGCCTGCCTTTAAGGGGGCGCAATATAAGAGGTGGCGCACGAGAGCAGTCTACTGGTTTCAGACCATGGGCTGCTATGATGCCACCAAGGGCAAGCCTAAGGGCGATCTTAATCCAGCACAGCTGGAAGCTTTTGAGAAGATCGATACCCTCTTTAAAGGCGCTCTTCTGAGTGTTCTTGATGACTGCATTGTGGATTCGTATATGTTGTTTGACAATGGCAAGGACATGTGGGCTGCGCTCGAGGCCAAGTTTGGTGCCTCGGACGCCGGCAGCGAGTTGTACGTCATGGAGCAATTCTATGACTACAAGATGACTGATGAGTGCCCTGTTGTATAGCAGGCTCATGAGATACAGTCGCTCGCAAAAGAACTTGAGTACTTCAAGTGTGTGTTGCCGGACAAATTTTTTGCCGGAGGCATCATTGCCAAGCTTCCACCTTCGTGGAACAATTTTCCTACTTCCCTGAAACACAAGAGACAGGAGTTTTCCGTTGCGGATCTCATTGGTACTCTTGATGTTGAAGAGAAGGCGAGAGCAAAGGACACGATGCTCGAGTTGCTGAGGGAGGTTCTAGTGCCCACATGGTACAGAAGAAGAACTCCCAGCCCAACAAGTTCAAAAACAATAAGAACACAACTCAGGGCAAAGGCAAGTTTGATACAAAGAACAAGCCATCACATTCTACCAACTTCAAGAAGAATTCTCATAAGAAGGGGAAGGGACTTTGCCATGTCTGCGGTGATCCTAATCACTGGGCTCCGAAGTGTCCTAACCGCTTTGAGGAGCGTGAACATGAGAAGAGCGGCAAGTCCGATAATGTTGTCATCGGTGATACTGATATGAAGGAATCAGGGTACGGTATTTTTCCTACCATCCTTCCAGTATTTCAATCCCCTGATTGGTTAATTGACACCGGTGCCAATGTACATGTTTGTGCTGACGCCTCCATGTTTTCTTCTTACCAGGCAACAGGGACTTCACCCGTGCTGATGGGGAACGGGTCACATGCCATCGTTCGAGGTGTTGGTACGGTCGATCTGAAGTTTACTTCGGGGAAGACTGTGCGTCTGAAGAACATTCATCATGTGTCGTCCATCAATAAAAATCTCGTTAGCGGTTCCCGTTTATGTCGAGATGGTTTTAAGTTGGTTTTCGAATCCAATAAAGTTGTAATTTCTAAGTGTGGACAATTTGTTGGAAAAGGCTATGAGTGCGGAGGCTTGTTCCGCCTATCTTTGTCAGATATTTGCACTAAAGTTATTAATAATGTTTGCCATAATAATGAGTCTGATATTTGGCATTCACGACTCTGTCATATTAACTTTGGTTGCATGACGCGGTTAGCCAATATGAATTTAATTCCAAAAATCTCTACTGTCAAAGGCTCCAAGTGCCAAGTATGTGTGCAAGCTAAGCAACCTCACAAGTCCCATAAGACTGCAGAGGCAAGAGACTTGGCGCCACTAGAGCTTATACATTCTGATCTTTGTGAGATGAATGGCGTGTTGACAAAAGGTGGAAAGAGATACTTCATGACGTTGATTGATGACTCCACTAGATATTGTTATGTGTATCTTCTGAAATCAAAAGATGAGGCTTTGACTTTCTTTAAAAACTATACAGCTGAGGCAGAGAACCAACTTGATCGAAAAATTAAACGGCTTAGGTCCGATCGTGGTGGAGAGTATTTTTCCAATGAATTTGATCTGTTTTGTGCGGAACATGGTATAATCCATGAGAGGACGCCTCCCTACTCACCCCAGTCAAATGGGGTAGCCGAAAGAAAGAACCGAACTCTAACTGATATGGTTAACACCATGTTAGACACTTCGGGTCTATCCAAGGAATGGTGGGGGGGCGCTAATGACTGCGTGTCATGTCCTAAACCGAGTTCCCACAAAGCATAAGACCATGACTCCATTTGAGGAATGGGAAAGGAAAAGGTTGAAACTCTCTTACCTACGTACTTGGGGTTGTTTGGCGAAAGTCAATATACCAATTCCCAAGAAGCGCAAGCTTGGACCAAAAACCGTGGATTGTGTTCTTCTGGGCTATGCTTTTCATAGCATCGGCTATAGATTTTTGATAATAAAATCTGAGGTATCCGACATGCATGTTGGTACGATTATGGAATCAAATGATGCAACTTTCTTTGAGGACATATTTCCTATGAAGGATATGTCGAGTTCATCAAATCAGGAGATACCTACTCCATCTAGTGAGGAATTCACTGTAATTCCTGAATCCACCATTGCGATGGAACACGTTGAGAATCCTGTTGAGGGTAACAATGAAACTCCTATGAGGATTAAGAGATAGAGGACTGCAAAGTATTTTGGTGATGATTTCATTGTGTACCTCGTGGATGACACACCCAGGACTATTTTAGAAGCCTATGCATCTCCTAATGCTGACTACTGGAAGGAAGCTATACGTAGCGAGATGGATTCCATCTTAGCTAATGGTACCTGGGAGATCACTGACCGTCCTTATGGGTGCAAACCTGTAGGATGTAAGTGGGTGTTCAAGAAGAAGCTTAGACCTGATGGTATGATTGAAAAGTACAAGGCATGGCTTGTGGCCAAGGGTTATACCCAGAAAGAAGGTGAAGACTTCTTTGATACTTACTCACCCGTGGCTAGACTGGCCACAATTCGGGTGCTACTATCACTGGCTGCCTCACATGGTCTTCTCGTTCATCAAATGGACGTTAAGACGGCTTTCCTCAATGGAGAGTTGAAGGAGGAAATTTACATGGATCAGCCAGATGGTTTTGTAGTACCTGGTCAAGAAGGAAAGGTGTGCAAGTTATTAAAGTCTTTATATGGCCTTAAACAAGCTCCTAAGGAGTGGCATGAGAAGTTCGAAAGAACATTAACTGCTGCCGGCTTTGTAGTAAATGATGGTGACAAGTGCGTGTACTATCGCTATGGTGGGGGCGAAGGAGTTATTCTTTGTCTGTATGTCGACGACATATTGATCTTTAGAACCAAACTTGATTTAATCAAGGAGGTTAAGGATTTCTTATCTCGCTGTTTTGAGATGAAGGATCTAGGAGTAGCTGATGTTATCTTAAACATCAAGCTATTGAGAGATGAGAATGGTGGGATCACACTGCTTCAGTCTCATTATGTGGAAAAGGTCTTGAGTCGTTTTGGGTATAGCGGTTGCACGCCTTCTCCAACTCCATATGATGCTAGTGTGTTGCTTCGAAAGAATCGACGGATTGCTAGAGATCAACTGAGGTATTCTAAGATTATTGGCTCGCTTATGTATTTGGCGAGTGCCACGAGGCCTGACATCTCTTTTGTTGTGAGCAAGCTGAGTCGGTTTGTGTCAAAACCGGGAGATGATCATTGGCATGCGCTTGAGAGAGTTATGCGCTATTTGAAAGGCACCGCGAGCTATGGGATTCACTACACCGGGTATCCAAGGGTACTGGAGGGTTATAGTGACTCAAACTGGATATCTGATGCTGATGAGATTAAGGCCACATGTGGTTATGTTTTTACACTTGGTGGTGGCGTTGTTTCCTGGAAGTCTTGCAAGCAGACCATCTTAACGAGGTCAACTATGGAAGCAGAACTCACAGCATTAGACACTGCCACTGTTGAAGCAGAGTGGCTTCGTGTACTCTTGATGGACTTACCTATGGTTGAAAAACCAATACCCCCTATCCTGATGAACTGTGATAATCAAACTGTGATCGTCAAGATAAATAGTTCTAAGGACAATATGAAGTCCTCAAGGCATGTGAAGAGGAGACTAAAATCTGTCAAAAAATTGAGGAACTCCGGAGTTATTACGTTGGATTATATCCAAACGTCGAAAAACTTGGCAGATCCCTTCACAAAGGGTCTATCACGTAATGTGATAGATAATGCATCGATGGAGATGGGTTTGAGACCCACCGCATGAGTTGTCCATAGTGGTAAACCACTCTATGTGATCGGAGATCCCGTGAAGTAGAAGTGGGAGACAAGATGTTGGTCAGCTGGGAGCAGAGTATCCCTATATTAATTATCCCACTCCGTGAAGATGCAATACTCTCCTGATCTGCATGGCAGGTTGATACTTATCTTAATGTGTTCCAAGTGGTTTATTCGGGTAAGCAGAGATGTTGTCCTGCAGAACATCTTCTGAGGAACACACCTATATGAATTTGACTATTAACGTCGCATTCTGTGAGAATTTGGTGTTCTCTAATAAATTCATGAAAGGCCCTGGAGTATGACGTATACGCTCCACCCGCGGGGAAGCCTTGCGGCAGCCCAGTATCGGTCAAGAATTTGTGTGAAACTAGTTTCACAGAAAACTTGTAGTTCAAGGCATAGTCCACTGTTCAAGTTGTGATCTAGTGTAGCATAAATTTCTAAGTGGAAGTTCAATTTCACAGTCTCCACTAAGCACCGATATATAAAACAATGTTTTGGAACTAAATGACGAGATGTGCCAATGAGACTTTGTGGGGGATTGTTGGAATTTTGCTAGTAGGCTTTTGGCCCAAAGCCCAACTAAAATTCTGAAATTCTCTTGGCCCATTCATGCACACATGTGAGTGGAGTGAGTGAGGCTAAAGTTTAGTCCCACCCCAGAAGTTGAGAGAGAGTTGCACCTCTTTATAAGGTGAGCTCTTCTACCACTTGTATGAGCATGAGAAGAGGAGACCTACACGCGCGCTCCTCCTCCTCGCTCGCCTCGCCACGCCACGCCTCGTCACGACGCGCCGCGGGTTGCGGGATTGATCCGAGCCGAGGACAGAGCTATGCACGTTGTCTATATTTTTGCTGCATGGGAAAATTAATGAGTCATTAATTAATAATTAACGGACGCGTTAATTACTGAACCGTTTCCGATTCTTTTGGATCGTGACGACTCGGACGTGGGGTTTACTCCCACGACCTACCCGGCCCGCACTATATAGTCAGGCAGACGTCTACCCCCCTAGCCGTCGCCGATTCGTATGGTTTCTCACCACCGTTCCAGATCATTGCGCCGCCAAGCAAGTCTTCTCCATCCCTCCTTCCGGCGTGCACCGCGAGAAGGGACAGCAGGCCTCCGGAACCCCGCCTCTCGTGATCCTGTACGGGAGAGGGGCGATCAGGTTTTTGGGGAGCGCACTCGCGCGACTGCTGGCAGCGACGACTTCGCGAACGACGACTTCTTCCCCGACCTCGGCAACCTCGTCCTCGACGACATGGGCGACAACGTCAACGCCGGCGGTGCTGCACCCGCTGCACCGTATGTGATTCTATCCTTCCTGTTCGAGATCGTGGTAGAATTCATGCTTCTAGTATGTGCCCTAGATGTGATATGTTCATCTGCTATGCTAATTCGCATGATTAGTTTAATCTCTGCTACTGTGGTCATGATTTATCTTCTGTTTATTCGGATTAAATCTCGTAGTAATTTGCTCATATTTCCAACACAAGGACCCAAACACATACTACTCAGACTCCGCTGCTACTACGTCCACAACTTGGAAACTAACATAACCAGCAAGTTCCCATTATATTCCAAAACATGCATTGTTGCACCTCATATCCTCACCTGAGGTAGACGAAGTTATCAACGCTCACACGCACAGTAATTTTCTTGTGCATTTTATAGCTATTCCATACACGTGAAGTGCGAGCACCTAATAAGCGAAACAAACCCCAGCTTGCCTGCTCATCTCAACTGGAAGATCGTCTTCAATCAGAAGAGTTTATCTATTGGATCGGATGGCTAGTTTCCCGTGGCCCTATTATTTCTGATGAAGGAGGGGCGAATGCATGCCTCCTTGAGCGTACAGCTTAGCTTGCAACCGGCACATTTCCCGCGCGGGTGATGTTGTGCTCGGAGGCAGCCGCCCCGTGGCGCTGCTCGTTTCTCGCAGCACGTTCCTTCAGGATCTTGGTGTTAATCCTCTCACGCACCTCGTCGGTATCGATCTTCACAGCCCTGCACTCCTCGCTGCAGAATGGCGTGTCCCCTCTGTGGTTCGTAGTGAGAAGAACGAATCGCTGGATCAGAATAGCACTAGTATACAGTGTGTGCATATATGGGCGATCTGAGAACAGCAGCAGCTAATTAAAGGAGCAAACAAATCCGTAAAATTAAACTACCTGTAGATGAAGACGTCGAAATCTCTGGAGAGCGGCTTCCCGCAGAGGTAGCAGGCGTCCATGGCGTGGCGGCTTGTCGCACCACCGCGGTCGAGGGGCACAATGGCGAAGAGAGAAGAAGCGGAGGCAGGCGACGACGGCATCTCAGCTGCAACCTGGGGTTTTGCAGGTTGGTTTAACTAATTAACAGGTCTTTGATTGATTTCGGTGCTGAGGTCTAGGTCTAGACTGAAGTGAAGGAGCCTTTTCTTCTTATAAGGGGGGGAGGGAGATCGGGGAAAATATTTGGTTGCTGAGCTATAGGTGCGGGACGCGCGAGAAGAGAGAAAACACGGCTGGATTTCCAGGAACCATCATGGCTTCTCTTCTTGTACACGACGCAGGGCGAAAATGGCCGTAGCGGCGCGGCTAGGGCCAGGGCCAACAAGAAACCCTGCCTGCAGCGCGCCGGTTTTTGTTTGCTTACTCTGCGTATCGGTCTCAGCCCTCAACTCGTGCCTCGTTCCTGCCGGTGCAATGCTGCCGGACCCGCCGAAATATTGCTAAGAAAATGGACGCCCGGTTCTTTTCTTTTTCTTTTTCAAATTGGATTTTATGGTGAAGAGTTCTTGCACCGTTGCCGTGTGGCCACGTGTTGAGCGCGCCAGACAAGGACACTTCAGATTAGAGCGTAAATACAAATTGGCAGCACAGCACTGAATATACTTTGAACCTTTGCTTTTTTGGTTCTTCTAAAACTAAAGAAAAGCCTTTGGCTTCTAACACAGCGCAGCCAGGAGCTCAGGCTCGCCCCTTGTTTAATTTAAAAATGCCGCGGCATGGTTTCCCGGCCGGGTAGTTTATTAGCGGGTGAACAGTGAAAGATTTGTCGCTGACATTACAATTAGCATAGGCCAAGCACGACGAGGTGGAACGCACCGCTTGCTCCGGGAAAAGAATATGGTTATTATTTGCCCGCCCCGTACCTAGCCTTCTAGAGCCTGCACCGATGCCTGCCCGCTCTCTTGGCTCGGGAGGTCGACAGAGAAAGAGACGAGAAAGGGAGAGGAAACCGTGCGCACGGAGCAGGGGAGGGGGTGGTAGTACCGATGGCGACGCACGCACGCGTTCTACTTTTTGCTCGCGTAACCACGTCGTACGTCCACCCCTCGTCTCGCCGTCGCGCGTGCATGGGAGGCGTCGCCGGGGGAGCAGACGGAGACGGACAGTTCTCTGTGGATCCACCCACGGCGCATCTGCCAAGTTGTTGCTGCTTGCTTGACCCGGCTAGGAGGTCAAGCTGACTGTCTTTGATGATGCAGGAGACTGAGTGACTGACGATGACACATTGTTTCTGTTCGAGGCGATGACCGACCCTGTGGTCAAGCTGACTGTTCCGTGCGCGTCCTGAGAGGAGTACCATTGCACAAGGAATCATTTGCTTGTGTTCACACGTCAGAAGAGTAATTTCGTAAAAAATACTCGGATCCCTACGATTTTCTTTGCGTGATTTGTTCACCTAGTCTGAACCTCTTCGGGTTTTTCTTTTCGAACTAGTAAAAAAGCCCATGCATTGCAACAGAAGAAAAAGATACCACATATCCGTCATCCAAATAATCATGAGTCAATCCTCGTGTTTGCTATTGACGACCCCGCGACATAACCCCTCCCGCGAACCCCGCATTGCCTCCCCCGGCGGCGGCGGGGAACCCTAGCCGCGCCGCCACGGCCCCCTCCCCACCTCCTCGCCGCCGCCTGAGGCAGCCGTCGGTATACCTGGCCATACCTCGGGTCGGGCCAGGCTTCGGGCCGGGCCTAGCCAAGCCCGACGCAAAAAACCCAGGCCCGAGCCCGGCCCGGCCCGGCCGTCGGGCCTGTTTTCTGGGCCCAAGCCCGGCCCGAACACGTAAAATCCTGTCAGGCTTCGGGCCGGGCCGGCCCGTCCTTCGAAAAAACACAAAAACAATGGGCTCGGGCCCGGCCCAGCCCGGCCTTCGGGCTCAAAATATAGGCCCGAGCCCGGCCCGGGAGCGGCGTCGGGCTTTTTTGGGCCGGGCTGCCCATGGCCAGGACTAGCCGTCGGGCAAGCCCGGGGTGCTAAGGATGGTGGCGGCGGGGCCTCGGCTGCCCTGCCTATATGGGGAGTCCCGGATCTGGAGCGGCGGCTCCTCTAGCGAGGCACGGCATGCTCCAGCGAGCAGCCGTGCGGGCGGTGGATCTGGCGTCCTCGCCGCCCGGGCGGCAGGATCCTGGTGGTCGTTGGCGGCGGGCGGCGGCTTCTACGGCGGTCGGTGCACGCGATCTGACGCCTCCCCTCCTCCCCTGATAGGCGTGCGGGCTAGCCTAGTCGGGCCGCACCTCCCTTGGTCGTCGGTTCTGTACAGGAGGCGCTGCTGGTGGCGAGGGTCTAGTTCAGACGAAATCCCTGGTCGGCCATGACCGGCCGCGTCGACGACGACGCCTGTGGGCGCCGTTCTCCTCCTTGGAGGCGTCGGTATGGACCGATCTCCTCACTTCCCCTTCCCCTTGGTCCCCCGGGTGAAAGTCCTAACTTTGTTGGGCAGCGGCGGCATTCATGGCGTCGTTCCTTTCTTGAAGGCACCGTTTTGGGAACCTTGGGGTTGGGTGGCGCTTGCGGGTGGTGGGCGACGGCAGTGGTGCGGTCCTATCCTAGCATGGATCTACATCCGTTGCTTGGAGATGGATTCACGTCCGTGAAGGTCGACGTTTGGCGTCGTGGTGGCGTCGATGACGGAGGACTTGCCAAGGCTCGCGTAGGTGGAGGTCGTCGTTTGGCGTCGTGGTGGCGTCGATGGCAGAGGACCTTCCAAGGTTGACACCTCAATCTGCTCTGAAGATGGACCAGTGGAAGATGGCGGCAAAGACACATGTGAGTGCATCGGACTGGTTTGTGTCCCGGACCTGGCAGATGGCTTGGTCAGGTCCTCCGGCTTTAGATGTTAGGTTTAGGTGAGAGGTCTGGGTATGTGGCCCAGCTTGCACCCCTTCATCATATGTATAGAAGTAGTGGCAGATTGTCAAGATAATGAATTCATGCATATTGTTGTTCTACTTTGTAAGGTCCTTAAGAATAATCAATAAATTGACCGCATGCATCTTTCAAATGCAGAGATCGGTGGTCATCCTCCTTCTCTAAAAAAAAGAAATCAATAGATTCATACTTTTTATTTCAACATGACATCCTATTTTGTTGCCATTTGTTTGTAGTCGCATTCTTGCATACAATTATCATACTACTTATAGAACCACAATGCGCTTGAATGTGTCAATTGTAAGCCGTCTCTCTCGTGGCATAAGATGAGGTTTTCCTCTTGCTATATTTATTTTGTCTTCAATTTGTTTGTGCCCTATTGATTAAAGTTGCACTGTAAATAGCATTTTAAAAATAGTTAAGAGTTAAAAATAACAACATATTTAGATTCTACATATTTTTATAATCAAATTTCAAATATAACATCTTAAAATTGGAGTGATGGTTTAAAAGATATAGCTATTTCAAAATATAAAACATTTGTTCTGAGTAAACCGCGGGTTAATTAGCATATGACATGGTATTTCCTAAAAAAATACAAAAAAAAAGGATTCAATTTATCACTTAAAAGTGAACTTCAGGTTGATTACCTGAAAGTGTAGGCGGATTTGTGTAAAATCTAAAATGCCGATGATGTACGGGCAAAAGCCATAGGCGCATTATTATTAGGTAAGACTACCAAAACTCTCATTTTCGTGAAAACGTGAATAATTTTTTAAGTTATGAACATTTTTTAAAATCATGAACATGTTAGAAATCTTGAATAATTTTCAAATTCATCAACATTTTTACAGATTTTCAAACATTTTCTGAAATCATGAACATTTTTTGAATTCATGAACATTTTATTCTATTTGCGGCTATTCTTTTTTAATTGTGAACATTTTCTAAAACATTTTGCTTGAATAGGCAAACATTTCTAGAATCGACAAACCGTTTTTCAAAATATGGTGGAAAACAACTTATGAAAATCACGAACACTTTTTTGATTTAATAAATATTTTTGAAATGCATGATCATTTTTTCAATCAGCGAATATTTTATGAATCAATAAACCATTTTGTAAGTCACGAACAGTTTTTAATATTTCGGATATTTTTTAATTCATGAATATTTCTTCAATTGGCAAATTTTTGTTCAATTTATTTTACATTTTTTATACAATACATTTTATAAAATCCTGAACATTTTTTTATTTCCGAACAATTGTTTTCTAAATTGGGAACATTCTTTGAATATCCGAACATTTTCTAGAAACTACAAACATTTTCTGAAGCCACAAACATTTACGAATTGCTATGTATTTTATTTTAAAATTCTCGTTTTTAAAATTTTTTGAAGTTTTTTCAAGTCCCAAATTTTTTAAAGTATAAAAAAATGAAAATGAAAAATGAAATTTCAAAAACAGGCTGCCTGGACATGGGCCGGCCCAAACATGCGTGCTATGTCCTGTCCCAGCTCACAGAGCACAATATAAAAGGTTCCTACTGCATGGGCAGGCCCAGGCAGGGATTCCCTGTGTGAAACGTTTTTTATCACTTATAGGTGGCATCGATGGGTAATATTTTGCAACTTTGAGGCAATTTCGATGACATACCACCAAACGCAATAGCCTCTTTAGTAGTAGGCATAGATATAGATATAAAAACCTTGGCATAGCACGCGAACCACGGAGGTTGTTGAACCAGACAAATGTGGTGCCAGGGCTATATATCGCATATTGTGATGCTATTTTCTGTCTCCTCTCAAGGATATTCGCTTCAAGGTTTTATCCGATCACTCCAATATGCATTCCTGTGGCAGTGGTTTTTAGGCGTGCTTTTTTTCCTGTGTCGGTCTTCATCAGTATTACTTCCCTTGGTTTTCTATGTTTCTTTAGTCAGATTTTTTTGTTTTCACAGATTTCATTTTATTTTATTTCTATCTGGTTTTCAACGGTTTTCTATGCCGAATTTCAATGGATTTCTTTTGAGTTTCGGTTTATGTGTTTCGCGCAGGTTTTCTTCAAATTTTATCTTTTAACATTCTTATTCCTTTTCCAACACATGTCAAATTACTTCACACATATTTTACATTTTTGTATATACCAGGGATATTTATTATATACTCTAACATTTCTAAAAAACATTATTCTAACTTTACTACATTTTCATCTTTAAATATTTTTCATACACATTGTAAAATTTTCATATACATCTGAAATATATTGTATACATGTTTAACATTTTTGTAGATTTGTTTTGATTACCTGTTAAAGAAAGTTTGGAAATTTAATTGAAATATATTTCTTGAATTGTCTGAAACATTTTTTCAAACTACACTAACATTTTTTTACATTGTACACAAGTTGTTACGAACATATTTTTGACACTGGTGAACATTTTTCATATACATTTCTTCGATGGTCTGAAATAATCGCTAAAATTGCACAAATAATGTTTTACATTATGTAACATTTTTTATAAAATGTCACATACAATTTTGTCAGAGTCCACGAATATTTTCAAAATGGCATAAAATCTTGTTTTTTGCATGGTATCAACATTTTCTAAAATTGAGCTACAAAAATTGACAATGCATTAACATTTTCCAAATTCACTTTATTATTTTTTATGTAAAATTAAGTTTTGGTATATTTATATTTAGAATATTTTTACAAATATGAACATTAAAATGAACGAATAAAAAACTGAAGAAAAACACTAACCTGCAGGAAGCTACTTGGGCCAGCACAACAAAATACTAGTTTCTAACTTGGGTCAAGCGATATAGAGGACCTCTGCATACACCCTAATGTGGCATCTCGCGAGTGATATATTAATATAGTATTGATCATTCAGTTGTTTGTTAAACTTAACCCTATGAACTTCTGCAAAAATAATGGGTTTAGTATGATGTAAGGAGGAAAGTATTTTTTTAACATTGTACAGACACACGCAATCATATATATATGCGTACACTTATCCTATGAATGCACACACACTACTAGGAAAAATCTTATACACAGAATTTTAGCAGTAGCACGTGTTAAAAAAGCACGCTAGTGCTAAGTAGCAGTAGCGCGTTGGCGTAAACCGCGCTATAGATACAATTGTAGCAGTAGCATGCCTGAAGATAAAAGCGCTACTACTAAAATTCCCACTGCTAAGCCGATACGCTACACATAGTAATAGCGATCTACTGCGAACAGCGCTACTGCTAGTTGGTTTGTAGCAGCGCTTTTACGCAGAAAGGCGCTACTGCTAAAGGAAGTAAAATTAAATGAAAAGCAAATAGAAAGTAAATGAAAATGAAAGAAATAAAAAAAGAAAAGAATAAAATGTAAATAAAAATAAATGAAAAAAGGAGGGAAAGAAAGAAATAGCAGTAGCGCATATCCGGAAACACGCTATAGCTAACTTAGCAGTAGCGCACTTCCCAAAACGCGCTACTGCTATTTTTGACTTAACCGCGCGGTTCGTTCCTCCCCACGGCCACTTCCCCCAAATCCAAACTCCTCCGTTGTCGCCGTCGCCGTCGCCCGTCGGTCGCCGCGCGCTCTTCCGTTGCTCTCCGCACACCCTCGACGCCGCACTCCGCCGTGCGCCCGAGCCCCAACCCCGACCTTGACGCCGCCTGACCCTCCCTCGCCGCAGGCACCCGAGGTGAGCACGCCTGCTCCTCCCCCTCCCCTACCTCTGCCTAGGGTTCTTCAAATTTTAATTGCATCAAATTAGTTAGGGTTCATCTAGGGGTGGAAACGGATCAGATGTTTTCTTGATTCGGAACGGATACGAATAATAACGACATATTGCTTAAGTGTATTAGTCAATAGCTATGTGACATGAAGTATTCAACTTGTGACATACAATAAGTCAACGATAGATAGGTTTATGAATAAACACTATTGTAATGCAAAATAATTTTTAAGATTAATCATAAAACGAGTAAAATTTGACCACTTATTTGACTTTTAAGTTGGATAATTGGAATATCCGATCGAATACGAATATCGGATATTTCGAATTATCGGCTACCATTTTCCACCCCTTGGTTCATCAAATTAGATGGTAATTAGGGCAGTAGTTCCTAGGTACTAATTAGTAAGTAAGAACTAGGTACTAATTAGGTACTGGTTTAATTTGATTTATAGTAAGTTTATTTTTTAGTAAGAACTAGTTGAATTAATAGAACTAGTTGAACATGTCACATTGTTGTTATTTTTTTTAGTTAAATCAATTATTCCCGCATCGATGTCGATGATGCCTATTTTGCATCCTCGTCGTCGACTCGGCGGAGGACACCTGCTTGACCAGATGGGCCATGTCCGGGACTGGGCTCCGCCGGGCTGGTACTGGAAGGCGCTACCTACCGGGGCGCGCGGCTTGGTGAGGAGCCAACCCATCGTTGACCCGAACCTTCTTTGGTGGCGGTCGCGTGGGCCAGTGACGGTGCGAAGGCTTGAGGACCCCGCGGAGGTGGTACGTCACCATGTCAGCGAGGAGAACGTGCACGTCCGCCGCTACTTGTTTGCGTTGGAGTACGGGTTCTCCAATACCTGGCAGGTTCTCCAGGGATCTCACTGGAGCTATGATCCTATGATGGTTCCTTCTCTTTGGGTGTCCACCGCCCGCGCCGATACCCGTCGTGCGCTAGGTTTACTTGTATTAGTGATGTTATATGTATGATACTATTCGGGATGTATTAGTGATAATATTCGACGATGTACGGATGCATGAGATGATTTACTTTTGCTTATTGAATACATGCTAATTTGAATAATTATTTATTTTACGATTTGGTTTTGTTTATTGAATGCTTATGTCAATATGAGTCCTATAAGATATTTTGAAATGTATATCTTGTGTTGCTCAAATAGGATATGTGCTTGCCCAAATGGCCGGTCATGTTTGCATGTTACACCTCCGAGTGGCCTATGTTTTGCCGGAGTGTTAATTCATTTCCATTTCGGCAAATTTCAGGCGCTCGATATGTCCTATTTTAGCAAAGGTCATGCCGGATTTTTCTGTGAAATTTTGGCATGACTTGTGACAGAATATGTAGCAAATATCGAGTGCCCCGGATTTGTGTGTTGAATATCCTGGTAGTTGCCTTTGTTCAATTTTTAATTAATGTTTCAACTATGAACATAGGAAATGTCTGACGATGAAAAGGATTTCGGTATTTGCGAAGACGAGCGCGGCCTGTGCGACAGAATCTTCCTAGATGATGATAGGCGCTTCAACATCAAGCTGGACGAGAACTTCGAAGTGGATACAGTAAGTCACAACGACAAGTCTTTTTTCGTAATTAAGCATGACATCTGCTTCATTTGCTTAAACTTATAATTAAATTTTTTACTATTCTACTAGCGTATCCGCTGCCATGCAAGTTTTTGTCTTGGATAAGATATGTTTCAATCCTATGAAAATACTATGGAGGTAAAGAGAGTTTACTTGAAGACCGAGCATGGTTATACTTTCCACGTAAAATTATACAACACAGACACCTACACCTATTTTGCATGCAAAACTTGGCAAGCAGTATGCAAGATTTATGCATTTGAGCCTGATATGGTTATCACCTTTGATATTCGTCCAGAAGATGATATTGAAGGTAATATCGACATCTAGGTCGATGTGCAGACGCCTCCAGTCATACCATTATGTGAGTTTCTCAACCATATTTATGTCTTCGATATTGTTTATTCAAAAATAGTTGACAACTAATTTCTATTGACAGCTTATTTTCGTTCAAGCAAACATGTCCAGCGCTTGGTAGACAGGACCTACTACTGTTGTGACGCCCGGATAATTAAGCTACAATAATCCTCCATTAATGGTGCCACATCATCACATTACTGTTGCTAATCCTCACTTGATCCAAATCACTGTTCTTTTTCAAACTCAAATTTAAAGTCAAAATTCGAATTTGCCAAACATGAAAACTAAAATGTTCAAAGTGTGGCAAATAATCCCTGGATATTTGTCATGTTGGAACCAACCTCTTTTGGATTCCGAAAGTGCCCCTGGAAATTATTTGGTGTTCCAACATCATATTAAATGACCTTTTCAATCTCTAAAAATCCTTGAACAATTCCTTGGGCCCTGAAACTTTTTAGGCAACACTACAATATTGTGCCTGAACTATTTGCTAAATTTCACACTCGACAAAAATCTTTTGATGCCTTGTTTCTATCCAAAACAGTAGCTATCCTTTTGATAGAAATGAAAAGAAATAAAATTGCAGAAAAGGAAACCCCCCTTTTCCCTCCCTTCCTGTTCCTCTGCTCCGTGTCGCTACAGGGGCGAGGACGACCCCGACCAACTAGCCGGCCTCGCCGTGGGGATAAGACCAACCCAGCGCCCCTCTCTCTCCCCCGTGGAACCCTAATCCCCTCTCCCTTTCACGCTTCCGCTACGCAGATCCACCTTCTCTCTCCCCTCGCCCTTCCTGCACAACTGAACTCCGTCGTCGCCGGAATCCGTCCCCACCGCGGCGACTACCGCCCCTAGTCCTCATCAACGTGTCCGCCCGCCCCGCCGTGGTTTGCCTCGCCCTCTGGTGCAGCTCGACGGGATCGAGGAGCGCCACGGCGCCAGATCGACGCCGTAGTTTCCCTCAGGTCGCCGCCGCCTTCTTCGACTCCGACCGCCGCACTGCGCTACAAAATTGTCGCCGGCCACCGTGTGCCGCTTGGTGAGCTTCCCCTCCACCTCTCCCTTGCTCCTTCCCGTAGCCATAGCCGCCCCGCCGCCGTTACTGACGCTCGTCGCCGCCCCTGTACGCTACTGCTGCTTACTGCTTGTACTGCTGCTGGCTGCTCCCCGCGCTGCTTGCTGCCGCGCGTGCTGCACCTTGCGCTGCTCAGCTGGCTGCAACCTCTCTTGCCGCTGCCCGTCGTTACCCCGTGCTGCTACGCGCTCGCGACCCCGTCCGCGCTCGTCGGCGAGCATGTCCGCAATGGCCGAAATCGGCCCCCCGCGAGCCCCTGCCTGCGCCACACCGCAGCCAGCGCCCCGCCTCCACCCGCGCCGCTCGACCGCGTGGCCTCCCCACACGCGCCGCCCGCCGCCGCCTCCCCACTGCCCCGCCCGGTGGCCTCGCCCCGCGCCCAGGCGGGTTCGTCCTCCACGGGCGCCGACGCCCGCCCCGCTTCACTCGCCCGCTAAGGCCTTGTGGGCCACTGACCCAGGAGCCCCACACCACCTTTAAAAAAAATGAAAATAAAAATAATTATTGATAAAATTAATTAGCTAATTAATTAATTACTTAATCAATTAGTTAAAAAGCTAATTAACTTAATTAACAAAATGTTTAATCTGTAGTTAGTAAATGAGTTGACTGGTCAACTGGAAACCCTTGGCTCACTTGTCAGCCATTGGGTACACTTTGGTGTACACTGTGCTGGGTGCGTCTAACATTTAAGCATTTATTTTTATTTAAAACTAATCTTAGATTATTGTTTAAATCTTTAAAAATCATTTAAAATAATCCGTAGCTCGGATGAAAAAGTTTTCTACATGAAAGTTGCTCAGAACGACGAGACGAATTCGAATACGCGATCCGTTCGTCTGCCACATGCCCCTAACTATCTGAACATACAATTTTTCCCCTCCGTTTCATCTGTCCAAAAATGCTAAACTTGGGGAAACATTCCCGGATGTTATCCCCCTTCGTCGCTAACGTGTAGCACCGCGTTAGAACACGTCTAGCTCTGCGTGTTGTCCTGTTATGTTCTTGCTTGCTATATATTTACTGCCCCCCCCCTCTTCTCTTCGGTAGACCCCGAGACTGCCGCTGATGCCATTGTGTTTAACTACGTCGACGACAACCCCTTCTTCTTGTCTGAGCAACCAGGCAAGCAACCCCCCCCCCCCCCTTGAGCATTCCGATATCGCCTATTTCTTTTCCTCTCATGCTTGCATTAGAACTGCTACTGCTTTCTGTATGATCCTACTTTGATGCATAGCATGTTGTTGTTAACTGCTTTTATACCTTACCTGCTTATCCTAAACTGCTTAGTATAGGTTGGTTAGAGATCCATCAGCGACCCCACCTTGTCCCAGTTGCCCCGCTTTATGTTCGATGACTCGATCAACGTGATCGATGTCCAGGCTCCGACACCGCACTCCACCCCCCCCCAAGTTGTGCAACTCTGCAGAGTTATCATCGAGTGCCGAGGGTGGAACCTCTTACATCACTCCCGATGAGATCTTTGTAGTGTAGCTATACGGTCGAGGTCATCGAGGGTGATTTCCTCCATAACCACTTCCGTTACCGCTCTGTTGTGCAACCCCTCAAGTGTGAACCTCGAGGGTGATCCTCTTACGTTCACCTTGATGATAACATCGAGTGGGATTCACCGGGGGTGATTCCTCGGGTTTTCCCCTTGGTGTTAGACACACAGTTACTATGGTTACTATGACTTTACACTGAGCCATGTTACTAAAGACGGGTCGACCCTGAGGGGTACCCGCGCGAGCTTAATAGCGAGTGATGTGGAGTCGGGTTGACCTGGAAGGTGCCCGCGAGATAGTTACGAGGCGTGGCCGGGCATTCTTAGCCCTTGCCGCAAGTACTCGAGACGGGGCGATGGGGTCACATTGATCGTGAATCTCTGCTCGTTACCGCATGCTCCTAATCCACTACGGTTTGGATATTTCATCCGAGGGGCCTCTGGCCTGATAGCACTAACCATCACATGGGCATAGTATGGGCGTTCTGCGTCGTATACATCAGCCGAAGCTTAATAGACGTAAGCGACTGAGCGGCGCGCGCCGGGTTGGACTGGTAAGCACCTGCCTTTTTGAAGGAGGTTGCTAGGTCTGCTCACCGGCTGCGTACGCAACGTGCAGGAGTTCCCGGGAAGATGGCCCATGACCCCTGGGGCATAGGTTTAGTCCGGCGTGCTGGCCTCTCTATTAAGCCTAGGTCGGGTTGCGGCGTATTGTTTGACCGAGGCCGGGCATGACCCAGGAAATTGTGTCCGGCCGGAGTTAATCGAGCGTGGTGGGTAAGTTGGTGCACCCCTGCAGGGAAGAAACATCTATCGATAGCCTGTCCTACGGTAACGGACATTTGGAGTTGTATCCCGATTGATACAACTAGAACTGGATACTTGTGATGAGAAATGATTTGTGAATGAGAAATGGATAGTATGGCTCTGGGATTGCTTTCTTGCAGGGAGTCCAGAAAGGATCTCTGGCCGAGGTTGATAACTCTATTACTACTTTACATTATGTCGATCTGTACTCTTCTATATGCTGCCAGATGCTTGAAGATGCTTGAAGATGCTAGTCTTCGATAGGCTAGGCTTCCCTCTCCTCTTCTGGCATTCTGCAGTTTAGTCCACAAATACAACCCATTTTCTTTGATACAAATGCATACTTAGTTTAGATCTGATGTAAGTCTTGCGAGTACTTTGGATGAGTACTCACGGCCGCTTTGCTACCTCTTTTCCCCCATACCTGATTGTTGCGATCAGATGACGAATCCCAGGAGCCAGATGACACCACTGAAGACTACTGCTACCCAAGGATGCCTACTACTACGTCAAGACCGCTGATGACTTGGAGTAGTTAGGAGGCTCCCAGGCAGGAGGCCTTGCCTTTTCGATCGTTGTTGCTTTTGTGCTAGCCTTCTTAAGGCAATCTTGTCTAACTTATGTCTGTACTCAGATATTGTTGTTTCTGCTGACTCTTGTGTATTCGAGCTTATGTATTCTAGAGTTGTGTTGTGATATCTTCCCGTGAGTCCTTGATCTTGATTGTATACATTTGCGTGTATGATTAGTGTATGATTGAATCGAGGGCGTCACAACTGTCCCGGGGCTGAACTAAACTATGAGGAAATAAGTTATTATGTTTCATGGCTTAAGGATCTTCATACTGTCAAGACAAATTATTTTTCTAGACTTAAAAATCTTAGTACTCAAAACGTGTGGCCAATAGTGTTCATACTGAACTACGGTCACATCTATTTAGGAAAGATGGAAAGATTTTTACTATCTGTCATCAGTGCATCTTTTGCATACATTATTTTTTAAGCTAAACTTTTTTTAAGTATGTTACTATACGATGTTTTTCAACAGGGACTCCCGATGAATATTGTGCCTCATTAGATCGAGACTAAAGGTCGCATGCCAAGACATCCTACAATGCACTTTAGTGCATTCAGGATTTCTAAAAGCGAGGAATGCTTAATACTGAAAGACTGGAGCAAAATTGTGAATGATCGCAGAGAAGTACTAGGGACAGCTGATACGTCTCCAACGTATCTATAATTTTTGATTGCTCCATGCTATATTATCTACTGTTTTGGACTGCATTGGGCTTTATTTTCCACTTTTATATTATTTTTGGGACTAACCTATTAACCGGAGGCTCAGTCAAAATTACTGTTTTTTGCCTATTTCAGTATTTCGGAGAAACAGAATACTCCCTCCTTTCCGGTTTATAGGGTTTATCTCAACTTTTTTGTTTTTCCAATCTATAGGGCTCATCTTCATCTCATTTTTAGTTTCCGAGACGCATTAAACCTTTGCATGTAAGAATTAAAAAGAATCACACCAATGCATGTAATGTTTCTACTTATCTAGTGGTCAAGCATGCATGCACTGCAGTTAATCCAATTTAATGCATGAGTTCAATTGGGGTAGTTTTGTAAAGTACGAGATACATTCCTTCACTCATAAAATGCCTTGATTGATGAGATTTCAGATTTGAGCCTTATAAACCGGAAAGGAGGGAGTATCAGACGGAGACCAAACGGAATAAAACCTTCGGGAACGTGATTTTCTCACCGAACGTGATCCAGGAGACTTGGACCCTACGCCAAGGCATCAAAGAGGCGGTCACGAGGGTGGGGGGCGCGCCCCCTGCCTTTGGGCCCCTCGGTGCTCCACCGACGCACTCCTTCCTCCTATATATACCTACGTACCCCCAAACGATCAGAGGATGAGCCAAAAACTTAATTCCACCGCCGCAACTTTCTGTATCCACGAGATCCCATCTTGGGGCCTGTTCCGGAGCTCCGCCGGAAAGGGCCGTCATCACGGAGGGCTTCTACATCATCATAGCCTCTCCGATGAAGTGTGAGTAGTTTACCTCAGACCTTCGAGTCCATAGTTAGTAGCTAGATGGCTTCTTCTCTCTTTTTGGATCTCAATACAAAGTTCTCCCCTCTCTTGTGGAGATCTATTCGATGTAATCTTCTTCTTTTTGCGGTGTGTTTGTTGAGACCAATGAATTGTGGGTTTATGCTCAAGTCTATCTATGAATAATATTTGAATCTTCTTTGAATTCTTTTATGTATGATTGGTTATCTTTGCAAGTCTCTTCGAATTATCCGTTTGGTTTGGCAACTAGATTGGTAGTTCTTGCCATGGGAGAAGTGCTTAGCTTTGGGTTCGATCTTGCGGTGTCCTTTCCCAGTGACAGAAGGGGCAGCAAGGCACGTACTGCATCGTTGCCATCGAGGATAACAAGATGGGGTTTATTTCATATTACATGAATTTATCTCTCTACATCATGTCATCTTGCTTAAAGCGTTACTTTGTTTTTAACTTAATACTCTAGATGCATGCTGGATAGCGGTCGATGAGTGGAGTAATAGTAGTAGATGCAAAATTGTTTCAGTCTACTTGTCATGGACGTGATGCCTATATACATGATCATGCCTAGATATTCTCATAACTATGCTCAATTCTGTCAATTGCTCAACAGTAATTTGTTTACCCACCGTAGAATACTTATGCTCTTGAGAGAAGCCACTAGTGAAACCTATGGCCCCCGGGTCTATTCTCATCATATCAATCTCCATCACTTTAATCTTGTTTTGCTTTTTACTTTGCCTTTTACTTTTCACTTTGCATCTTTATACCAAAAATACCAAAAATATTATATCTATCAGATCTCACTCTCGTAAGTGAACGTGAAGGGATTGACAACCCCTAATCGTGTTGGTTGCGAGTAGCTATCGTTTTGTGCAGGTACGAGGGACTTGAGCATGGCCTGCTACTGGATTGATACCGTGGTTCTCAAAAACTGAGGGAAATACTTACGCTACTCTGCTACATCATCCCTTCCTCTTCAGGGAAATCCAACGCAAGCTCAAGAGGTAGCAAGAAGGATTTCTGGCACCGTTGCCGGGGAATCTACGCAAAAGTCAACATACCAAGTACCCATCACAATCCCTATCTCTCGCATTACATTATTTGCCATTTGCCTCTCGTTTTCCTCTCCCCCACTTCACCCTTGCCGTTTTATTCGCCCTCTCTTTCCCAATCTCCTTCTCCTTCTCCGCCTCTCTTTCCGTTTGCTCTTGTTTGCCCGTGTGTTGGATTGCTTGTTTGTCGCGATGGCTCAACCAAGATTCGGTGATCTTCACCTTAAAAGGTTAGAGGAGATCGAAAACAACGTTAGGAAATTTATGGTTTTGCAATTTGAGCATAATAATTTCTTTAGAAACGAGCTTAAGGAACAAAAAAGTTTTATGAGTTATATGAATAAAGAGCTTGATGATATGTCTAAAGAATTTGATGTTATAAGATCCCAAATTGCTCATCTAGAAAAGATGACTGCTGAAATTTCGGATATGCAAGCCACCTTAGTCAATAAGATGGCCGCTAAACCGAATTCCTATGAAAATCAAGATGAAGATCTAAAAGTTATTGATGTGTCCCCTATTAAATCTATGCTTTGCAATATGAATCTTGATGAAACTGAATATGATCTTCCTTTACCTAGAAGGCATTCTAAAAATTCAGAGTATTTAGATCTTTATGATGAAATTGATGAAAGTGGGATTGAAAGAAATAAAAATCTAGATGTTGCTAAACCCACTATATTGGATTTCAAGGAATTTAATTATGAAAGTTGCTCTTTAATTGATTGTATTTCCTTGTTGCAATCCATGATAAATTCTCCACATGCTTATAGTCAAAAGAAAGCCTTCACCGAACATATTGTTGATGCCTTGATGCAATCTTATAAAGAAAAACTTGAGTTGAAAGTTTCTATACCTAGAAAACTCTATGATAAGTGGGAACCAACTATTAAAATTAAAATTAAAGATCATGAGTTTTATGCTTTGTGTGATTTGGGTGCTAGTGTCTCTACTATTCCCAAGACTGTTTGATTTGCTAGATTTCCGTAATTTTGATGATTGCTCTCTAAACTTGCATCTTGCGGATACTACTATTAAGAAACCTATGGGAAGGATTAATGATGTTCTTATTATTGTAAATAGGAATTGTGTGCCCGTAGATTTCATTGTTCTTGATATAGATTGCAATCCTTCTTGCCCTATTATTCTTGGTAGACCTTTCCTTAGAACGGTTGGTGCGATTATTGATATGAAGGAAGGGAATATTAGATTTCAATTTCCATTAAAAAGGGCATGGAACACTTTCCAAGAAAGAAAATAAAATTTCCATATGAAACTATCATGAGAGCCACTTATGGATTGCCTACCAAAGATGGCAATACCTAGATCTATCCTCGCTTTTATGCCTAGCTAGGGGCGTTAAACGATAGCGCTTGTCGGGAGGCAACCCAATTTTATTTTTATTCCTTGCTTTTTGCTCATGTTTAGTAATAAATAAATTATTTAGCCTCTGTTTTGGTTGTGTTTTTTGTGTTTAATTAGTGTTTGTGCCAAGTAGAACCGTTGGGAAGACTTGGGGAAAGTCTTGTTGAACTTGCTGTAAAAAACAGAAACTTTAGCGCTCACGAGAACTGCTGTCATTTTTATTTGAAGAGTGATATTTAGTTAATTATTTTTGCAGATGATTAATAGATAAATTCCTCACGTCCATCAATTTATTTTAGAATTTTTGGGGTTCCATATCTTGCGCTAGCTACAGATTACTACATACTCTTCTGTTTTTGACAGATTCTGTTTTTCGTGTGTTGTTTGCTTATTTTGATGAATCTATGGTTAGTGAAATAGTTTATAATCCATAGAGAAGTTGGAATACAGTAGGTTTAACACCAATATAAATAAATAATGAGTTCATTACAGTACCTTGAAGTGGTTTTTTGTTTTCTTTCGCAAACGGAGCTCACGAGTTTTCTACTTTAAGTTTTGTGTTGTGAAGTTTTCAAGTTTTGGGTGAATTCTTTTGATGGATTATGGAACAAGGAGTGGCAAGAGCCTAAGCTTGAGGATGCCCATGACACCCCCAAGATAATCCAAGTACACCAAAAAGTCAAAGCTTGGGGATGCCCCGGAAGGCATCCCCTCTTTCGTCCACTTCCATCGGTAATTTACTTGGAGCTATATTTTTATTCACCAACATGATATGTGTTTTGCTTGGAGCGTCTTGTATTATTTGTGTCTTTGTATTTTAGTATGCCACAATCATCCTTGCTGTACACACCTTTTGAGAGAGCCATACATGAATTAAAATTTGATAGAATGCTCTATGTGCTTCACTTATATCTTTTTGAACTAAGTAGTTTTGCTCTATGTGCTTCACTTATATCTTTTGAGCGTTATAATTTTGCTCTATGTGCTTCACTTAGATCTTTTAGAGCACGGTGGTGGATTTGTTTTAAAGAAACTATTGATCTCTCATGCTTCACTTAAATTATTTTGAGAGTCTCTTAATAGCATGGTAATTTGCTTAATAATAATATGCTTGGTATTCAAGATTTGTGAAACTTTCTTTTGAGTGTGTTGAATACTAAGAAAAGATTAAAGTATGATAATTGTTTTGAGATATGGAGGTGATAATATTAGAGTCATGCTAGTTGAGTAGTTGTGAATTTAAAGAATACTTGTGTTAAAGTTTGTGATTCCCGTAGCATGCACGTATGGTGAAGCGTTATGTGATGAAGTCGGAGCATGATTTATTTATTGATTGTCTTCCTTATGAGTGACGGTCGGGGATGAGCGATGGTCTTTTCCTACCAATCTATCCCCTAGGAGCATGCACGTAATACTTTGCTTTGATAACTTCTAGATTTTTGCAATAAGTATATGAGTTCTTTATGACTAATGTTGAGTCCATGGATTATACGCACTCTCACCCTTCCATCTTTGCTAGCCTCTCTAATACCGCGCACCTTTCGCCGGTATCATACACCCACCATATACTTTCATCAAAACAGCCACAATACCTACCTATCATGGCATTTCCATAGCCATTCCGAGATATATTGCCATGCAACTTTTCACCGTTCCTTTCATGACACATTGATCATTGTCATATTGCATATCCTGGTACACCACCAGAGGCATTCATATAGAGTCATATTTTGTTCTAAGTATCGAATTGTAATTGTTGAGTTGTAAGAAAAATAAAAGTGTGATGATCATCATTATTAGAACATTGTCCCAAGTGAGGAAAGAATGATGGAGACTATGATTCCCCCATAAGTCGGGATGAGACTCCGGACGAAAAATAAAAAAAAAGAGACCAAAGAAGCCCAAATAAAAAGAGGCCATAAAAAAGAGAAAAGGCCCAAATAAAAAAATGAGAGAAAAAGAGAGAATGGACAATGTTACTATCCTTTTACCACACTTGTGCTTCAAAGTAGCATCATGATCTTCATAGTAGAGAGTCTCTCATGTTATCACTTTCATATACTAGTGGGAATCTTTCATTATAGAACTTGGCTTGTATATTCCAATGATGGGCTTCCTCAAATTGCCCTAGGTCTTCATGAGCAAGCAAGTTGGATGCACACCCACTTAGTTTTTTTGAGCTTTCATATACTTATAGCTCTAGTGCATCCATTGCATGGCAATCCCTACTCACTCACATTGATATCTATTGATGGGCATCTCCATAGCCCGTTGATACGCCTAGTTGATGTGATACTATCTTCTCCTTTTTGTTTTCTCCACAACCACCATTCTATTCCACCTATAATGCTATATCCATGGCTCACACTCATGTATCGCGTGGAGATTGAAAAAGTTTTAAAAAAGTTAGAGTATGAAACAATTGCTTGGCTTGTCATCGGGGTTGTGCATGATTTAAATACTTTGTGTGGTGAAGATATAGCATAGCCAGACTATATGATTTTGTAGGATAACTTTCTTTGGCCATGTTATTTTGAGAAGACATAATTGCTTTGTTAGTATGCTTGAAGTATTATTATTTTTATGTCAATATAAACTTTTGTCTTAAATCTTTCGAATCTGAATATTCATATCACAATTAAGAAGATTTACATTGAAATTATGCCAAGTAGCACTCCGCATCAAAAATTCTCTTTTTATCATTTACCTACTCGAGTACGAGCAGGAATTAAGCTTGGGGATGCCTGATACGTCTCCAACGTATCTATAATTTTTGATTGCTCCATGCTATATTATCTACTGTTTTGGACTATATTGGATTTTATTTCCACTTTTATATTATTTTTGGGACTAACCTATTAACCGGAGGCCCAGCCCAGAATTGTTGTTTTTTGCCTATTTCAGTATTTCGGAGAAACAGAATATCACACTGAGTCCAAACGGAATAAAACCTTCGGGAACGTGATTTTCTCACCGAACGTGATCCAGGAGACTTGGACCCTATGCCAAGGCATCAAAGAGGCGGTCACGAGGGTGGGGGGCGCCCCCCCTAGGGCGCGCCCCCTGCCTCGTGGGCCTCTTGGTGCTCCACCGACGTACTCCTTCCTCCTATATATACCTACGTACCCCCAAACGATCAGAGGAGGAGCCAAAAACCTAATTCCACCGCCGCAACTTTCTGTATCCACGAGATCCCATCTTGGGGCCTATTCCGGAGCTCCGCCGGAAAGGGTCGTCATCACGGAGGGCTTCTACATCATCATAGCCTCTCTGATGAAGTGTGAGTAGTTTACCTCAGACCTTCGGGTCCATAGTTAGTAGCTAGATGGCTTCTTCTCTCTTTTTGGATCTCAATACAAAGTTCTCCCCCTCTCTTGTGGAGATCTATTCGATGTAATCTTCTTCTTTTTGCGGTGTGTTTGTTGAGACCGATGAATTGTGAGTTTATGATCAAGTCTATCTATGAATAATATTTGAATCTTTTCCGAATTCTTTTATGTATGATTGGTTATCTTTGCAAGTCTCTTCGAATTATCCGTTTGGTTTGGCCAACTAGATTGGTAGTTCTTGCCATGGGAGAAGTGCTTAGCTTTGGGTTCGATCTTGCGGTGTCCTTTCCCAATGACAGAAGGGGCAGCAAGGCACGTATTGCATCGTTGCCATCGAGGATAACAAGATGGGGTTTATTTCATATTGCATGAATTTATCTCTCTACATCATGTCATCTTGCTTAAAGCGTTACTCTGTTTTTAACTTAATACTCTAGATGCATGCTGAATAGCGGTCGATGAGTGGAATAATAGTAGTAGATGCAGAATCGTTCTGGTCTACTTGTCATGGACGTGATGCCTATATACATGATCATAACTAGATATTCTCATAACTATGCTCAATTCTGTCAATTGCTCAACAGTAATTTGTTTACCCACCGTAGAATACTTATGCTCTTGAGAGAAGCCACTAGTGAAACCTATGGCCCTTGGGTCTATTCTCATCATATCAATCTCCATCACTTTAATCTTGTTTTGCTTTACTTTGCCTTTTACTTTTCACTTTGCATCTTTATACCAAAAATACCAAAAATATTATATCTATCAGATCTCACTCTCGTAAGTGACCGTGAAGGGATTGACAACCCCTAATCGCGTTGGTTGCGAGTAGCTATCGTTTTGTGCAGATACGAGGGACTTGAGCGTGGCCTCCTACTGAATTGGTACCTTGGTTCTTAAAAACTGAGGGAAATACTTACGCTACTCTGCTGCATCATCCCTTCCTCTCCGGGGAAATCCAACGCAAGCTCAAGAGGTAGCAGCAGCAATCAGAAGCGTAGCCCATGATTAGGAGACAGGTTAATCTGCATGCTCCAACATGATGAAGCAGGAGTGCTACACATATTTTATGCTATTTTACCTGAGAGAGAGCAGCAGGAGTGATTAGCTAGCTAGAAATGAGTTATGATGATCAAATAGCTAGTATTGGTGGTAATGACTATGATGATTATTATTAGCTAGTGTTGGTGGTGATTAGATATAGCTACCACAGTTACTGTTGGTGGTGATTAGCTAGCTAGCATGAGTTTGAAGATGATGATGTGGGCTACACTATGACTATGATGATTAAATAGCTACTGTTGGTGGTAATGACTATGATGATGATTAAATAGCTTGTGTTGGCGGATTAGATTCAAGTGGCGGCAACATGTGGTGCACATCGAAAGTACTACTAGTCCAAACTAGATCAAGTTTGGATTAGTAGTATACTTTTGACATGCACCACATGTTGCCTCCAATTGGACCTAATCCACCTTCATTTGACACGCTGTTATGGACATATTGATATAACAACCTCATAATTGGTATTATACCAAAATTTGTATAATGGCGTATAAATACACTAAAAAAACAATACTGGTAGTGATGGACAGAAAACACACTACTACTAGTTAGATTAGCGGTAGCGCTGGAGTAAACACGCGTTGCGGCTATATGTCTTAGTAGTAGCGTGTGCCGCATGCGCTACTGCTAAGTACTAGCTGTAGCGCCTTACTAGTAGCGCGGTTCCCCTCGCTATTAATAGGCATTAAACCCATGCTATTAATAGGCTTTTTCCTAGTAATGACACGTTCACTCCACCTGTATAATCACCTCTGAAAGACTGAGCTAGTATATCATCTTGAGATTTTATGAAGTCACGTAGACACCTCCTAATCGACGGAAACGTCTGCTCTCACTAAACATGCATAGCGAGAAGTCAAGAAATAAATCCAGAAAAATGCGAGCACAGGGACTTAAACCCTAATGGGTTGAGGACACTACTGTGCTCCTTACCATTCAATCACAGGATCTTATATATATTGGTCCGCATAATATTCCCTGGCATGGATTATATAAAAATATTCTTTGACGCGGAAGGGGGGAAAGGGGACATCCTATATGACACATTAAGTGTAAAAAAATGTCAGCCTGCCGAACTGGGGAGCGCCCGGGTCGGCCCATTTGGCAAACTGTATCTACTCGGCTACCCTAGCGACTAGGCTACTATAGCGGCCTTTTTATTAGTATTTTTTGGTTTCATTCAGATTATTTGAAAATGCATGAATTTGTTTTTAAAACAACTGTGACCGTTTTAGAAAATAAAACAAGGTTCGTTCAAAAATGGAATATTTCCTGAAAAGACAAACATGAAGTGAATATTTTTTTTGAAAATAGAAAGATTTTCTCAAAAAAATTAAAATTATGAATATACAATTGAAAATGTGAACGTTTTATCAAACGGCGAACATTTTTTGAAATACTAATTATATTTCAAAATATGCAAATATTTTTTAAAGCATGGATTTATTAAAAAATTGGAAACAATTTTTTTAATGCCAAAAAATCGAATTGTCATCAGAACAAGAAACGTTTTGGAAAATTTTCTGAACAGTTTAAAAAATATATTTACTAATAATGTTTGAAAATGTGAATATTAAGAAACTAAAACTTCCTGTAAAAATGCAAGCATTTCTTTGAACATTTTCAGGAAACTTGACAATAAAATAAAAAAGAAGACCAAATTTCATAATTTTGAAGTTTTTTTTACAAAAAATAAAAGTAGAGAGAAATCCAAAATAAACCTGCAAAAAGCAAACAGAAAAAAAGGTAGGCACTTGTAGAAGGTTCCCAAATTTCGTCGGGGACCTTATAGAATGTCCCCAAAGCTAGGATGTTTTTAAATAACAACATGTTACATGGATCGACCAATTTTACCTTCGTTTGATCGACTTATATGTGACAAAAGGACTACCTGATGCAATAAGCGTCCAATCGGGTTTACCAGAAGAATGACAAATTTGACTCGCCGCATTCTGCGGCAAATTCTCACGGCTTCGTTCTTGGGGAGCAACCGACCGAACCGAGATGCGTCGGCCAATTTGTTTATCGAGAACACACTGTATTGGGAACCTTGTTGAAGGTTCCTAAACTGGTTTTCTTTTCACTTTTGTTTTACTAGGATTTTCCTTTTTTATTGTTATTTTTTTTATATGTTTCTTTCTCTCAACTTTTGTTTTGTCTAGTTCGCAAATTTAAAAAATGTTCATGTATTTATAAAAAAATTAAAATTTTAAAAATGTTTGCTAGCTTGGCAAAATATTTGCATACATCAGAAAAGTTCAAGAACTGTAAACATATATTTGTAAATTTGAGTAAACATTCAAATTCAAAGAAATATTTGCATTTTCAAAAAGTGTTAGTGAATTGGAGAAGTTATTTGCGATTTCAAATATACTGGTCACTTTTTGTAAAACAAATGTTCATGTTTTGCACAAAAAAATGTTCACACTCTTTTTAATATTTTGGACGCTACAGTACCCGAGGTGGTGGTAATGCTCCGACATTGTGACAACTAGGTGTTCCTTGCCATAAGGTGCCATGGCAGTGGTGCTTTAATGTCGCGCGATCATGCTACAATATGGACACCCGCGGCCTGATCTTAGATTGACCATGAAGATATCTCGGTCTGTTAGACCCAACGTCCCATTCGAGGTCTACTCCCATGGCTACCACCATAGGCAGCAAGTCTTTCCTTCATTGGAGGATACAAGTGGCGTGCCATTGCTAAGGACATGCATGCTGTGTGATCTGTGAATCCCGACCTCCGGACCATGATGCTTGCTCATTGTGTCTCCCTCTCCCCTTAGTTGGCAAGTGGATACTTGCCAGAGGAGAGGGTCTACTTAGTTTGATTGGACAAGATCTTCACCGAGTTGGTGCACAACCTGAAGGAGCTTATATATCGGTACAGGGATGACTGTGAAGGACACCAAAGTTGATTCTTCTAGGATAATGCATGGAGCGGCTATTGGAATAGCCACCCTTAAGATGGTGATTATGGTATCACTCCATAACCCCAAGGGTAAATCAATGTTCTATCCTTAAATGGTTGGCCCCAGCAGCCACCAGCCCGTCTAGTCTCCTTGTTGAATTAGTTGTTGTCGTGTTGATGCCCTAACCCTCATTTGTTGAAACACGAATCCTCAGTGGCTATTCGAAGATACACCATCAAGATGGTGATTGTAGTATCACCCCACACCCAAGTGTGTACCAATGTTTTAGCCTTAATTGGTTGGACTCAACAATAACAAGCTCAGCTCGTCTCCTTTTTCAAGTCAACCAAGTGTATTCATTATTTAGCAAAATTACAAACCCACACGTAGCCATGATCCAGGGGCATCCATAACACAACTGATACAATACTTCTCTAAAAGGACCCCACAGGAAATGCAAAGAAACCCTTGAGGGACAAAAAAGTAAAAAAAAACAATAGTCGTCATTGTCGGAGCTTCGGGTGACATAGGGAGACACCAACATGCCCATGATAGAATAAACGACATTGTAGCGGCCCAAGATGTTGTGGCCTATCGTTTGGGGACTATCCCGATGCTCTTCGATGTGCTACTCTGCCATAATCATTCGGCGCCATCGGAGAGACTCAAAGTAGCTTTCCCTCGTGCGACTATCAAGTGTTGAACCAGTTGTCTTCCAGATTTCGTCGATGCCGCCACGCTCAAGGGAGAAAGCATTGATGCCCCCGCTACATCCTGAAGACAGCCACCGATCCCCATCAAGACACCGGGGCAAACTTCGTGATGATGGTAGGAGAGCACAAAGGGTCTCCACAAAGTCATCGTTGTTGCTGCGCCGACTAGGGTTGATCACCGAACCTACCAAATCTACTGCCAACGATAGAGGCGAGCACCGCATCATAGAAGGATCAAGAGATGCATACATTCAACGGAAACTAGACTAAGCAATTGGTATGCACTTTGCGCAGGTTCCAGGAGGCCTCCTCCAGCTGATGACCAGAGGATGTCACGGGAGGAGAGCCTCTAAAAATGACGCTGACAAACAGGGCGACTAGCCCTTGTGTTGAGCCTCTTTGTGCATGAAGGGCGAAGCAATTTTGTGAATGTTCGGGTTTTGTTCCCGTCTCCGTGTTGAAGGAGTTGTCTTTGAGTTGATGCCATGACATACATTTGTTGAAGCAAGGGATTACTATCTTCTTGAAAGTGTTCATTGTGAAAGATTGACTACTTAGTCGTAGTTTTTTTGTCACTTGATTGATCGATTTTTGTTGGTCATTTCCATATAACCTTTTTGTAACTTGATTTGATATGAGAAAGAAGCATAGTGCAACAAGCTTTTAAATCTGGGCTGATATGACTGATATATCTTTATTTTGCGGCTGATATGACTGATATATCAGTTTTGGGGTGCTACCAATATAAACATAACATATCATTTTGTAAATGTCATTTTCACACGTACATTCGATATGGATCGATATGGCGAATATCTGACCTGATATGCCCTCCGATAGACCGGTACATCAATGAACACATTATTTATCAGAAAAGCGGTGAAAAAGATTATGTGTATTTACAACTTCATCGTATTATGAAAGTTATGCATAATGTTTTGTAGAAACGCATATATAACTGATGGGGAACGTAGCATAAATTCAAAATTTTCTACGCATCACCAAGATCAATCTATGGAGTAATCTAGCAACGAGGGGAAGGAGAGCGCATCTACATACCCTTGTAGATCGCTAAGCGGAAGCGTTCAAGTGAACGGGATTGATGGAGTCGTACTCGTTGTGATCCAAATCACCGATGATCCTAGTGCCGAACGGACGGCACCTCCGTGTTCAACACACGTACAGCCCGGTGACGTCTCCTACGCCTTGATCCAGCAAGGGGAGAAGGAGAGGTTGGGGAAGACTCCATCCAGTAGCAGCACGACAGCGTGGTGGTGGTGGAGGAGCGTGGCACTCCAGCAGGGCTTCGCCAAGCACCGCAAGAGAAGAGGAGGGAGAGGGGTAGGGCTGCGCCAAGAAGGAGATGTTCTCGTGTGTTGGGCTGCCCCTTTGCTCAAGTATATATAGGGGGAGGGGAGGGGCTGCGCCCCCACCTAGGGTTCCCTCCCTAGGGGTGGCGGCAGCCCCCAGATCCCATCTGGGAGGCGGCCAAGGGGGAGAGAGAGGGGGGCGCACCTAGGGTGGGCCTTAGGGCCTATCTGCGCCTAGGGTTTGCCCCCTCTCCTCTTGAGGACACCTTGGGCCTTGGTGGGAGGCGCCCCAGCCCACCTAGGGGCTGGTCCCTTCCCACTATTGGCCCATGTAAGCCTCCGGGGCTGGTGGCCCCACCTGGTGGACCCCCGGACCCCTCCGGTGGTCCCGGTACACTACCGGTAATGCCCGGAACACTTCCGGTGGCCAAAACCATACTTCCTATATATCAATCTTTACCTCCGGACCATTTCAGAACTCCTCGTGACGTCCGGGATCTCATCCGGGACTCCTAACAACATTCGGTAACCGCATATATACTTTCCCTATGACCCTAGCGTCACCGAACCTTAAGTGTGTAGCCCTACGGGTTCGTGAGTCATGCAGACATGGCCGAGACAACTCTCCGGTCAATAACCAACATCGGGATCTGGATACCCATGTTGTCTCCCACATGCTCCACGATGATCTCATCGGATGAACCACGATGTCAAGGACTTAATCAATCCCGTATACAATTCCCTTTGTCCAGCGGTATTGTATTTGCCCAAGATTCGATCGTCGGTATCCCGATACCTTGTTCAATCTCGTTACCGGCAAGTCTCTTTATTCGTTCCGTAACACATCATCCCGTGATCAACTCCTTGGTCACATTGTGCACATTATGATGATGTCCTACCGAGTGGGCCCAGAGATACCTCTCCGTTTACACGGGGTGACAAATCCCAGTCTCGATTTGTGCCAACCCAACAGACACTTTCGGAGATACCTGTAGTGTACCTTTATAGCCACCCAGTTACGTTGTGACGTTTGGCACACTCAAAGCACTCCTACGGTATCCGGGAGTTGCACAATCTCATGGTCTAAGGAAATGATACTTGACATTAGAAAAGCTTTAGCATACGAACTACACGATCTTTGTGCTAGGCTTAGGATTGGGTCTTGTCCATCACATCATTCTCCTAATGATGTGATCCCGTTATCAACGACATCCAATGTCCATGGTCAGGAAACCGTAACCATCTATTGACCAACGAGCTAGTCAACTAGAGGCTTAGTAGGGACATGGTGTTGTCTATGTATCCACACATGTATCTAAGTTTCCTATCAATACAATTCTAGCATGGATAATAAACGATTATCATGAACAATGAAATATAATAATAATAAATAATTTATTATTGCCTCTAGGGCATATTTCCAACAGTCTCCCACTTGCACTAGAGTCAATAATCTAGTTCACATCGCCATGTGATTAACACTCACAGGTCACATCGCCATGTGACCAACATCCAAGAGTCTACTAGACTCAATGATCTAGTTCACATCACTATGTGATAAACACTCAAAGAGTTTTGGGTTTGATTATGTTATGCTTGTGAGAGAGGTTGTAGTCAACGGGTCTTGCCATATTCAGATCCCTATGTATTTCACAAAACTTTATATCGTAGATGCTGTTGCCACGTTCCACTTGGAGCTATTCCAAATTGTTGCTCCATTATACGTATCCGGTATCTCTACTCAGAGCTATCCAGATAGGTGTTGAGCTTGCATCAACGTAACTCTTTACGTCGAACTCTTTATCACCTCCATAACCGAGAAACATTTCCTTATTCCTCTAAGGATAATTTTGACCGCTATCTGGTGATCTACTCCTAGATCACCTTTGTACCCTCCTGCCAGACATGTGGCAAGGCACACATCAGGTGTGGTACTTCAGCATGGCATATCGTATAGAGCCTATGACAAAAGTATAGGGGACGACCTTCATCCTTTCTCTTTCTTATGCCGTGGTCAAGCTTTGAGTCTTACTCAACTTCACACCTTACAACTCAGGCAAGAACCCCTTCTTTGACTGATCTATTTTGGACTCCTTCAAAAATATGTCAAGGTGTGCGTTCTTTGAAAGTATCATCAGGCGTTTTGATCTATCTCTATAGATCTTGATGCCCAATATGTAAGCAGCTTTATCCAGGACTTCCTTTGAAAAACACTCTTCAAACAACCGTTTATGCTTTCCAGAAATTCTACATTATTTCGGATCTACAATATGTCATCCACATATACTTATCAGAAATGTTGTAGTGCTCCCACTCACTTTCTTGTAAATACAAGTTTCTAGCAAACATTGTATAAACCTAAAAGCTTTGATCACTCCATCAAAGCATATATTCCGACTCCGAGATGCTTGCTCTAGTCCATAGAAGGATTGCTGGAGCCAGCATACCTTTTAGCATCCTTAGGATCGACAAAACCTTTTATTGTATCACATACAACTTTTCTTATGAAAACTGGTAAGAAAACTTGTTTTGACATCCATCTGTAAGATTTCATAATCGAAAAATACAGCTAATGCAAACATGATTCCGACGGACTTAAGCATCGCTACGGGTGAGAAATTCTCATCGTAGTCAACTCCTTGAACTTGTGAAAAGACTCTTTCCCACAAGTAGAGCTTCATAGACGGCAACATTACCGCCTGTCGGGGAACGTTGCAGAAAACAAAAAAATTTCCTACGTTTTCACCAAGATCCATCTATGAGTTCATCTAGCAACGAGTGATCGGATGCATCTACATACCTTTGTAGATCGCGAGCGGAAGCGTTCAAAGAACGGCGATGAGGGAGTCGTACTCGTCGTGATTCAAATCACCGGAGATCCTAGCGCCGAACGGATGGCACCTCCGCGTTCAACACACGTACGGTCAGCGTGACGTCTCCTCCTTCTTGATCTAGCAAGGGGAAAGGAGAGGTTGATGAAGATCCAGCAGCACGACGACGTGGTGGTGGATGCAGCAGTCACCGCAGCAGGGCTTCGCCGTTCTTCTACGAGAGGGAGAGGTGTAGCAGGGGAGAGGGAGGCGCCAAGACTTCAGGGTGCGGCTGCCCTCCCTCCCTCCCTTTATATAGGCCCCCTAGGGGGGTGTGCCGGCCCTAGGAGATGGGATCTCCTAGGGGGGGCGGCGGCCAAGGGGGTGGAGTGCCCCCCAAGGCAAGTGGAGGCGCCCCCTCCCCTAGGGTTCCCAACCCTAGGCGCATGGGGGGCCCAAGGGGGGGCGCACCAGCCCACTATGGGCTGGTTCCCTCCCCACTTCAGCCCATGGGGCCCTCCGGGATGGGTGGCCCCACCACGGGTGGACCCCCGGGACCCTTCCGATGGTCCCGGTACAATACCGGTGACCCCGAAACTTTCCCGATGGCCGAAATAACACTTCATATATATAATTCTTCACCTCCGGACCATTCCGGAACTTCTCGTGACGTCCAGGATCTCATCCGGGACTCCGAACAACTTTCGGATTACTGCATACTCATATCTATATAACCCTAGCGTCACCGAACCTTAAGTGTGTAGACCCTACGGGTTCGGGAGACATGTAGACATGACCGAGACGACTCTCCGGTCAATAACCAACAGCGGGATCTGGATACCCATGTTGGCTCCCACATGCTCCTCGATGATCTCATCGGATGAACCACGATGTCGAGGATTCAAGCAACCCCGTATACAATTCCCTTTGTCAATCGGTATTTTACTTGCCCGAGATTCGATCGTCGGTATCCCAATACCTCGTTCAATCTCGTTACCGGCAAGTCACTTTACTCGTACCGTAATGCATGATCCCGTGACCAGACACTCGGTCACTTTGAGCTCATTATGATGATGCATTACCGAGTGGGCCCAGAGATACCTCTTCGTCATATGGAGTGACAAATCCCAGTCTTGATCCGTGTCAACCCAACAGATACTTTCGGAGATACCCATAGTATACCTTTATAGTCACCCAGTTACGTTGTGACGTTTGGTACACCCAAAGCACTCCTACGGTATCCGGGAGTTGCACGATCTCATGGTCTAAGGAAAAGATACTTGACATTGGAAAAACTCTAGCAAATGAACTATACAATCTTGTGCTATGTTTAGGATTGGGTCTTGTCCATCACATCATTCTCCTAATGATGTGATCCCATTATCAATGACATCCAATGTCCATAGTCAGGAAACCATGACTATCTGTTGATCAACGAGCTAGTCAACTAGAGGCTTACTAGGGACATGTTTGGTGTCTATGTATTCACACATGTATTACGATTTCCGGATAACACAATTATAGCATGAATAAAAGACAATTATCATGAACAAGGAAATATAATAACAATCCTTTTATTATTGCCTCTAGGGCATATTTCCAACAGTCTCCCACTTGCACTAGAGTCAATAATCTAGTTACATTGTGATGAATCGAACACCCATGGAATTCTGGTGTTGATCATGTTTTGCTCTAGGGAGAGGTTTAGTCAACGGATCTGCTACATTCAGGTCCGTATGTACTTTACAAATATCTATGTCTCCATCTTGAACATTTTCATGAATGGAGTTGAAGCGACGCTTGATATGCCTGGTCTTCTTGTGAAACCTGGGCTCCTTGGCAAGTGCAATAGCTCCAGTGTTGTCACAGAAGAGTTTGATCGGCCCCGGCGCATTGGGTATGACTCCTAGGTCGGTGATGAACTCCTTCACCCAAATTGCTTCATGCGCTGCCTCCGAGGCTGCCATGTACTCCGCTTCACATGTAGATCCCGCCACGACGCTCTGCTTGCAACTGCAACAGCTTACTGCCCCACCATTCAAAATATACACGTATCCGGTTTGTGACTTAGAGTCATCCAGATCTGTGTCGAAGCTAGCGTCGACGTAACCCCTTACGAGGAGCTCTTCGTCACCTCCATAAATGAGAAACATTTCCTTAGTCCTTTTCAGGTACTTCAGGATATTCTTGACCGTTGTCCAGTGTTCCTTGCCGGGATTACTTTGGTACCTACCTACCAAACTTATGGCAAGGTTTACATCAGGTCTGGTACACAGCATGACATATATAATAGACCCTATGGCTGAGGCATAGGGGATGACACTCATCTCTTCTATATCTTCTGCCGTGGTCGGACATTGAGCTGAGCTCAATTTCACACCTTGCAACACAGGCAAGAACCCCTTCTTAGACTGATCCATATTGAACTTCTTCAATATCTTATCAAGGTATGTGCTTTGTGAAAGACCTATGAGGCGTCTTGATCTATCCCTATAGATCTTGATGCCTATTATATAAGCAGCTTCTCCAAGGTCCTTCATTGAAAAACTCTTATTCAAGTAGGCCTTAATGCTGTCCAAAAGCACTATATCATTTCCCATCAAAAGTATGTCATCTACATATAATATGAGAAATACTACAGAGCTCCCACTCACTTTCTTGTAAACGCAGGCTTCTCCATAAGTCTGCATAAACCCAAACGCTTTGATCATCTCATCAAAGCGAATGTTCCAACTTCGAGATGCTTGCACCAGCCCATAAATCGAGCGTTGGAGCTTGCACACCTTGTCAGCATTCTTAGGATCGACAAAACCATCCGACTGCATCATATACAATTCTTCCTTAAGGAAACCATCAAGGAATGCCGTTTTGACGTCCATTTGCCATATCTCATAATCATAGAATGCGACAATTGCTAACATGATTCGGACGGACTTCAGCTTCGCTATGGGTGAGAAAGTCTCATCGTAGTCAACCCCTTGAACTTGTCGATAACCCTTAGCGACAAGCCGAGCTTTATAGATGGCCACATTTCCATCCGCGTCTGTCTTCTTCTTAAAGATCCATTTATTTTCTATGGCTCGCCGCTCAACGGGCAAGTCAGTCAAAGTCCATACTTCGTTTTCATACATGGATCCTATCTTGAATTTCATGGCTTCCAGCCATTTGTCGGAATCCGGGCCCGCCATCGCTTCTTCATAGTTCGAAGGTTCACCGTTGTCTAACAACATGATTTCCAAGACAGGGTTGCCGTACCACTCTTGTGCGGAACGTGTCCTTGTGGACCTACGAAGTTCAGTAGCAACTTGATCTGAAGTTTCATGATCATCATCATTAACTTCCTCTCTAGTCGGTGCAGGCACCTCAGGAACATTTTCTTGAGTTGCGCCACTTTCCGGTTCAAGAGGTAATACTTCATCAAGTTCTACTTTCCTCCCACTTACTTCTTTTGAGAGAAACTCCTTCTCTAGAAAGGATCCATTCTTGGCAACAAAGATCTTGACTTCGGATCTGAGGTAGAAGGTATACCCAATAGTTTCTTTAGGGTATCCTATGAAGACGCATTTTTTCGACTTGGGTTCGAGCTTTTCAGGTTGAAGTTTCTTGACATAAGCATCGCATCCCCAAACTTTTAGAAACGACAGCTTAGGTTTCTTCCCAAACCATAATTCATACGGTGTCGTCTCAACGGATTTCGACGGAGCCCTATTTAAAGTGAATGCGGCAGTCTCTAAAGCATAGCCCCAAAATGATAGCGGTAAATCGGTAAGAGACATCATTGATCGCACCATATCTAATAGAGTGCGATTACGACGTTCGGACACACCATTACGCTGAGGTGTTCCAGACGGCATGAGTTGTGAAACTATTCCACATTTTCTTAAGTGTGTGCCAAATTCGTGACTCAAGTATTCTCCCCCACGATCTGATCGCAAGAACTTCATTTTCCTGTCATGTTGATTCTCAACCTCACTCTGAAATTCCTTGAACTTTTCAAAGGTCTCAGACTTGTGTTTCATTAAATAGACATACCCATATCTACTCAAGTCATCAGTGAGGGTGAGAACATAACGATAGCCACCGCGAGCCTCAACACTCATTGGACCGCACACATCAGTATGTATGATTTCCAATAAGTTGGTTGCTCGCTCCATTGTTCCTGAGAACGGAGTCTTGGTCATTTTACCCATGAGGCATGGTTCACACGTGTCAAATGATTCGTAATCAAGAGACTCTAAAAGTCCATTTGCATGGAGCTTCTTCATGCGTTTGACACTTATGTGACCAAGGCGGCAGTGCCACAAGTATGTGGGACTATCATTATCAACCTTACATCTTTTGGTATTCACACTATGAATATGTGTAGCATTACGCTCGAGATTCATTAAGAATAAACCATTCACCATCGGAGCATGACCATAAAACATATCTCTCATATAAATAGAACAACCATTATTCTCGGATTTAAATGAGTAGCCATCTCGAATTAAACGAGATCCTGATACAATGTTCATGCTCAAAGCTGGCACTAAATAACAATTATTGAGATTTAAAACTAATCCCGTAGGTAAATGTAGAGGTAGCGTGCCGACGGCGATCACATCGACCTTGGAACCATTCCCGGCGCGCATCGTCACCTCGTCCTTCGCCAGTCTCCGCTTATTCCGTAGCTCCTGCTTTGAGTTACAAATGTGAGCAACTGCACCGGTATCAAATACCCAGGAGCTACTACGAGTACTGGTAAGGTACACATCAATTACATGTATATCACATATACCTTTCGTGATGCCGGCCTTCTTGTCCGCTAAGTATTTGGGGCAGTTCCGCTTCCAGTGACCACTTCCCTTGCAATAAAAGCACTCAGTCTCGGGCTTGGGTCCATTCTTTGGCTTCTTCCCGGCAGCTTGCTTACTGGGCGCGGCAACTCCCTTTCCATCCTTCTTGAAGTTCTTCTTACCCTTGCCTTTCTTGAACTTAGTGGTTTTATTCACCATCAACACTTGATGTTCCTTTTCGACTTCTACCTCTGCTGATTTCAGCATTGCAAATACTTCAGGAATGGTCTTTTCCATCCCCTGCATATTGAAGTTCATCACAAAGCTCTTGTAGCTCGGTGGAAGCGACTGAAGGATTCTGTCAATGACCGCGTCATCCGGGAGATTAACTCCCAGCTGAGTCAAGCGGTTATGTAACCCAGACATAGTGAGTATGTGCTCACTAGCAGAACTGTTTTCCTCCATCTTACAGCTGAAGAACTTGTGGGAGACTTCATATCTCTCGACCCGGGCATGAGCTTGAAAAACCATTTTCAGCTCTTCGAACATCTCATATGCTCGGTGTCTCTCAAAACGCTTTTGGAGCCCCGGCTCTAAGCTGTAAAGCATGCCGCACTGAACGAGGGAGTAATCATCGGTACGTGTCTGCGAAGCGTTCATAACGTCTTGTTCTGCAGGGAGAGCAGGTGCTTCACCTAGCGGTACTTGTAGGACATAATCTTTCTTGGCAGCTATGAGGATGATCCTCAGGTTCCGGACCCAGTCCGTATAGTTGCTGCCATTGTCTTTCAGCTTGGTTTTCTCTAGGAACGCGTTGAAGTTGAGGACAACGTTGGCCATTTGATCTACAATACATGTTGAAAAATTTCAGACTAAGTTCATGATAATTAAGTTCATCTAATCAAATTATTCAATGAACTCCCACTTAGATAGACATCCCTCCAGTCATCTAAGTATAACATGATCCGAGTTGAATAGGCCTTGTCCGATCATCACGTGAGACGGACTAGTCAACATCGGTGAACATCTTCATGTTGATCGTATCTTCTATACGACTCATGCTCGACCTTTCGGTCTTCTGTGTTCCAAGGCCATGTCTGTACATGCTAGGCTCGTCAAGTCAACCTAAGTGTTTGCATGTGTAAATCTGTCTTACACCCGTTGTATGTGAACGTTGGAATCTATCACACCCGATCATCAAGCGGTGCTTCGAAACAACGAACTGTCGCAACGGCGCACAGTTAGGGGAAACACTTTCTTGAAATTATTATGAGGGATCATCTTATTTACTACCGTCGTTCTAAGTAAACAAGATGCAAAAACATGATAAATATCCCATGCAATCAAATAATAGTGACATGATATGGCCAATATCATATAACTCCTGTGATCTCCATCTTGGGGCTCCATGATCATCTTGTCACCGGCATGACACCATGATCTCCATCATCGTGTCTCCATGAAGTTGCTCGCCAACTATTACTTCTACTATTATGGCTAACACGTTTAGCAATAAGTAAAGTAATTTACATGGCGTTTCTCAATGACACGCAGGTCATACAAAAAATAAAGACAACTCCTATGGCTCCTGCCGGTTGTCATACTCATCGACATGCAAGTCGTGATTCCTATTACAAGAACATGATCTCATGCATCACATATATCATTTATCATTCATCACAACTTTGGCCATATCACTTCACAAAACACTTGCTGCAAAAACAAGTTAGACGTCCTCTAATTGTTGTTGCAAGTTTTACATGGCTGCAAGAGGGCTCTAGCAAGAACGTTTTCTTACCTACGTTAAAGCCACAACGTGATTTGTCAATTTCTATTTACCCTTCATAAGGACCCTTTTCGTCGAATCCGCTCCAACTAAAGTGGGAGAGACAGACACCCGCCAGCCACCTTATGCAACTAGTGCATGTCAATCGGTGGAACCGGTCTCACGTAAGCGTACGTGTAAGGTTGGTCCGAGCCGCTTCATCCCACAATACCGCTGAAGCAAAATAAGACTAGTAGCGGCAAGAAAGTTGACAACATCTACGCCCACAACAAATTGTGTTCTACCCATGCAAAGAGAACTACGCATAGACCTAGCTCTGATACCACTGCTGGGGAACGTTGCAGAAAACAAAAAAATTCCCTACGTTTTCACCAAGATCCATCTATGAGTTCATCTAGAAACGAGTGATCGGATGCATCTACATACCTTTGTAGATCGCGAGCGGAAGCGTTCAAAGAACGGGGATGAGGGAGTCGTACTCGTCGTGATCCAAATCACCGGAGATCCTAGCGCCGAACGGATGGCACCTCCATGTTCAACACACGTACGGTCAGCGTGACGTCTCCTCCTTCTTGATCCAGCAAGGGGGAAGGAGAGGTTGATGAAGATCCAGCAGCACGACGGCGCGGTGGTGGATGCAGCAGTCACCGCAGCAGGGCTTCGCCGTTCTTCTACGAGAGGGAGAGGTGTAGCAGGGGAGAGGGAGGCGCCAAGACTTCAGGGTGCGGTTGCCCTCCCTCCCCCCCTTTATATAGGCCCCCTAGGGGGGTGCGCCGGCCCTAGGAGATGGGATCTCCTAGGGGGCGGCGGCCAAGGGGGTGGAGTGCCCCCCAAGGCAAGTGGAGGCGCCCCCTCCCCTAGGGTTCCCAACCCTAGGCGCATGGGGGGCCCAAGGGGGGGCGCACCAGCCCACTATGGGCTGGTTCCCTCCCCACTTCAGCCCATGGGGCCCTTCGGGATGGGTGGCCCCACCCGGTGGACCCCCAGGACCCTTCTGATGGTCCCGGTACAATACCGGTGACCCCAAAACTTTCCCGATGGCCGAAATAACACTTCCTATATATAATTCTTCACCGCTGGACCATTCCTAAACTTCTCGTGACGTCCAGGATCTCATCCAGGACTCCGAACAACTTTCGGATTACTGCATACTCATATCTATACAACCCTAGCGTCACCGAACCTTAAGTGTGTAGACCCTACGGGTTCGGGAGACATGTAGACATGACCGAGACGAATCTCTCGTCAATAACCAACAGCAGGATCTGGATACCCATGTTGGCTCCCACATGCTCCTCGATGATCTCATCGGATGAACCACGATGTCGAGGATTCAAGCAACCCCGTATACAATTCCCTTTGTCAATCGGTATTTTACTTGCCCGAGATTCGATCGTCGGTATCCCAATACCTCGTTCAATCTCGTTACCGGCAAGTCACTTTACTCGTACCGTAATGCATGATCCCGTGACCAGACACTTGGTCACTTTGAGCTCATTATGATGATGCATTACCGAGTGGGCCCAAAGATACCTCTCCGTCATATGGAGTGACAAATCCCAGTCTTGATCCGTGTCAACCCAACAGATACTTTCGGAGATACCCGTAGTATACCTTTATAGTCACCTAGTTACATTGTGACGTTTGGTACACCCAAAGCACTCCTACGGTATCCAGGAGTTGCACGATCTCATGGTCTAAGGAAAAGATACTTGACATTGGAAAAACTCTAGCAAACGAACTATACGATCTTGTGCTATGTTTAGGATTGGGTCTTGTCCATCACATCATTCTCCTAATGATGTGATCCCGTTATCAATGACATCCAATGTCCATAGTCAGGAAACCATGACTATTTGTTGATCAACGAGCTAGTCAACTTGAGGCTTACTAGGGACATGTTTGGTGTCTATGTATTCACACATGTATTACGATTTCCGGATAACACAATTATAGCATGAATAAAAGACAATTATCATGAACAAGGAAATATAATAACAATCCTTTTATTATTGCCTCTAGGGCATATTTCCAACACCACCCACGTCCGTCTTCTTCTTAAAGATCTATTTATCTTAATGGCTTGCCGATCATCGGGCAAGTCCACCAAAGTCCATACTTTGTTCTAATACATGGATCCTATCTCGGATTTCATGGCTTCTAACCATTTGTCGGAATACGGGCCCACCATCGCTTCTCCATAGATCGTAGGTTCATTGTTGTCTAACAACATGATGTCTAAGACAGGATTACCATACCACTTAGGAGTAGTACGTATCCTTGTCGACCTACGAGGTTCAATAGCAACTTGATCTGCAGCTTCATGATCACTATCATTAAATTCCTATTCAACAGATGTAGGTGCCACAGAAAACATCTTTCTGTGTTGCATCATTCTCTGGTTGAAATAAAGGTTTGACAACCTCATCAAGTTCTATCTTCCTCCTACTCAATTCTTTCGAGAGAAACTCCTTCTCGAGAAAGGACCCGTTCTTAGCGACAAACAATTTGCCCTTGGATCTAAGATAGAAAGTATACCCAACTGTCACCTTTGGGTATCCTATGAAGATGTGTTTGTCCGCTTTGGGTTCGAGCTTCTCCGGCTGAAGCCTTAAGCATCGCAGCCCCAAACATTAAGAAACGACAACTTTGGTTTCTTGCCAAACCAATGTTCATACGACGTCGTCTCAACGGACTTAGATGGTGTCCTATCTAAAGTGAATGCAGTTGTCTCTAACGCATAACCTCAAAATGAAAATGGTAGATTGATATGAGACATCATAGATCGCACCATATCTCATAGGGTTCGATTACGACGTCCGGACACACCATTACCTTGTGGTGTTCCAGGTGGCTTCAATTGTGAAACAATTCCACAATGTCTTAAGTGTTCGCCAAACTCATAACTCAGATATTCTCATTGATCAGATCGTAGGAATTTGATCTTCTTGTTATGATGATTCTTAACTTCACTCTGAAATCGCTTGAACTTTTCAAACGTTTTAGACTTGTGCTTCATTAAGTAAATATACCTATATCTACTCAAATCGTCAGTGAAGATGAGAAAATAGCGATATCCACCGCACGCTTCAATTCTCATTGGATCACACGCATCAGCATGTATGATTTCCAACAAGTCGCTTGCCCGTTTCATTGTACCTGATAACGGGGTCTTAGTCATCCTGCCCATGAGGCAAGGCTCGCATGTGTCAAGTGATTCAAAATCAAGTGACTCCAAACATCCATCGACATGGAGTTTCTTCATGCATCTTACGCCAATATGACTTAAGCGGCAGTGCCACGAGAAAGTGGTACTATCATTATTAACTCTACATCTTTTGGCGTGAACATGTGTATTACCACGACCGAGATTCAATGAACCATTCACATAGGGTGCATGACCATGAAAGGTATCATTCATGTAAACAGAATAACCATTATTCTCTAACTTAAATGAATGACCGTATTGCAATGAACATGATCTAATCATATTCATCCTCAACATAGACACCTGATAACATTTATCTAGGTTCAATACTAATCCCGAAGGCAGATGGAGCGTGCGATGGTGATCTCATCAACTTTGGAAACACTTCCAACACACATCGTCACCTCGCCCTTAGCCAGTCTCCGTTTAGTCCGTAGCTTTTGCTTCAAGTCATCAGTAATAGCAACTGAATCGGTATCCAATACCCAGGTGCTACCAGGAGTACTAGCGAGGTACACATTAATAACACGTATATACTTTGTTGAAGTTGCCAGCCTTCTTATCTACCATGCATTTGGGGTAATTCCGCTACCAGTGACCGTTCCCCTTACAATAGAAGCACTTAGTCTCGGGTTTGGGTTCAACCTTGGGTTCCTTCACTGGAGCGGCAACTGGTTTGCCATCCATCAAGTTTTCCTTCTAGGCCTTGCCCTTCTTGAAACCAGTGGTCTTGTTAAACCATCAACACTTGATGCTCCTTCTTGATTTCTACCTATTGCGGTCTTAAGCACCGCGAACAGCTCCGGGATCAACTCCATCCCTTGCATGTCACAGTTCATCACGAAGATCTAGTAGCTTAGTGATAGTGGCTAGAGAACTCTATCAATCACCATCTTATCTGGAAGTTTAACTCCCACTTGATTTAAGTGATTGTAGCACCCAGACATTCTGAGCACATGCTCACTAGCTGAGCTATTCTCCTCCATCTTGTTGGCAAAAGAACTTGTCAGAGGTCTCACACCTCTCAACACGGGCATGAGCCTGAAATCCCAATTTCAGCTCTTGGAACATCCCATATGTCTTATGGCATTCAAACCGTCATTCGAATCCCGATTCTAAGCCGTAAAGTATGGTGCACTAAACTATCAAGTAGTCATCAGGATGTGTCCGTCAAGTGTTCACAACATCCACAGACGACGTTGTAGGGGTTTGCACATCGAGCGGTGCATCAAAGACGTAAGCCTTCTGTGTAGCAGTGAGGACACTCCTCGGACTACGGACCTAGTCCGCATTAGTGCTTACAATATCTTTCAACTTGGTCTTTCTCTAGGAACGTATTGAAATAGGGAGCTACAACGTGAGCTATTTATCTACAACATATTTGCAAAGACAATTTAGACTATGTTCATGATAATTGAGTTCATTTAATGAACTCTCACTCAGATAGACATCCCTCTAGTCATCTAAGTGAAACATGATCCAAGTCAACTAGGCTGTGTCCGATCATCACGTGAGACGGACTAGTCAACATCGGTGAACATCTTCATGTTGATCGTATCTTCTATACGAATCATGCTCGACCTTTCGGTCTTCCGTGTTCCGAGGCCATGTCTGTACATGCTAGGCTCGTCAAGTCAACCTAAGTGTTTTTGTTGTGTAAATCTGGCTTACACCCGTTGTATTCGAACGTTAAAATCTATCACACCCGATCATCACGTGGTGCTTCGAAACAACGAACCTTCGCAACGGTGCACAGTTAGGGGGAACACTTTTCTTGAAATTTTAGTGAGGGATCATCTTATTTAAGCTACCGTCGTTCTAAGCAAATAAGATGTAAAACATGATAAACATCACATGCAATCAAATAGTGACATGATATGGCCTATATCATTTTGCTCCTTTTGATCTCCATCTTCGGGGCTCCATGATCATCGTTGTCACCGGCATGACACCATGATCTCCATCATCGTGTCTTCTTGAAGTTGTCTCGTCATCTATTACTTCTACTACTATGGCTAACCTTTAGCAATGAAGTAAAGTAATTACATGACGTTTATGTTGACACGCAGGTCATAAATAAATTAAGACAACTCCTATGGCTCCTGCCGGTTGTCATACTCATCGACATGCAAGTCGTGATTCCTATTACAAGAACATGATCAATCTCATACATCACATATATCGTTCATCACATCCTTTTGGCCATATCACATCACAAGGCATATGCTGCAAAAACAAGTTAGACGTCCTCTAATTGTTGTTGCAAGTTTTTACATGGCTGCTATAGGTTTCTAGCAAGAACGTTTCTTACCTACGCGAAAACCACAACGTGATATGCCAATTTCTATTTACCCTTCATAAGGACCCTTTTCATCGAATCCGATCCGACTAAAGTGGGAGAGACAGACACCCGCTAGCCACTTTATGCACCTAGTGCATGTCAGTCGGTGGAACCAGTCTCACGTAAGAGTACGTGTAAGGTCGGTCCGGGCCGCTTCATCCCACGATGCCGCCGAATCAAGATAAGACTAGTAACGGCAAGTAAATTGACAAAATCGACGCCCACAACTGCTTTGTGTTCTACTCGTGCATAGAAACTACGCATAAACCTAGCTCATGATGCCACTGATGGGGAACGTAGCATAAATTCAAAATTTTCTACGCATCACCAAGATCAATCTATGGAGTAATCTAGCAACGAGGGGAAGGAGAGTGCATCTACATACCCTTGTAGATCGCTAAGCGGAAGCGTTCAAGTGAACGGGGTTGATGGAGTCGTACTCATCGTGATCCAAATCATCGATGATCCTAGTGCCGAACGGACGGCACCTCCGTGTTCAACACACGTACAGCCCGGTGACGTCTCCTACGCCTTGATCCAGCAAGGGGAGAAGGAGAGGTTGGGGAAGACTCCATCCAGCAGCAGCACGACGGCGTGGTGGTGGTGGAGGAGCGTGGCACTCCAGCAGGGCTTCGCCAAGCACCGCAAGAGACGAGGAGGGAGAGGGGTAGGGCTGCGCCAAGAAGGAGATGTTCTCGTGTGTTGGGCTGCCCCTTTGCTCAAGTACATATAGGGGGAGGGGAGGGGCTGCGCCCCCACCTAGGGTTCCCTCCCTAGGGGTGGCGGCAGCCCCCAGATCCCATCTGGGAGGCGGCCAAGGTGGAGAGAGAGGGGGGCGCACCTAGGGTGGGCCTTAGGGCCTATCTGCGCCTAGGGTTTGCCCCCTCTCCTCTTGAGGACGCCTTGGGCCTTGGTGGGAGGCGCCCCAGCCCACCTAGGGGCTGGTCCCTTCCCATTATTGGCCCATGTAAGCCTCCGGGGCTGGTGGCCCCACCTGGTGGACCCCCGGACCCCTCCGGTGGTCCCGGTACACTACCAGTGATGCCCGGAACACTTCCGGTGGCCAAAACCATACTTCCTATATATCAATCTTTACCTTCGGACCATTCCGGAACTCCTCGTGACGTCTGGGATCTCATCCGGGACTCCGAACAACATTCGGTAACCGCATACATACTTTCCCTATAACCCTAGCATCACCGAACCTTAAGTGTGTAGACCCTACGGGTTCGTGAGTCATGCAGACATGGCCGAGACAACTCTCCGGTCAATAACCAACATCGGGATCTAGATACCCATGTTGGCTCCCACATGCTCCACGATGATCTCATCGGATGAACCACGATGTCAAGGACTTAATCAATCCCGTATACAATTCCCTTTGTCCAGCGGTATTGTATTTGCCCGAGATTCGATCGTCGGTATCCCGATACCTTGTTCAATCTCGTTACCGGCAAGTCTCTTTACTCGTTTCGTAACACATCATCCCGTGATCAACTCCTTGGTCACATTGTACACATTATGATGATGTCCTCCCGAGTGGTCCCAGAGATACCTCTCCGTTTACACGGGGTGACAAATCCCAGTCTCGATTCGTGCCAACCCAACAGACACTTTCGGAGATACCTGTAGTGTACCTTTATAGCCACCCAGTTACGTTGTGACGTTTGGCACACCCAGAGCACTCCTACGGTATCCGGGAGTTGCACAATCTCATGGTCTAAGGAAATGATACTTGACATTAGAAAAGCTTTAGCATACGAACTACACGATCTTTGTGCTAGGCTTAGGATTGGGTCTTGTCCATCACATCATTCTCCTAATGATGTGATCCCGTTATCAACGACATCCAATATTCATGGTCAGGAAACCGTAACCATCTATTGACCAACGAGCTAGTCAACTAGAGGCTTACTAGGGGCATGGTGTTGTCTATGTATCCACACATGTATCTGAGTTTCCTATCAATACAATTCTAGCATGGATAATAAACGATTATCATGAACAATGAAATATAATAATAATAACTAATTTATTATTGCCTCTAGGGCATATTTCCAACAATAACATATTGTTTTCAATCTTAAAGTAAGGACTTTGTGAAAGTGTCTTAACTACTTTCTTTATCAACTTCATAAACTAGGAGTCTTTTTTTTATGCTATAGCATTGGCATCATACATTTTGTTTTAACTAAAAAGACATTTTTCAACAAGAATAATGAAAAAAAATCCAGGTATATTTTCTCGGATATATATATCGTCTGATATATCACTCGATATGTTGAAGCCAAACCGATACGAAATGGATATACGGCATTTTTAACCTTTGTACAGTGATTGATTCTCAACCCAAACGAAAGTGCAGTTGATCTGCCATTGCCTTTTTCTTTCCAACAAAATTAGTACTCCTGCCATTATAAAGAACAATACAAAGCTAAAATGCACCATAGATGATGGATCACACTAATGATAATGGATCACCCTGCTATTTTTATTCTTTCTCTGGTACATTGTTCACCGGCTCTGCATAGTCTGGAATGACACGAGTTGGAGGGTCAACGGACTCTCCTGCGTAGAAAATAGTATTACTTTGATTGGCCACAGGAAGATATCCATCGGGTTGACACACGCATTGATTACAAATACCATGGGCCAGTTCATCCTTTTTCTTTAGAAGAATTGAGGTTTCCAATCCACCTGGGTATCCAAATTATTTCCGCAGAAGAAGCATCCCTTTCTCCTCCTGAATCAGCGGATACGATGCCAAGGCACGGAAATGCGGAACAGTACAGTGCACCAGCACGCAATTATAGACTAGAAAAACGCATCATGTCATCACAAGATGAGATATATCATCAGAGACATGGACGGCAGATCGAGTTATTAAGCCCGTGAAAATCGCGTCAGATTTGACGCCGTAACAGCGACCGCCTCGCGGTAACAAGGCCCGTGAAGGATCGAATCGAATCAGATTACTACTACTATTTGAAGTGGTGGTGCTAGCCGGCTAGTCGTGGTGGCAGTGCTAGCAGGCACGGATTCCCAGCGATCCTGCGTTCGAGAAGACGGATCGTTCGTCCGCCTTTCCTCGCAACGGCCGGGTTAATAATTGGGGCGCGCACCATGAGTCCATGAGCGAGCGAGCGTGGTCACTGACCTCCTCACGTAGCAGCAGCAGTGAGGAGTCATCACGCGACTCACAGGCAAGCCGTGTTGTGCTGGTCATTGCCGCCGCGATCTGCGTCGCGCACCGCTCGTACCGGCAGCATCACTGCCTTGTCCCGACGGGGTGATCCAATTGAATGCCGATACGGGGGGGCTCTTTATGGGCCGTGCATGCGGACGTCGTACGTACGTACTCGATCACCGGACCGCAGTGGTACTCCTGTACCGGGGGTACCGGTGTCGAGTGGTTTGGACGGCCTAATTTACTTCACTTTACATTACAATCACAAACCTGATCAGGGATCCACTCGCTCCGGGCGCGAATTTATGTCACGGCGCCCTCCACGGGCCTGTACCGCATCAGCTTTGTTCGTTGGCCTCCAATCGCGGGACGTAAAACAACAGCGGTGGAGATACGTGAAGATCGCCGGGATAGCAGCGGCGATGGCTTTCCTTTTTGGCCAAAGTAAAAGGGGCGGTAAACAAACGGCCGGACCGGACGCTGCGTGGCCACTAGCGCGGCGGCCATAACGGACGGGGAGGAGGGAGGAGGCGCCCGTGCCGTGCCTGCCAGCCCAGCCCCACTTTCCAACAGAAAAAACACGAGGGCCCGCCACCCGCGGCTATCACTACGCGGGGACAGCGCCGTGCGCGGCAATTTTCAACCGCTCGGGCCGCGCGTGCCTGCCTGCGCCTGGTGCCGTTGCCGGCCTGCAGTGCGCGGCCGCTCATGCCGCCGACCGCCGCCGTGCCGGTGCCCGATTTCCGTTGCTTTTTTCTTTCTGACGCCGCTGCCCTGCGACTCTCGCGCGTGCCTCTCCACTCTTCGCCCGCCTGCCTGTAATGTAAAGAAATATAACAGCCAACCGAGGGGCCACGCCGACGTTGGTGCCGCCCACGCCGAAACGGCCGAATCATCAAGCACGGCACAGGACGCGCACTCCTCCTAACCCCCGCCGATGCCGGTGCCGTTGCCGGTGCGGTGCAGACATGTCACGCTTTGCGCGGGATTTCAGCAACAATGCGGGCCACGCCTCGCATCGAATGGACGCCAACGCCATACGAGTACCGCAGTGGTTGCGATCACTTGCAGTTTGGTACGATTATCTAGTCTGATACCACTCCGCTAATTCGTCATTTCGGTTTGAAGAGAGCATCACAAGCAACCCTCCTACAGTACAGCACAGCATTACCAGCAGTAATGATCGGCGAACCTTTGCACTTGACGGGCCGGGTAGTATTAACAATGAACTTATATCAATTGAATTCTCCTAGAGGACACGGCGAGGGGTAAATCCTCGGCAGTAAAAAAGGATTAAGAAAAACTATGAACAAAAGCTCGAAGAAAGAAAGAAAGAATCTAAGTTTCCATTTTAGGACTATTTTTCCATTCTCCGGAATAAGCTATGGCGCCTTTCGCATTGCTCGGACACGGGATGGCCCCGAGGCCGGCTCTGTCAACACAGGATGGCCTCCACGCTGCCGGTCCTCACGCAATGGCATACAGGGCACGCCATGGCCACGTCCATGTCGCCGGCGGCGAAGCAGTCACGGCACAGGCTCAGATGTCTGCACGGCAGGAGCACCACCGTGGCCGCCCCGAGGTGGCAGCCGTGGCACCCGCGGTCAGGCCCGGCGCGGCGAGGGTCTACGTACGCCGACGAGCACGATTCGGCCGGGCCGGCGTCGCCGCCGCCCAGCTCCTCGCAGGATGCCCGCGCCGCGGAGGCGGCCTGCTGGAGCTGCGCGTGAAGGCCCACCGCGGTGGCCTGCTCCGAGAGCGCCTTGGCCTGCCACGCCGCCGCCTCGTTGCGTAGCCGCGCGAGCCGCTCCTCCAGTTCGGCGCCGCGCCGCGCCTCGCGCTCCGCCTCCAGCGCCTTCTCCCGTAGCCGGCGCGAGGCCGACTTGTCCGCCGCCACCAGAAGTGCCCGGTTGTGGTGGCGCATCCGATCGGCGATGGCCCGCCGGAGCTGCTCGCCCTGGTCGATAACGCACGGGCACGTGAGGCCAAGAAACGGGCGCGCAGCTACAATCGGACTGTCGTGGCATGGCCGGAGCCAAGATGAATTACCTGGTCCCGGACGAATTTGTCGAGCTCGTCGCCGTGCTGCTTCATCTGTCCGGCGAACTCATCGGAGAAGGGAACGAGCGGCGACGACGAGGACGGGTAACACAAGGAATTAATCTGTCTCTGCTGCTGCTCATCCAATGCCAGGCGGAGGCCCGTGGACACGCGCGTCACAGAGGCAGGGGCAGGGGACGGGGACGCCGCGACCCTGCTGCTGTGGAGCTGCGCCATGTTCAAAAAGGGCGCCGAGTGCTGCGCGAACAGGCCGATGTACTCCTCCTTGGCCGGCGGCGGCGGCGCCATGGCCTCCCTGGCGCGCTTCCTCCGATTCCCACTGGCTGCAAGAAACCGAACCAAGCCATGTCACAATCCGCGAACGGGCGCGCGGCCAATCAATCGGCGGCATCGGGCTGTCGAGGCAGGCAAACGCACCTCCGCCACTGGCAAAATAGACCGCCGGCGAGAGTCCGGCGAGCTGCTGCGGATGCTGCTGGTGTTGCTGCTGATGCTGCTGCTTGGGCAGGTCCATGTCCGCCCTCTCCGGGTCACCTCTGTAAAGGAGACGAAGCCATGAGATCACCCGAAAGCCAAACCAGACGAACAGCTGCAGTGGGGGAAGACGCGAGAGGGGGCGGGACGTGAGGAGGCGCACCTATCGTGGAAGAGGAGATTGGAGGGGTACTGGGCCTGCACAGCCATTGTTATGTTAAGGAGGAGGGGGCGAGGAGAAGAAACGGACGACGGGCGGTGACGGGGAAGAAAACTTCCACTCGTGGTTTTAATAGGAGCCTGAGCGTGAGCCCGAGCGCGAGCGTGGGCGTGAGCCGAGTCCAATTCCGCGCACCCACTTCGCACGCTCCCCTTAAAACCTCTCACATGGAACGGAACGGGACGCGGACGGGGAAACAAACGGAAAACGTGGGCAGCCTAAAATTACTCGCGGGGTTAAAAGATAGAATTTTTTTTTTGAGCATGGTTAAAAGATAGATTTGGATTGCGGGCGTTCGGGGGGTTAAAATTAGGGGAAGAATCCCAGGGGATGGAGGATTTTCTTGACGTCAATGCAGGGGATTAAAATGGGGTGGTGGTTTTGGTTACGGAGCCTCTGCTTCGCGATAATGATGGCCTAGGCGTTTCTTCCTTTGGCAGGGGAGCGGTTGGAGCAAAGAGATCACCCCTTCCATGCTTTGCATCCAATCTTTCGAATTTTGGATTACTCGTCCATGCTTTGGGTTTGGTATTTGTTAGCAGGTGTTTATGAAAAGATTGCCCCCACTGTGTCCATAAACGTAGTGTCTAATGCGTATTTCGAGATCTATGTTGACCATCGATAAGATCAGTAATGTATGTGTTATGGAAATAATATCATCAGAAACTCCTTTCAAATACGAATTCGTTTGTGTACTTTTTTGAAGTGCATGTCATATATTATGAAGTGATGGTTAAAGGGGCATCCTTGAAAAGGTGATGGTTAGTCTGTCTAGGGCACATCTAGATGTGCCCAAATTATTGCACATCTAGGTGACTCAATCAAGCTACTCCCTCCGTTTCAGTTTACAAGTCCTACGCGTATGCCTAGGTTGCCAATTTTATCACCCTAATATAAACTATATAACACAAAAATTATACAGTTTGAAAATAGAACATCTGAAGTTTATGTTGGTATATTTTTTGTAATATATGACTTGTACTAGGTTGGTCAAATTGACGACATAGGGGTACGTGCACGGCCTGTAAACTGAGAAGTAAAAAGAATAATAAAAAACTTGCACGAATCTTAGCGTAAAATCAATGACATCGAACTTAGATGTGCAATACTTAGAACACATCTAGATGTGCTTTAGCAAAACTGTTAAAGTAAATTCGCAAAAAAAAATGATGGTTGAAGTAAATCTCAAAATAGTATTGTGCCTTATATTTCTAGATGGAGGGATCACAAACTTTGTCCACATATCAATGGTTTAGATCCTAGCTTCAAGCTGCAATATACAAAGTCTTTTTTTGGGGGGGGGAATGCAATATACAAAATATAAAAGGCAATCCTTTTTAGACAATAATCGAATGTGAATATTAGCTCGTGTGTTACAAATGAAGGGCTACTCAATGGTTGTATGCGATCCATCCTACTACACAAGAATATGAATCGGTTATTTGTCTTTGAGAAGAGGCTCCAACAAAAACTAATTCTGTATAATACACAAGTACTCCCTCCGTCCAGAAATACTTGTCGAAAAAAGGATGAATCTAAACGTATTTTAGTTATAGATACATCCAATTTTATCCATTTCTCCGGCAAGTATTTCGGGACGGAGCGAGTATAATTTTGGACCATTATAAATTTTCTGATGACATGATGTACTCACATGTATATGCGTCGTGGCTTCAATTCTGCCTTTTTTTCTTGGTTGAGAACTGCTTTTGGAGCAAAGCCAACAATCCTACGATGCTTTTCTCCGCCACTTGTGAAAATTATGGCACCAAATGCGGCTTCTTTCGTGAAATGCATCTTTTCTTCCGCTTTGATGCACTGTCTTTTTCTTGTTGAACTGTGACTTAGACGTGGGCAGCTACACGAGACATGAAGAAAAGATGGATGGTTAAGAGCAAGTGTGCGAGATAAACTTCTGGATGCGACAACTAAATTTGTGTGAGAGAGAAAACCGTGAGTGTAGGTAGAACATGCGAGAAACGCATGTTTTAAATATTTCGTGTTAGGAACCAACGTAGGTGATATGTCATGGCTTATGTAGAAGGACTAGGGTGTAGGGTTGATGATGTAAAAAAAAAGTGATCTAGAATATGCAGTCCGTATCTAATTGTTCAGAACATATACATGGACCAATTATTTATATTTGGTGGTAAAGTAACATACCATAAACGATCAAATCAAGAAAAGTGAAACTACTAGCCAGAAATTTCCAACCTGCTAAAGGTGTTCAAACTTTAAATTTTCAGCCAGTGTTGTTTATGGTATTTAGTGTGTCATGGCTGAATTAATAGTACGAGTGTCTCAACCAATACCATGCGACAAGGAACCCCCAGCCATTTTCAGGCCATCAAACTATTCGATGTTCGCGGAAATGCGTAGTATATTTGGAACGAATGAAATAAACATGCAACATCCAGAATTTTTGATCGTGAAGGCGCCTTCACAGCTGTTAGGTATATGTCCAGCGGAGAACTTCTAGTGTAAACTGAGAACCAAGCAACCCGGCGTTCGTTCGTGTTCCTTCTCCCTGGCGGATAGCGTGCACAAATACAGGGCAGCACTCAGCCGTTGAATCTTCAGCGTCGCCTCATTTTCAGGTACGTGTTGTTGATAAGGAGGAAAAGAAAGTGAGAGAAAACTGGTGCCTTGTTCTAGAGCGGTACAGGCGTTGCTTGGTTTTATTGGAGGCATTTCTTTGACGAAACCATCTTTCATTTTCATGACTTTCATTGTCTCGGAGAAAAATTTAAAAGTTGGAACGGAAACGAGTAGGGGGAGAGACCGAGGCATGCGTCCAATCTACTGTACTTTTGAGTCGTTGCCAAATGCTTTGGTTCGGATCGTGGGATTCCCTGGTGAAAAATGACAAACTGGCAGAGAAAATGATGTAGTAGAATTTACCTCCTCCTTGGTTTAACCAGAGCATTTGACAAGCGCGCGCCCGGGAGCAGGACATTTGTTGCGCTACACTTCCTTCCATGTTTTGTCACCGCCAATAATTCTGCGGGTTATGGTTCGGTCTTGGCTTAGTATTCTAATCGGATAATACCAAAGTGAGTTGATAGCTTCTTTGGGAGATTTCCAAGGGTCGCCAGTGGGATGTCGTGCTTGAACTGGAGATTAGTAACAGGCACGCATGCCTGCCGCAGACATTATTGTTGCTTTCCTTTTCCTTATAATTTCTCTCTCTCTCTATCTCTCTCTTGAGTATAAGAACAAATCGTTGCTTTCCCATCGGTTATTCGTCGCAGCAGCAATACATACACGCATACCTTAACTGCCAAGTAGATTAGAGGTAGTAGTACTGGCAAGCGTTAGCGTGCGTAGGACCCAAAGTTAGATGCAGGCAGGTTTGATTGACTAGTATGCTGCCAGCTTAGGTGTAAGGCGATTGAGATTTGGTAAACATCACCAGGACCAACAAGGACGAACCCGGCCCTTCCCTCTGCTTTCGTCTTTACACAGACGGGGGCACGGCGATTGTAGCAAGGGAAGAGGAAAGGAAAAACGCTAGGCTCTAGAATATTTGTTGAGACCGAAAGATGCAAAAGAGGGGGAGCTGGCCGGGTAGAAAGAATCAAATGCTGCCATCTTTGTTCCCGAGAAAGAGGTGGCTGTCACTACTTGATGCATCGCTGCATCTAGCTTCCTTCCTTCCTTGCTTGCTTGCAGACAGGCGGGCAACCTCCGCGCCAATTTGCTTGCCCGCCCTTCAATCTCGCAACCTTTAATAAGTTGGCTTGGTTCTCTGAAGCAAGTTTACTTGTGCATACATGTAAACTAATCAAGCATGACAGAGAAGGCTAGTTAATCCTCCCTGCCTACTTTACCGTCTCTAGGGGTAGAGGGCACCATCTGGCAACACACGGCAACGGATCGCCACCAAAACCTCTACTCTAGTTGTTGTCTGCAGCGCGTCGTGCTGATGGAACGATCGATCGACTGGAAATAGTACGGCACGCATGCGTGGGTTCGGTCAAATCCGCCGTGTCTGAATCGTCAATCAATCGCACCAAACCAATGCACTAGGGGGAGGAGTGCTTGTATGTTGTATCCATGCATGCGTAGAGGTCAAGACCTGCGTCGCCGCGTGTACACTGCACAAGAACGCGCAGTGCGTACAAGTACTACTGCCTGATAACGATGCGTGTCTAGATTGTTAACAAGTCGGGTCAAATGAAATCGGGCCGCGCGGGATGACGATGGAGAGTGGAGGGCCATCCTCTGCCCGGCTCCATGCGAGGTGAGGTCCAAGGCTCAAAGTCTCTCCTCACGCCCCAACACAACATTAAGTGCGGGGAAAGGAAAGGCGAAAGGTGTGGATGCCGATGCCATGGCCAGGCGCACCTCCTCTTTCCTTGATGGCCTGGCAACTGTTTCGGGCGAAGAGGTCATGGACGGGGGCAGGCAACCGACGGGGGCGTGGCGTGGCATGTGATGCGCCTCCTTCCATACGGGTCGGGCCCCGGCCGGCCCTCCTTGTCCTTGGACGTGCGAGCGAGCGATTCTCTCTTCCGCCGAGACGTACGTTCGTTCATTATCCTTGGCGTTGGGCTGGGGGTGGTTGTTCTTGTTCGATCCGGCTAGCTTGTGTGTGCGGTGGTGCTAGCTAGAGCTAGTGGTTTGTTGCTGTCATGCACGTCTCAGGCCATGGATCCGTCTGCGTTTGGTTGGTCTGATCGTTTTGTACCAGCTGGCTGGTATAGCTAGAAATTGGTCTTTGTTTGGCTTACTCAACAATGACTTTTGTTTATTCAATCGGGAAGGAAAAACAATGAGTTTGTGGATGTACACGGGAAGGGGAAAGAGAGCGTTGGGATGGAGACGGTGGCCGAACCATCTCGTCCTCTTCGTCTTGTTCCCTTTCGGAGCGGATAACCGGAGCGATCCCTTCAACGCGGCCGGATGTGCATATGCATATGCATATGTATATCTATATATATCTACGTATGTGCCTTCACACGCACCTCCGGCCGGGTTGCGTCAAACCAATTTCACAAACACATGTTTATACTGCCAGCATTTGGTGAATGGACCTAGCCAACCAATACGTACGCCGGTTCGTACGTATTCATGGCGTGTGCTACTTGAAAAGATATACTAGAAGCGTTCCGTTCGTATGCATTCGGGCCGCGTGATGGTGGCCGCTCCCATCCACAACCGTGGTCACGCCAAATGTGACAATGGACTTGTCGTCTTGACATCTGGGGCTGGACCAGAGCCTGCCTGTCACCGAAAACGCATGCATGTACTCCTCCCTAGCCCATGTTGCTCTCTCCGTATGGTACGCTTGGACCATGCCAGGGGTTCCGGTTGCGATTTGCGAATCGCACGTCCGACCACATGCGTGCTAATTGCTACGAGGCCGTGCATACATGACCTACCAACAACTACGATTCATATGTGAGAGCTTTGTTTTCTTGCGAATATTCATACGTGAGTTATTTATACAAGAGTCACAAGGCAGTGTACAGCATGCATGCCAGCATGACTGAATAAAAGAGAGAACCGGCATGTTCTTTCCTGGTGCAAGTCTCATCACGCGGATATGTGCGGCTTCCAACACGGACACGCCATCGTAGCTGTATTGTTTGGAACAGTCCCGATGCGGTCGGTGCCTAGCCTAGCGAACATGCATGCACGCCGAGCCGGTTCATGCATGCATCCATCCATGCACGCAGCTCTGGCTTCGTAGCTTGTATGGCTAGAGTGCTGAACCGCTGTCGCTCATCTCATCTCCTTCTCTTCTCTGCCGGAGCGAAGGCCAAGGCATCCCCTCGCTCTCTTCCCTGCCGGCTCGGCTCCGTCCCGTTCCGCTGCGCACGTCAGGTCCAACGACTTCACGCAGGAGGAGGAAAAACTTGAAGAAAACGTGAGAGAGAGGCGAGGAAAATGGCGGGGTTGATTGATTAATCAAGAGGGGGCGTCGACGTTGCTGTGCGTGAGCGGCCGAGCGAGTGCTCCGCTCGACCACACCACACCACACCACGCCTCTCTTGTTTGTTTGTTTGTTTCTCCGTCTGTTCACTTGCGCCTCTCTTTCCACGTCTTTAGCGCAGAGCCGAGATGTGAACGGAATCGCGGGGTTGCATCAGCGCGTGCGCCACACTTACTTGTATATATGCTTTCGCGCAGACCACCGAGCCGAGACCAACCGCGCGCCTGGCTGGCTCCATCGGCCATCGTGGCTTGCTTCCAACCCCGATGGATCAATCGATGTGTCACAGAGAGGCTGCTGCTCTCTTGTCTCGACCTAATTAACCCACCCTCCTTGATTGACAGCAACGAATGAGCCGTGGCGTCATCGAGCCGTATATATTGGCCCAGTTTGGTTTCACAAGTTGGAGTTAGTTTAGACTCAACTAACCGAAAAATATCTAAAGAGAAAGATTAGTTTGGATTAGATGCATCTAACCCATTCAAAAATCTAACCCATCCAAAAGGTGTTTATTCGGGTTAGTTCTCATTGAGACCACAAAAAAAAACATTTTTCTCCTGCTCTTCTCGCAGCAGATCCCTCCCCATTTCCCGTCCTCTCCCTCCCTCCCTCTTGTTGGATTATGGATGGGCTTAGGCCCATATAAGACACTAATCCCTGGTTAATCTCTAAGGCCCATGCATGTGTACGGCAAGTGGTGGGAAGTGTGCGAAGTTTAGTCCCATACTGCTACAGTAAGAAGAGTGAGACCTCTTTATAAGGGCTGCTCGCTATTGGGAGCTTGAGAATAGGAGGTGTACACGCGCGCTCCTCCTCCTCCGCCGCCCGCCTCGCCTTGCCTCGCCTCGCGCGCGCGCCGCGGGTTGCGGGTTGCGGGAATGAGCCGAGCCGAAGCTTATTTTTGACGCTCAGGAATGGTTAATTAACGAGTCGCTTACGGAAGCGCCACTGTCCGAGACGTTGACCGTGGGCTGTTCACAGACTCGGTTGTGGGCCTGACCCAGGCCCATCTACCTGACGGCCTGTATAAGAAGGCACTGGCCAGTGGAGTGAACCCGAACTCAGTTCACTCACTCCCTCTCGTACAACCCTAGCCGTCAGCTACTGTTCCTCTCTCTGTGCTGCTTCCGGCGATCCCATCCCGACGACCGCGTGCACGGTTGATTGGGATAGCAGGTGCCTCCGGAACACTGACGTTCGAGATCCTGCCCGGGAGAACGGCAATAAGGTTTTTGGGGAGCGTCTCGACGCGACTGCTCTCGATCCGTCCCCAACTTCGTCCGCCTCTGCTTCCACTACTTCCCTGCATCGACACCATGGCCGACGACGCCGCCTTCAAAAAGAAGGCCACGGGCGACGCCGAGGCTGTTGCTGCCGCCGCCGCGTTGGCCTGGCCAACCGGAGGGTATGATATGTTCATCCCTCGTTTACTCGTACTTATGCTAGCCATAGAGGTGCTGCTCATAGATGGTTCGATTCTATGTTCTGTACGTGCTCGTATGCTTAGGTATCGCTATGAGATGCATATCTTTTATGCCATGCTTATTGTTCACTCGTGGATAAGTATCGGAAAAGTGCTAATATTTCCAACAATCCAAAAACCTTATTTTAGGCACTTTTCGATTCAAGGCTTTGCTGCTACTCTGAAACCGGAAAAGTTTACCGGAACACATTTTAAGCGTTGGCAGACTAGGACCATCTTGTGGCTCACAGCGATGAACGTGTTCTGGGTTGGTGGTGTGTCCCTCACAGAAACGATTGCTCCTGAACAGGAGAAGGCGTTTAGGGAGGCAACCACAATCTTTCTGGGAGCAGTTCTGAGTGTGATTGGAGACAAGTTGGTTGACGCCTATATTCATATGGGTGTTGCCAAAAACTTGTGGGATGCGCTCGAAGTCAAATTCGGCGCAACTGATGCTGGCAGTGAGCTATATGCCATGGAGCAGTTCCATGATTACAGGATGGTTGATAACCGTTCTGTATTGGACCAGGCTCATGAGATACAGTGCATTGCTAAGGAGCTGGAGCTCCTGAAGTGTGAGTTACCGGACAAGTTTGTCGCGGGTTGCATTATTGCAAAACTCCCTCCTAGTTGGAGGAACTTTGCTACTTCTCTCAAGCACTTGAGACGTGAATTCTCTGTTGAGGATGTCATTGGTCATCTCAGTGTTGAGCAGAACTCGAGAGCAAAGGACTCACACGTGAAAGGGGCAGAGGGTTCTTCTAGCGCCAATGTAGTGCAGAAGAACTTCCACAGGTTCAAGGGAAAGAACTCTGTCCAGCAGAATACTACCTTTAAGAAGAAGGGTAAGAAGAAAGACAAAGAGAGAGATGGCTGCTTTACTTGTGGTTCAGATGAACATTGGGCAAACAAGTGCCCAAACAAGTACAAGAAGCCAGCACAGGACTCCAAGTCTGTGAATGTCACTCTGAGCAACAACGATGCGGCATCTGGGTATGGTAATCTGTTTACCATACTTTCAGTTTGCCAGTCCACCGATTGGTGGATTGACACTGGGACCAATATTCATGTGTGTGCTGATGTGTCTTTGTTTTCTTCTTATCAGGTCGCACGAGATTGTTCCATCCTGATGGGGAATGGCTCGCATGCTTCTGTTCATGGTGTTGGCACGGTATATCTGAAGTTTACTTCGGGAAAGATTGTGCAACTGAGGAACGTGCAACATGTCCCCGCCATAAAGAAGAATCTCGTTACTGGCTCCCTTCTATGTAAAGAAGGGTTTAAGTTAGTATTTGAGTCTAACAAAGTAGCCGTATCTCGGTATGTACTATTTGTTGGAAAAGGATATGATTGTGGTGGTTTGTTCCGCCTTTCCTTGGAGGATTTCTGTAATAAAGTCGTGAACCAAATTCATTCTAATGTGAACGAATCTGAGGTTTTGCACTCACGTCTTTGTCACATAAATTTCGATTGTATGACGCGGCTAGCTAAAATGGATTTAATCCCGAGTTTCATTTTAGCCAAAGGCTCTAAGTGCCATGTGTGTGTGCAAGCTAAGCAACCTCGTAAGCCTCACAAGCCTACGAAGGAGAGACACCTGGCACCTCTAGAGCTCATACATTCAGATCTCTGTGAGATGAATGGTGTGTTGACTAAAGGTGGAAAGAAATACTTCATGACTCTGATTGATGATTCCACTAGATTCTGCTATGTGTATTTGTTAAATACTAAGGATGAGGCTCTACACTACTGGAAGGATGCGGTCCGTAGTGAGATGGATTCCATCTTGGCTAACGGGACATGGGAGATCACTGATCGTCCTTATTGTTGTCGACCATTAGGATGTAAGTGGGTGTTCAAAAGGAAGCTTAGGCCCGATGGTACTGTTGAGAAGTACAAGGCTATGCTTGTGACCAAGGATTATACCCAGAAAGAAGAAGAGGATTTCTTTGACACTTATTCACCTATGGCTAGACTGACAACCATTCGAGTGTTACTCGCTTTGGCTGCCTCACATGGTCTTCTTGTTCATCGGATGGATGTTAAAACGGCTTTCCTTAACGGAGAGCTAGACGAGGAAATTTATATGCAACAGCCGGATGGCTTTGTAGTAAATGGTCAGGAAAGAAAGGTGTGTAAGCTAGTGAAACTTTTGTATGGCCTGAAACAAGCGCCTAAGCAATGGCATCAGAAGTTCAACACTATTCTGACATCTGCTGGCTTTGTTGTGAACGAAGCTGACAAATGTGTATACTATCGCTATGATGGGATCGAAGGAGTTATACTGTGTCTGTATGTCGATGACATACTGATATTTGGGACCCACCTCAAGATCATTGAGGAGGTCAAGTCTTTTCTATCTCACAACTTTGAGATGAAGGACCTGAGTGTGGCTGATGTTATCTTGAGCATCAAGCTACTGAGAAATTCTGAGGGTGGAATTACACTTTTGCAATCCCACTATGTTGAGAAGATTTTGAGCTGTTTTCGATATTCGGACTGCAAACCTTATGCAACACCATATGATTTTAGCGTGCGGATTCGAAAGTTCGAAGGCACGGCTGTAGATCAATTGAGATATTCTCAAGTGGTTGGTTCACTGATGTACCTAGCATGTGCTACTCGTCCTGACATCTCATTTGCTGTGTGCAAACTGAGCCGGTTTGTTTCCAATCCGGGAGATGTGCATTGGCATGCCGTTGAGCGAGTGATGCGTTATTTGCAAGGTACTGCGAACTATGGAATTCACTATTCTGGGTACCCGACGGTACTTGAGGGGTATAGTGATTCGAATTGGATATCTGATGCTGATGGGATGAAAGCCACAAGTGGACATGTCTTTACACTTGGTGGTGGTGCTGTTTTCTGGAAGTCTTGCAAGCAGACGATCTTAACCAAATCGACTATGGAAGCAGAACTCACAGCATTAGACACATCATGCGTCGAAGCAGAATGGCTTCGAGAGCTTTTGATGAATTTGCCGGTGGTTGATAAACCAGTGCCGACTGTCCTTATGAACTGTGACAATCAAACAATGATTGTCAAGGCTAAGAGTTCAAAGGACAACATGAAATCCACAAAGCATATAAGAAGAAGATTGAAATCTGTCAGAAAACCAAGAAACTCCGGAGTAATAGCGTTGGATTATATCTAGACGGCTAAGAATCTGGCAGACCCTTTTACGAAAGGGCTATCACGGATTGTGATAGAAAATGCATCGAGAGAGATGGTAATGAGACCCACGTAAGTTGCCATGGGGGTAACCCAACCTATGTGATCGGAGATCCCGTGAATTAAGATCTGGGAAAACAATCCAGCGATCAACCAAGGAGAGTATCCTTAATAAACCCACTCCGTTGGAGATGCAGTAATACTCTCAATTCTGTAAGGCAGGCTGACTTTTGTCTTAATGTGTTCCAAAACTTATGTAAGCAAGATGCTAACCTACAGAGCATTCTTTGGAGGAACACACCTATATGAGTCCGACTGCTGGTCACAGTCTATGAGATTGGGTAATCTCTAGTAAGCTCATGAGAAGATACGGAGTATGACTAATAGGCTTCACCCGTGGGGTTTGGCCTTCGGCAGCCATGTATCAGCTGACAATAGGCGAAAGTTCTACACGCCAAACTGACAATTCAAGGCATAGTCCATTGTTCAGTTTAGAAGAAGTCTAATCCTGTTGCTCTAGGTGGAAGTTCAACTTAACAGTCTCCACTGAAAATTCTGATATATCAAACATTGTTTGGAACAGTTGACAAATTTATGTGCCTCGAGATCTGGTGGAGAAATGTTGGATTATGGATGGGCTTAGGCCCATATAAGATACTAATCCCTGGTTAATTTCTAAGGCTCATGCATGTGTACGGCAAGTGGTGGAAAGTGTGGGAATTTTAGTCCCATGCTGCTACAGTAAGAAGAGTGAGACCTCTTTATAAGGGCTGCTCTACCACTTGCTATTGGGAGCTCGGGAATAGGAGTTGTACACGCGCGCTCCTCCTCCTCCGCCGCCCGCCTCGCCTCGCCTCGTCACGACTCGCGCGCGCGCCGCGGGTTGCGAGAATGAGCCGAACCGAAACTTATTTTTGCCGCTCAGAAATGGTTAATTAATTATTAATTAATTAACGAGTCGCTTACGGAAGCGCCACTGCCCAAGACGTTGGACCATGGGCTGTTCACGGACTCGGTCGTGGGCCTGGCCCAGGCCCATCTACCCGACGGCCTATATAAGAAGACACTGGCCAATGGAGTGAACCCGAACTCAGTTCACTCACTCCCTCTCGTACAACCCTAGCCGTCAGCTAATGTTCCTCTCTCTGTGCTGCTTCCGACGATCCCATCCCAACAACCGCGTGCACGGTTGGTTGGGAGTGCAGATACGTCCGGAACCCTGTCGTTCGAGATCCTGCCCGGGAGAACGGCAATAAGGTTTTTGGGGAGCGTCTCGACGCGACTGCTCCCGATCCGTCCCCAACTTCGTTCGCCTCTTCTTTCACTACTTCCCCTGCATCGACACCATGGCTGACGACGCCGCCTTCAAGAAGAAGGCCACGGACGACGCCGAGGCTGCTGCCGCCGCCGCCGCGTTGGCCTGGCCAACCGGAGGGTATGATCTGTTCATCCCTCGTTTACTCGTACTTATACTAGCCATATATGTGCTGCTCATAAATGGTTCGATTCTATGTTCTGTACGTGCTAGTATGCTTAGGTATCGCTATGAGATGCATACCTTTTATGCCATGCTTACTGTTCACTTGTGGATAAGTCTAATCGGAAAAGTGCTAATATTTCCAACACCTCTCGCACCGCCCGTGAAGGCGTCTCGCCGTATCCGCGCTCCCGTCCGCCGTCGGTAAGCAGCACCGCCCTATCCTCCCATTCTAACCCCCTCGTCTCCCCACGGCCCGTCCGCCCGCCGGTAACAGTCGCGGCTCCTTGTGCGGCCCGTCCCTGTCAACCTTGACCAACGCGACTCCTTGTGTAGGGACGGCGGATTCGGTCAGCGGGCTGCGCGAGAGGCCAACAAGCTACTTGCTGGGCGCGTCCCGGTCTGCCTCGGCCAGGGTTCGCTCCGCCATATCCGGCAGGAAATAGGGTCCAAAATAGCCAAATGATTAAGAAAAGGCATTTATTGTTAATCTAACCCTGTCATCCAAATATCTTTTTAATTAGATCTAGTTCAGGTTTAATTCAGGATTAGAATCTAACTCTAACCTTTAACTGAGTTAAAGTATCCAAACAGAACCATTGGACCGTTCATATGCACACCCGTTCCGTCAACCACGTCACCCGATTTCACCCGGATCATCCACGTCATCCAGGTTGTTCTTTGGAGCAGAGCAAGAGCAAGAGCAGGGCATCGGCACGCGCATATATTGTTGACTACGTGTTTCTAGATCATGACCGGCATAACTGCCAAGGCGCTTTCAGAAATAAAAAGAAAGAACTTATCATATACTCTACTACTGGTATAATACGCATTTAACTGCATTGACATTTGGATAATGCTGGCGGAATACGGACTACCACATCATGCACCCCAACATGACACCGATCGTATGGCGAGCTCGCACTGGGGAATATTGCTACAACTTCTGCAGAGTTGACGTGAACAGCGGCAGCCATTTATAAAATGGCGCGGCGCACCTCACTTGATAGAGCCGTTTTCAAGCACGGCCAAACAAAATCATGTATGCGAGCTTGGAACGCGCGTCTGGTTGTCCGGTTCAAAGAACCGCTGCGCATCGGTTGGGTGGATATGGTATTTCTAATCTATGTATGTACGAGAGAGAGAGGACGTGTACAATACTAAGCAATCATGCGTGATACTATTTGTCTGGAGATTTCTGGTCCCTCGGGCCAAATGTACATGTCACCCATTTTTCCTTTTCATTGGCGAGAATCATATCTTTGTCAATTGTCATTTTCCTCGATGAAGTTGCTTTCAGGAGGCAACAAGAAAATTACCATCGCATGCTAGCCCTACTCCCAACTTTTATCCAGCAAGAAGATAAGGTGGTTTACCTCGCGACGAAACAAAAACTTCTACACGATGAAGCATGATCGGAACGTTTTTCTGTTTTTAATTATTATTAAAAAAGAGATAGACTAATAGTAGTTTTTTTATAAACTTTCGATCTATTCATCTTCAATCATGGTAATGTAACGAACACTGGAAATAATAAAAATTATATCCGGATCCGTAGACCATCTAACGACGACTATAAACACTGAAGCGAGTCGAAGGTGCGTCGCTGTCATCGCTCCTCCCTCACCGGAGCCGGGCAAACCTTGCTGTAGTAGATAGTCAGGAAGTCGTCGTGCTAAGGCCCCGTAAAACCAACGCATCAGAATAACAACCGTCGCCGAGGAAGAGTGTAGATAAGAAGAATCCAACATGAAGACACACGAATAAAGACGAACAACGAACAGATCTGAGCAAATCCACCAGAGACACACCTTCACACGTCCACCTGGATCTAAAAATTTGAGCCCTTCCATCGGCAAGGGCCGTGATCCACTTCGTCCCCATGGCCCTAAGGCCACGGTAGACGGGGCGAACCGACACCGGCGGCGGCGGGAGGCAAAGAAACCCTAGTTATTTTTAGGTAGGCGGCGGATGGCTAGGCGTCAGTATAATCGCGGCTTTGAACGGAGGGTTTAACTAAGTAATCGCATTGCTGGCGTGCTTGGCGCCTCATGTGTAATGCCACACATGACAAAGCCAGCAGCGCGCCATGATGCACGGCCATAGACAGGCCACAGCTAGTGGTGCTCTGGCCTGGGGCGTGCAGTGGCCCGATGATCGCATCGCATCCATCGATCATGCCATGCGCACCCACGCAAGAAACAGATGATGCTCTGCCTAGGCTCTTAATATACTACTGGCTCAGATCTAGTAGCTGGAAGAAAGAGCTACGCGAATCGGACGGTCCAGACCACGTGCATGCACCCACCCCACCCTCGTTTGACTCCTCCCCGCACGCTTCCCGGCCGCGGTTCCCGGCCACGTACGTACGCGCGTGCGTAGTACTACGTGCGCCTAGAGCCGCGGCCTTGTGCTGCCCGTTGATGGCTGGCCTGGCCTCGTCTCGTCTGCTTGCAGTGAGGATCGTTTCGCCGTCCCGTAGCTGCACGCCTTGCCTTGTAGCCAGCGTTTCCAGAAGAGAATCCACAGGCCTGCGTTGGTTTGCACTCCTTGCCTGGAGCATCGAGCCTAGACCTAGACAAAAGAAATTAAAGAGACGATATGTGTAGGGTTCTGTCACTACTGCTAATGACTTTTCAAACCTCTGTCTATCTAGATCGTGTGTTTTGTGGAAGGTAAAGGACAGTCTGGTGTCAGGCTGCACAATTTTTTGTTTATAAGTAATGTATAATCTGTCGTCGTGGTTGATCTACTTAATCAAAGTATAGCTAAGCTGGAAAGGAGCTTCAGCCGGAGAGTACTGAGTTGGATGCCTCAACCGTATGGTCGTTGCCACCATCTCAGAATTCGGGCACGGCGCTCGCATGAATTTCTGCAGCTGTAGCGATCGGCCGGTCGGCAGCGCGCAGATCGCCGTCTATCTCTGATCGGCGAACGCGAAAAGGAGGGGTAGTATTCCGCACGAATGTAGTCAAGGAACTCTAGCCGAAAGTGTTACTACACGATGGCAATAATATTCGGCAATCATCATCGAGGCACGCACACACAACACACTACGGATCACATCGTCCAGCTACTACCGGATGCTCTGGCCTTTTTTGGTTTAGAGGAATTTTATAGAAATTCTAAAGGATAAGATTTTTATAGGATTTTTTCCTTTAGAGCCTTCTGGTTCATAGGAATGGATTCCTATTTCTACATAGGATTGGTTTCTGTCCTTCACATTTCATAAGAAAATTAAAAAAAGCCTAGACTCAATGAAAAAATTCTTTTGATGTCAATCAAATGACATCTTGTTTCCTATTCCTACTCATAGAATTTGAGATACATGTCATCTCATTTCCTACAAGATTTCTATTTCTATGATAATCCTAACCTATGAACCAAAAGAGGCCTCATTGTTTTCCTTCAGAAGCAAAGCGAAGTGTTACTGTTACACTTTCACGGTTTCACCAGCGCACTTAATTGACATGAGAATTCCCCGTCACCGTCCAAGAGATCCAAAAGGTAATTACTAATTAGTAACAGAGGATTTATTTTTTTCCCTGTAGGGGACCCTGAACAGGCAACGGGGATAGGCAAGCTTCACGTGACAAGCATAAATCACCAGGCAAAAGGATGAAACGAAAGCAATGCAAAACCAAATCGCAGGAGCAGAGGACTGGCGCATGGTAAGATTTGTCGATCGAACGAACAAAGAGGCAGAGGAGGTGAGGTGAGGTGGGAGAGAACCAAATTCGCGTGAGTGACAGTACTCCAACCCCACCACCCCCACGCATGCATGCATGCATGCGGCATGCCCGGTGCGTATTTATTTCCCCCATGCTTTAAGGAAAGAAGAGACCAAAGAGATCTCAACAAAGTGGGGGAGCAGCCGAGCCTCATAGTAGAGTAGAGGAGAGGAGAGGGAGGTGCGATGCCAATCAAGAGATGGTGCAACCACACCTAAATTATATGCCTCCTCAGATTGGCAGGCAGGCTGGTACCGAAGGGCCTGCCTGCATCACGCACGCAGCGCTGCTTTCAGAGACCACTCCGCTCCACCCAACCAAACAAGCAGCCAGGCAGGCATTATTGCCGAGAATTTTACAAGAATGAGGAATCCACGGCCGAGTACACTAGTGCTAACAGGAAGTATGATAACAATAATGAGGCAACTGCACAAGAAATGTATGGAGAAAAATATACTTCAACCACTGCGCAGCCCAGCGTATGCAAGTGCCCATGATGCGCCTGCCTGAACTGCACGCTTTGACAGTGCACCAGCTTTTAATTGCAACGAGAGAGCAGGTTCCAAGCCACGATTTGATTAGGCGGGCGGGCAGGCGGGCAGGCAAAGTGTGCAAACAAGCTCATTTCTTGTAGACTAATGCGCTTTCTTTCGCAACTTCTCAGGAATCATGGCCATGACCACCACCACACCGCCACTGTCTTTCCATCTACTTAATGTGGTGCTCAAACCAAAGCATATGGGCCTTGTCAGAGAGAGCCCTTTCCTTTCCTTTGGCCCCAAGCTCACACTTCTCCATGCCATCGTTGGCCACCTACTCTCCTGTTGCTCCCATTACCGTCGTCCTTGTCGCCATGCCGTCCTTTTTCTTGCCTTCCATTCTTTCGTTTCGTTTCGTATATATCCTTCCTGCTCTTCTTGGTTGGATAACCAACCATGGCAGGCGGGCGGGCAGGCAGGCTCACGTAGCACGTACAGCTAAGCGTTGGACTTTTAATTATGGTAAGCGATGTTACGGGAGGCTGGACTGATGAGTGTTTCCAGGAGGAGCGCCAATCGCCCTCACATGCCCTGACGCCTTTATATTATCGCACTCCTCTGAACCCACCCTCTGATCCTTGTCATGTGAGCAAGCAAGCGAGCAAACCACCCGTCTTCTCTGGCCTCAACAGCTCCCACTGTCTCGCCAATCTTGCTCCCCCGCCCGTTTCCCTCTCCCCACTACACGCCACAGTGCCCCTGTCCTCTTGTACGCGTGCAGTTTTCAAGAAATATGCACCGTGAAACGGCTCTCCTACAAGCTTGCGATTGCAAGTGCCCAGTGGAAGTCTGAGAGAGGGCCGAGGGCATCGCACCCGTCCCTTTGCGTGACCCAAGCAGGCTCATGCGAGCAGTTAAGCGGACACAAAGTCTAGATCGATCGCCTTTAGCTATTAATAATCAATCAAAGCGAGCAGCTGCAGGCAGGCAAAGCAAAGCGTGGGTGGGTACCTGGCCGATTGACAGCGCGCATCGGCCGGCATGTGCGTCGTCGGCCCTTCCCTACGCCGGCCATGTCACTAGCATATGCATGCATGGGGGGGCTCTGACCCTCAGATTTGTTTGCAGTAGTGCTACTAGCGTCCAGCAGTACGTGACACCACCAGCCCCAGCAGCAGGCAGGCAGCACCACGCAGCAAGCAGCGGCCACCATTACTCACTCACTCCTACCACCTCCACCCCACCGGTGAGGCCGTGGATGGATGGATGGACGGATCCAGCGGCGAGTCAGACGCCTAAACCGTGATGGACCGATATTATTGTCAACTAACGTGCGCCCCCTGGCATGCCCTTCCAAACGAAAAAGGAGGACGGGGGGTCGGCCCGGCGCTGTGCACTGCGCTTGCGCTGCTTGCTTGCCCATCTAGTCCACACCAGCGCTGCACTGTCTCTTTTGATGCCATGCCATGCCGTGCCGTGCGCTCTCGTCTGATGGGAGCCAAGATCGAGGCCGGCCAGCCCAGCATCGCACCTACTGACGCGGGAAAATGCATGGGACAATCCGTTTCGAAAAAAAAAAGAAAATGCATGGGACAGGGACGCTAGCTGGGGTCTCTCGGGGCAGGAGGAGAAAGGAAAAGATTGAAAGGGGTCGCCGGTGTAGACGGGAATTGATTAGCTCGCACTTTGCGAAGCACGCACAGAGGCAGGCAGGCAGCCAGGCCGGCCGGCTAACCTCCTCTCTCTCTCTAGTGTAGTCCTGACTCCTCGCCAACCCACTTGATGGCGATCACAACCTCACAAGAAACGACCCTGTTTATTCACTGTGTGTTGAGTTGTTTTTGCCACCGGGCGTATGGATACATGTTGTTTTTCATGGCAGTGGCATCCAATAATTCGTGTAAGCCAGGGCGCCACAGAAACTGTGCTTGGAATGATATAGGGCTAGTATCCAAAAAGGGGCAATTAACCGATCGCCATCTACGGTGTCATGCATCCTCACTGTGCAAATGTGCTGTGCAGGCATGATGCTAATTTTTATACAAAGCAAGAGCAGGAGAAAGATCACGCTTAGTTGGTCAAATGTTGGCATCCTAATCATGCTTCCTTCCCCCCACATGCAAAGAAAACAAAAAGGAAACAAGTAATTTCTTGTGTTCTCCACGTATAAAAAAGCTTCACAAGATGCCAGCTAGAAAATGGTTTTGAATAGAGCCTATCATGCTACGAGTTGTTTTGAATAAAACTCGTCTAAACAAGCGACGTGCTCATTTTTCTCAATACAAATGAAAGCCAAGGGAAACATCATCAGGCTTAGTTGTTCAAATGATGGCATCCTAATCAGGTTTCCCCCACATTAAAAAAGCAGAAGACCAATTGATCAATTTTGTGTGTCATACATTAGTGTTCTCTACCTTTTCGATTAAAGAAGCTTCACGAGATGCCAGCTAGAAAATTATCTTGACACTATCATGCTGGTTATGGTTTATATACACTACTACCTCCTTCGGCAGACAATACATCCTAATCCCACCGTCATTTGCGTCGAGGAAAGAAGAACCCTACCGGTCGCCTCTTGCCTAGCTAGTTTAGATGCTAAGATGCAGAACCTAACACAGTTGATGGCTATTAGACTGTTAGTTGCACACACACGCACATGGCTGCACAGGATCCTAAAAATAATCATGCCTCATGCATGCATGCCAACTATATGGAGTGCAAAGCTAGAAATGTTATGTCAAAGACTCAGGCCACCTTATGTGTGATTGCAATGTGGAAAAGAAACTTTGCATGTTGCCAACAAATTAGATGCTCTTATTGTAATAAAACATTAAAGTTGAATTGATCGGATATCACCCACAAGTATATAATGTACTCGCGGAGTTATCAGCGAACATAATACCAAAGCTATATCAATAAATGAATTATGTCACGGATCACAAGGTCTTTGCAGCAAAAAAAAAAAGATGTCACGGGGTCTACCAATATCGGCTTTTGCTTGGAGATCAATTTGGTAATCTATGACAGCATTATCAATTGTGAAGCTTGTACATAATCATTTAAGAATCCTTTTGTTGTTATGGATTTACCCCATTAATTGTACCTATTTTCCCTTCATTTCTATACTTGTACGTTAACCTAACTCAATGAAATATATCCTAGAAAATGCGGATATTTCAATATTAGTGCATCCATCACTTGAGAAATCTTCATGTTAATTTAGTAAGGTAAGATGCATCATTGCTCTGTTTATCTTAAAGCAGAAGCATGGGCTGCATCAGGATTCCCTCCCTCAGATCTCTATCGCCCTTGCTAGATGCCAACCAAGAAACATAAAGAGAGGAAGAGGTGCAAGATAAGAGAAGGCGGGAATAAAGATAGGAGTACTGATGAGGAAAGCCACAAACAATGGTTTCAGAGGTTGTACACAGCCAGTGCGAAAGTGGGAACGGTATCTTCTCCATTATAGTTAGGTCCCTATAAACACTATCTAGGATCATTATAGTACTGCTGAAAAACAGCGAGCTACCCCTAATGGATGCTTAGGTTCATTCCTTTGATGAGCATGATTCCACCAAGAGAAGCTAAATTTTAGAAAGAAAGGGGTGAAGAAAGAAAGGAGTCATCGATGGCAAGGAAACTTTGGCAGGTAGAAAGAAGGGATAGAATTGTACCGCAGGAAACCATGGTGGGTTTGTTACATGCTTGAGTTGGATGAGCAAGAAGATGCTAAACGGAAAGTCGATAGACAGGGATGGATTGTGGTCAGTAACCGACTGTCAGAGAGCAACTGAGGCTGCTCTTCTGTAAAGATGTCAAGTTTAGCTGTGATCATTTCCTGAACCAGCTTGTGTTGCCTCCATTAGAATTTGAAAGGTGGATCTTCCAAGGGCAATTTCTTTTAACTATTCGCTAACATACGAGAAGTGGAGATGGAGATGTGCACGATGAGTCATCCTTGATCCCCGCCTGTCAATTAGCAGGTAATGGGAGTCCGACAAATTTTCTACGGAGACAACACGGCAAATATGACTTTTCATGGTCATCTACTTTCTCATGTATACCGAAGTTTTCAATTATATTAGCATATCCAAAGTTAATGCGCGTTCCTGGATTTGACATTTGTTGCAACCCATGTCCACACTACATATGCAATGTAGCTTACTTTGGACAGCACTGCAGACAACAATGAAAGCAATTGCATAGACAGTGTTTTGGCAGATAGCTTAAGTTGGTTCTACAATGTATTTACTGAGTCCATGATCTTAATTTATTTGAGAATTATCTAGTAAGCTTCTACTCATACCTTCCACGTGGTTATCTGTATCAGAGATTAAAAAGTAATTGTTCCATCTAACAAGCTAGAAAACTACTACAGTTGGCTACACTAAACCGTGTCACAATTAGGAAAAAGGAAAACTCTTCACAGCAGAACCATTGCAGACATGTTGCCCAGAAAAGAAAAACATATTCCCATCACCACTTGGCACTTGGTTCAATATGTCAATTTGCCGTCGCGTAATTTGGTACCACCCATCAATCTTTCTCAATCTAAAAGGTTGGCAAATGAGAGAGATGGCCCAGCCGAGGAGGACCGTGGGCAACCAAATCCAAACAAATATGCAGATGGAACACTTACATGATAGAGTAGCGAAAATCAATCGAAAGTGGGTCAGTGGATGCAAGATTGCAATGCATAAAGCATGCACCTTCGCAAAGGCTGCCAAGATTAGAACACAGTGGTGCGCGGAGAAGAACTAGCTAGCAGAAATACAACAAATCGAGAACATGGGAGGATCCTCACTTTAAAAATATTTTGGGAGGACATATCATATACAGCCTCAAGTTTAATTTTTGCTGTTGGAATGTTCGTGGCCTTGGCCAAAGTCAGAAATGCTCGGACGTCCTATCTGAGCTTATCGCTATTAACCCACATGCGTGTTTCCTTTAGGAAACCAAACTCAACTCTATCACTACCTCCCTTCAGAAAAAATTCCTCCCAAAGCACCTCGATCTCACCCACACCTTGCCGGCCACCGGCTCGGCCGGAGGCATTCTCTCGGCCTTCTCTTCCTCCCAGTTTACTCTCCTCACTTCGGACGCCGGCAATTTCTCCCAAACTTCTACGATCTCCTGCCTTGCCTCCCCCCAAAAGCTCGCCGTCACAAACGTCTACGCTCCCACTGACCATGCCCTCAAGCAGGATTTTCTGTCTGAGTTGGCCTCCTTCGTCCCACCCTCACACACCCCCTGGCTTATCTTGGGCGACTTCAATCTCCTACGGCGCCCCTCGGACAAAAACACGAATAACTTCAGGCAATCTGAAGCGGACATGTTCAACGCCTTTATCCACCTTCATGGGCTAATTGAGCTCCCTCTCCTGGACCGCTGCTATACTTGGTCGAGCAAGAGGGATCAACCCACCCTCGAAAAATTAGACCGAGTTTTCATTAATGTTGACTGGGACCTCCTCTTCCCAAACACCACAATCGCTTCACTAACCCGATATATTTCCGATCATGTTCCCCTTCTTATCACGATAGACACCATCATCCCTCGCCCCGCTCTTTTTCGATTTGAAAATCGTTGGGCCGTTCGACCAGCCTGCCTTACCATTGTCCAAACAGCCTGGGCTGAGGCCCGTATACGTTCCCAACCACGCCTTGAGCCTTGCCGCCGCTCTCAAACGGACGCGGTCCGATCTTAAAAGGTGGAGGCGCTCTGCTATTCCGCTGAACACTCGTGAAAAGAATTGCAGAACAGTTATATCTGTTCTCGATATCATTGAAGAATCTCGCTTTTTATCACCCCTCGAGCTTGCTCTTCGCCGGGTCATCATCAAAGTTCTACAACGCACCCTCCGTGAGAAAGCGTTGTACTGGATCCAACGTGGGAAAGTCCGAACTGCGCTGGAAGGAGACGAAAACTCCCGTTTCTTCCATGCCTCAGCCTCTGCCTGCCTTCGCAAAAATAAGATCACGGTCCTGGAGGCCAACTGCTTCGAGTTCTTTTCCCATGATGCTAAATCAAAAATCCTCTCAGACTTCTATACCTCCCTTCTCGGCACTGCCTTTCAACCCACTTGGTCCTTCTCCCTCCTAGATTTATATCCGTCACCTATTCCCCAACTTCGATCTCCCGATGCCCCGTTCACGGATGACGAGATTTCAGAGGCTTTCTTGTCCATGAATAAAAATGCTAGCCCTGGCCCGGACGGTTTTGGCCCTGGGTTCTACAGAAAATTTTGGCATATTCTCAAAGAAAAAATCCGCAATTTCTTCGCTGATTTCCACGCCCTGCGTTCGGACCTATCCTGCCTCAACCGCGCCCTCATTATTCTTCTCCCGAAGAATAATGACGCCAGGTCCCCAAATGACTTTCGCCCCATCTCCCTTCAAAATTGCCCTATCAAAGGTGTTGCTAAACTCCTTACCAACAGACTGAAAGCGCATATCCCTCTTCTGGTCCACGCCGACCAAACTGGCTTCCTGTCTGGTCGCAATATCTCCGAAAACTTCCTCTACGCCGTTGACATTCTTCACTGCTGCGCCAAGAAAAAGGCTCCAGCCATTGTCGTCAAGCTGGACTTTCGGAAAGCGTTCGACTCAATCTGTTGGTCCTCCCTCCTCCACACCCTACAGGTTAGGGGCTTCCCACCTCGCTGGTGTGCCTGGATCCGATCTCTGCTTACCACTGGATCCACCGCTGTTATGCTTAATGGCATCCCAGGTATGTGGATCCAATGCAAGAACGGACTCCGGCAAGGTGACCCCCTATCTCCTTATCTGTTCATTATTATGGCCGATATTCTACAGCAAATGATCATTAACGCTCATAAGAATGGTACGCTTTTACACCCCTTGTGTCCCCACCTCCCGTGTCCTGTTCTGCAATATGCGGACAACACTCTTATCATAGTTAAAGCCACCACGACTCCTGCCAAGCACCTCAAACACATTCTAGACACCTTTGCCGCAGCCACTGGTCTTCAAATCAACTTCACCAAAACGACTTTCATCCCCCTTAACGTGGATTCGCAGGAGGCCGCTCTTATGGCCTCTGACCTTGGAACGACCATCTCTTCCTTTCCTCAAACCTACCTAGGTCTACCCCTCTCCCCACATAAGCTGCCGCCCTCTGCCTTTCAGCCGGTCATCGACCGATGCGACACCTATCTGGCTGGCTGGTGTGCCCTACTCCTCTCGCGTGGAGGCAAATTAGTTCTCCTCTCTGCCGTCCTAGACAGTCTCCCCACGTATTTTATGCTCTGTTTTTCTCTGCCCGTCCAGGTTATTAAAGCAATAGATAAACGTAGGCGCTCCTTCTTCTGGTCCAACGATGATACCTGCTCGGGGGCTAAATGCTTGGTGGCTTGGGATAAAGTGTGCACTCCTAGAGATGCAGGTGGTTTGGGTGTTAAAAACCTTCGCGCACAAAACTTTTGTTTACTGCTGAAATTTGCCTACAAATTTTTACATTCCTCCTCCCTCCCTTGGAAGGATTGGGTTTTGCATCACTCACCGCTCCACATTGGCTTTGGCAAGAACAGCTCCTTTCTTGCCAAGACTATTTTCAAACACCTACAGAGCTTGAGAGAGATATCCCAGTGCACTGATGGAGACGGTTGCTCCACCTTCTTCTGGTTAGACCGATGGCTAAAGCCAGAACCTCTGGCTATAGTCTACCCAGCCCTATTTTCCCACCATACAAAACAAAATGCCTTGGTAGTTACAATTATGCAGGAGGGGATCGAACTTGCTCTTCGTAATCGGCTAACCACTACTGCGATTGCAGAACTTGCCTCTCTAAACTCTTTGTTGCAGGATTGGGCTCTCTCGCAGGTTCCGGACACTCGTCGCCTGCTCAACGGGTCCGCCTTCTCGGCCCGGGGTGCGTATGCTGCTCTCTCGGGTCATCTCTCCGACCCCACGCTCGCCGCCATTTGGGACTCAAAAGTGCCCAAAAAGGTTATGATCTTCGGATGGCTCTTCTACCTCGACCGTCTCAACACCCGGAAGAACTTGCATAAAAAAAGCATCCTGGATACAGAAGCTTGTCCAAGATGTTCTCACCAGGTTGAAGATCGCGAGCACCTGTTCTTTACATGCCCGGCTGCTCGGGGCATTTGGCAGGCTGCCTCCATTCGCCCGTGCTATACGCCCATCAGTGACCTCTTCTCTACGAGGGTGCCAACAGCTTTGCCAACTTCAGTCCGCTCCTTCATGATCCTAATCATCCTATGGAAGATCTGGGACGCATGGAACAAAAAAGTCTTTCAGGGAATAGACCTTCATACTGCTGATTCCATTAGGGCTATTATTGATGATATAACTATATGGGCTCCTCGGCTCAAAACCGAGAGCCTAAAGGAACACGCCGGGCTGTGGCGTGACTTCCTCTCCTCACAATACTTGTGAGTCCTGTACTCTTCTGCTATGTTTGAAATATATTCAGGTGGGGAGCCTTTCCCCCGCGGTGACCATTTCAAAAAAAAAAAAAATACAGTATGACCTATGTGTGTTAGTGTTACCATCATAGCTCAAAGTTTCACACATGGGAGTGGATTGACAAAACTATCCTGGTCAGTTAAAATGATGGTTCCAAATTCTAACAGAGATTTAGGATAGATTTCAGTTTAGGGAGCGACTCAATTATCTTTGCAAACGGCATCTCTCCCAAATTTACTAAACTGCATATCTCGATATAAACTAGCTCTGAGAATCTCAGATTACTGAATTTGACGAACGATTGCCCCTGTCGCGGCCAGGTAAATTTTTTGGAGTAGCATTTAAACAACGAAGGGTAAATAATTTTGCTTACAAACCAAGTACGCGCCGGAGATTAGGGAAAGGCAGAGACGGCACGGCGCGACCAGAAATTCGCAGGTAGATATTTTGGAGTAGCATTTGAAACAGCAAAGGGTGAATAATTTTGCTTACAGACCAAGTACGCACCGGGGATTAGGGCAAGGCAGAGAGGGCACGGCGCGACCAGAAATTCGCAGGAGACGGTGCAACTTGCAGTGGCGGCCAAACGCAACTGACACACTGAGACGAGAGAATATTCCGCGCCGATGAAAACCGCCAAGAGCCCGCGATCGTCTACCGGCAGCCTTGCTCCGGCACGGCGGCGCCAATGGGAGGCAGCGGAGAAACCGGTGAGTTTTTTTTTTATGGAAATAGATCTGTGCGGCTGGACTGGGCAGTTTTTCCTGTGGGCTGTGAGCATTTGAGCCCTACGGGGGGAATAGAGAGGAAAACTGCACAGGCCCTCTTGTATTTGGCCCGGCCCATATTCCAGGCTAGGCTACCTTGCTTTTTTTTCTATTTTCATTTTTTGTGTTTTCTTTTCTGTTTTTCCTTCTTTAAAAAACGTTCAGCATTTCTAAAAATGTTCAAGAATTTGAAAAACCTTCTTGCATTTAAAAAAATCTTCGTGAATTTCAAAATATATTCTAAATTTAAAAAAAATCTAAACTTTTAAAAACATTGCAAATTTTATAAAAGTTCCTCAATTTCTAAAATTGTTCAGAAATTTTAAAAACAAAACTCCCATATTTTGTTTTTTTAAGTCATGAATTTCGAAAAATGAAGTCAATAAAAAAAATGTTCACGTACTTCCAAAACCTTCCTTTATTTCAAAAGATGTTCATAAATTTCAAAATTTATTCCTAGATTTCATAAATTGTTCATGACATTTGAAAAAATATTACCGGATTTCACAAATTATTCATGAATTCAAAAAAAAGATCCCGGATTTAAAAAGAGTTATGATTTAAAAAACTCAGAATTTCAAAACTTGTCCCCGTATTTAAAAAAGTATTCATGAATTTTAAAAATGTTCTTGGTTTCAAAAATTATTCATGAATTTGAGCAATGTTCTGAATTCAAAAAATGTTCACATTTTCTAGAGATGTTCTGTATTTCAAAAACTGTTCTTGAATTTGAAAAAAATATTCACAATTTTCAAAAATATTCATGAATTTAGAAAACTATTCATGTATTTGAAAATAGTTCCTATATTTCAAAAATGGAAATGAAAATTAAAAGAAAAGTAAAGTAAAAACTCGACGATTAAAAAAACCTAGACAAAAATAAAACGAGATTGGGAGAACCTTCCCAAAGCCATCGGGGGTCTCCATGGAAAAACCCTACCGCATTGCTACTTTGCCCCGTGTGAAAAGATGCGAGAAAGTTAGCCGTCCCATAAAGAGAGGAAGGAGGCTGGGGGGGGGGGGGCGTATATCGCTATCCAGTGATCTATGCGTGGAATAGGATCCGCCGACCGTGAACTAGGCTTTTTTTAGGATCAACCATGAACTAGGCTACCAAGATTAGTTTGCACGTGTGCGAGAGAGAACCGACAAGCTCGTTCTACCCTTTGCAATAGCCCATAGGAAACAAAAAACAAGCTGCCCTAGTTTCTCCTTCCCGGTGCACATGTAATTGGATAAACAAGTAAAAATCTAAAAAATTCTATTTTCTCAAACTATTTTTTTGTAAAACACATATGTCTGAATGTTCTACTTGTGTAAAATTTCATGCAGAAATAACATATTCGATGTACTCATGACAAAAAATGCTACAAAAACTCATTTTTAAAGCATTTTTAATGCATGATTTTTTATACAAACCATCAAAAATGTAATCTCTTGTAACATACCAAAATTTAAAATTTTGTAATATTACTATTTAAATATAATTAATAAAAACTTTCTTGTGTTGTTATCTTTTAGCTATTTTTTTTACTATGATATGAAAATTTTGTGGTTTAATGAATATTAAATTTAGAGTGAGTAAAGACCTTTCCCAAATATTCATTTTGGATTTTTAGTTGGATGTTTATTTATTTGGAGTTCAAAATTATTTAGGACTATAAAAAGTTACTTTATGGGATATTTATAAGGCCCAAATAAAGTTTACAAAAATATGATATGTATTTTTCTTAATATTTGAGCTGTAAATATTTTCGTGTGCTCGATATTAGTAATAATTGTTTTAGGAATTCATTTGGTATTTTATTTGGCTAAATATATTTTCTAAGGAGTTAGAATTATTTTATTGATTTTATTTTTTAAACGAAAGCAAAAGATTTGCCTCATATATTAATTAAGCAAAAGAGAGTTGCGAGTTAATTAACAAAAAACCGGGGCAAAGCCATCACAAACCATTGAGTGACACACACACGAAACTCAACACACACCTCAAAATAGAGGGCCTCGCCAAGCTGGCGTACCTGCATCATCGTCATCAATTCTACCCAAAGGTGTCATCGCCCTTCCTAATCTCCAAGAAATTGACTTCTATTTTACCAAAAACTAACGTTGACCCAACCCTCACCATAGAGGTTGTGTGGAAACACAAACGTAGTGGAAAATAATAAAAATCGCCCTGTGATCACTCAAGAACAATATGAACATGCAAATAAGGTTCGGATCATGATCGTTACTAACTCCGGAGTGCAGAGGAATTAGACGAGTCAGTTAGATTGTACTTGGAGTCCCTCGAATCATAGATGAACGATCCCGCGAACCGTTCCGTTTATTATGACACGTACCATCATTGCCATATTGCTTTGCATTATCATGTAGTTGGCATAGTATTTGTGGCTTGGCCATCGTTCATATTTTTTTATACATGTCACTCTTGATCATTGCACATACTGGTACACCGAGAGTCATATTTTGTTCTACTATCGAGTTGTAAGTAAATAAAAGTGTGTTGATCATTTCAGAGCATTGTCCCATTTGAGGAAAGTATGATCGAAGCTATGATTTTCTCACAAGTTGGGATGAGACTTCAGACTAAAAAATAAAAGAAGCCAAAGAGTCCAAAATATAAAAAAAGAGCCCAAAGAGCCCAAACAAAAAATGAGAGAAAAGAGAGAAGGGACAATGTTACTATCATTTTTTCACTTCTGTTTCAAAGTAGCACCATGTTCTTCATGATAGAGAGTCTCCTATTGTATCACTTTCATATACTAGTGGGAATTTTTCATTATAGAACTTGGCTTGTATACTCCAATGATGGGCTTCCTCAATTTGCCCTAGGTCTTCGTGAGCAAGCAAGTTGGATGTACACCCACTTAGTTTCTTTTTGAGCTTTCATACACTTATAGCTCTAGTGCATCCATTGCATGGCAATACCTACTCACTCACATTGATATCTATTGATGGACATCTCCATAGCCCATTGATACGCCTAGTTGATGCGAGACTTTCTCCTTTCTGTCTTCTCCTTACAACCTCCACCATACTCTATTCCACCTATAGTGCTATATCCATGGATCACGCTCATGTATTGCGTGAAAGTTGAAAAGTCTTGAGAACATTAAAAGTATGAAACAATTGCTTGACTTGTCATCGGGATTGTGCATGATGAAATATTTTGTGTGATGAAGATAGAGCATAGTCAGACTGTATGATTTTGTAGGGATAACTTTCTTTGGTCATGTTATTTTAAGAAGACATGATTGCTTTATTAGTATGCTTGAAGTATTATTGTTTTTATGTCAACATTAAACTTTTGTTTTGAATATTATGGATCTGAACATTCATGCCACAATAAAGAAAATTGCATTGATAAATATGTTAGGTAGCATTGCGCATCAAAATTTTCGTTTTTATCATTTACCTACTCAAGGATGAGCAGAGATTAAACTTGGGGATGCTTGATATGTCTCCAACGCATCTATAATTTTTGATTGTTCCATGCTATTATATTATCTGTTTTGGATGTTTTATATGCATTAATATGCCATTTTATATTATTTTGGGGACTAACTTATTAACCTAGAACCTAGTGCTAATTTATGTTTTTCCTTGTTTTTGAATTTTACATAAAGGGAATATCAAACGGAGTCCAGACGGAATAAAATTTTACAGTGATTTTTCTTGGACCAGAAGAAATCCGCGAGATTTGGAGAGGAGGCCAGAAGCCCTATGGGGAGGCCACACGCCATAGGGGCGCGCCCCAGGGCTTGTGGCCCCCCTGGAGACCTTCCAACCCTAATTCCACCACTATAAATCCTCAAATATTCCCCCTATACCAGAGGGCACACCAAAAAAAATTCCGCTGCCGCAAGCCTCTGTTCCCGTGAGATTCCATCTTGGGGCCTTTTCTCCGGCACTCCGCCGGAGGGGGACTTGATCACAGAGGACCTCTACACCAACCTTGCTGCCCTTCCGATGATGTGTGAGTAGTTTACCACAGACCTACATGTAAGGACATATTTATCCCTAAGTGTTTTGGTGATTGATGACAACGCATTTGCGGACTAATCGTGTGCCATGAGTATTCCAGACACTTCTTTGCTAGGCACAAGACGATTGGGTGCCCCTCGAAGACTGACGAAGACGACGTCTTTTCTACGTTTCTTTTTGGTGGATTTGAGTCGTAGGAAAACCGTACTATTAAGAGGGGGTCTGCGTTGGAAAGGTTTGGGTGGAATCATCATGTACACGTCTCCTTCTTATCCCCTCCTTCTTCCTTGGAGCTTCATCCGTTTTCTTGCCTCCCTTGTCTGGCTGCCGTTGTTGGTTGCGGTAGTACTGCTCCTGGGTCAACGGTAGTACTGTAGGCATCCGCGGTAGTACCACGCGGTGGCGCGGTAGTATCGCAGGTGCCCACGGTAGTACCGCTCCCCTGGAGCCGCACTACCGCTGCCCACCAGGCTAGTGTCGCCCCTTTGCGGTAGTAGGAGCGGATGTAATTTTTTACATCCGCACCTACCGCGGTAGTACCGCTTTCGCCGTGCGGTAGTACCACGCTATGCGGTTAGGCAGTAGTACCGCCCCTCGGCAGTACTACTGTGTCGGGTTTTTGCTACTTCCGTTTCTTTGCGGAAGTAGGCACGGAAGTTTTCCTTCTCCCCTGGCTAGGACTTTTGCCTCGCGGTAGTACCGCATGGGGGGCGCGGTAGTACCGCTGGCCAGGCGCGGTAGTACCGCTGGCCGCGGGCTAGTTGGTGGGTAACGGTTGGATCTTTTCCACACACTATATAAGGGGTCCCCTTCTTCCCCGTTGACTCACCTCTTCCATCACTAAGCTCCATTACTTGCTCCAAGCTCCATTTTTGCTCGATCTCACTCCCTAGCCAACCAAACTTGTTGATTTGCTCGGGAGTGGTTGAGAAGGCCCCGATCTACACTTCCATCAAGAGATATTTGATTCCCCCCACTAATCCCTTGCGGATCTTGTTACTCTTGGGTGTTTGAGCATCCTAGACGGTTGAGGTCACCGCGAAGCCATAGTCCATTGTGGTGAAGCTTCGTGGTGTCGTTGGGAGCCTCCAATTGAGTTGTGGAGATTGCCCCAACCTCGTTTGTAAAGGTTCAGTCGCTGCCTCCAAGGGCACCAATAGTGGAATCACGACATCTCGCATTGTGTGAGGGCGTGAGGAGATTACGGTGGCCCTAGTGGCTTCTTGGGGAGCATTGTGCCTCCACACCGCTCCAACGGAGACGTACTTCCTCTCAAAGGGAAGGAACTTCGGCAACACATCCTCGTCTCCACCGTCTCCACTCTTGGTTATCTCATGCCTTTACTTGTGGAAGCTTATTTGTTTCATATATCTTGCTTGCTTGTGTTCCTATCCGTGTTGCATCATATAGGTTGCTCACCTAGTTGCATATCTAGACAACTTACTTTGATGCAAAGTTTAAATTGCTAAAGAAAAGCTAAAAATTGTTAGTTGCCTATTCACCCCCGTCTAGTCAACCATATCGATCCTTTCAATTGGTATCAGAGCCTCGTCTCTTTATTAAGGACTTTACCGTCCAAAGAGTATGGTTGATACCTTAGACGGTGTGGAGGAACACTCCGGTGTGAATCCTCTCTCGTCCACGGGCGATGGGGGAACCTCGGTCTCTCGTGAGGAGTTCAATGTGGCCTTGGAGACATTGAAAACCTCCATGACGACCGAAGTTGAGAGCATGTTTACTAAATTTCTTGAGGGGCTTAAACTATCCACCGCACCGTTGAAAGTGGGTGATCTCGCCAACAAGGTGACGGATGCTATCCCCGACAAGGGGGAAGCTAGTAGTGAAAAGGCTCCTTCTTCTAGTGGTAAGAATGGCACCGGCATCTTTGCCCATGTGGAACCACCACTTGTTTATGGTGGACCAATTCCTTCCACTCATTTGAATCATGTCGGTCCTCCTCCTAAGATTGTGAAAAATGAGGACTTTGATTCTTGGGTTTACCGCTTTAAACGTCATTTAAATTATGTGAACACTAACCTTTGGAGAATCATTGAAGAAGGTTTTTATCCGCATGATCCAAGAAACTTCACTCCTCGAGAAGCCGCGGAAAATCAATTCAATGAGAATGCTCTCTTCATCATTCAAGATGCAATTCCACCCGAAGACCTACCTCATCTTCGTCCCTTCGCCTTGGCCAAAGATGCATGGTATTGTGTTGTCTCTCTCTACCGGGGAAGCGCAAGCATTCAACGCTCCAATTATGAAGTGGTACAAGATGAGGCCGATGAGTTTGCAATGAAAGAAGATGAAGAACCTCGCGAGCTTTATCGGAGAGTAACCAAACTCGCGGTCTCAATACGAGATCACGGGAGCAAGGACACGGATGACAATTGGATCAAGCGCAAATTCCTCAAGGCAATGATGCCCTATCACAAGGCCATGTCCTCCGTCATTCGTCAAAGACCAGACTTCCACACTTTGACCTCAAGCGAAGTGTTGGATGAGTTTGTGGCCATGAACATTTTGGACAAGACCGCCGACAATGCGGTGCTCCGTTCTCAACGGGCAAAGAAGCCTAACCTTGCATTGAAGGCCAAGCTCACCGTGGAAGAAGAAGAAGAGGAAGAAGAGGAGAGCAACCCCGAAGATACGAAGTATGCATATCATGAACACATGGCACTTGCTTCAAGGCAATTTTGGAGCAAGAAAAACTCGAGGCCAAACTTTAGCAAAAGCAACTCGAGTGGGACAAGGGGCAAGCAACGTGTAAGGACTTGCTACAATTGCGGCAACATGAGTCATTTCGTTGCGGAATGCCCGTATGAGAAGAGGGAAGACAATGGTGGCAAGCTCATTCGAAAGGACAAGGCCAAGTCGTTCCCCAACAAGAACAACTTCACCAAGAAGACTCCTCCCAAGGCTTTGGTTGTGCAAGAAGAGTACAATGAGGATGATGAAGATGGTGAGTCGGTTGCCATGGCCTCCGTTTCCATTGCAACAACGTCACGGGTGTCTCTCTTTGACTCACCCAACGAAAGCATCACCGCCAAGTGCCTCATGGCTAAAGCCACCAACAAGGTAACCTCCAACATCAAAACTACCATCATTAATCATCCTTCCCTGACGGATAGCATTAATGAACTTGAGGGAGCTAATGTGGAGGCTAACGAGTTTGAGGCCTTTATGGGCAAACTCAAGGGAAAATCCAAGAAGCACTTTGTTGCTCTCTTGGAACAACTTGGTGAAGCCAATGACATGATCGAGGCTCACGAAGACACCATCTCTAAGATGGAAGGGCATAGTCGTGACTATGCCGATGAGATTTCGGATCTTTCCAATGCTCTTGAGGAAGAGCGTGGTCTTCGTTTGGCTCTTGAGGAGTCACACAACGTTGATCATGCTAAGTTAAAGAAAGATTATGATCATGTCCTCATTGTTTCTCGTGTGCTAAATTCCGAGAAGGACAAACTCGGGGTTGATCTTGCTAGACTCAAAGAGGAGTTTGATATACTTGACAAGGCCCACAAGGCCTTGAAGGGTATTCACGCTAGTCTCAAGGAGTCTCATGATCAACTCCAAGTGAAGCTAACTAAGGAGAAAGCAACTTTCCTCATATGGTTCTAATTGATAATGCAAATGCTACTAACCCGTGTTGTGAGCATATACATCTTGTTGAGGAAAATGCTAAGTTGAAGGAGCAACTTGAGAGAGGACTTGCGACGTGCATACAAGGCAAGAAGAACCTCAACGATCTCTTGATCAACCAAAAGGGAGGTGTGGCCAAGGAAGGGGTTGGGTACGTGCTCGACTCCAAGAACAAGAAGAAGAATGACAAGACCAAATGACCTCCTCCCCTCATGCAAACCTTTGTGAGGGAGGGAGAGAGTGACCCCGAGGAGAAGAAGAAGAACAATGTCAAGAAGGGCAATGTCACCCCTCACAACAAAGCCGACGATTTTAACCCTTCTTATGTGTTATGTCGTGCTAGTGATGGGCATGTTTATGCCAAATTTGTTGGTTCTCTTCATGAGTACATTGAATGGTCTATTTGGGTTCCTAAGACCCTTGTTACTAACATCAAAGGACCCATTACAAAATGGGTACCTAAAACCAAGCATTGATCTCTTGTAGGTGTTTGCTTCCGGTGGTGGATCATGGTTGCTCGATAGCGGAGCTACAAATCATATGACCGGAAGCAAGGACTTGGTGGTGGACGTGCACAAAGTTCCATCTATGCCCACCAATGTCGAGTGGGGTGACGCCTCATCTTCTAAGGTATTGGGACTTGGCAAGGTGGTCATCTCTCATGATCTCACGATCGAGAAGGTCATGCTTGTTGAGTCCCTTGCATACAATTTACTTTCCGTTCGTCAACTTGCTATCATGGGCTTTGCCACTTTCTTTGATATCGATACTGTGGCCCTCTTGTGGAGCAAGACTCTTAAAGTAGCTTTTGTTGGGCATGTCGAGAACGGTCTCTATGTGATTAGCTTTTCGGAGCGACCCACTAAGACCACGACATGCCTAATGGCTAAAGTTGATGTGGGATGGCTTTGGCATCACCGTTTATCCCATGTCAATATGAGATCTTTGCAAAGTCTCCTCAAGGGGGACCATGTCCGTGGACTAACGAATGTTAGTTTTGCTAAAGATCGTGCTTGCAGTGCCTGTATCAAAGGAAAGCTACATGAGAAGGCTCACCCTCCCACGACTATCATTTATTCAAAGAGGCCTTTGGAGCTCCTTCACATGGATCTCTTTGGGCCTCCATCCTTCGATAGTCTTGGAGGTAGGAAGTATTGCTTGGTGATTGTGGATGACTACTCAAGGTACACGTGGGTGTATTTCTTCAAGAGGAAGAGCGAGACCCAACAAACTGTCATTGACTTTGCAAATGAAGCACAACGTCGACACCATGCAAAGATCTTGACAATAAGAAGTGACAACGGCACCGAGTTCAAGAAATACACCTTGGATGAGTTTCTTAGTGATGAGGGAATCAAACATCAATATTCCGCACCCTACACCCCTCAACAAAACGGTGTTGCAGAGAGGAAGAACCGGATGTTGATGGATGCGGCAAGGACCATGATGGCGGAGTTCAAGTCTCCGTACAACTTTTGGGCCGAAGCCATCAACACCGCGTGTCATGCATCCAATCGGCTCTACCTCCGCAAGGGCTTGAACAAGACTCCATATGAGATACTCACCGGTAACAAGCCCAACCTCAAGTACTTCCGGGTATTCGGGTGTAAGTGTTTCATTCTCAAGAAAGGTGTTCGGTTGTCTAAATTTGAAGCTAGAGCTTATGAGGGCATATTTGTTGGCTATGCTACAAACTCTCATGCTTACCGTGTCCTCAATAAATCCACGGGACTTACTGAGGAGACGTGTAACGTGGAGTTTGATGAGAATAATGGCTCCCAAGTGGAGCAAAGTGGCACTTGTGATGTAGGTGATGAAATTCCTCCTCAAGCCATAAGAAGAATGGGTGTTGGTTTTATCCTACCCATTGAGGAACCCCTTGTGGCCGAAGGAGAAGGACAATGCTCCACTCAAGTGGAGCCATCACCAACCCAAGGCCCACATGCTTCCGAAGAACAAAGTGAAGGCCCTCAACCTCATGAACAAGACCAAGGGCAAGATCATACTCAAGACGGTGTGGACACACCAAGTGATGCCCAAGGTCAAGTTCTCTCCCCCGAGCAAGTTCAAGATCAAGAACAAGTTCATGATGGCGCTCAAGATGATCAAGTCTATGAGGCGCTAGAAGATCCGGATTGGCTCAATGCCATGCATGAAGAACTCAACAACTTCGAGCGCAACAAAGTGTGGAGATTGGTGCCAAGACCGACCGGGAATCACAATGTCATAGGAACCAAGTGGATATTTAAGAACAAGCAAGATGCCCATGGGATCATCATTCGCAACAAGGCTCGTTTGGTAGCACAAGGCTACTCCCAAGTCGAGGGTATCGACTACGGTGAAACCTTTGCTCCTGTTGCTCGTCTTGAATCCATTCGCATGTTGATTGCATATGCTTCTCATCACAACTTTAAGTTACAACAAATGGATGTGAATAGTGAAGGAAATATGCCCTAGAGGCAATAATAAAGTTATTATTTATTTCCTTATATATCATGATAAAAGTCTATTATTCATGCTAGAATTGTATTAAACTGGAAACATGATACATGTGTGAATACATAGACAAACAGAGTGTCACTAGTATGCCTCTACTAGACTAGCCTGTTAATCAAAGATGGTTATGTTTCCTAACCATGGACAAGGAGTTGTCATTTGATTAACAGGATCACATCATTAGTTGAATGATCTGATTGACATGACCCATTCCATTAGCTTAGCACCCGATCGTTTAGTATGTTGCTATTGCTTTCTTCATGACTTATACATGTTCCTATGACTATGAGATTATGCAACTCCCGTTTGCCAGAGGAACACTTTGTGTGCTACCAAACGTCACAACGTAACTGGGTGATTATAAAGGAGATCTACAGGTGTCTCCAAAGGTACATGTTGGGTTGGCGTATTTCGAGATTAGGATTTGTCACTCCGATTGTCGGAGAGGTATCTCTGGGCCCTCTCAGTAATGCACATCACTTAAGCCTTGCAAGCATTGCAACTAATGAGTTAGTTGCGGGATGATGTATTACAGAACGAGTAAAGAGACTTGCCGGTAACGAGATTGAACTAGTTATGGGATACCGACGATCGAATCTCGGGCAAGTAACATACCGATGACAAAGGGAACAACGTATGTTGTTATGCGGTCTGACCGATAAAAGATCTTCGTAGAATATGTAGGAGCCAATATGAGCATCCAGGTTCCGCTATTGGTTATTGACCGGAGACGTGTCTCGGTCATGTCTACATTGTTCTCGAACCCGTAGGGTCCGCACGCTTAAGGTTACGATGACAGTTTTATTATGAGTTTATACATTTTGATGTATCGAAGGTTGTTCGGAGTCCCGGATGTGATCACGGACATGACGAGGAGTCTCGAAATGGTCGAGACATAAATATTGATATATTGGAAGCCTATGTTTGGATATCGGAAGTGTTCCGGGTGAAATCGGGATTTTACCGGAGTACCGGGAGGTTACCGGAACCCCCCGGGAGCTATATGGGCCTTAATGGGCCTTAGTGGAAGAAGAGGAGAGGCAGCCAGGGCTGGGCCGCGCGCCCCTCCCCCCTAGTCCGAATAGGACAAGGAGAGAGGGGGCCGGTGCCCCCCTCCTTCTCTCTCTCTCTTTTCCCACCTCGCGAATCCTATTCCAACTAGGATTGGGGGAGAAGTCCTACTCCCGGAGGGAGTAGGACTCCTCCTGGCGCGCCCTATGATGGCCGGTCGGCCTCCCCCTCTTGAGCCTTTATATACGGAGGCAGGGGCATCCCAGAGAAACACAAGTTGATCCACGTGATCATATTCTTAGCCGTGTGCGGTGCCCCCTTCCACCATAGTCCTCGATAATATTGTAGCGGTGCTTAGGCAAAGCCCTGCTGCAGCAGTACATCAAGATCGTCACCACGCCATCGTGCTGACGGAACTCTTCCCCGACACTTTGCTGGATCGGAGTCCGGGGATCGTCATCGAGCTGAACGTGTGCTAGAACTCGGAGGTGCCGTAGTTTCGGTGCTTGATCGGTCGGGTCGTGGAGACGTACGACTACATCAACCAAACGCTTCCATTGTCGATCTACAAGGTACGTAGATCATACTCTCCCCTCTCGTTGCTATGCATCACCATGATCTTGCATGAGCGTAGGAAATTTTTGAAATTACTACAAAACCCTTCAAATAGTGCTTTTCTTAATGGTCCTATTAATGAATTGGTTTACGTCAAGCAACCCCCCGGGTTCGAGGATCCCTACTTTCCCGATCATGTGTATCAACTCGATAAGGAACTCTATGGCCTTAAACAAGCCCCACGTGCGTGGTATGACCACCTTACCGAGTTGTTACAAGACCGTGGTTTTGAAGTTGGGCTAATCGACCCCACTCTTTTTACTAAGAAGGTCAAAGGGGAGTTGTTTGTGTGCCAATTATATGTTGATGATATTATCTTTGGTTCTCCTAACAAAGCTTTCAATGAGGAATTTGCCACTCTCATGACCTCAAAGTTCGAGATGTCTTCCATGGGAGAGTTGAAGTTCTTTCTAGGGTTCGAAGTGAAGCAAAGAAGAGAAGGAACCTTCATCAATCAATCCAAATACACTCAAGACATGCTCAAGAGATTCAAGCTAAGTGACGTCAAGCCGGCTTCCACTCCAATGCCCACCAAGTGCCAACTTGACTTAGATCCCAATGGTAAAGTGGTGGATCAAAAGGTATATCGTTCCATGATTGGATCTTGCTTTACCTTTGTGCATCTAGACCGGACATCATGTTGAGTGTGGGAATTTGTGCACGGTTTCAAGCCGCACCTAAGGAAAGTCACTATGTGGCGGTCAAACGAATCTTTCGATATTTGGCTCATACCCCAAACTTTGGCTTATGGTACCCAAGAGGATCAAACTTCAAGCTTGTAGGGTACTCGGATTCCGATTGGGCGGGAGACAAAGTGGATAGGAAGTCCACTTCCGGAGGGTGCCAATTCCTTGGTTGCTCTTTGGTAAGTTGGTCTTCCAAAAAGCAAAGTTGTGTGTCTCTCTCGTCCACCGAAGCGGAGTATGTGGCGGCCGGTAGTTGTTGTGCACAACTCTTATGGATGAGGCAAACTTTAAAGGATTACAGTGTCACTTGTGACAAAGTGCCTCTTTGGTGTGACAATGAAAGTGCCATCAAGATCTCTCTCAACCCGGTGCAACACTTCAAGACGAAGCATATTGAGATCCGGTATCACTTCATCCGGGATCACATTAGGCGAGGAGAGATCGAGCTCAACTACGTCAACACTCATGATAACCTTGCAGATATCTTCATGAAGCCCTTGGATGAAGCAAGATTTCGCGAGTTAAGGCATGAGCTAAATATCATCGATTCGAGCAATGTTGCTTGAACCCTTGCACACCCCACCATACTCAACGTGTTGTCCTATTTAGATGTAGGCATGGACATAGGGGGAGTGATGTTCCCTCAATGAACTCTCCCTCCCCCCATTATGCATAAATCAATCAAGTCTTTCACATTAGCCATGTGTGATGGTACTTGTGCTTCAAAGACGAGTTTTGGTCATGCACCCAAGGATAATTCTTCGCGGTGCCATACAATTGACTCAAACATAGGTGGCTACGGCCACCGCCCTCTCTTTTGGAGAGGTGGTGTCTCGTGGTTGGTTCGTTTGTCGTGTGCCTTTCTGGTTTTGTGTGTTGCGTGGTCTTGTGGTGTCGTGTTGGCTCGGAGTGTTTTGTGCAAAGATCCAGTCTTTCGTGTGCTCGAAACATGCATCTTGTTGAGCTCACGGTACTACCGCGTCTAGGCCGCGGTACTACCGCTTTGGGAGGCGCGGTACTACCGTGTCTGGGCACGGTACTACCGCACCGTCGAGGGCGCGTGGGGGTTATGACTCGGGCAGGGGAGTTCCAACTCCCCATACCCATTATTTTGTCTCTCTCTCCACGTCTCTCTCTCTCAAGAACGGCGCCGGAGGCCCTCACCGGATCTCCGTCTCCGGCCACTCTCCTCGGATTCCGACCGGTGGGATCGTTCCCCACCACTTCCTCTTGCCATGGACCAAGGTTTTTCCCCAAATCCCTCTTTTTCTTGGCTGTTCTCTTGCTTCTAGGTTTTTGGGGAGAAACTTGTCGTTCTTGAGATTTTAGGACAAATCTGTGCAAGAGTAGGATGTAGGAGAGTCGTGATGCGTAGGAAACATACTTGATATGCTGTCTTGTGGTAGCTTTGTCCAACCGTAGTACCGCCGTGGTTTTGCGGGCTTTTTCAGATTTGAACCCGTTCAGATCTGACGCGGTGCGGTACTACCGTGCCTAATGTGCGGTACTACCGCCCGTCAGGTGCGGTACTACCGTACAGTGCGGTACTACCGCTCTGCAGACGCGGTACTACCGCGCCGGCCGCGGTGCTAAGGTCGCACTACCGCTCCTACACCCGGTACTACCGTGATCTTGCACGGTACTAGCGCGTCTAAGCGCCGTACTACTATCTTAGCTCCGCAGCACTTGGCAGTACTACCGTAGGGATCAAATCTCTCTCTAGGCATTTATCATGTGTGCTTTCTGCTTGTTTCGCTTGCGTTGTTGTGGTATTTGCATTAATCTCTCTTGGCTGTTGTGGGTGTTTTTGCATTCTGTGTCTCAGGTGGTGGCTCTCGCCGATCCAATCCCAGTCGTGACATCAGCTCCAAGCGTCTGCGCAACCCCCAAGATGAAGCCCCAGAGGGCTCCAATGCCCCAAGCGCAATGTCAAGACCACTGCCAGCAAGCAAAAGGAACCTGCTAAGGGCATGGATGAAATTTCTGTCACTGAGTATGTCGAACGCCAGAAGGTCAATCCCTATGTGACTCCTCGGGCTATGCTCAGAGGCACTGAGATGTTCTGGAACAAGCAACAGGTTCTCATCTATCTGGATGTAATCAAGAGCAAGCAGAATACATTCATGGAGGTCAAGTGGATAGACATGCATCACATGTGGAAGGACAAGTTTCATGACTATTTTGGAGAGGCTCTGGACTTGGTGGAGCAGTTTGCTATTGAGCCGGTGATCTCCTTTCACCTTGACTATGACCCTGAGCTCATCTGTCAGTTCTTTGCCTCAGTGTACTTTCATCCCGGGGAGGAGCGGAGGATGACCTGGATGACCAATGGCCGTCAGCTGTCTGCTACATGGAAAGAGTTCATGGATCTGCTGCACATTCCTGATGACGGGCTTCACACCCCCGTTGGCGTTCGCCCCCATGCCAACTCTGAGTCTGCCAACAAGAACCTGCTTCAGCCCTTCCTTGTTGAGAAGGTACTCCCCAATGGCAAGTCATCTTGGGTGTTAAACTCCTTTCTGAATATCATGCATCGCATCTTCCGCAACACTCTGTTCCCACGCATTGGCGACAAGGACAAGGTACATGCATATCTAGTGGACATGTTGCTCTTGTGTGCAGAGGCACGTTCTTCTCAGACTCAGCCACTTGATGTCTCACACATCATGTGGTGTGAGCTTCGGTTTGCGGTGTTCACTCGCAAGGTACCTATCTATGGACCGTACCTGTTTCTGCTGCTCTCCACCACCTGGGAGAAGATGTACCCGGGTGATGAGTTCCTTGCTCCAGACTGGATTCGCCATGAGTCCATCAGCCTCCGCGTCAAGCCCAACTGGGCCAACACCACTACCCGTGCTGAGGCCTCTTCTGCTAGGAGGGCGGCTGGTGAGGGGGAGGCTGTTGCTGCTGAGAATGTTGCTGAGGACCGTGCTGCTAGGTCCACCACTTCTTCCTCCGAGCCATCATGGGCCAAGAAGCTAAAGGACAAGATGAAGACTCTCTTCTGCATGCAGGCGAAGGGACAGTACAGGGCTCACGTGGCTGACAAGGAGAGTCGCCGCCGTGACAAGAAGGTTATGAGGCTCTTTGGAGAGGATGTGTCTGGCGGGTCTGAGGACGTCATCACACCTGAGGCTGCCTGGATGTCAAAGCAGGGATACAAGTGGACTAGTTCAGAGGATGACCTTGAGGAGACTATCCCCGCCGCTGAGTCTGACGAGGAGCACGAGGAGCAGTGGGACGACTTCTCTGCCTGAGCCACCCCGTGTGTGTAGGTGTCCTCTCTACCTTTTTGGCGTCTCGATGCCAAAGGGGGAGAGAGTGTAGGGATTTGCGTTGTGTCGTGCTTGGTATGTTTGTCTGCTTTGTCGTTTGGACCTCGTTTGCCTCGTTTGCTTTTGTTTGGTTTGTGCCTTCGAGACCTATCCTACATATGGTGTAAGACATATGCTCTCTATCTATCTTAGTTAACTTATGTTTGTACTATCTTTTCTAGTGATAGATATGCCTTGTCTCTATAATATAGGGGGAGCTCTGTTCCTACTATTCGTGTGCCATGCAGTCCATAGCACTCATCTAGGTGGCACACATCTAGGGGGAGCCCGTCTATATTATAGAGAGGAGGGGTTTGCATTTACTTAATAGTATTTTCTTTGTGCAAATCCCGTTTTGTCATCAATCCACCAAAAAGGGGGAGATTGTAAGGACATATTTATCCCTAAGTGTTTTGGTGATTGATGACAATGCATTTGTGAACTAATCGTGTGCCATGAGTATTCCAGACACTTCTTTGCTAGGCACAAGACGATTGGGTGCCCCTCGAAGACTGACGAAGATGTCGTCTTTTCTACGTTTCTTTTTGGTGGATTTGAGTCGTAGGAAAGCCGTAGTATTAAGAGGGGGTCCGCGTTGGAAAGGTTTGGGTGGAATCATCATGTACACGTCTCCTTCTTATCCCCTCCTTCTTCCTTGGAGCTTCCTCCGTTTTCTTGCCTCCCTTGTCTGGCTGCCGTTGTTGGTTGCGGTAGTACTGCTCCTGGGTCAACGGTAGTACCGTAGGCATCCGCGGTAGTACCGCGCGGTGGCGCGGTAGTACCGCAGGTGCCCATGGTAGTACCGCTCCCCTGGAGCCGCACTACCGCTGCCCACCAGGCTAGTGCCGCCCCTTTGCGGTAGTAGGAGCGGATGTAATTTTTTACATCCGCACCTACCGCGGTAGTACCGCTTTCGCCGTGCGGTAGTACCGCGCTATGCGGTCAGGCAGTAGTACCGCCCCTCGGCAGTACTACTGTGTCGGGTTTTTGCTACTTCCGTTTCTTTGCGGAAGTAGGCACGGAAGTTTTCCTTCTCCCCTGGTTGTGACTTTTGCCTCGCGGTAGTACCGCATGGGGGGCGCGGTAGTACCGCACAGCCGTGCGGTAGTACCGCTTGGTTGCAAGCAGTAGTACCGCGCGGCCTTGCGGTAGTACCACTAGCCAGGCGCGGTAGTACCGCTGGCCGCGGGCTGGTTGGTGGGTAACGGTTGGATCTTTTCCACACACTATATAAGGGATCCCCTTCTTCCCCGTTGACTCACCTCTTCCATCACTAAGCTCCATTACTTGCTCCAAGCTCCATTTTCGCCCGATCTCACTCCCTAGCCAACCAAACTTGTTGATTTGCTCGGGAGTGGTTGAGAAGGCCCCGATCTACACTTCCACCAAGAGATATTTGATTCCCCCCACTAATCCCTTGCGGATCTTGTTACTCTTGGGTGTTTGAGCATCCTAGACGGTTGAGGTCACCGCGAAGCCATAGTCCATTGTGGTGAAGCTTCGTGGTGTCATTGGGAGCCTCCAATTGAGTTGTGGAGATTGCCCCAACCTCGTTTGTAAAGGTTCGGTCGCCGCCTCCAAGGGCACCAATAGTGGAATCACGGCATCTCGCATTGTGTGAGGGCGTGAGGAGATTACGGTGGCCCTAGTGGCTTCTTGGGGAGCATTGTGCCTCCACACCGCTCCAATGGAGACGTACTTCCTCTCAAAGGGAAGGAACTTCGGCAACACATCCTCGTCTCCACTGTCTCCACTCTTGGTTATCTCGTGCCTTTACTTGTGGAAGCTTATTTGTTTCATATATCTTGCTTGCTTGTGTTCCTATCCGTGTTGCATCATATAGGTTGCTCACCTAGTTGCATATCTAGACAACTTACTTTGATGCAAAGTTTAAATTGCTAAAGAAAAGCTAAAAATTGTTAGTTGCCTATTCACCCCCCCTCTAGTCAACCATATCGATCCTTTCACTACGGGTCCATAGCTATTATCTAGATGGCTTCTTCTCTCTCTTTGATCTTCAATACAATGTTCTCCTCGATGTTCTTGGAGATCTATTCGATGTAATCTTATTTTGCGGCACGTTTGTTGAGATCCGATGAATTGTGGATTTATGATCAGATTATCTATGAATATTATTTGAGTCTTCTCTAGACTCTTTTATGCATGATTAAGGTATCTTTGTATTTCTCTTCGAACTATCGGTTTGGTTTGGCCAACTAGATTGGTTTTTCTTGCAATGGGAGAGGTGCTTAGTTTTGGGTTCAATTTTTTGGTGTCCTCACCTAGTGACAGAAGGGGTAGCGAGGCATGTATTGTATTGTTGCCATCAAGAATAAAAAGATGGGGTTTATATCATATTACTTGAGTTTATCCCTCTACATCATGTCATCTTGCTTAAGGCGTTGCTCTGTTCTTATGAACTTAATACTCTAGATGTAGGTAGGAGTCGGTCGATGTGTGGAGTAATAGTAGTAGATACAGAATCGTTTCGGTCTACTTGTCACGGACGTGATGCCTATATTCATGATCATTGCCTTAGATGTCTTCATAATTATGCGCTTTTCTATCAATTGCTCAACAGTAATTTGTTTACCCATCGTATGTTTTCTTCAAGAGAGAAGCCTCTAGTGAAACCTATGGCCCCCGGGTCTGTTTTCCATCATATATTTTCAGATTTATAAACTACAAAACCCAAAAAATACCTTACTGCAATTTATTTATATTTACTTTAGTTTGCTCTTTTATTTATCTTTTATACCTATCTTTATTAGATCTCAATCTTGTTCATGACCGTGACGGAATTGACAACCCCATTTTCGCGTTATGTGCAAGTGTTTGTTAGTTTGTGCAAGTGCATATATTGGAGACTTGTTTGTGCCTCCTACTGGATTGATACCTTGGTTCTTAACTGAGGGAAATACTTATCTCTACTTTGTTGTATCACCCTTTCCTCTTCAAGGAAAAAATCAACGCAAGATCAAGAAGTAGCAATTATAAATGTGCTCTACAGGTATCTCTGAAGGTGTCTATTGGGTTGTCACGGATCAATAATGGGATTTGTCACTCCGTGTGATGGAGAGATATCTCTCGGCCCTCTAGGTAATACTACACCATAAAGATCTTGCAAGCAATGTGCCTAGTGAGTTAGTCACGGGATCTTGTATTACAGAACGAGTAAAGAGACTTGCTCGTAACGAGATTGAACTAGGTATGGAGATATTGATGATCGAATCTCGGGCAAGTAACATATCGCTAGACAAAGGGAATTGCATACGGGATTGACTGAATCCTTGACATCGTGGTTCAACCGATAAAGATCTTTGTGGAATATGTAGGAACCGATATGGAATCCAGGTGCCGCTATTGGTTATTGATCGGAGAGGTGTCCTGGTCATGTCTACATGATTCTTGAACTCATAGGGTCTGCATGCTTAACGTTCGATGACACTAGAGTAGTATTGGGATATGTGCATTTGTAACTGAATGTTGTTCGGAGTCCCAGATGAGACCTGGATATTACAACGAGCTTCGAAATGGACCGGAGGTAAAATTCATATATAGGAAGTCATGTTTTGGTCGCCGAAAAAGTTTCAAGCTTTATTGGTATTGTACCGGGAGTGTCGAAAGGGGTCCAGGGGTCCACCTACCCCGGGAGCCCACATGGGCTGTAGGGGGGGCCTGGCCTACATGGACCAGGGGCACCAACCCCAAGGGGCCCATGCGTTTGGAACAAGGAAAGGGGGAAGAGTCCTAAGTGGGGAAGGCACCCCCGTAGGTGCCTTGGGGAGGGAGGATTCCTCCCTAGGCCGACGTCCCCTCCCTTGGAGGAGGGGCCAAGGCCACGCCCTAGCCCTCCCCCTTGCCTCCTATAAATAGTGGGGTATAGAGAGGGTCTAGACACACCAAATTCCATGCCCCGGTGGCAGCACTACCTCTCCCAAAAACTCCCTTTGCTTCTTAGATTGGTTTCGACAGCGTTTGGCGAAGCCCTGCCGGGATTGCACCACCACCATCTCCACCACACCGTCGTGCTGATTGAGATCCCATGTACTTCTCCTCTCTTGCTTGCTGGATCAAGAAGGAGGAGACTTCATCGAGCCGCACATGTGCTGAACATGGAGGTGCCGTCCGTTCGATGCTAGATCAGATTGGATCGTGATTGGATCATGAGGAGTACGACTATATCAACCGCGTTATATATGCTTCCGCTTTCGGTCTAAAAGGGTATGTAGACACACTCCCCTCTCGTTGCTTTGCATCTCCTAGATTAGATCTTGGGTGTTTTGTAGGAAATTTTGATTTTCATGCAATGTTCCCCATCACGGTCTTCACGATCCAACATCGCTTCACCGTCTAAAACTAATCATCGTTGTAGAGTTAGAGGGAGGGGATTAGTGTTGGGGAACGTAGCATGCAATTTCAAAAAATTCCTACGCTCACGCAAGATCTATCTAGGAGATGCATAGCAACAAGAGGGGGAGAGTGTGCCTACGTACCCTCGTAGACCAAAAGCGGAAGCGTTTGACAACGCGGTTGATTTAGTCGAACTTCTTCTCGTTCCGACCGATCAAGCACCGAACGTACGGCACCTCCGAGTTCTGCAGACGTTCAACTCGATGATGTCCCTCGAACTCTTGATCCAGCAAAGTGTCGAGGGAGAGTTTCATCAGCATGACAGCGTGGTGACGGTGATGGTGAAGTAATCCGCGTAGGGCTTCGCCTAAGGACTACGACAATATGACCGGAGGCGTAAACAGTGGAGGGGGGCGCCACACATGGCTAGGAATCAATGTTGTGTGTTCTAGCGGTGCCCCCCACATATATATAGGTGGGAGAGGGAGAGGGGCTGCAAGGGGCGCCCCAAGTAGGAGTAATCCTACTTGGGTGCCTCCTCCAAGTCGGCCTCCCCCCTTCCATATCCATCGGAGGGGGAAGGAAAGAGAGGGGGGAGGGGAAGGAATGGGGGAGGCCGCATCCTCCCCTTTCCTTCTCCCTTCCCTTCCTTTCATTCTCCTCCTATTCGGCCTATAGGGGGCGCACCAGCCCCTTTTGGGGCTGGTCTGTCCAACTCTTGTCCCATTAGGCCCATATAGCTTGCTGGGGTTTGCCCGGAACCCCTTTCGATGACCCGATACGTACCCGGTACCCCCAGAACACTTCCGATGTCCGAGTACTATCGTCCTATATATGAATCTTTACCTCTCGACCATTTTGAGACTCCTCGTCATGTCCGTGATCTCATCTGGGACTCTGTACAACATTCGGTCACCAAATCACATAACTCATATAATACAAAATCGTCATCGAACGTTAAGCGTGTGGACCCTACGGGTTCGAGAACTATGTAGACATGACCAAGACACCTATCCGGTCAATAACCAACAGCAGAACCCGGATGCTCATATTGGTTCCCACATATTCTACGAAGATCTTTATTGGTCGTACCGTAATGACAACATACGTTATTCCCTTCGTCATCGGTATGTTACTTGTCCGAGATTCGATCTTCGGTATCTTCATACCTAGTTCAATCTCATTACCGGCAAGTCTCTTTACTCGTTCCGTAATGCATCATCCCACAACTAACTCATTAGTCACATTGCTTGCAAGGCTTATTATGATGTGCATTACCGAGAGGGCCCAGAGATACCTCTCCGATACTCGGAGTGACAAATCCTAATCTCGATATATGCCAAACCAACAAACACCTTCGGATATACCTATAGTGAATCTTTATAATCACCCACTTACGTTGTGACGTTTTATAGCACATAAGGTATTCCTTCGGTATCCAGGAGTTGCATAATCTCATAGTCAAGTAGAGGCATACTAGGGACACCCTGTTTTGTCTATGTATTCACACATGTACTAAGTTTCCGGTTAATACAATTCTAGCATGAATCATAAACATTTATCATGATATAAGGAAATATAAATAAAAACTTTATTATTGCCTCTAGGGCATATTTCCTTCAGTCTCCCACTTGCACTAGAGTCAATAATCTAGTTCACATCGTCATGTGATTTAACACCAGTAGTTCACATCTTTATGTGATTAGTTCACATCACCATGTGACTAATGATACGTCCATTTTGCATAATGTTTTATTACTGTTATTTATAATGTTTTTATCCATAATTATGCTTTTTGGAGTAATTCTAATGCCTTTTCTCTCATAATTTGCAAGGAACACATCAAGAGGGAGAATTCCGGCAGCTGGAAATCTGGTCCTGAAAAAGCTACGTCAGGCCACCTATTTTGCACAACTCCAAATGAGCTGAAACTTCATGGAGATTTTTATGGAATATATAAGAAATACTGGAGCCAATAAATACCAGAGGGGGCCACCAGGTGGGTACAACCCACCTGGGAGCGCCAGGCCCCCTAGGCGCGCCTTGGTTGGTTGTGGCCTCCTCGGCCCACCTCCAGTGTCCATCTTCTGGTATATAAGTCATTTTGACCTAGAAAAAAAAATAAGCGAAGGACTTTCGGGATGAAGCGCCGCCACCTCGAGGTGGAACTTAGGCAGGAGCACTTTTGCCCTCTGGCGGAGTGATTCCGTCGGGGGAACTTCCCTCCCGAAGGGGGAAATCATCGTCATCATCATCACCAATAACTCTCCCATCTTGGGGAGGGAAATCTCCATCAACATCTTCAACAACACCATCTCCTCTCAAACCCTAGTTCATCTCTTGTGTTCAATCTTGTTACCAGAACTATAGATTGGTAGTTGTGGGTGACTAGTAGTGTTGATTATACCTTGTAGTTGATTACTATATGGTTTATTTAGTGGAAGATTATATGTTCAGATCCATTATGCTATTTAATACTCCTTTGATCATGAAAATGCTTATCATTTGTGAGTAGTTACTTTTGTTCTTGAGGTCATGGGAGAAATCATGTTGCAAGTATCATGTGAACTTGATATGTGTTTGATATTTTGATAGTATGTATGTTGTTATTCCCTTAGTGGTGTCATGTGAACATCGACTACATGACACTTCACCATATTTGGGCCTAAGGGAATGCATTGTGGAGTAGCAATTAGATGGTGGGTTGCGAGAGTGACAGAAGCTTAAACCCCAGTTTATGCGCTATTTCGTAAGGGACCAATTGGATCCAAAAGTTTAATGCTATGGTTAGAATTTATTCTTAATACTTTTCTCGTAGTTGCGGACGCTTGCGGGAGGGTTAATCATAAGTAGGAGGTTTGTTCAAGTAAGAACATCACCTAAGCATCGGTCCACCCACATATCAAATGATCAAAGTAGCGAACACAAATCAAACCAACATGATGAAAGTGACTAGATGAAATTCCTGTGTACCCTCAAGAACGCTTTGCTTATCATAAGAGACCGTTTTGGCCCGTCCTTTGCCTAAAAAAGATTGGGATACCTTGCTGCACCTTTTTCACTATTATCGTTACTTGCTCGTTACAAATTACCTTGCTATCAAACTACTCGTTACTTACAATTTCAGCGCTTGCAGACAATACCTTACCGGAAACTACTTGTCATTTCCTTCTGCTCCTCATTGGGTTCGACACTCTTACTTACAGAAAAGAGCTACAATTGATCCCCTATACTTGTGGGTCATCAAGGCTATTTTCTGGCGCCGTTGTCGGGGAGTGAAGCGCCTTTGGTAAGTGGAATTGGTAAGGAAACATTTATATAGTGTGCTGAAATTTATTGTCATTTGTTACTATGGAAAACAATCCTTTGAGGAGTTTGTTCGGGGTATCTTCACCTCGTCCGGAACCACAATTATCAACCCCTCAACCTACTGCACCTACTGAAAATATTGAATATGAAATTCCTTCGGGTATGATAGAACAACTGCTAGCTAATCCTTATGCAGGAGATGGAACCGAACATCCTGATATGCACTTGATATATGTGGAACAAATTTGTGGATTGTTTATGCTTGCAGGTTTACCCGGAGATGAAGTTTTGACAAAGGTTTTCCCTTTATCTTTGAAGGGAAAAGCATTGGCATGGTATAGGCTATGCGATGATATTGGATCATGGAATTGGAATCGTTTGAAATTGGAGTTCCACCAAAAAATTTATCCTATGCATCTAGTTCATCGTGATCGGAATTATATATATAATTTTTGGCCTCGTGAAGGAGAAAGTATCGCTCTAGCTTGGGGGAGGCTTAAGTCAATGTTATATTCATGCCCCAATCATGAGCTCTCAAGAGAAATTATTATCCAGAATTTTTATGCTCGGCTTTCTCGTAATGATCAAATCATGCTTGATACTTCTTGTGCTGGTTCATTTATGAAGAAGACTATTGAATTCTGGTGGGATCTTTTGGAAATAATTAAATGCAACTCTGAAGATTGGGAACATGACGAAGGTAAAGAGTCGGGTATTAAACTTAAGTATGATTGTGTTAAACCTTTTATGGATATCGATGCTTCTCAAAAGTTTAGCACTAAATATGGACTTGACTCTGAGATAGTAGCCTCTTTTTGTGAATCATTTTCTACTCGTGTTGAACTCCCTAAGGAGAAGTGGTTTTAAATATCATCCACCTATTAAAGAAGAAATTAAATAACCGGTACCAGTTAAGGAAGAAACTATACTTTATAATGTTGATCCAGTTGTCCATTCTGCTTATATTGAGAAACCACCTTTCCCTGTTAGGATCAAGGAACAAGCTAAAGTTTCAACTATGGTTAACAAAAGCTATATTAGAACACCTAAACCCGATGAAAAAATTAAAGTTGAACCTAGTATTGCTACGGTTAAAGATCACTTGGAAGAAGATATGGATGGGCATGTTATTTACTTCTGTGAGGAAGCTACTAGAATTGCTAAACCTGATAAAAGAAATAAACATAGACCTGTTGTTGGCATGTCTATTATTTCAGTAAAAATAGGAGATCACTGTTATCATGGTTTATGTGACATGGGTGCAAGTGTGAGTGCTATTCCTTACACTTTATATGAAGAAATCATGAAAGAAATAGCACCTGCTGAGATAGAAGAAATATATGTTACTATTAAACTTGCCAATAGAGACACCATATCACCAATTGGGATTGTTAGAGATGTCGAAGTCTTGTGTGGGAAAATAAAATACCCTACTGATTTTCTTGTTCTTGGTTCCCCACAAGATGACTTTTGTCCCATTATCTTTGGTAGACCTTTCTTGAATACAGTTAATGTTAAGATAGATTGTAAGAACAAACTGTTGGTGTTAGCTTTGGTAATGAGTCTCATGAGTTTAGTTTTTCCAAGTTTAGTAGAAATCATCATGAAAAAGAATTGCCTAGTAAGGATGAATTAATTGGTCTTGCTTCTACTGCTATTCCACCTACTGATCCTTTAGAACAATATTTGCTAGACCATTAAAATGATTTACATATGCATGAAAGAAATGAAATAGATAAGGTTTTCTTTGAACAACGTCCTCTGCTTAAACACAATTTGCCTATTGAAACTCAGGGAGGTCCTCCTCCGCCTAAAGGTGATCCTGTGTTTGAATTAAAACAATTGCCAGACACTTTGAAATATGCTTATCTCGATGAAAAGAAGATATATCCTGTTATTATTAGTGCTAACCTTTCAGAACATGAAGAAGAAAGATTGTTGAAAGTCTAAGGAGGCACCGGGCTGCTATTGGATATACTCTTGATGATTTAAAGGGCATTAGTACCACTCTATGTCAGCATACAATTAATATGGAACCTAATGCTAAACCCGTTGTTGATCACCAACGTCGGTTGAATCCAAAAATGAAGGAGGTGGTTAGAACGGAAATCTTAAAACTTCTGGAAGTAGGTATACTCTATCCTATAGCTGATAGTAGATGGGTAAGTCATGTTCATTGTGTCCTTAAGAAAGGAGGTATTACTATTGTTCCTAATGGTAAAAATGAACTTATTCCACAAAGAATTGTTACAGGCCATAGAATGGTAATTGATTACAGAAAATTAAACAAAGCAACTAGAAAAGATCATTACCCCTTTCCTTTTATTGATCAAATGCTTTAAAGATTATCTAAGCACACACACTTTTGATTTCTAGATGGATACCCTGGCTTTTTCACAAATACCTGTCTCTCAACCTGATCAAGAAAAGACTACTTTTACTTTTCCCTTTGGAACTTATGCTTATAGACATATGCCTTTTGGTTTATGTAATGCACCTGCTACATTTCAAAGATGTATGACTGCTATATTCTCTGAGTTTTGTGAAAAGATTGTTGAGGTTTTCATGGATGACTTTTTTGTTTATGGGAAGTCTTTTGATGATTGTTTAAGCAACCTTGAGTAAGTTTTGCAGAGATGTGAACAAACAAATATTGTCTTGAATTGGGAGAAGTGCCACTTTATGGTTAATGAAGGCATTGTCTTGGGTCATAAAATTTCTGAAAGAGGTATTGAAGTGGACCAAGCTAAGGTTGATGCAATTGAGAGAATGCCATGTCCTAAGGACATCAAAGGTATTCATATCTTCCTAGGTCATGCTGGTTTCTATAGGAGATTTATCAAAGACTTCTCTAAAATTTCTAGGCCTCTTACTAATCTTGTGCAAAAGGATATTCCTTTTGTTTTTGATGATGATTGTTTAGAAGCCTTTGAAACACTCAAGAAAGCCTTAATATCTGCACCTATTGTTCAACCACCTGATTGGAACTTGCCTTTTGAAATTATGTGTGATGCTAGTGATTATGCTGTTGGTGCTGTTCTAGGACAAAGAGTTGATAAGAAACTAAATGTTATTCACTATGCTAGTAAAACTCTAGACAGTGCTCAAAGAAATTATGGTACTACTGAAAAAGAATTCTTAGCAGTAGTGTTTGCTTGTGATAAATTTAGACCTTATATTGTTGATTCCAAAGTAACTATTCACACAGACCATGCTGCTATTAAATATCTTATGGGAAAGAAAGATGCTAAACCTAGACTTATTCGTTGGGTTCTCTTGTTACAAGAATTTTATTTACATATCATTGATAGAAAAGGAGCCGAGAACCCCGTTGCTGATAATTTGTCTAGGCTTGAAAATGTGCTTGATGACCCACTACCTACTGATGATAGTTTTCCTGATGAGCAGTTAGCTGCAATAAATGTTGCTAATAGTACTCCTTTGTATGCTGACTATGCTAATTACATTGTTGCTAAATTTCTACAACCTAGCTTTACATACGCCCATCAATCGATATCAACATGAGGAGTAGGGATTACCATGCAATGAATGCACTAAGAGCTATAAGTGTATGAAAGCTCAATATGAAAACTAAGTGGGTGTGCATCTAATCCTATAATGAAAAATCCACACTAGTATATGAAAGTGACAACATAGGAGACTCTCCATATGAAAAACATGGTGCTACTTTGAAGCACAAGTGTGGTAAAGGATACTAACAATGCCCCTTCTCTCTTTGTTTATTTAATTTTTTTTCCTTTTTCCTTTTTCCATTTTTCCTTTTTCTTTTTCTTTTTTTTCTTTCTATGTTTCTTCCCCCCTTTTTTTCTCTCATTGTCCGGAGTCTCATCCCGACTTGTGGGGGAATCATAGTCTCCGTCACCCTTTCCTCACTGGGGCACTGCTCTAAAAATGATTAATGATGATCATCACACTTCTATTTACTTATAACTCAAAAGAAACAAAAATTACAACTCGATACCTATGACAAAATATGACTATATAAATGCTTCTGGCATGTACCAGGATGTGCAATGATCTAGTGTAACATGTATGAAAAATGATGAACGGTGGCTGAGCCACAAACACTATGTCAGCTATATGATCATGCAAAGCAATATGACAGTGAATGCTCAAGTCATCAAATGGAAGCGGTGGAAGTTGCATGGCAATATATATCGGAATGGCCATGGAAAAGCCATAATAGGTAGGTATGGTGGCTGTTTTGAGGAAGATATAATGAGGCTTATGTGTGATAGATCGTATCATATCACGGGGTTTGGACGCACCTGCGAAGTTTGCACCACGTCTCAATGTGAGAAAGGGCAATGCACGGTACCGTAGAGGCTAGCAAATTGCGAAAAGGTAAGCGTGCGTATAATCCATGGACTCACATTATTCATAAAGAACTCATATACTTATTGCAAAAGTTTATTAGCCCTCAAAGCAAAGTACTACTACGCATGCCCCTAGGGGGATAGATTGGTAGGAAAAGACCATCGCTCGTCCCTGACCGCCACTCATAAGGAAGACAATAAAAAATAAATCATGCTCCAATATCATAGCATAACGAGAGACTATATGTGCATGCTTCGGGAATCACAAACCTTAACACCAATATTCCTACTAGAGCATAATTACTCATCAACATAACTCACATATCACATCATCATATCTCAAAACTATTACTAAGAATCAAGTTTATTTTGTCCAATGATCTTCATGACATTTTCTTTTCTTTATCCTTCTTGGATAGATATCTATCACTTTGGGGCTAATTTTCATGTGTTGCTTTTCATAAGCTCAAACAAATATAAGTGAAGATCATGAGCATAATATTTCTTTCTCTCAAAATAATTTAAGTGAAGCAAGAGAGAATTTCTTCAAAATTTTACTAACTCTCAAATAAATCTAAGTGAAGCAAAAGAGTATTTCTTCAAAAATACTAAGCACACCGTGCTCAAAAAGATATAAGTGAAGCACTAGAGCAAGTCCATTGCTCATAAGAATTTAAGTGAAGCATAGAGAGCAATTCTAACAAGTCATTACATAATTTTGGCTCTCTCAAATAGGTGTGTCCAGCAAGGATTGATGACTTAAAACACAAAATAAAACAAGTAAAGACACATATCATACAAGATCCTCCAAGCAAAACACATATCATGTGACGAATAAAAATATAGTCTCGAGTAAAATACCGATAGTTGTTGGAAGAAAGCGGGGATGCCACTCGGGGGCATCCACAAGCTTAGGCTCTTCCATCCTTCCTTCATCCATCGTAAGATAACCCAAAATTTGAAAACTTCAATCACACAAAACTCAACAAAACCTTCGTGAGACCCGTTAGTATAAGAATAATAAACCACTACTATAAGTGTTGTATCAAACCAATTCATATTTTGTTTTTGTATTATATCTACTGTATTCCAACTTTTCTATGGCAAAAAATCATCAAATAAAAACCATAGAGCCAACAAAATAAGCACACAACACAAAGAAAACAGAATCTGTCAAAACAGAACAGTCTGTAGCAATCTGACTATTTCGAATATTTCTGTAACTCCAAAAAATCTGAAAATTTAGGGAGACCTGAGAAATTTGTATATTGATCTACTGCAAGTGGAATTGGTATTTTATCACTCTCTGGAAAAAACTGAAAATTAATTTCGTGAGCGTAAAAGTTTCTGTTTTTTCAGCAAGATCAAACAACTATTACCCAAGAAGATCCTAAAGGCTTTACCTGGCACAAACACTAATTAAAACATAAAAAACACAATCATAACAGTATCATAATTGTGCTAACACACAAGAACAGGAAGCAAAAAGCAAAAATAAATTTTATTCATTGGGTTGCCTCCCAACAAGCGCTATAGTTTTACGCCCTTAGCTAGGCATAAAGCAAGGATCTAAGTTTTGTCTTCCGAAGTTTTGGAAACTTTTTAAGGGTTTTCTCAAACCCGGGAGGCTCTTTACGCTTCCCTAAATTCTCCAGGAAAGAAACCATCTTAAGATCCAAAATATCCAATCGCTTGTTGCAAAGAGTAATCAGGGTATTCATGCGATTGATACTACCATTGAGGTGTTTGTTATATTTCTGTATTTCAACCATATGTTTATGCAAATCACTAAGTTTATCCAACATTTGAACTCCCTCAGGGATAAAATAAAACCCCTTATTTTGAAGAGGAATTCCCAAAATCCCTTCCAAAATTTCATAGGCAGCGTTTGCAACAAGTTCAGTAAAATTTCCTTTAGCGGCAAAATCCAGAAGTTGTCTATGATGGTGCTCCTGGATGTTTGGGGGGTACGTGGATATATATAGAAGGAAGAAGTATGTCGTTGGAGCAACGAGGGGCCCACGAGGGTGGAGGGCTCGCCCAGGGGGGTAGGCGCGCCCCCTGCCTCGTGGCCTCCTCGATTGTTTCTTGACACCCACTCCAAGTCTCTGGATCACGTTTGTTGAGAAAATCACGTTCCCGAAGGTTTCATTCTATTTGGACTTCGTTTGATATTCCTTTTCCGCGGAACACTGAAATAGGCAAAAAAAACAACAATTTGGGCTGGGCCTCCGGTTAATAGGTTAGTCCAAAAAATAATATAAAAGTGTAAAATAAAGCCCATTAACATCCAAAATAGATAATTTAATAGCATGGAACAATCAAAAAATTATAGATACGTTGGAGACGTATCAAGCATCCCCAAGCTTAATTCCTGCTCGTCCTTGAGTAGGTAAATGATAAAAACAGAATTTTTGATGTGGAATGCTTCCTAACATATTTCTCAATGTAATTTTTGTTTATTGTGGCATGAATGTTCAGATCCGAAAGATTCAAGATAAAAGTTTAATATTGACATAAAAATAATAATACTTCAAGCATACTAACTAAGCAATCATGTCTTCTCAAAATAACATGGCCAAAGAAAGTTCATCCCTACAAAATCATATAGTTTGGTCATGCTCCATTTTCATCACACAAGAATCCTCTCCTCATGCACAACCCCGATGACAAGCCAAGCAATTGTTTCACACTTTAGTCATCTCAAACTTTTTTCAACTTTCATGCAATACATGAGCATGAGCCATGGATATAGCACTATGGGTGGAATAGAATATAATGAAGGGGGTTATGTGGAGAAGACAAAAAAGGAGAAAGTCTCACATCGATGCGGCTAATCAATGGGCTAGGGAGATGCCCATCAATTGATGTCAATGCAAGGAGTAGGGATTGCCATGCAACATATGCACTAGAGCTATAAATGTATGAAAGCTCAACAAAAGCAACTAAGTGGGTGTGCATCCAACTTGCTTGCTCATGAAGACCTAGGGAACTTGAGGATGCCCATTGTTAGAATATACAAGCCAAGTTCTATAATGAAAAGTTCCCACTAGTATATGAAAATGACAAAACAAGAGACTCTCTATCATAAAGATCATGGTGCTACTTTGAAGCACCAGCGTGGAAAAAGGATAGTAGCATTGCCCCTTTTTATTCTCTTTTTTGGGCCTTTCTTTTTTTATTTGTTTGGGACAATGCTCTATTAATGATGATCATCACACTTCTATTTATCACTACAAGAAACCTGTTAATCCATGACGGATTCGTGCTGACATTCCTAGAATCCGTCACGAATTATGACGGAAAACCATGACCCGTCACGACTACCGTCACTGATTTGTAAGCCGTGGTTGGGCCCGAAAACAGCGGGCCCTTGATGACGGACGTCGGGCTACCGTCACAGAATCCGTCGCAGATTGACCAAGCGGGCTTAGTCGGGCCTAGCGTTTTTTAATATACACCATCCGGACCGTCACGGATTGTGCTCCTACTTATGTGGCGTACATGCCCATTCGTTGGTCCACATGTCAGTCAGACCAACTCAAGAAAATAAAACTATGAGGATACGTGTGGGTGCCATTGGACACATGATAATGTATTTTGCATTATGTTGCTTCCCGTAAAAAAGTAGTGGAGACTTTCTTTTCCCCGATTCTCAATCCTCCAAATCCCGTCGACCATCGCCGCCGCCGCCAGTGCCACCGACGACTGCCCGGGCGAGGGTGGTTAGATCCGGCGAGGTGGTCCATCTTAGCCTCTTGCCTCGCCGCCGGGCGCCCTTGCTGCATCGACAAGCCAGCGTTTGCCCGCCATTGCCACGCCAACAATCCAGCCGCCGCACTGACAAGCCAGTCACTGCCCGCACTTGCTCACCGGACAAGCCCCCGTTCTTTCCCTACATCAACGTCAGCCAGGAGCGAGCGGTATCTGACAGAAATCATCTCTCTCTCTCTCTCTCCTTCAGGATTTGTTGACTAAATATTCTGATTTGCAATTTTCCCCTTCAGAATTTGGGGTGAACTTTTTCCCTTTATGTTTCAGCCTATTTAGATCTAGAGGTATGATGCAGAGCAAATGCTTCTGGGATTCATCTCCCTGCTGGGTGAACTTTTTCGCTTTAGGTTTCAGTCTATCTAGATCTAGAGGTATGATACATGAGCTGTTGGTCTTGCTAGCTTCAGCTTTTCAGAAAGATATAAACTGATAAATCAACAACAGCTTGAGTAGATAATTTGGATTTCATAATCTGCCACTGCCGAAAATCAACACGGTGGCCCATTGAATTCTTTGCCACGGCAATGAAGTTACACAATTTGTAAATAACTTTGTGCACTTTATATCAGCAACATTTTTTACATGAGCTGTGATTCCTACTACAGTTTCAGCCTTCATCCAGCAAAGCTGATGAATTAACATCTCAAGATCTAGGACATGTATTCCTCTGTTTTGGGGTGGTCCAAAGGACATGTATTCCTCTGTTTTAAAATTTTATAACTAAATCAACCCTACACCAAGAGACAAGATGAGTTTATAGTAAGTAAATTATGAGAGGATCATGCCTATAAATTTCCTTGCATCCAACTACCCAAGATCATTACCCTTGTACAAACATTTTGTGCAAACAGGTGTGTACAAAATGTGTACTACGGATTTGTAGACCTCTTTAATGTGGAATAATCAATGAAATATTGTCAAGTGGTGAATGTTCCTTTGTTAGAGCAAAAGAAAAATCTTTTGATGAACTGTGTTCACTATAGTGTGAAGCAGTATAATTATAATTCTGAACATATTTTAGTTTTCTATATTGTACATTTTAATTTGATGGCCGGGGTAAACCTTTGATTGAGTTGGTTCTTTTTCTGCAGTGCATATGGATAGACGTTGGATTCATGGTACATTGTTTTCCCGTGAGTACATCGAAGGTGTCAAAGAATTTATGAAATTCATTCAAGAGAAATTCAATGAGGATGATAAAATACTCTGCCCATGTAGAAAATGCCTTAATCATAACTACCAGCATCAGACCGTTGCGAACACGCACATACTGACGTATGGCATGGAAAGTACATATACTCGCTGGATATATCATGGAGAAGACTTTGATGTAGATGTTATTGAACATCCTGTTGATGTGCATGACACTGAGGATGGTGACAATGGCGCTGACCGGTTTGAAGAGATGTTTGAAGACCTACGCACAGTAGTAGAACAAGCTCAGAGTGAAACTGAAAATCAAGATGCTAACAATGGTGGAAACCCTTCTGAGAATGAGTCTTTTTTGAAGAATGTGATGAAGGAGGCAAAACGACATCTTTATCATGGCTGTACCAAGTTTTCAAGGTTATCCTTTGTGGTAAGGCTTCTTCACTTGAAGTCATACCATAGGATCCCAAATAGTGCAGTTACTGAAATTTTAAAGCTATTAGCCGAAGCATTCCCTGAACCCAATACACTCCCAAAATCGTATAAGGAAGCAAAGAATCTTCTAAAGGAATTAGGCCTTGGGTACGAGTCTATACATGTGTGCTTGAATAATTGCATTCTGTTCAGAAAGCAATATGCCAATCTTGACAACTGCCCAGTTTGTGGACTATCAAGGTGGAAAGCCCCTGCTAGAAAGAAGATTCCACAGAAAGTGTTGAGGCATTTTCCATTGGTGCCTAGGCTAAAGAGGATGTTTCTTTCCAAAAAAGGTGCAGAAGAAGCACAATGGCATGAGCTAAAGAGGTAGCCCAATGAGAAGGAACTGAGTCATCCAAAAGATGGTGATGCATGGAAAGATTTTGATGAAAAATTTCCAGAATTTGCAAAAGATGCCAGAAACTTTAGGCTTGGCATTGCCACTGATGGGTTCAATCCTTTTGGAAATTTTAACACAACCTATAGTATGTGGCATGTATTTGTTATACCATACAACCTTCCACCTTGGGCATGCATGGATCAGTCAAATTTTATGATGGCTTTGCTGATTCCTGGTCCCAAATCACCTGGCAAGCACTTCGATGTCTTTCTGCAACCACTTGTAGAAGAATTACTTGAGCTCTGGGAGGGTGTGCGTACATATGATGCTCTTAGTGGAAAAATGTTTGATCTTCATGCTGCAGTTCTATGGTGCATTCACGATTACCCAGCTCTGAGCACTCTTTCAGGGCGTACCACAAGAGGCTATTTTGCATGTATTCATTGTGATAAACACCCTCTTTCTTACAACCTAAGGAGTAAAATTGGGTATATTGGTCACTACCGTTTCCTTCCAAGGGGTCATCATTTACGGAGAAACAATGAATTTGTTGGTCTTCATGAAAGCAATGATGAGCCAGGTAAACTCTCTGAGAAAGAGTTGCAAGCAGAATTGGAGAAGGTTAGACCTGGGAGACACCAAGAAAGTAGGAAAAGGAAGCATTCTGACCTGGGCAGCAAGAAGGATCATGTGCCAATTTGGGGCCGGAGGGTTTGTTTGTGGGATTTGAAGTATTGGGCAAAGTTGAAGCTGAGACACAATCTTGATGTCATGCACATTGAGAAAAACATTTGTGAAAACCTCATTGGGACAATTCTGAATCTGGAGGGTAAGACAAAGGACACACTTAATGCTAGGATTGATCTGAAAGATTTGAATATTAAAGAAGAATTACAATTGAGGAAGGAGGGAGACTCATATGTGATGCCTCGGGCCCGATATACCTTGTCCAAAGAACAAGTGGTTGCATTTTGTCAATTTTTATGAGAGTTAAAGTTTCCGGATGGGTTTGCTTCCAACATCTCAAGATGCACAAGTGCTGATGGAACCAAGGTACAAGGCCTAAAAACACATGATTGTCACATTCTTTTGCAGAGAATCTTACCTACTGACATGAGAGGATTTTTGGACAATGATATATATGAAGCAATAGCTGAGTTAGGCAAGTTTTTCAGAGAACTATGCAGCAAAACTCTTAATAGGGATGTCTTGGCTGAAATGAAGAAGGAAATCCCTGTAATTTTGTGCAAGCTTGAGAAAATTTTCCCGCCTGCATTCTTTGATGTGATGGTGCACCTTGCCGTACACTTACCTGAAGAGGCATTGCTTTGAGGTCCCGTACAATATGGGTGGATGTACCCAGTTGAAAGAAGGCTATATACTTTAAAGCGCTATGTGAGGAATAGGGCGCGACCAGAAGGTTCGATTGCTGAGACATATATTTCAGATGAATGCCTGCCATTTTGCTCCAAGTACATGGATGATGTTGAAACAATATTTAATCGGAAACCAAGAAATGTAGGTTTTTCAGATGAAGAAGCCTATGGTGTTGATGATTTTGGGCATGGAGTTAATTTTACTTCAGGATATCAATATGAATATGTGCATGAGCAAAAAGAATTTGACCAGAAATTACACATATCCATTCATCCACCACTACCATATGAAGGGCATATTAGTAATTTGACACACACAAAATTCCTAACCCCCACCGCACGACCAACCCTCACCCGCAAATCGCCAAATCACCAAATCTCCTCGCTCCCGTTCCCCTTCCTCTCCCATCTCCGGCCACGGCTTCACCTCCTCCACCGCCGAGCTCAGCTTCCCTCCCTCCCCTTCCTCCCCTTCCACCTCTGCCGCAGAGCACGAATCCCCTCCCTCCCCTTCCCCGTCCTCTTCCACTACTGGTCAGGACCCCCTCTCCCGTACCACCCGCCTCCACCAAACCCTAGAATAAGGGTCGCCGCCACCACACTGCGCCACTGCTGAGCACGACTCCCCTTGCTCTTTCGCCTCCACCACTGGTCCCTAACCCACCCCAACTGCCGGTCAAGACCTCCCTCCCCCTCCCCTCCGCTCCACTAAACCCTAGAACAAGTTGTCGCCGCCACCACACTGCGCTGCTACAAGGACCTATCTGCCACACCGATGGGGAAGAAGACTGCTGCGAAGAGACCCCAAGGACGGAAGATAGCAGGTATACCTTCTTAACCCACCCCACGCCTGCCTATTTATTGTTCATGCATATGTATGTCTAAAGGATATGTGGTAAAAGCCTTTTGCTTGTGCTTGATTTCAATTGCTAGTGTTTCTTGTTCATTAGAGTTCTGGCCGTACATTTGAAATAAGGGTCTTGTGCTGTCAAGTGTAGATTTGGGTCACATATTCTTGCCAAATTAATAACAAAAGTAGTAATTTGTTATTAAGTACAGATTTTACACATAGTAATTCTTGTTCATGTGTTCACTCATCTTAGAACCACCGATGCATCCTTTGGAAGAGTCGCGCATCAAAATATGCATAAGGAACAATTCAGTGCTGCAATCACTCGGAATTCCTGCACTATCAACACTGTTTGCAGCCAAAACTGTCATTTCACCTGGAAAAAAAATATCCCAAGCATAGTTCTGATGATTCTGAAGCTGAGTACTATCCTAACGAGGACAATACCAGTGAAGGAGAATCGTCCGATGATAGTTTAGTAGATGAAATAGAAGCACTGCAGTCCACACCTGCTGCTAGCTCAAACTCTAAGGTGCTAAATTCCTCCATCTAGTCATTCATTGCTTAGATATGTTGCATGTTTGCCATTGCAGCAGAATTTTGTTACTGTTTGTTGATTAAACCATGCCTTCATATCTATCAGGGCTGTAAGAAGACTAGTCAGAAAACTAGTAATAAAAGATCTGCGGCCATGCCCCCTGGTGGAGTCAAGCCTCGGCCTCCTAAGAGAGTTCATGCGGACATCCCTACTAATTCACGAGTCACAAGGTCAAAGAAAGCTCTATTACAAGATGCTGATGCAAGTACTCAAAGTGAGGAGATGTTGGGTCCTAAACATCAAACACCAAGTATCATCGATAAGCCAACTGCTTCTGTGGCTTGTGCCCGCCAATCTGAAGAAATTATTCCCAACTTTGATGACCATGGTGTTGAAGGAAATTTCCTTACTATGTTTTTTATTTTGAATTGCTAGCCTAGTCAATTAGCTCGGATTGCATGATGAACATACTCTCACTAGATGATTTTTTCTAAAAAGATGATGACCCTGCACATTGTGATGATGACAACTGGATTGCCAATGGAGCTGATCTTATTGCCCATCGTGATGATGACAATGAGATGGCCAACGAAGCTGGTGGTAGTGGTCACAATGAGATGGCCACCGAAGCTGGTGGTAGTGCCCAACCAAATCAGGAAACCCAACCTAACAATAACTCTGAAGGCATGTTATAACCTGAATCTTTGTAGCATCTATTAGAGTTAAACTTCTTGTTCAATCTATTGTTCTATGCATCCTGCTGTCTAAACTATACTTAATATAAACCATAATTTTTTATCTTATTGACTACAACTTCATGTGTATTACTAAGCTTAATTTATACCATATGTGCGCATAATTTTTTATGAGTCATTCCAGTGCTGTAGGACGATGATATTCTCAAGGACAACTCCATTGCTCATTTATTAAAATCACAGTATTTAAATAAGGACAATTTACTTACTTCATAATTTAAAAGTGTGTTTCTGGCAATGGATTATATCCATATACTCATTGAATATAGATATGTACAGACCTGACAGCTTATGGTCTAATCTGAAATCATGATTTAGTTTTCTCTTCTTCTGTCTTTGCTGAAGATATTGCCTTGTCGAAATCTGCTCGAACCGTGTCTTTAGTTCCAGGTAACCTGTGCATTTGTAACAATGAGAAACACACCAACATGATAGATAACACGTGAACAGTAATCTTCCATTTAATTGTTGCCGCCATATGGTTACCCGTATATTGTCTTGGCTTTTTTGTGAGCTTAATTCCCGTTGTTACACTTTCTCCTTTTGAAAAGATGTTCTCCATTTATTAGTACACTTCTATACTTTGTAATTACGGTCTAATTGTATCCAATTCTTGATTTTACTTTCTTTGTAGGTCCACAATCCTATGAAGAGCCAAGGGAAAGGGGCCCTAATTTGGGAAAAGGCCTGGAAAGGATCACTCGACACCGGCAGGGCAAACTACCGCTTGTCATTCCAGAAGGGAGGATAAGGCCGGAGGCACCTCTTCTTGCTACAAAGTTTGCAATTGAATGCAACGTCACAGTCAGACACCATATGCCTGTGTTTAAGCGCTGGAAGGATTACAAGGACCCAGATGGACATGTCCGAGATGGGATCTTCAGGAACTTTGTAGGCAAAGTTGGTGTAAGTACATAGTCTAGGCCTTTCTCCCTCTAATGGCTATCAACCTGTCAATTTTGTGCTATTGTGTTAATTATGTGCAATCATGATACTTACACATGTTTTTTCATCGGACTAGAACAAGTTTCAGATGGACGTAGATGCTGTGCCAGTTAGGAAGGCTTGTACTGAAATGCTGAAACGTGCGACTCGCCAACAACGATATAGGCTCAAGAAAGAGTTTTTTGACCCTCACCCACTCCATTTGGTGACGAGAACTTCTCCTGTCCCCTTGATGACTGATGAGCAGTCGAATGAGCTGGTGGAAAGCTAGAAGGATCCCAAAAAGATGGTATGTTTCTTCCTCGAGACCAATCTCTCGCCTTCTATATGCTAATCTAGAAAGTGTGCCTTACATGTACTCGGTCTATTGATGTAGGGGATATGTGAAATTAACAAAAATAATCGAGCTCAAGTTAAGTTTCACCAAACTACTGGCGCGCGCAGCTATCTGATGCATTGTGATAATCTGGTAAGTCAAACATGTGGCTCTGGATGTGCATTGTCATGAGAAATATTCATGACCATAGGTTCATGTAAACTATTGCGTCCATGTAGTAACTGTGTATGATGCTCCCTTGCCTTCATATTTGTTGTTTCCAGGGCGAGAAATACAAAGATAAAGAACCCACTGCATTGTATTTGTTCAAGGAGTGTCATTACAGCAAGAAAAAGAAAAGCTACACTAATGTCGTGCAAGCTGCAATTGTAAGTCAGCTTCAAAAGACTATCAACCATCAATTTTTACCTTTTTGCATGGCCAGAACTAATATTGTTTGAGTCACTTTACCTGATTGAAAACTGATAATCAAATGTCGGCGTATCTTAATTGAAAATGTTAACATGTTCACTTAACTATCTTGTAATAGTCTATCCTGTATGATTGTACCCTTTTTCAGACAACTGATATGATTTGAAGCGATTGAAAAACATCAGTTTTTGTTTTATGTGTGGCTAGATGAAATGACTTTAATAAAATCACATAATCACTTTGACATGTGCTTGATCAGCCACCTAAAATTATAGAGTTTTGTATTAATATAATATTTGGCTTTATGAGGCTGTTTGGATGGATGCCCCAGCTTGCAAAGCCAAAAAAATTGGCGTTGACCAGATTCTTGGGCATTGCTTGGATTGCAGCCAATAATTTGGCGTGCCCATGCTCCATTCCGCTGTGTATTTCAATTTCTCGCAAATGAGCTGGCCAAGTTCGGGCGGCCAAAACGGTTGCCAATATTTTGGCTCGCCCTCGCGTTCGCACGGCCAACTTGGGCAGAATCCAAACATGCCTGTATATTGCAATTTTGGCCATCCTCAATGTCTTATCTTTTAGTATATATATATTGTCTTATCTTTTAGTATATATATTTTAGAGATTTACTTCCAAAAATAATTTGACTTAAACATTACTCACTTGTAGTTAATTCAGGAAATAGTCCACTTTGTTGTAGATGATAGTATATATGAATAACCTGAATCACCTCCACACAGGAAAAAGATTAGTCTAACTGTTATCACAAATGTCTAGTTGTAAAGGATACATGATAGATTTCCTTACAAAGACGATATATGTAAGCTTGTTGATGTCGTCTTCTCTACTTGTGCTTAAGCCGTCTTATAACCATGATTGTTGCTTGCATTGCTAGACTGAGATGGAAAACAAGGCCTCTCAACCTATAGAAGATGGTCAGGAATCAAACTCTGCAACCGAGGCTGTAGCTGAAGTGCTTGCTAAGCACACTAAGAAGCCAAGGTTTCTTCAGCATGTGGGGATCCAGCATGTCCATGCGAGATCCAGTGCAGAAGTGGCAACGGAGAAGACGGACAATGTTGAGCTTCGGGCACGTGTTGACACCTTGACCAAGCTGTTGAAGGAGTCCGAAGAAGCAAGGACCAGGCAAGACGAGGAGCATAGGAAGAGAGATGAGGAGAACAGGAAGAAGCAAGCTGCGATGCATGCAAAACTAGACTTTTTGCTAAGTCAGTTGCAACCAAGATCAGCTCAAGGGTAAGTTGTTTGAGCCCAAGATCGGTGTCTTTCTCTACTTGATGCATGGAAGCCATGTGAATGCAATATACCGTTGGAACCAACCTTCTTATTTTGTAATGCTTTTGTTGTGCAAACTGCACACTGTTGGAAGCAAACTTGTTGCATTTTGCTGCTCCATGTTCAGTGCATGTGGAGATGTAAGCCCAATGTTACTTGTGCTTTCTGATGCTGTGTCTTTTTTCTATCTTTGTGATTTTGTGCCTTTGTCTTCTGATGTTAGTGGATCTTGATATGTAAGCTCAATGTTAGCACACATTGTGCGTAAAAACAAATATGGGACGGGCCGGGTTGAATAAACACTAACGGGTCGGACGAAGTGGGCCTGGAAACGGACTTTGTGGTTAAACAAAAAACATGAGTGGCCTGTAATTTTGATGGGCCGATGTGAATATTGAACAAGTAGAAATGGGTCAGCCCAAAACAAACGGGCCAACCAGGCTACGGTAAAATGGGCTAATAGGCCTGGCCATACAGAAATAAATGGGCCAGACCATATTGGGCCGAATGCTACATGGGCTTGCACGACGCCACATCATACCCACGCTGGCGCCACGTCAGACCCACTCTGGCGCCACATCAGACCCACGTTGGCGCCACGTCAGACCCACGTTGGCGCCACATGGGACTCATCTTACTACACGTCATGTAAATCCGTGACGGAATAGTCCGTCACAGAGGATCGGGCCTTGGGCGGGCCGAACAGGCCTAGGGGCAGATCGATGACGGAGAAAGACCATCATGGATCATGACGGAAACCAAAATCCGTCAAGGATGGACAGGTTGGCAAATTATGACGCGATATACATGACGAATTGTAGGATCGTCACGCGGAGCCATGCTTGACAGTTTTTGTCACGTCTGTGATGGACAGCGACTGTCACAAATTAACAACTTTCTTGTAGTGTATTTACAACTCAATGATTACAACTCGATACTAGAATAAGATATGACTCTATATGAATGCCTCCAGCGGTGTACCGGGATGTGCAATGACTCATGAGTGACATGTATGAAAAAATTATGAACGGTGGCTTTGCCACAAATACGATGTCAACTACATGATCATGCAAGGCAATATGACAATGATGATGCATGTCATAATAAACGGAACGGTGGAAAGTTGCATGGCAATATATCTCAGAATGGCTATGCAAATGCCATAATAGGTAGGTATGGTGGCTGTTTTGAGGAAGATATAAGGAGGTTTATGTGTGATAGAGCGTATCGTATCACGGGATTTGGATGCACCGACGAAGTTTGCACCAACTCTCAAGGTGAGAAAGGGCAATGCATGGTACCGAAGAGGCTAGCAATGATGGAAGGGTGAGAGTGCGTATAATCCATGGACTCAACATTAGTCATAAAGAACTCACATACTTATTGCAAAAATCTACAAGTCATCAAAAACCAAGTATTACGCGCATGCTCCTAGGGGGATAGATTGGTAGGAAAATGTCGGTGGGGAACGACACCTATGGGACCACAAGAATCCCTACTGCGGTTGTGGGGCACGGGGTTGAGAGATGAGCGGGTCTAACAGAGAGCATGCAGTTCGTCTATCCAGGTTCGGGCCACGAGGATGCGTAAAACCCTAGTCCTGCTTTGGTGGATGTATTCTGAGTTCTTGAACTAGCTACGGGGTGTAACGAGCTCCAAAAAGCCGAATCCCCCTCCTCGTCGCCTTGGGCCTCCTTTTATAGAAAAAGGGGTTGCCACAGTGGCACACAGGAGGTGTAAAGGCAACAGTGTTGCGAGGTTATCCTGGTATTACAGGACGAAGCGCATTAAATGCGAGGCTTAGGTGTCCCTCCACTTTATCGGGGACGTGGGCGAGGCCCGTCCCGTCCGTCACCGCTCCTCCAAGCTTCGACATGCGCCCTGGCCAGCGATGCATGCGGTGCCATGTAGGTAGGCAGGCAGCTGAGGTGGCGCGGTGGTGGAGCCTCCACGAAGGGCTGCATGTCGCCACGTAGGTGCCTGCCCAGCTGGTTGGGTCGGCAGCTGCATGCAAACGGCAGCGGAGACTTGGCTGGTGCGGGCATGACGGTGGCCCTGCTGGTGCGCTTGGCGAGGGCCTTGCCGGGTGGCCCGGCAGGGGTCTTGCCGTGGCGTGCAGGCGTCCCCGGCAAGGATCTTGCTGGGGGTCTTGTGGGTTTCTTCGGCAAGGATGTCTGCCTTCCTATCCTCATTTGATCTTGACTATTCTTTGTCTTCACGAAGATCTACATGCCACCACAGAGGTGCCTCCCGAGCCCTGTCCAATGCATTTGTCGAGTGTTGGTGGGCTCGAGGGTGGCTTGCTCGGCTGGCGTGGGCGAGCTGCCCTGACAAGGATCTTGCCGGGGTCGCTGAGGCTGCCCCGGCAAGGGTCCTTGCCGGGGAAACCAGCTTTGCCCATCTGATCTTCGTGGCCTTGGTCCTTGTCGTTGCTTTGCTTCGTCTTGGGCTTCGGTCTTACCTTGGCTTACCTCCCTTGCTCTGCTTGGTGTGCTCACGGGTGCGGCTCTGACTGCCCGCGCACAGGTAAAGGGGTACAAAAATGTGCCCCTAGTTTTGTACACCGACAGGAGCCCCCGGGCCTGGGCCACACATAAGCGCGACACGTTGTTGGGTGAGGCCCAAGACGGTGCGCGGGCAGGCGGGGCGGTTTTTACCGTGGTAAGATTTTTCGCGCGCTATGCTTCCCACGACCCGCACGCGCGACGCGAGGTGGAGGGGCGTGCGTGACGTGGGCGGCATGCATGGGGCGGTTTCCACACGCATGCGTCACATCGCAGTAAATGGGCGGTGCGACCCGCGGCTTCCCCATAAAAAGGGATAACCGCGGGCGCACTGTTCCTTGTACCCTTCGCGCGACCCCAATCTCGAAAACCTCCGCCTGTCTCCCTCTTCTTCTCCAAGCTACGCCTCCGCTCATCGCCGTTGTGCTTCTGCTGCCCTCCGGTCCTCCCTCCTCCTTCAGCCACCATGGCGCCAAAATCCACCAGGGGCAAGGGGTGGACAAGGATGCTGGGGCTGTGGAGCCGTCGGAGAGCGTGCTGTCGGGGCAACGGACGCAATCAGCCTTCTTCTTCCCCTCGACCATCGACGCGTTGGAGCTTCGGGACTTCTTCAGGCCCCCGTGGGGAGTGAAGATGGGGGGGGGGATAATTCGGGGCACCCGGCCATGCGTGTCATCCCCGCCGCCTGCGCCGACCCTGCCTCAAATCGGTACCCCTTCTTCGTTGATTACCTTTCTTGCGGGCTCTGCCCTCCCTTCTTCGATTTCTTCAGCGACATCATGCACACCTTCGGCTTCCATCTCTTGGATTTTACTCCGAATGCGGTGGCGTGCATGGCCCTTTTTGCACACCTTTGCGAAGGCTTTGCCGGAGTACACCCCAGCACGACACTCTTCCGCCACTATTTCTTCCCTTGGATCCAGCCGGGGGGTGCCGTCTCTGGTTGCGTCACTTGGATCCCAAGATCCAAAGGGGCGTACCCGGACGGTGCCATGAAGGAGAGGTGGGAGGAATGGCGGGGCTGGTGGTGCTGGATTGAAGAGAAGGACCCGCCGACGTTCTGCAAAGTTCGTCGGGTGCCGCCGGTTCGCGGCAGCGATTGAAGCAACGTTGATGCTGCCGACGGGAAGCTCACGGTTGCCACCACCAGGATTCTCCGGCTTACCCAGGCCGGGCTCACCCTTGAAATGATCGGGGCGGATTTCATCCGCCGCCGGATTGCTCCGTTGCATAACAAGGGGAGGCCAGCCTGGCTCTTCACGAACCCCGCTGACATCATGCGACTCTGCCCCGGCCTCGACCACAACTTTACGGTGATGGAGCACGCCCATTTCTGCCAGTGGCTCTTCCAGCTTGACGTGGGCCGCGACAGCGAGGTTGAGTAGACCGGCAAGGTTGCAAGGGCCACCGCAAAGGCCGGCAAGGTCCTCAAGGGGCCGTTGTTCAAGCTACCAACATGGATGGTCCCGTTGTGCAACAATTCGCGTTGGTCCGAGATCATTGCCATGATGCCGGACTGCAACGCGCATGGCCCTGACCCAAGCTGGAAGGAGCCAGAGGATGTCAAAGTGCAGCAGTTCTTTGACACCCTGCACGAAGGGTACGTCGATGCCAATGCCGAGCAACTGCTTGTCATGGACACCACCCAGGTGGAGCTGGACTACGTCGCCACCAGGGCGAGGGAGGCACATCTTGCCAGGGAGGCCGGCAGCGCCGCGGTGTGGAGGACATGGCCGCGATGGCTGTGGAGGAGGAGGAGCTCTCCTGGTGGGCGGCGGCCGCCGGGGGAGCCAGCAGTGCCGGCACCGAGGCTCCTCTGGTTGAGGATGTGACCGGTGAGTCATCGTCGGAGGAGGCCGAGGCCGCAAACCCGACACCACCTACGGGGAGGGGGCGAGTCTTGCGGCGGGCCAGTTCCGGTGAGCCGGTCCAGCCCTGCAGGGTTGCGCAGCCACAGCTGACCTCGGAGGGGTGCTGGCCCCACACGAGGGCCGCGGCGGCAAAGGAGCCGACGAAGGTCGCGGTGAAGAAGAAGACAACCGCTCCTTCTTCATCCAAGCATGCCCAGACGCCGCCTCCCTCCCCTCCTCCGGCAAACATCGGCGCAGGGATCACCTTTGATTATGGATCCCTCAGTCCGAGGAGGAAGAGGAAGACATCAGAGGAGGAGGAGGACGATGAGTAAGCATCCGGTTCCTCCCCGTTATCTCTGCCTCCCCAACCTGCGTTATTGATCTTAACTTGTCTTCATCTTTGCAGGGACGCGGAGACGCTGGCCCAGAGAGCAAAAAGGCCCAAGGCCTCAGCGGGTGGCCAACCCCCGGCTGGTACTTCGAGGGCGCCCTTGGTGGTATTGAGCAGCCCGGACAGCAGCCCCCGGCATCATTCTTCTCTCTTCGACATGTGTCAGGGGCGCGGCACTTTGGTGCTGACCTTGCCAGGTGTGCAGGAGGGGAGCAGCAGCATGAGGAGCCACAGGGGGCTACTCCCAACATGCCGCCCCCATCGACCACGCCGCCCCGAGGGACGTTCCCGACAAGGGCGCCAATCACCGAGCCCACACACATGGAGGAGGAGGAAGAGAACTTGGGCGCCGTTGGCTTTGCCTCGATGCCAAATGTTGGCGGAGAGGGGACTTCCGTTTCCTAGCCGGGTGTCGGCACAGGTAAGTCGTTCGCCGTTTTGTCCCTGATTCTTCTTCTTTCCGGTTCTTGGTCTTGGCTTTGCCTCACCCCTATCTTCGGCGCCCAGATTCCTCCTTGGTGGACCCAGAGGACGTGGACGTCGTCGTCGAGGGTGTCGCCAAGGCCGCCGAGGCGGACGCCGAGAAGGCCGCCGCCGAGAAGGCCGCCGCCGAGAAGGCCGCCAAGGACGTTGCCAAGGAGGCCGTCGAGGGGCGTTCTGGGGAGGCCGACAAGGCTGCCACTGAAGAGGTCGGCAAGGGGCTTGCCGGGGAGATGGAGGAGGAGGCTGGTGACCGGCCTTCCTCCTCTGCTGCTTCCGGCCCCGACAAGTACCTGAGGGTGAGCGACGACTTGTTCGTCCACCTTCTGGGTGCGTCGAGCACCAGGACGCCTATTGAAGGAGAGGTGTTCGACGATGAGGTGCTTGCCGCCGCCGGGCTCGAAGTCGTTGACGAGCCAATCGTTGGCGGCGGCAGTTCGCAGGAAGGGCGGCTCCTCCACGCCATGGGCACCAACTTCCGGAAGCTCCAGGCGCTCCATCGCGCCCGCCTGCACAAGGTTGAGTCTAGGATGGCGGTGGTGGAGAAGGCGGAGGCGGACCTCCAGGAGCGCGTCACCGAAGCGCGGGATTGGTTCCGCGAGGCCCACGAGAAGCTCAAGGAGGCCTAGGACAAGTAGGCCAGGCGCGACGTGGAGCTTACCATGAAGCTTGCCGACGTCAAGAAAGCTCAGGAGGCGGCGAAGAACTCGGCCGAGGCCGTTCAGACCCTGCGCGAGGCCGCGTTGAACTCCCAGGAGGAGGATCTTGCTGCACGCGAGGAGAAGCTCGCCGCCACACTTCGTGGCAAAGATGCCGAGGTGGAGAAGCTTGTCCTGCAGCAGACCAGTGAGCTGGAGCAGAGGCACAAGGAGACACTCAATGCCCAGGCCCAGGTTCACGCTGGCCAGGTGAAGGAGCTGGAGGAGGAGCGCCACAGGCTGACGGAACAGGCGTTAAAGCTGTCCCGGGAGAAGGACACACTTAACGGTGCTCTGACGGAGGCACAGGGAGCGGTCATCGGCAAGGCTGGGGAGCTTGCCGAGGCCAACAACTCCATCGGGGATCTCAAGCTGAAGCTGAAGGGTCTCGAGGAGGCGTTGGAGGAGGCCAAGACTCGAGAGGGAAACCTGGCCAAGGCGCTGGAGGGCGAGAAGCAGTTGCGGCAGAATGAAGGCCTCAACTTCACCGATCATGTGGCGGGCGAGAACAGTTGGCTCGAACGCCTTACCGCCGTCGCCAACTAGGCTGCCGCGCAGCTTGCCACCATGGGGATGCCGGACATGAGGTATGCCCCGGAGCGGAGCGTGAGCGCCCATTGCACCCTGACCTTGTTCTTTGAGAAGGTCGTCCATGCTCTGGAGCAGCTCCACGCCAACCGGGCAGCCTCACTGGACGAGGAGTCCCGGATGCTTTGTCAGGGCGCCATGACCAAGGTTCTCACCAAGATGGCACACAGGTACCCCGACCTCGACTTCGACGCCGGGCTGGAGAGCTTGCCGGAGGGTGTCGACCTCGTGCTGCTCAGGGAGCGCATCAAGCCCATCATCAGCCGTGTCGGCAGAATTCTGAGGGTGGAGGGCCAACGCCGGGATTAGGCATCCCGTTCCTCATTGCCGCCGCGGGTTCACAACCAAGACAATTGCTATCTCTAGTTAGAACCGCGACAACAATTTGATGTAACATAACTCTGCAGGACTTTCAGTACTATCCATGTTATTTCCCTGTTCGATTTCCCTTTGTATACGCACCCTACGCCAACTGGGCAGGCTCGCCAGCGCGGAAGCCCAAGGCGACGTCTTGGGGACGGATCCCCATTGGCCTGCCGGGTATGCGTGCTGCCGGACAAGCCACCTTACCGTTCTTAACGCGGCAGCTCGAACTGTTGAGCTTGACTCGAGTCAGAATCGAGAGCGTTGTCAATCACGGAAGGTTAACCCTGCCGCACTATACGCAGCCGCTTGAGCTGTTGAGTGGACTCGAAACAGGGCAAGGGCATTGCCGATAGCGGGAGAGCCCCCTGGCGTGTAGGTTTTCCATACAAAGGCACGACATCTCCGAGGGAAATAACCTTGTATAAAAAGGAAAGAAAGTAGTCAGGGTTCGGTGTGACTTAGCTTCTGCTTGTAGTCGCACCGGCGTCGATCTTTCGACCCCTTCTCCTGCTTCTCTTAGAGCCATCGCCATGAAGAAACGCTCACTTAACTGCTAAAACCGATTCTCACAATTGCGCGCCCCTACCTGGCGCGCCAAAGATGTCGGTGGGGAACGACACCTATGGGACCACAAGAATCCCTACTGCGGTTGCGGGGCGCGGGGTTGAGAGAAGAGTGGGTCTAACAGAGAGCAAGCGGTTCATTTATCCAGGTTTGGGCCACGAGGATGCGTAAAACCCTAGTCCTGCTTTGGTGGATGTATTCTGAGTTCTTGAACTAGCTACGGGGTGTAACAAGCTCCAAAAGCCGAATCCCCCTCCTCGTCGCCTTGGGCCTCCTTTTATAGAAAAAGGGGTTGCCACAATGGCACACAGGAGGTGGAAAGGCAACAGTGTTGCGAGGTTATCCTGGTATTACAGGACGAAGCGCATTAAATGCGAGGCTTAGGTGTCCCTCCACTTTATCGGGGACGGGGGCGAGGCCCGTCCCGTCCGTCGCCGCTCCTCCAAGCTTCGACACGTGCCCTGGCCAGCGATGCATGCGGTGCCATGTAGGTAGGCAGGCAGCTGAGGTGGCGCGGTGGTGGAGCCTCCACGAAGGGCTGCATGTCGCCACGCAGGTGCCTGCCTAGCTGGTTGGGTCGGCAGCTGCATGCGAACGGCGGCGGAGACTTGGCTGGTGCGGGCCTGACGGTGGCCCTGCTGGTGTGCTTGGCGAGGGCCTTGCCGGGTGGCCCGGCAAGGGTCTTGCCGTGGCGTGTAGGTGTCCCCGGCAAGCATCTTGCTGGGGGTCTTGTGGGTTTCTTCGGTGAGGATGGCTGCCTTCCTATCCTCATTTGATCTTGACTATTCTTTGTCTTCACGAAGATCTACATGCCACCACAGAGGTGCCTCCCGAGCCCTGTCCAATGCATTTGCTGAGTGTTGGTGGGCTCAAGGGTGGCTCGCTCGGTTGGCGTGGGCGAGCTGCCCCGGCAAGGGTCTTTGCCGGGGAAACCTGCTTTGCCCATCTGATCTTCGTGGCCTTGGTCCTTGTCGTTGCTTTGCTTCGTCTTGGGCTTCGGTCTTACCTTGGCTTACCTCCCTTGCTCTGCTTGGTGTGGTCATGGGCGCGGCTCTGACTGCCCGTGCACAGGTAAAGTGGTACAAAAATGTGTCCCTAGTTTTGTACACCGACATAAAAGAACATCGCTCGTCCCCGACCGCCACTCATAAGGAAGACAATCAAATAACACCTCATGTTTCAAATTTGTTACACAATGTTTACCATACGTGCATGCTACGGGACTTGCAAAATTCAACACAAGTATTTCTCAAATTCACAACTACTGAACTAGCACAACTTTAATATCACTATCTCCATATCTCAAAACAATCATCAAGTATCAAACTTCTCTTAGTATTCAATGCACTTATATGAAAGTTTTTATTATGCCTAAAAGCAAATTGCCATGTTGTTCTAAAGGACTCTCAAAATAATATAAGTGAAGCATGAGAGATCAATTATTTCTATAAAATAAAACCACCGCCGTGCTCTAAAGGATATAAGTGAAGCACTAAAGCAAAAACTATATAGCTCAAAAGATATAAGTGAAGCACATAGAGTATTCTAATAAATTTCAAATCATGTGAGTCTCTCTCAAAAGGTGTGTACAGAAAGGATGATTGTGGTAAACTAAAAAGCAAAGACTCAAATCATACAAGATGCTCCAAGAAAAACACATATCATGTGGCGAATAAAAATATAGCTCCAAGTAAAGTTATCGATGAACAAAGACGAAAGAGGGGATGCCTTCCGGGGCATCCCCAAGCTTAGGATTTTTGGTGTCCTTGAATTTTACCTTGGAGTGCCATGGGAATCCCCAAGCTTAGGCTCTTGCCACTGCTTGTTCCATAATCCATCAAATCCTTACCCAAAACTTGAAAACTTCACAACACAAAACTTAAAGTAGAAAATCTTGTGAGCTCTGTTAGCGAAAGAAAACAAAAGACCAATTCAAGGTACTGTAATGAACTCATTCTTTATTTATATTGGTGTTAAACCTACTGTATTACAACTTCTCTATGGTTCATAAACTAGTTTACTAGCCATAGATTCATCAAAATAAGCAAACAACACAAGAAAAACAGAATCTATCAAAAACAGAACAGTCTGTAGTAATCTGTAACTAACACAAACTTCTGGAAACCCAAAAATTCTAATATAAATTTCTGGACGTGAGGAATTTATCTATTAATCATCTGAAAAAATAATTAACTAAATATAACTTTCTAAATAAAAATGGCAGCAATTCTCATGAGCGCTAAAGTTTCTGTTTTTTACAGCAAGATCAAAAAGACTTTCCCCAAGTCTTCCCAACGGTTCTACTTGGCACAAACACTAATTAAACACAAAAAACACAACCAAAACAGAGGCTATATAAATTATTTATTACTAAACAGGAGCAAAAAGCAAGGAATAAAAATAAAATTGGGTTGCCTCCCAACAAGCGCCATCGTTTAACGCCCCTAGCTAGGCATAAAAGCAAGGATAGATCTAGGTATTGCCATAATAATAGGATAGATCACGAAATCTCATTTCATATTCTCTACGTTCAGCAACAAGTTTTCTTTGAGGCAAGCAAAAGTAATCAAAAGGGCTAAATTTAATGGGACAGAGGAACCCAAGATCAATTTTGGGAGGTATAAGTTCCTCCTTTGGCACTTCATATTGCACAACCAATTCATCATTATAAGCATTCTTTTGACAAAACTTCGTGAGCCTATACTGAGAGAATATCCTAGCTCATTATTTCGAATAGCAAAATCATTATTAAGTTCGGAAATTCTATCAACTAGAACATTGGTAGGAACCTTTTTTCTAAGGTTCTCATTAAAAGCAACATAGTCTAAAGATTGAAAACGCATTATTTCCTCTTGATCAAAGAGGATTGCCTCTATGGGAGGACGTCCAGCATCTACCCTATAGTGCACAAAGATTTCTTTGGCAGCTTTTATTATAAATATGAACTCATGAGCCAAAAAGATAGTAGTGGCACGCTTAGCAGAAGAATGCTCAATATTAGAAAATTCTAGGAAAAATCCTTTGTATGCAAGGATGCATGTGCATAAATGGCCTTTCAAGTTCAACTACAAGCATGGCGATAGCGTCCGCAAGACTACTAGTTCTATGAAGAATATAACTACCCATAGAAGGCAAAGCACCGTCACAAGTAAATAAATCTTGGATAGCTCCTTTTCCAATAATATTACCACTACCGATTCGGAATTTTTTTGTATGTAAGATAGGGGGTTCTTCAGCAGGAGCATCAGAATTTTCCATGTTATTATTATTGTCCATATCGACAATAATTTCCCCAATTTCAGACATAACGGCAGAAAGTGCGAGGAGCAAAAGAAAGAGGGAGGCGAACAGAAAAGAGAGAGCGAATAAAACGGCAAGGGTGAAGTGTGGGAGAGGAAAATGAGAGGCAAATGGCAAATAATGTAATGCGAGGGATAAGAGTTTGTGATGGGTACTTGGCATGTCTTGACTTGTGCATAGACTCCCCGGCAACGGTGCCAGAAATGGCTCATTGTCGGGAGTCAAATCTTGACTTGACTTGGCGCGAATCTCCCCGGCAATGACGCCAGAAATCCTTCTTGCTACCTCTTGAGCATTGCGTTGGTTTTCCCTTGAAGAGGAAAGGGTGATGCAGTAAAGTAGTGTAAGTATTTCCCTCAGTTTTTGAGAACCAAGGTATCAATCCAGTAGGAGATCATGCTCGAGTCCCACGGACCTACACAAACAAATAAGAACCTCACAACCAACGCGATAAAGGGGTTGTCAATCCCTTCACGGTAACTTACGAGAGTGAGATCTGATAGATATGATAAGATAATATTTTTGGTATTTTTATGATAAAGATAAATAAAGATGCAAAGTAAAATAAATGACAATAAGAATAGCTAAGTGTTGGAAGATTAATATGATGAAAGATAGACCCTGGGGCCATAGGTTTCACTAGTGGCTTCTCTCAAGAGCATAAGTATTACGGTGGGTAAACGAATTACTGTCGAGCAATTGATAGAAAAACGAATAATTATGAGAATATCTAGGTATGATCATGTATATAGGCATCACATCCGTGACAAGTAGACGGAAATGATTTTGCATCTACTACTATTACTCCACACATCGACCGCTATCCAACATGCATCTAGAGTATTAAGTTCATAAGAACAGAGTAATGCTTTAAGTAAGATGACATGATGTAGAGGGATAAACTCATGCAATATGATATAAACCCCATCTTTTTATCCTCGATGGCAACAATACAATACGTGTCGTTTCCCTTTCTGTCACTGGGACCGAGCACCGCAAGATTGAACCCAAAGCTAAGCACTTCTCTCGTTGCAAGAAAGATCAATCTAGTAGGCCAAACCAAACTGATAATTCGAAGAGACTTGCAAAGATAAACCAATCATACATAAAAGAATTTAGAGGAGATTCAAATATTGTTCATAGATAAACTTGATCATAAACCCACAATTCATCGGATCTTGACAAACACACCGCAAAAGAAGATTACATCGAATAGATCTCCAAGAAGATCGAGGAGAACTTTGTATTGAGATCCAAAGAGAGAGAGAGAAGAAGCCATCTAGCTAATAACTATGGACCCGAAGGTCTGAAGTAAACTACTCACACATCACTGGAGAGGCCATGGAGTTGATGTAGAGGCCCTCCGTGATCAATGCCCCCTCCAGCGGAGCTTCGGAAAAGGCCCCAAGATGGGATCTCTCGGGTACAGAAGGTTGCGGCGGTGGAATTAGGTTTTGGTGGTGCTCCTGGATGTTTGGGGGGGGGTACGTGGATATATATAGGAGGAAGAAGTATGTCGGTGGAGCAACGAGGGGCCCACAAGGGTGGAGGGCGCGCCCAGGGGGGTAGGCGCACCCCCCTACCTCGTGGCCTCCTCGATTGTTTCTTGATGCCCACTCCAAGTCTCCTGGATCACGTTTGTTGAGAAAATCACGTTCCCGAAGGTTTCATTCCGTTTGGACTTCGTTTGATATTCCTTTTCTGTGAAACACTGAAATAGGCAAAAACAACAGCAATTTAGGCTGGGCCTCCGGTTAATAGGTTAGTCCCAAAAATAATAGAAAAGTGTAAAATAAAGCCCATTAACATCCAAAACAGATAATATAATAGCATGAAACAATCAAAAATTATAGATACGTTGGAGACGTATCACGAACCAGTAGGAGAACCAAGCAACACAACGTAAACAACACCTGCACACAAATAACAACACCTCGCAACCCGGCATGTTAAAGGGGTTGTCAATGTCGTGGCTCTAACTGACAGTAGAATGGGGGGGTAGGTATGAGGAGGCAAGATCCTAGCTATGGTGAAGTTGTGCATGCAAGATTTACGAGTTCAGGCCCTTCTCAGAGGAAGTAACATCCCTACGTCTCGGTGCCTGGATGCTGGTCAATTGGATTATGCATGAAGTTACAGGGGGTGTGAACCCTTGTCTCAGAGGAGGGGGGTAGCTTATATAGAGTGCGCTAGGTCCCCAGCCATCCCCCGTTAGATAAGGTTCAATGTACATAAAGAGGGGACGTTACTGGTAACGTCAACATTAAAGTCATATAAATGATCATTAAGACTACGGAGTGAACACCTGACCGTTGCCATCCAGAGTGACCTTAGATCTTCTGTACTCCGAGTGGTTTCTGATATGGTCGAATGATTATATCCTAGTCGAATAGAATTGGGTTGTCCGAGTGGAACTCATGGTCGAGTGAGTTGCATCCTAAGGTGATTTTAGCCGGTAGAATTTGATGTCCTTTGAATGTCTTTGACTGTAGGGCAGTGTCCTTGGGACGTGTGTCTAGATCAGGTCTATTACCCTACCCTAGGTACATGTCCTCGTCATTATCCCCCGAATGGTTCAGGGTCAGAGTGGAGATGGAGTTGAAGGTGGTTCCGACCCAATTTTCATGCTTCGGAAGCGTTTTACTTGGATTGGTGAACCATATAGAAACTTTGACCTCATTTTCAGTCGCCTTGATCCATTCCGAGGTTGTCGAGTGAATTTCGCTGATAAGCTTCGAATGCTGATATGGTATAAAATCTTTGGAGCGATCGACTGCACTGCCATCTCCGGATCTCACGGGATTCGAAACTTGGGGAAGCGCACGGGACAGAGAGGACCACAGTGAACGAGGCGGATTAGGCAGGGGCTCCTCGATACTCGCACCTCCTTTTTCGCCATGTACCGAGTGCGCCTGTTGCGGGATTGGACAGGATTGCCTAGGCCCACAAGTCACTCACTCGGAGATTGGGCTCATATAAGGAGTATGGGCCGGTGATTTCTGCACAGTGCATCCCATTTCCTTTCTTCCTCCTCTGCTTCTCCACTGCGCCCGCCTCCACCCTCGATGTCGCCGCCCAGTGATACGTCTCCAACGTATCTATAATTTTTGATTGCTCCATGCTATATTATCTACTGTTTTGGACATTATTGGGCTTTATTATCCACTTTTATATTATTTTTTGGACTAACCTATTAACCAGAGGCCCAGCCAGAATTGCTGTTTTTTGCCTGTTTTAGGGTTTCGAAGAAAAGGAATATCAAACGGAGTCCAAACGGAATGAAACCTTCGGGAACGTGATTTTTAGGAAGATTATGATCTGGGAGACTTGGACCCTACATCAAGAAAAGAAACAGGAGGCCATGAGGTAGGGGGGCACGCCTACCCCCCAGGCGCGCCCTCCACCCTCGTGGGCCCCCTGTTGCTCCACCGACGTACTCCTTCCTCCTATATATACCTACGTACCCCCAAACGATCAGATAGGGAGCCAAAAATCTAATTCCACCGCCACAACTTTCTGTATCCACGAGATCCCATCTTGGGGCCTGTTCCAGAGCTCCGCTGGAGGGGGCATCGATCACGGAGGGCTTCTACATCAACACCATAGCCTCTCCGATGAAGTGTGAGTAGTTTACCTCAGACCTATGGGTCCATAGTTATTAGCTAGATGGCTTCTTCTCTCTTTTTGGATCTCAATACAATGTTCTCCCCCTCTCTTATGGAGAACTATTCGATGTAATCTTCTTTTTGCGGTGTGTTTGTTGAGACCGATGAATTGTGGGTTTATGATCAAGTCTATCTATGAATAATATTTGAATCTTCTCTGAATTATTTTATGTATGATTGGTTATCTTTGCAAGTCTCTACGAATTATCAGTTTGGTTTGGCCTACTAGATTGATCTTTCTTGCAATGGGAGAAGTGCTTAGCTTTGGGTTCAATCTTGCGGTGTCCTTTCCCAGTGACAGTAGGGGCAACAAGGCACATATTGTATTGTTGCCATCGAGGATAACAAGATGGGGTTTTCATCATATTACATGAGTTTATCCCTCTACATCATGCCATCTTGCTTAAGGCGTTACTCTGTTTTTAACTTAATACTCTAGATGCATGCTGGATAGCGGTCGATGAGTGGACTAATAGTAGTAGATGCAGGCACGAGTCGGTCTACTTGTCTCGGACGTGATGCCTATATACATGATCATACCTAGATATTCTCATAACTATGCTCAATTTTGTCAATTGCTCAACAGTAATTTGTTCACCCACCGTAGAATACTTATGCTCTCGAGAGAAGCCACTAGTGAAACCTATGGCCCCCGGGTCTATCTTCATCATATTAATCTCCTACTACTTAGTTATTCCCTTTGTTATTTACTTTGCCTTTATTTTACTTTGCATCTTTATCATAAAAATACGAAAAATCTTATCTTATCATATCTATCAGATCTCACTCTCGTAAGTGGCCTTATAGGGATTGACAACCCCTATTTGTGTTGGTTGCGAGGATTTATTTGTTTTGTGCAGGTACAAGGGACTCGCGCGTAGCCTCCTACTGGATTGATACCTTGGTTCTCAAAAACTGAGGGAAATACTTACGCTACTTTGCTGCATCATCCCTTCCTCTTCGGGGAAAACCAACGCAGTGCTCAAGAGGTAGCAAGAAGGATTTCTAGCGCCGTTGCCGGGGAGGTCTACGCAAAAGTCAACATACCAAGTACCCATCACATACCCTTATCTCCCGCATTACATTATTTGCCATTTGCCTCTCGTTTTCCTCTCCCCCACTTCACCCTTGTCGTTTTATTCGCCCTCTCTCTCTCTATCCTCCCTCTCTATTTGCCTCTTTTTGCCCGCTTGCTTTTTGTTTTCTTGTGTGTTAGTTTTCTTGCTTGCCTCTATGGCTCTACCTAAATTTGGTGATCTCCACCTTAAAAGGCTAGAAGAGATCGAAAGCAATGTCAGGAGTTTTATGGTCTTGCAATTTGAACATAATAGTTTCTTCAGAAACGAGCTTAAAGAATAGAAAAGTTTTATGAGTTTTATGAATAAAGAGCTGGATGATATGTCTAAAGAATTCGATGGTTTAAGATCCCAAATTGCTCATCTTGAGAAGTTAACTGCTGAAATTTCGGATAGGCAGGCTACCTTAGTTAATAAGATGGCCGCTAAACCGGATTGCTATGAAAATAAAGATGAAGATCTAAAAGTTATTGATGTGTCCCTTATTAAATCTTTGTTTTGCAATATGAATCTTGATAATTATGGGACTGAATATGATCCACCTTTACCTAGAAGGCGTTCCAAGAATTTGGAATTTTTTGATCTTGATGCTAAATTTGATAAAAGTGTGATTGAAGAAATTAAAACCCTAGATGTTGCTAAACCCACTATTATGGATTTCAAGGAATTTAACTATGAAAATTGCTCTTTGATTGATTGTATTTCCTTGTTGCAATCCGTGCTAAATTCTCCTCATGCTTATAGTCAAAATAAAGCGTTTACTAAACATATCGTTGATGCAATCTTATGAAGAAAAACTTGAATTGGAAGTTTCTATCCCTAGAAAACTTTATGATGAGTGGGAACCAACTATTAAAATTAAAATTAAAGATCATTAATGCTATGCTTTATGTGATTTGGGTCCTAGTGTTTCCATGATTCCAAAGACTTTGTGTGATTTGTTAGGTTTCTGTGATTTTGATGATTGCTCTCTAAACTTGCACCTTGCGGATTCCACTATTAAAAAACCTATGGGAAGAATTAATGATGTTCTTATTGTTGCAAATAGGAATTATGTGCCCGTAGATTTTATTGTTCTTGACATAGATTGCAATCCTTCATGTCCTATTATTCTTGGTAGACCTTTCCTTAGAACGATTGGTGCAATTATTGATATGAAGGAAGGAAATATTAGGTTCCAATTTCCATTAAGGAAAGGCATGGAACACTTTCCTAGAAAGAAAATTAAATTACCTTATGAATCTATTATGAGAGCCACTTATGGATTGCCTACCAAAGATGGCAATACCTAGATCTATTCTTAGGGGCGTTAAACGATAGCGCTTGTTGGGAGGCAACCCAATTTTATTTTTATTCCTTTCTTTTTTGCTCCTGTTTAGTAATAAATAATTTTTATATCCTCTGTTTTTGTTGTGTTTTTTGTGTTTAATTAGTGTTTGTGCCAAGTAGAACCATTGGGAAGACTTGGGGAAAGTCTTGTTGAACTTGCTGTAAAAAACAGAAACTTTAGCGCTCACAAGAACTACTGCCATTTTTATTTGGAAAGTGATAATTAGTTAATTATTTTTGAAGATGATTAATAGATAAATTACTCACGTCCAGAAATTTATTTTAGAATTTTTGGGGTTCCAGATCTTGCGCTAGCTACAGATTACTACAGACTGTTCTGTTTTTGACAGATTCTGTTTTTCGTGTGTTGTTTGCTTATTTTGATGAATCTATGGCTAGTAAAATAGTTTATAAACCATAGAGAAGTTGGAATAAAGTAGGTATGAAACCAATATAAATTAATAATGAGTTAATTACAGTACCTTGAAGTGGTTTTTTATTTTCTTTCGCTAACAGAGCTCACGAGATTTTCTACTTTAAGTTTTGCGTTGTGAAGTTTTCAAGTTTTGGCTAAAGATTTGATGGATTATGGAACAAGGAGTGGCAATATCCTAAGCTTGGGGATTCCATGGCACCCCCAAGATAATCTAAGGACACCTAAAAGCCAAAGCTTGGGGATGCCCCGGAAGGCATCCCCTCTTTCGTCTACTTCTATCGGTAACTTTACTTGGAGCTATATTTTTATTCGCCACATGATATGTGTTTTGCTTGGAGCGTCTTGTATTATTTGAGTCTTTATTTGTTAGTTTACCACAATCATACTTTCTGTACACACCTTTTGAGAGAGCCATATATGATTTGGAATTTGCTAGAATACTCTATGTGCTTCGCTTATATCTTTTGAGTTATATAATTTTGCTCTAGTACTTCACTTATATATTTTAGAGCACGGTGGTGGATTTGTTTTATAGAAACTATTGATCTCTAATGCTTCACTTAGATTATTTTGAGAGTCTTGATAGCATGGTAATTTGCTTAAAATCCTAATATGCTTGGTACACAAGATTAATAATAAAACTTTCTTATGAGTGTGTTGAATACTATGATAAGTTTGGTACTTGATAATTGTTTTGAGATATGGAGATGGTGATATTAAAGTCATGCTAGTTGAGTAATTGTGAATTTGAGAAATACTTGTGTTAAAGTTTGCGATTCCCGTAGCATGCACGTATGGTGAACCATTATGTGATGAAGTCGGAGCATGATTTATTTTTTGATTCTCTTCCTTATGAGTGGCGGTTGGGGACGAGCGATGGTCTTTTCCTACCAATCTATCCCCCTAGGACCATGCGTGTAATACTTTGCTTTGATAACTTGTAGATTTTTGCAATAAGTATATGAGTTCTTTATGACTAATGTTGAGTCCATGGATTATACGCACTCTCACCCTTCCACCTTTGCTAGCCTCTCTAATACCGCGCACCTTTCGCCGGTATCATACACCCACCATATACCTTCCTCAAAACAGCCACCATACCTACCTATTATGGCATTTCCATAGCCATTCCGAGATATATTGCCATGCAACTTTCCACCGTTCCGTTTATTATGACACACTCCATTATTTTCATATTGCTTAGCATGATCATGTAGTTGACATCGTATTTGCGGCAAAGCCACCATTCATAATTCTTTCATACATGTCACTCATGAGTCATTGCATATCCTGGTACACCGCCGGAGGCATTCATATAGAGTCATATTTTGTTCTAAGTATCGAGTTGTAATTCTTGAGTTGTAAGAAAAATAAAAGTGTGATGATCATCATTATTAGAGCATTGTCCTAGTGAGGAAAGGATGATGGAGACTATGATTCCCCCGCAAGCCGGGATGAGACTCTGGATGAAAAAAAAGAGAGAAAGAAAAGAGGCCATAAAAAAGGAGAAAAGTCCCAAATAAAAAAAGAGAGAAAAAGAGAGAAGGGACAATGTTACTATCCTTTTACCACACTTGTGCTTCAAAGTAGCACCATGATATTCATAGTAGAGAGTCTCTCATGTTATCACTTTCATATACTAGTGGGGATCTTTCATTATAGAACTTGGCTTGTATATTCCAATGATGGGCTTCCTCAAAATGCCCTAGGTCTTCATGAGCAAGCAAGTTGGATGCACACCCACTTAGTTTCTTTTTGAGCTTTCATATACTTATAGCTCTAGTGCATCCGTTGCATGGAAATCCCTACTCACTCACATTGATATCTATTGATGGGCATCTCCATAGCCCGTTGATACGCCTAGTTGATGTGAGACTATCTTCTCCCTTTTGGTCTTCTCCACAACCACCACTCTATTCCACCTATAGTGCTATATCCATGGCTCACGCTCATGTATTGCGTGAAGATTGAGAAAGTTTTGAGAATGTCAAAAGTATGAAACAATTGCTTGGCTTGTCATCGGGGTTGTGCATGATTTAAATATTTTGTGTGGTGAAGATAGAGCATAGCCAGACTATATGATTTTGTAGGGATAACTTTCTTTGGCCATGTTATTTTGAGAAGACATAATTGCTTTGTTAGTATGCTTGAAGTATTATTATTTTTATGTCAATATGAACTTTTGTCTTGAATCTTTTGGATCTAAATATTCATACCACAATTAAGAAGAATTACATTAAAATTATGCCAAGTAGCACTCCGCATCAAAAATTCTGTTTTTACCATTTACCTACTCGAGGACGAGCAGGAATTAAGCTTGGGGATGCTTGATACGTCTCCAACGTATCTATAATTTTTGATTGCTCCATGCTATATTATCTACTGTTTTGGACATTATTGGTCTTTATTATCCACTTTTATATTATTTTTGGGACTAACCTATTAACCGGAGGCCCAGCCCAGAATTGCTGTTTTTTGCCTGTTTTAGGGTTTTGAAGAAAAGGAATATCAAACGGAGTCCAAACGGAATGAAACCTTCGGGAACGTGATTTTTAGGAAGATTATGATCCGGGGGACTTGGACCCTACGTCAAGAAAAGAAACAGGAGGCCACGAGGTAGGGGGGCGCGCCTACCCCCCCAGGCGTGCCCTCCACCCTCGCAGGCCCCCTGTTGCTCCACCGACATACTCCTTCCTCCTATATATACCTACGTACCCCCAAACGATCAGATACGGAGCCAAAAACCTAATTCCACTGCCGCAACTTTCTGTATCCACGAGATCCCATCTTGGGGCCTGTTCCGGAGCTCCACCGGAGGGGGCATCAATCACGGAGGGCTTCTACATCAACACCATAGCCTCTCCGATGAAGTGTGAGTAGTTTACCTCAGACCTACGGGTCCATAGTTATTAGCTAGATGGCTTCTTCTCTCTTTTTGGATCTCAATACAATGTTCTCCCCCTCTCTTGTGGAGAACTATTCGATGTAATCTTCTTTTTGCGGTGTGTTTGTTGAGACCGATGAATTGTGGGTTGATGCGGAGTGCTAGTTGGCATAATTTTAATGTAATTCTTCTTAATTGTAGTATGAATATTCAGATCTGAAAGATTCAAGACAAAAGTTCATATTGACATAAAATGATAATACTTCAAGCATACTAACTAAGCAATTATGTCTTCTCAAAATAACATGGCCAAAGAAAGTTCATCCCTAGAAAATCATATAGTTTAGTCATGTTTCATTTTCGTCACACAAGAATCCTCTCATCATGCACAACCCCGATGACAAGCCAAGCAATTGTTTCATACCTTAGTAATCTCAAACCTATAAACTTTCACGCAATATATGAGCGCGAGCCATGGACATAGCACTATGGGTGGAATAGAATATAATGAGGGGGGTTATGTGGAGAAGACAAAAAAGGAGAAAGTCTCACATCAACGAGGCTAATCAATGGGCTATGGAGATGCCCACCGATTTATGTTAATGCAAGGAGTAGGGATTGCCATGCAACGGATGCACTAGAGCTATAAATGTATGAAAGCTCAACAAAAGAAACTAGTGGGTGTGCATCCAACTTGCTTGCTCACGAAGACCTAGGGCACTTGAGGAGGCCCATTGTTGGAATATACAAGCCAAGTTCTATAATGAAAAATTCCCACTAGTATATGAAAGTGAAAACATGAGAGACTCTCTACTATGAAGATCATGGTGCTACTTTGAAGCACAAGTGTGGTAAAAGGATAGTAACATTGTCCCTTCTCTCTTTTTCTCTCATTTTTTGGGCCTTCTCTTTTTATGGCCTTTCTCTTTTTTTAGGCCTTCTCTTTTTTTATTCCTCACTTGGGACAATGCTCTAATAATGATTATCATCACACTTCTATTTATTTACAACTCAATGATTACAACTCGATACTAGAACAAAGATGACTCTATATGAATGCCTCCGGCGGTGTACCGGGATATGCAATGAACCAAGAGTGACATGTATGAAAGAATTATGAATGGTGGCTTTGCCACAAATACTGTGTCAACTACATGATCATGCTAAGCAATATGACAATGATGAATGTGTCATGATGAATGGAATGATGGAAAGTTGCATGGCAATCTATCTCGGAATGGCTATGGAAATGCCATAATAAGTAGGTATGGTGGCTGTTTTGAGGAAGATATAAGGACGTTTATGTGTGAAAGAGCGTATCATATCACGGGGTTTGGATGCACCGGTGAAGTTTGCGCCAACTCTCGATGTGAGAAAGGGAAATGCACGGTACCGAAGAGGCTAGCAAGGATGGAAGGGTTAGAGTGCGTATAATCCATGGACTCAACTTTAGTCATAAAGAACTCACATACTTATTGCAAAAATCTACATGTCATCAAAAACCTCGGCACTACGCGTATGCTCCTAGGGGGATAGATTGGTAGGAAAAGACCATCGCTCGTCCCCGACCGCCACTCATAAGGAAGACAATCAAATAACACCTCATGTTTCAAATTTGTTGCATAACGTTTACCATACGTGCATGCTAAGAGACTTGCAAACCTCAACACAAGTATTTCTCAATTTCACAACTACTCAACTAGCATGCCTTTGATATTATTACCTCCATATCTCAAAACAATCATCAAGCATCAAACTTTTCTTAGTATTCAACACACTCATAAGAAAGTTTTATTATTAATCTTGCATACCAAGCATATTAGGATTTTAAGAAAATTACCATGCTATTAATATTCTCAAAATAATCTAAGTGAAGCATGAGAGATCAATAGTTTCTATAAAACAAATCCACCACCGTGCTCTAAAAGATATAAGTGAAGCACTAGAGCAAAACTATAAAGCTAAAAAGATATAAGTGAAGCACATAGAGTATTCTATCAAATTCCAAATCATGTATGGATCTCTCAAAAGGTGTGTACAGCAAGGATGATGTGGTAGACTAACAAGCAAAGACTCAAATCATAAAAGACGCTCCAAGCAAAACACATATCATGTGGTGAATAAAAATATAGCTCCAAGTAAAGTTACCGATAGAAGTAGACGAAAGAGGGGATGCCTTCCGGGGCATCCCCAAGCTTTGGCTTTTAGGTGTCCTTAGATTATCTTGGGGGTGCCATGGGCATCCCCAAGCTTAGGTTCTTGCCACTTCTTGTTCCATAATTCATCAAATCTTTATCCAAAACTTGAAAACTTCACAACACAAAACTTAAAGTAGAAAATCTCGTGAGCTCCGTTAGCGAAAGAAAACAAAAGACCACTTCAAGGTACTGTAATGAACTCATTATTTATTTACATTGGTGTTATACCTACTGTATTCCAACTTATCTATGGATTATAAACTATTTTACTAGCCATAGATTCATCAAAATAAGCAAACAACACACGAAAAACAGAATCTATCAAAAACAGAACAGTCTGTAGTAATCTGTAGCTAGCGCAAGATCTGGAACCACAAAAATTCTAAAATAAATTGATGGACGTGAGGAATTTATCTATTAATCATCTTCAAAAATAATTAACTAATTATCACTTTCCAAATAAAAATGGCAGTAGTTCTTGTGAGCGCTAAAGTTTCTGTTTTTTACAGCAAGTTCAACAAGACTTCCCCCAGGTCTTCCCAATGGTTCTACTTGGCACAAAAACTAATTAAAAACAAAAAACACAACCAAAACAGAGGCTAAATAATTTATTTATTACTAAGCAGGAGCAAAAATCAAGGAATAAAAATAAAATTGGGTTGCCTCCCAACAAGCGCTATCGTTTAACGCCCCTAGCTAGGCATAACAAGCAAGAATAGATCTAGGTATTGCCATCTTTGGTAGGCAATCCATAAGTGGCTCTCATGATAGATTCATATGGTAATTTTATTTTCTTTCTAGGAAAGTGTTCCATGCCCTTTTTAATGGAAATTGAAATCTAATATTCCCTTCCTTCATATCAATAATTGCACCAACCGTTTTAAGAAAAGGTCTACCAAGAATAATAGGGCAAGAAGGATTGCTATCTATACCAAGAACGATAAAATCTACGGTCACATAATTCCTATTAGCAACAATAAGAACATCATTAATTCTTCCCATAGGTTTCTTAATAGTGGAATCCGCAAGATGCAAGTTTGGAGAGCAATCATCAAAATCACGGAAATCTAGTAAATCACACAAAGTTTTGGGAATAGTAGAGACACTAGAACCCAAATCACACAAAGCATAAAACTCATAATTTTTAATTTTAATCTTAATAGTTGGTTCCCACTCATCATAAAGTTTTCGGGATAGAAACTTCCAATTCAAGTTTTTTTCATAAGATTGCATCAAGGCATCAACGATATGTTTAGTAAACGCTTTATTTTGACTATAAGCGTGAGGAGATTTTAGCACGGATTGCAACAAGGAAATACAATCAATCAAAGAGAAATTTTCATAGTTAAATTCCTTGAAATCCATAATAGTGGGTTTAGCAACATCTAGGGTTTTAATTTCTTCAATCCCACTTTTATCAAATTTAGCATCAAGATCAACAAATTCCGAATTCTTAGAACGCCTTCTAGGTAAAGGTGGATCATATTCAGTCCCATCATTATCAAGATTCATATTGAAAAACAGAGATTTAATAGGGGACACATCAATAACTTTTAGATCTTCATCATTATTTTCATAGGAACTTGAAGAACACGCTTTTATAAAGGCATATATGGGTTTATGATCAAGTCTATCTATGAATAATATTTGAATCTTCTCTGAATTCTTTTATGTATGATTGGTTATCTTTGCAAGTCTCTTCGGATTATTAGTTTGGTTTGGCCTACTAGATTGATCTTTCTTGCAATGGGAAAAGTGCTTAGCTTTGGGTTCAATCTTGCGGTGTCCTTTCTCGGTGACAGTAGGGGCAGCAAGGCACGTATTGTATTGTTGCCATCGAGGATAACAAGATGGGGTTTTCATCATATTGCATGAGTTTATCCCTCTACATCATGTCATCTTGCTTAAGGCGTTAGTCTATTTTTAACTTAATACTCTAGATGCATGCTGGATAGCGGTCGATGAGTGGAGTAATAGTAGTAGATGCAGGCAGGAGTCGGTCTACTTGTCTCGGACGTGATGCCTATATACATGATCATACCTAGATATTCTCATAACTATGCTCAATTCTGTCAATTGCTCAACAGTAATTTGTTCACGCACCGTAGAATACTTATGCTCTCGAGAGAAGCCACTAGTGAAACCTATGGCCCCCGGGTCTATCTTCATCATATTAATCTCCTACTACTTAGTTATTTCCTTTGTTATTTACTTTGCCTTTATTTTACTTTGCATCTTTTTCATAAAAATACCAAAAATATTATCTTATCATATCTATCAGATCTCACTCTCGTAAGTGGCCTTATAGGGATTGACAACCCCTATTTGCGTTGGTTGTGAGGATTTATTTGTTTTGTGCAGGTACGAGGGACTCGCGCATAGCCTCCTACTGGATTGATACCTTGTTTCTCAAAAACCGAGGGAAATACTTATGCTACTTTGCTGCATCATCCCTTCCTATTCGGGGAAAACCAACGCAGTGCTCAAGAGGTAGGACCCAGCCCGAGCGCCACTCGCAGAGATGGCGAAGGACAAGATGGCGGCCCTGGAGCGTGCGAAGAAGGCGATGGTGAAGGCGAAGGGCAAGAAGACGAGCCGTGGAGGGTCGTCGTCGAGATCTGGCCTGCCGCCCGGCTGGATCCAGGGCGACTGGATTCGGTCTATGATCCAGCGGGAGGATCTGGAGGATTTGGTTGAGGGGGGATTGATTCCCCATGATTCCTGGCGGCTTCTGGAGGACGAGACTGAACCGCGGTCGCAGGAGGGTGAGTGGGTCCTTCTTGCGACTCACGTCGACCGCGGTTTCTCCTTGCCCCCATCCTTTTTCCAGGGTTTTATGAACTTTTTTGGAGCCCAACTTCATCACTTCTCCCCCAACACCATCACGTACCTTGCTGCATTCGTGTCCATGTGTGAGAATTTTCTAGGTTGTCGACCGCACTAGGGTCTCTTCAAACACATTTTCACATGTCGTTCTCAGTCTGTAAAAAATGCTAATCCGAGTGATGAGAGGACGCATGTGATCCAGATGTGTGGAGGTCTAGGGATCCAGATGAGGAGTAAAAGTACTTTCCCTACTATGATTCTTCCCGATTCAGTCAAAGGGTGGTAGTCGACCTGGTTCTATTGTAAGGACCAACCGACCCCTGGTCAGTCGACTGGCCTTCCCCCGTTTTCCATAGAGCGAGTTGAGAAGCCTTCTCCCTTGAAAGTGACCCGAGCTGAGAAAATGTAGGTGAATATGTTTGTTGAGCGAGTAGTCCAACTTGTTCGCGATGGTGTGACTGGCATGGACTTGTTAGAGGTGTTTCTTAGTCGACGCATCCATCCACTCCAAGCCTGTGATCATCCAATGTGGATGTACTCGGGTAGGTATGATAGCACTCGGATCCACCCGGAGGAAGTTGACGAAGAGACGGTGGCACAGTGGCTGCAGGGCATCACTGGCAACAAGGACAACCCCAGGGGGTCTAGGACGATTCCTCCACTCGACAACACCAACGAACCAGACAAGGTCTGACTCTTTTCTTCCGAGTGTCTTTTGTTCTGACATGTATTTGTTCTCGAAACTGATTGATATCCACTCGACTCTGTGCCTTGCAGATCTACACTGAGATGTATTCGATGCCCAACGGAGAGCAGGAGCAGGAGCATGAGGGAGAGGCGAGTGGGGGTGATAGCGGCGATTGGCATTCTGAGGGAGGAGGAGACGAGGCGAGTGAAGACTCGAGCAGTGGTGAGGAGGTCGACTCTCCACCTCGCTCGGAAAGACGCTCCAAGCAGAGGCAGGATCCAGCAAGTGTTCGTGGCAAAGCGACTCCACCGACCGGACAGACCTCAAAGAGCACTCGAACATCTTCTCTTGCGCCGACTGAGAAAGCTCCGAAGCAGCCCAAAGTCGCACCGTCAAAGCCCCGTAAGGCCTTTCCCAAGATTAAAGTGGTTGTCCCCATCGCTTCTCGGTAATTATTGTGCTCGACCTCTTAGTTTTTGCATGACTCGATCTTCGGTCGACTCACTTTCCTGTTTTGACCGAGTGAATTCTAAAATTTGCAGTGCTTCTACCTCTGGGACTTCTATTTATAAAGATTATGATGATGAGGAGATGGACGACGCGGTCACTTCCAACGCGGGCATAATTCTTGACATCTTGTCTTTACTTTACCAGCCACTTTGATGGTCGACTGAACTCTTGCAATTGATTGCTTTGCAGCTTTGCCCAATGTTATTGAACTTCCAGATGACAACGAAGTTGTGCCACAGAGACCCATGGGAAGGAGGGGTGATAACCCACAAGTATAGGGGATCGCAATAGTTTTTGAGGGTAGAGTATTCAACCCAAATTTATTAATTTGACACAAGGGGAGCCAAAGAATATTCTCAAGTATTAGCAGCTAAGTTGTCAATTCAAACACACATGGAAACTGAATATCTGTAGCAAAGTGTTTAGTAGCAAAGTAATATGATAGTAGTGGTAACGATAGCAAAAGGTAACGGTAGCAAATTAATATTTTTGGGTGTTGTAGTGATTGTAACAGTAGCAACGGAAAAGTAAATAAGCGAAGAACAGTATAGGAAAAACTCGTAGGCATTGGATCAGTGATGGAGAATTATGCCAGATGCGATCGATCATGTAACAGTCATAACATAGGGTGACACTGAACTAGCTCCAGTTCATCAATGTAATGTAGGCATGTATTCCGAATATAGTCATATGTGCTTATGGAAAAGAACTTGCATGACATCTTTTGTCCTACCCTCCCGTGGCAGCAGGGTCATATTGGAAACTAAGGGATATTAAGGCCTCCTTTTAATAGAGTACCGGGCCAAAGCATTAACACATAGTGAATACATGAACTCCTCAAACTAAGGTCATCACCGGTAAATATCCCGATTATTGTCACTTCGGGGTTAACGGATCATAACACATAATAGGTGACTATAGACTTGCAAGATAGGATCAAGAACTCTCATATATCGATGAAAACATAATAAGTTCATATCTGAAATCATGGCACCCGGGCCCTAGTGACAAGCATTAAGCATAGCAAAGTCATAGCAAGCACTGCGTTGGTTTTCCATTGAAGAGGAAGGGGTGATGCAGTAAAGCAGCGTAAGTATTTCCCTCAGTTTTTGAGAACCAAGGTATCAATTCAGTAGGAGACTACGCGCGAGTCACCTCGTACCTACACAAACAAATAAGAACCTCGCAACCAACGCGATAAAGGGGTTGTCAATCCCTTCACGGCCATTTACAAGAGTGAGATCTGATAGAGATAATAATAATAAGATAAATATTTTTGGTATTTTTATGATATAGATTGAAAGTAAAGATTGCAAAATAAAATAGATTGGAAACTTGTATGATGGAAAATAGACCCGGGGGCCATAGGTTTCACTAGTGGCTTCTCTCAAGATAGCATAAGTATTACGGTGGGTAAACAAATTGCTGTCGAGCAATTGATAGAAAAGCGAATAATTATGAGAATATCTAGGCATGATCATGTATATAGGCATCACGTCCGCGACAAGTAGACTGAAACGATTCTGCATCTACTACTATTACTCCACACAACGACCGCTATCCAGCATGCATCTAGAGTATTAAGTTCATAAGAACAGAGTAACGCCTTGAGCAAGATGACATGATGTAGAGGGATAAACTCATGCAATATGATATAAACCCCATATTTTTATCCTCGATGGCAACAATACAATACGTGTCATTTCCCCTACTGTCACTGGGATCGAGCACCGCAAGATTGAACCCAAAGCTAAGCACTTCTCCCATTGCAAGAACGATCAATCTAGTAGGCCAACCCAAACTGATAATTCAAAGAGACTTGCAAAGATAAATCAATCATAAATAAAAGAATTCAGAGAAGAATCAAATATTGTTCATAGGTAATCTGGATCATAAACCCACAATTCAACGGATCTCGACAAACACACCGCAAAAGAAGATTATATCGAATAGATCTCCAAGAGAATCGAGGAGAACTTTGTATTGAGATCCAAAGAGATAGAAGAAGCCATCTAGCTACTAGCTATGGACCCGAAGGTCTAAAATAAACTACTCACACATCACCGGAGAGGCCATGGTGTTGATGTAGAGGACCTCCATGATCAATGCCCCCTCCGGCGGAGCTCCGGAAAAGGCCCCAAGATGGGATCTCTCGGGTATAGAAGGTTGCGGCGGTGGAATTAGGTTTTCGTGGTGCTCCTGGATGTTTTCGGGGTACATGGATATATATAGGACGAAGAAGTACGTTGGTGGAGCAACGAGGGGCCCACGAGGGTGGAGGGCGCGCCCGGAGGGTAGGTGCGCCCCCTGCCTCGTGGCCTCCTAGATTGTTTCTTGACGCCCACTCCAAGTCTCCTGGATCACGTTTGTTGAGAAAATCACGTTCCCGAAGGTTTCATTTCGTTTGGACTCTGTTTGATATTCCTTTCGGCGAAACTTTAAAATAGGCAAAAACAACAATTTGGGCTGGGCCTCCGGTTAATAGGTTAGTCCCAAAAATGATATAAAAGTGTAAAATAAAGCCCATTAACATCCAAAGCAGATAATATAATAGCATGAAGCAATCAAAAATTATAGATACGTTGGAGACGTATCAAGCATCCCCAAGCTTAATTCCTGCTCGTCCTCGAGTAGGTAAATGATAAAAAAAGAATTTTTGATGTGGAATGCTTTCTAACATATTTCTCAATGTAATTTTTCTTTATTGTGGCATGAATGTTCAGATCCGAAAGATTCAAGATAAAAGTTTAATATTGACATAAAAATAATAATACTTCAAGCATACTAACTAAGCAATCATGTCTTCTCAAAATAACATGGCCAAAGAAAGTTATCCCTACAAAATCATATAGTATTACTATGCTCTATCTTCACCACACAAAAAATTTAAATCATGCACAACCCCGATGACAAGCCAAGCAATTGTTTCATACTTTTGATGTTCTCAAACTTTTTCAATCTTCACGCAATATATGGGCGTGAGCCATGGATATAGCACTATACGTGGAATAGATTGGTGGTTGTGGAGAAGACAAAAAGGAGAAGATAGTCTCACATCAACTAGGCGTATCAACGGGCTATGGAGATGCCCATCAATAGATATCAACGTGAGTGAGTAGGGATTGCCATGCAACGGATGCACTAGAGCTATAAGTGTATGAAAGCTCAACAAAAGAACTAAGTGGGTGTGCATCCAACTCGCTTGCTCATGAAGACCTAGGGCAATTTTGAGGAAGCCCATCATTGGAATATACAAGCCAAGTTCTATAATGTAAAATTCCCACTAGTATATAAGAGAGATAACATAGGAGACTCTCTATCATGAAGATCATGGTGCTACTTTGAAGCACAAGTGTGGAAAAAGGATAGTAACGTTGTCCCTTCTCTCTTTTTCTCTCATTTTTTTATTTGGGCCTTCTTTTTTTGGCCTTTATTTTATTTTATTTTTCGTCTAGAGTCTCATCCCGACTTGTGGGGGAATCATAGTCTCCATCATCCTTTCCTCACTGGGACAATGCTCTAATAATGATAATCATCACACTTTAATTTACTTACAACTCAAGAATTACAACTCAATACTTAGAACAAAATATGACTCTATGTGAATGCCTCTGGCGGTGTACCGGGATGTGCAATGGTGCACGACTGACATGTATGAAGAATTATGAATGGTGGCTTTGCCACAATTACGATGTCAACTACATGATCATGCAAGCAATATGACAATGATGAAGCGTGTCATAATAACGGAAAGGTGGAAAGTTGCATGGCAATATATCTCGGAATGGCTATGAAAATGCCATAATAGGTAGGTATGGTGGCTATTTTGAGGAAGGTATATGGTGGGTTTATGGTACCGACGAAAGTTGCGTGATACTAGAGAGGCTAGAAATGGTGGAAGGGTGAGAGTGCGTGTAATCCATGGACTCAACATTAGTCATAAAGAACTCACATACTTATTGCAAAAATCTATTAGTTATCGAAGCAAAGTATTACGCGCATGCTCCTAGGGGGATAGATTGGTAGGAAAAGACCATCACTCGTCCCCGACCGCCACTCATAAGGAAGACAATCAATAAATAAATCATGCTACGACTTCATCACATAATGGTTCATCATATGTGCATGCTACGGGAATCACAAACTTCAACACAAGTATTTCTCAAATTCACAACTACTCAACTAGCATGACTCTAATATCACCATCTCCATATCTCAAAACAATTATCAAGTATCAAACTTCTCATAGTATTCAATGCACTTCTATGAAAGTTTTTATATTATTCCTAAAAGAAAATTTCCATGTTGTTCAAAAGGACTCTCAAAATAATATAAGTGAAGCATGAGAGATCAACTATTTCTAAAAAATAAAACCACCGCCGTGCTCTAAAAGATATAAGTGAAGCACTAGAGCAAAAACTATATAGCTCAAAAGATATAAGTGAAGCACATAGAGTATTCTAATAAATTTCAAATCATGTGAGTCTCTCTCAAAAGGTGTGTACAACAAGGATTATTGTGTTAAACTAAAAAGCAAAGACTCAAATCATACAAGACGCTCCAAGCAAAACACATATCATGTGGTGAATAAAAATATAGCTCCAAGTAAAGTTACCGATAGACGAAGACGAAAGAGGGGATGTCTTCCGGGGCATCCCTAAGCTTAGGCTTTTTGGTGTCCTTGAATTTTACCTTGGGGTGCCATGGGCATCCCCAATCTTAGGATCTTGCCACTCCTTGTTCCATAACCCATCAAATCTTTACCCAAAACTTGAAAACTTCACAACACAAAACTTAAATAGAAAATCTCGTGAGCTCCGTTAGTGAAAGAAAACAAAACACCACTTCAAGGTACTGTAATGAGATCATTGTTGATTTATCTTGGTGTTAAACCTACTGTATTCCAACTTCTCTATGGTTTATAAACTCTTTTAATAGCCATAGATTCATCAAAATAAGCAAACAACACACGAAAAACAGAATCTGTGAAAAACAAAACAATCTACAGTAATCTGTAGCTAACGCAAACTTCTGGAACCCCAAAAATTCTAAAATAAATTTCTGGACGTGAGTAATTTATGTATTAATTATCTTCAAAAAGAATTAACTAAATAACACTTTCCAAATAAAAATGGCAGCAATTCTCGTGAGCGCTAAAGTTTCTGTTTTTTACAGCAAGATCAAAAAGACTTTCCCCAAGTCTTCCCAACGGTTCTACTTGGCACAAACACTAATTAAGCACAAAAAACACAACCAAAACAGAGGCTAGATAAATTATTTAATGAATAACAGCAAGGAAAAATATTGGGTTGTCTCCAAACAAGTGCTTTTCTTTAAAGCCTTTTAGCTAGGCATTAAGATTTCAACGATGCTCACATGAAAGACAAGAATTGAAGCACAAAGAGAGCATCATAAAACACGTGACAAACACATATAAGTCTAACATACTTCCTAGGCATAGGCATCTTATAGGCAAACAAATTGTCAAGGCAACCAAAAACTAGCATATGCAAGGAAGCGGAAAGAAACAATAGCAATCTCAACATAACGAGAGGTAATTTAGTAACATGAAAATTTGTACAACCATATTTTCCTCTCTCATAATAATTACATTTAGGATCATAAGAAAATTCAACAATATAGCTATCACAAAACATATTCTTAACACGATCCACATGTATGCAAAGTTGACACTCTTCCAAAATAGTGGGATTAACATTAACTAAAGTCATGACCTCTTCAAACCTACTTCCAATATTATTGCAAACATTATAATCAATCTCATATTCATCATGGGGCTTAAATAAAATTTCAAGATGATAAGGAGAATCACCCCAATCATGATCATTGCAACAAGTAGTAGACATAGCAAAACTAGCACCCCCAAGCTTAGGGTTTTGCATATTATAAGCACAATTGACATTAATAGAATTTATATTATCATCATTGCAATCATGCTTTCTATTCAAAGATCCATCGTGAATCACTCCATAAAGTACTTCATCACAAATTTCAGATTCACGAATTTCAAGCAAAACTTCATAAAGATAATCTAGTGCACAAAACTCACTAGCAATTGGTTCCTCATAATTGGATCTCTTAAAAAGATTAGCAAGCGGATGAGGATCCATAGATCTTAGGTTCTCTATTTAGCAATAAATAAACAACTATTCCAACCAAACGAGCAAACGAGCCAAGTAAGACATCAAGGCAAACAAAAAGACGAACAGAAGAAGGGTGAATAAAACGGCAAGGGTGAAGTGGGGGAGAGAAAACGAGAGGCAAATGGCAAATAATGTAATGCGGAGGATAAGAGTTGTGATGGGTACTTGGTATGTCTTGACTTGGCGTAGATCTCCCCGGCAACAGCGCCAGAAATCCTTCTTGCTACCTCTTGAGCACCGCGTTGGTTTTCCCTTGAAGAGGAAAGGGTGATGCAGTAAAGCAGCGTAAGTATTTCCCTCAGTTTTTGAGAACCAAGGTATCAATCCAGTAGGAGACTACTTGCGAGTCACCTCGTACCTACACAAACAAATAAGAACCTCGCAACCAACGCGATAAAGGGGTTGTCAATTCCTTCACGGCCACTTGCAAGAGTGAGATCTGATAGAGATAATAATAATAAGATAAATATTTTTGGCATTTTTATGATATAGATTGAAAGTAAAGATTGGAAAATAAAATAGATAGGAAACTTGTATGATGGAAAATAGACCCGGGGGCCATAGGTTTCACTAGTGGCTTCTCTCAAGACAGCATAAGTATTACGGTGGGTAAACAAATTACTGTCGAGCAATTGATAGAAAAGCGAATAATTATGAGAATATCTAGGCATGATCATGTATATAGGCATCACATCCGTGGCAAGTAGATCGAAACGATTCTGCATCTACTACTATTACTCCACACATCGACCGCTATCCAGCATGCATCTAGAGTATTAAGTTCATAAGAACAGAGTAATGCCTTAAGCAAGATGACATGATGTAGAGGGATAAACTCATGCAATATGATATAAAACCTCATCTTTTTATCCTCGATGGAAACAATACAATATGTGTCATTTCCCCTACTGTCACTGGGATCGAGCACCGCAAGATTGAACCCAAAGCTAAGTACTTCTCCCATTGCAAGGAAGATCAATCTAGTAGGCCAAAAAAACTGATAATTCGAAGAGACTTGCAAAGATAAACCAATCATACATAAAAGAATTCAGAGAAGAATCAAATATTGTTCATAGATAATCTGGATCATAAACCCACAATTCATTGGATCTCGACAAACACACCGCAAAAGAAGATTACATCGAATAGATCTCCAAGAGAATCGAGGAGAACTTTGTATTGAGAACCAAAGAGAGAGAAGAAGCCATCTAGCTAATAGCTATGGACCTGAAGGTCTGAAGTAAACTACTCACACATCACCGGAGAGGCCATGGAGTTGATGTAGAGGGCCTTCGTGATCAATGCCCCCTCCAGCGGAGCTCCAAAAAAGGCCCCAAGATGGGATCTCTCAGGTACAGAAGGTTGCGGCAGTGGAATTAGGTTTTCGTGGTGCTCCTGGATGTTTGCGGGGTACGTGGATATATATAGGAGGAAGAAGTACCTCGGTGGAGCAATGAGGGGCCCACGAGGGTGGAGGGCGCGCCCAGGGGGGTAGGTGCGCCCCCCTGCCTCGTGGCCTCCTTGATTGTTTCTTGACGCCCACTCCAAGTCTCCTGGATCACGTTTGTTGAGAAAATCACGTTCCCGAAGGTTTCATTCCGTTTGGACTCCATTTGATATTCCTTTTCGGTGAAACTCTAAAAATGGCAAAAAATAGCAATTTGGGCTGGGCCTCCGGTTAATTGGTTAGTCCCAAAAATGATATAAAAGTGTAAAATAAAGCCCATTAACATGCAAAACAGATAATATAATAGCATGGAGCATTCAAAAATTATAGATACATTGGAGACGTATCAGATACTAGGGATCAAACCCTAACAAAACTAACTTGATTACATGATAAATCTCATCCAACCCATCACCGTCCAACAAGCCTATGATGGAATTAGTCACGCACGTCGGTGAGCATCATAAAATTGGTGATGGAGGAAGGTTGATGATGACGATGGCGACGGATTCCCCTCTCCGGAGCCCCGAACGGACTCCACACCAGCCCTCCCGAGAGAGTTTAGGGATTGGCGGCGGCTCCGTATCATAAAACGCGATGAATCCTTCTCTCTGATTTTTTTCTCCCCGAAAGTGAATATATGGAGTCAAGGTTGAGGTCGATGGAGCGTCAGGGGGCCCACGAGGAAGGGGGCGCGCCTAGGGGGTAGGGCGCGCCCCCACCCTCATGGACAGGTGGTGGGCCCCCTGACGTGGATCTTTCTTCCAGTATTTTTTATATATTCCAAAATAATTCTCCGTTGATTTTCAGGTCATTCCGAGAACTTTTATTTCTACACAAAAATAACACCATGGCAATTCTGCTAAAAACAGCGTCAGTCCAGGTTAGTTCCATTCAAATCATGCAAGTTAGAGTCCAAAACAAGGGCAAAAGTGTTTGGAAAAGTAGATACGACAGAGACGTATCAACTCCCCCAAGCTTAAACCTTTGCTTGTCCTCAAGCAATTCAGTTGATAAACCGAAAGTGATAAAGAAAAACTTTTACAAACTCTGTTTGCTCATATTGTTGTAAATATGTAAAGCCAACATTCAAGTTTTCAGCAAAGATTATGAACTAGCCATATTCACAATAACATTTAGGTCTCATGTTTACTCATATCAATGGCATAATCAACTAGCGAGCAATAATAATAAATCTCGGATGACAACACTTTCTCAAAACAATCATGATATGATATGACAAGATGGTATCTCGCTAGCCCTTTCTAAGACCGCAAAACATAAATGCAGAGCACCTTCAAAGATCAAGGACTGACTAGACATTGTAATTCATGGTAAAAGAGATCCAGTCAAGTCATACTCAATGTAAACTAACAGTAATGGATGCAAATGACAACGGTGCTCTCCAACTGGTGCTTTTTAATAAGAGGATGATGACTCAGCATAAAAGTAAATAGATAGGCCCTTCATAGAGGGAAGCAGGGATTTGTAGAGGTGCCAGAGCTCGGTTTTGAAATAGATATGAATAATATTTTGAGCGGTATACTTTCACTGTCAACATAACAACTGAGAGATCTCGATATCTTCCATGCTACACACATTATAGGCGGTTCCCAAATAGAATGGTAAATTTTATACTCCCGCTCCACCAACAAGCATCAATCCATGGCTTGCTCAAAACAACAAGTGCCTCCAGCTAACAAGAGTCCCGGGGGAGTTTTGTTTGCAGTTATTTTGATTTGATTTGCATAAAGCATGGGACTGGGCATCCCGATGACCAGCCATTTTCTCGTGAGTGAGGAGCGGAGTCCACTCCTCTTGAGAATAACCCGCCTAGCATGGAAGATAGAGACATCCCTAGTTGATACATGAGCTATTCAAGCATACAAAACAGAATGTTTATTTGAAGATTTAGAGTTTGGCACATACAAATTTACTTGGAACGGCAGGTGGATACAGTATATAGGTAGGTATGGTGGACTCATATGGAACAACTTTGGGGTTTATGGAATTGGATGCACAAGCAGTATTCCCGCTTAGTACAAGTGAAGGCTAGAAAAATACTGGGAAGCGACCAGCTAGAGAGCGACAACAGTCATGAACATGCATTAAAATTAATCAACACTGAATGCAAGCATGCGTAGGATATAATGCACCATGAACATAAATATCGTAGAGGCTATGTTGATTTTGTTTCAACTACATGCGTGAACATGTGCCAAGTCAAACCACTCGAATCGTTCAAAAGAGGATACCACCCTATCATACCACATCACAACCATTTTAATAGCATGTTGGCACGCAAGGTAAACCATTATAAGCTCCTAGCTAATTATGCATGGCATAAGCAACTACAATCTCTAATTGTCATTGCGAACATGTTTCTTTCATAATAGGTTGAATTAGAAACGATGGACTAATCATATTTACAAAAAACAAGAGAGGTCGAGTTCATACCAGCTTTTCTCATCTCAATAAGTGTAACGCCCCGAGACCGATGTGCCAGGTGTCCTTCAGTTATTCGTTGTTGTTGCCTTGTCATTGCTTGTGTGTCATTAATGTCATATCATGTCATCATGTGCATTTCATTTGCATACATGTTTGTCTCATGCATCCGAGCTTTTCCCCCTTGTCCATTTTGCAATCCGGCGCTCCTATGTCCTCTGGTGTCCCTTTCTACCTCTTTTCGTGTGTGGGTGTTAAACGTTCTCGGATTGGACCGACACTTGTCATGCGGCCTTGGTTTCCTACCGGTAGACCGCCTGTCAAGTTTCGTGCCATTTGGACTTCGTTTGATACTCTAATGGTTAACCGAGGAACCGAAAAGGCCTCGTGTGTGTTGCAGACCAACACCCCTCCAAAGTGGCCCAAAACCCACCTAAATCCCCTCCTTCATCTCGGTCGTTCGATCACGATCGCGTGGCCGAAAACCGCACCTCATTTGGAGCTTCCTAGCTCCCTCTACCTATATATATGTGCATCTCCCCCGAAATCCGGGTCTAAACCTTGATTTTCCTCCTCTGCGTGCCGGACATGTCCACTCCGCCGCTAGACATGTCCGCCGGCCACCTCACCCCGGCCAATCGCCGCCGCCACCTCAGCATCGCCGCCGCCCGAGCCAACCACAACCCGCCACCTCACCCGCGCCGCTCCCTCTCTCTCTCCTCCGTGCCGGCTGGCCCGCCGCGGCCCGCGCTCGGCCCTCCTGGCCTGGTCGGCCGCTCGAGTCGCCAGATCCGCCGTGCCGCCCAGCTCCCGATGACGCCGCGCCCCGCGCGCCACCCGAGGCTGCCGCCGCCATGCGCCGCCGTGACCCCTCACCACTGCGCCTCGCCTCCTTCCCGCCGGAGCCGCCCTTCGCCGGCGTGGCCCCGCCGCCGCCGCCAGGCGCCCCGCTGCCACGGGCCTCCTTCTCCACCGTGCCTCCACTCCGGCCACCTCGCCGGTGAGCTCCGGCGTGAGCTCCGGCCGGCGAGCCCTCCTCTCCGGCGAGCTGGTGCAGCTCCGACCACCACCATCTCCGTTTCCGGCGATTTCTCCGGCGAGCACCTCGGTCCGCGTGCGATCCAGATTTGGATCTGGAGATTCCACTCGGTTGACTTTTTCCCTCCTAACCCTAATATTTTGCATTTTTCAACGCATCATAACTCTGCATCTGTAGCTCCGATTTGTGCGTGTAGCATATCGAAATGTTTGTCTCGATGAGTACATCATTTCATCTCATTGCATCATTTTCATTTGAGCTCATCTTGATGCCCGAAATGTTGTTGGAAGAGGGCTATGTGATGAATTTGTCAGATCTGTTTCGGCAGATGGCATTTTGTCATTTGTGCCATGATTAATGTGTGCATGCTATGATCCTGAGTTCTACCTGTGTTTTGTTATATGCCATGCCATCTTTACAGGGGTGTATGCCATGTATTTTAGTGATATTTGTGGTGACTAGCACAAGCTTGCAAAGTAGCGTAATCGGTAATGCTGATTTCAAGGACTTAGAATTTCACCAAGTCCTTGTCCTGATTTTGTTGTTATGCCATATGTTCTTGTTGTTTCCTAGTGATCTGTGCCTCGTTTGAGGATGATCAGTAAGGATGGTTTGTTAACATTGTGGTGATCTATCCATCCATGTCTTTGTTTGCATTTATGGAGCACCCTATCTTGAGTCAATCGAGCTCTACTTTTGCTATAAAATGATCCTGGCAGATTGTTGACATGTTTAGCGATTTTGCCGAGGATGTTGCTATTGATCCGTGCATCCTATGATGTTGTTCTTGCCATGTATAGCTCCTATTCCATGTCTTCTTGACGAGTGTATGCTTAGTTGTCATGCCATGCTCTGTAGTGAGTGCATCGAGCTCGTAAACATGCCTACTCGTTAACTGTTTTGCATGCTCCAGTTTTTCACTAAGTCTGAATATGTTTATGTTTTTGCTATGTTCACATGCTTGCAATTGTATTTTCTGATCCCTTTTTGGCTCAAGGTCACTAAGGGACTTTTTTTTTCAACAACTCCGTTCTACCATTTGTTGTAAACATGCTCTTTTAAGATCTTGCTTTCCTCCATTCAGTAAATTCATTTCTTTCATTTCTTCCGGAGGCATTGTGATGCTGCTCTCTTCGACCCATCATCTTGTTTTGTCAAGTTCATATTCAATTCCTTCCATTTTCAGTCGGAGTGCTGCCCAAATTATATCATTCTTATTCCTTCTCTATCTTGTTTTAACCGGAGTGGCGTCATAATTGATCTTTATCGATCCTTGTACATCTTGTTTTTATCGGAGTGTTTGCATGTACTTCTTGTCCATTGCAATCCTTTTCTTTAATCTTTCAACCTACAAGGTTCTCGTAATGTTCCTTGTTCCTCTTTTCTAACGGAGGTTTTTCAACTTTGTTCATCTTTGTTGTATTCTGTCTTTCACTTGTTTAACCTCTCAAGGTTCATTGGTTTCACTTGTTTGTTAAAAGAAGCAACTTAGTTTTACCTCTTCTCCTTTCTTTTCCGTTTTCCCCTCCGGTGCCATTCTAGATCTCGGGATGAGATCCTCTCGTAGTGGTGGAGTGTTGTAACGCCCCGAGACCGATGTGCCAGGTGTCCTTTAGTTATTCGTTGTTGTTGCCTTGTCATTGCTTGCGTGTCATGCATGTCATATCATGTCATCATGTGCATTTCATTTGCATACATGTTCGTCTCATGCATCCGAGCTTTTTCCCCCTTGTCCGTTTTGCAATCCGGTGCTCCTATGTTCTCTGGTGTCCCTTTCTACCTCTTTTCGTGTGTGGGTGTTAAACGTTCTTGGATTGGACCGAGAGTTGTCATGCGGCCTTGGTTTACTACCGGTAGACCGCCTGTCAAGTTTTGTGCCATTTGGACTTCGTTTGATACTCCAATGGTTAACCGAGGGACAGAAAAGGCCTCGTGTGTGTTGCAGCCCAACACCCATCCAAAGTGGCCCAAAACCCACCTAAATCCCCTCCTTCATCTCGGTCATTCGATCATAATCGCGTGGCCGAAAACCGCACCTCATTTGGAGCTTCCTAGCTCCCTCTACCTATATATATATGTGCATCTCCCCCGAAATCCGGGTCTAAACCTAGATTTTCCTCCTCCGCGCGCCGGACATGTCCACTCCGCCGCCGGACATGTCCGCCGGCCACCTCACCCCAACCAATCGCCGGCCGCCACCTCTGCGTCGCCGCCGCCGGAGCCAACCACAACCCGCTACCTCACCCGCGCCGCTCCCTCTCTCTCTCCTCCCTGCCAACTGGCCCGTCGCGGCCCGCGCTCGGCCCTCCTGGCCCGGTCGGCCGCCCGAGTCGCCAGGTCTGCCGCGCCGCCCAGCTCCCGACGACGCTGCGCCCCGCGCGCCACCCAAGGCCGCTGCCGCGACCCCTCACCACCGTGCCTCGCCTCCTTCCTGCCGGCGCCGCCCTTCGCCGGCATGGCCCCGCCACCGCCGCGGGCCTCCTCCTCCATCGCGCCTCCACTCCGGCCACCTCGCCGGCGAGCTCCGGCGTGAGCTCCGGCCGGCGAGCCCTCCTCTCCGGCGAGCTGGTGCAGCTCCGACCACCACCATCTTCGTTTCCGGCGATTTCTTCGGCGAGCACCTCGATCCGCGTGCGATCCAGATCTAGATCTAGAGATTCCACTCGGTTGACTTTTTCCCTCCTAACCCTAATATTTTGCATTTTTCAACGCATCATAACTCTGCATCCGTAGCTCCGATTCCTGCGTGTAGCATATCGAAATGTTCGTCTCGACGAGTACATCACTTCATCTCATTGCATCATTTTAATTTGAGCTCATCTTGAAGCCCGAAATGTTGTTGGAAGAGGGCTATGTGATGAATTTGTCAGATCTCTTTCAGCAAATGGCATTTTGTCATTTGTGCCATGATTAATGTGTGCATGCTATGATCCTGAGTTCTACATGTGTTTTGTTATATGCCATGCCATCTTTACAGGGGTGTAAGCCATGTATTTTAGTGATATTTTTGGTGACTAGCACAAGCTTGCAAAGTAGCATAATCGGTAATGCTGATTTCAGGGACTTAGAATTTCACCAAGTCCTTGTCCTGATTTTGTTGTTATGCCATATGTTCTTATTGTTTCCTAGTGATCTGTGCCTCATTTGAGGATGATCAGTAAGGATGTTTTGTTAACATTGTGGTGTTCTATCCATCCATGTCTTTGTTTGAATTTATGGAGCACCCTAGCTTGAGTCAATCGAGCTCTACTTTTGCTATAAAATGATCCTGGTAGATTGTTGACATGTTTAGCGATTTTGCCGAGGATGTTGCTATTGATCCGTGCATGCTATGATGTTGTTCTTGCCATGTATAGCTCCTATGCCATGTATTCTTGATGGGTGCATGCTCTGTAGTGAGCATTAGTTTGTCATGCCATGCTCTGTAGTGAGTGCATCGAGCTCGTAAACATGCCTAATCGTTAACTGTTTTGCATGCTCCAGTTTTTCACTAAGTCTGAATCTGTTTATGTTTTTGCTATGTTCACATGCTTGCAATTGTGTTTTCTGATCCCTTTTTGGCTCAAGGTCACTAAGGGACTTTTGTTAAGTGCTTTGAGTAGCTTCATGCCATGCCTTGCTTTGCCATGTTAAGTTCCTGTAGCATGTAGTTTTCATGCTCATGTTAAGTTCATGTAGCATGTAGTTTTCATGCTCTAAAGTGTGCTTCCTGATGATAAATTCCAGACTCGTGTTGATTTCACTAAGTCCGAAACTTGTTATCATTTGCTCTTTTGCCATGCTTGTTTGAACCTGTTAGTGGATGAATTAGCCGTAGCTCAATGTTCATCTTTTGTCAAGCTTCATGAGTGGATCCCTGCCATGTATTTTGTTGTCATGTTTGAGTGTTGTAGCATATTTATCTTGATGCATTTAGTTGGTCACTTGCTGATTATCGCAGACCGGTGCCATATTTGTTTTGCTTGCCATTTCCAAACTGTGCATCCGATTCCGGTGATCTTTATATCGATTTCAACCGAAATCACCTCACCTTTCCAGTGGCACTCTTGGATTTCCAAGTTGAGGCCAGGTTCAATCATTCCTTGTCAAATCATGCATATGCATCCCATATCGCATCCTGCATATCATACCATGTTTGCATCATGTTGCTTGAGCATCGCACGTGGTTGATTGTGTTCCTTTTTCTTGTTGTCTTGCTTGGGTAGAGCCGGGAGACGAGTTTGCGAACGAGGAGCCCGTTGAGTTCGCTTACGAGGATCAAGTCAACTCTTAGAACTTTGCAGGCAAGATGATCATACCCACGAAATCACTTCTATCTTTGCTTGCTAGTTGCTCGCTCTTTTGCTATGCCTATGCTACGATACCTACCACTTGCTTATCATACCTCCCATATTGTTAAGCCAGGCCTCTAACCCACCTTATCCTAACAAACCGTTGTTTGGCTATGTTACCTCTTTGCTCAGCCCCTCTTATAGCGTTGTTAGTTGCAGGTGAAGATTGGAGCTTGTTCCATGTTTGGAACATGGATATTTTGTTGGGATATCACAATATCTCTTATTTAATTAATGCATCTATATAATTGGTAAAGAGTGGAAGGCTCGGCCTTATGCCTAGTGTTTTGTTCCACTCTTGCCGCCCTAGTTTCCGTCATATCGGTGTTATGTTCTCGGATTTTGCGTTCCTTACACGGTTGGGTTATAATGGGAACCCCTTGACAGTTCGCCTTGAATAAAACTCCTCCAGTAATTCCCAACATTGATTTTACCATTCGCCACCTAGCCTTTTCTTTCCCTTGGGTTCTGCAGACTCAAGGGTCATCATTATTTTAACCCCCCGGGCCAGTGCTCCTCTGAGTGTTGGTCCAAACTAGAGCCCTGTGCAGCGCCCCCTCGGGGAAACTCGAGGTTTGGTTTTAGTTGTATGGAACGCTCATATGAGTGTGCCCTGAGAATGAGATATGTGCAACTCCTATCGGGATTTGTCGGCACATTCGGGCGGATTTGCTGGACTTGTTTTACCATTGTCGAGGATGTCTTGTAACCGGGATGTCGAGTCTGATCGAATTGTCTTGGGAGAAGGAATATCCTTCGTTGACCGTGAGAGCTTGTGATGGGATAAGTTGGGACACCCCTGCAGGGATTTGAACTTTCGAGAGCCGTGCCCGCGGTTATGGGCAGATGGGAATTTGTTAATGTTCGGTTGTAGAAAACCTGAAGTTGATCTTAATTAAAATACATCAACCGCGTGTGTAACCGTGATGGTCTCTTCTCGGCGGAGTCCGGGAAGTGAACACGGTGTTGGAGTTATGCTTGACGTAGGTTGTTCTAGGATCACTTCTTGATCATAGTTTCTCGACCGTGCTTTGCCTTCTCTTCTCACTCTCACTTGCGTATGTTAGCCACCAAATATGCCAGTCGCTTGCTGCAGCTCCACACCATACCTTTTAACCTTCCTATAAGCTTAAATAGTCCTGATCGCGAGGGTGTGAGATTTCTGAGTCCCCGTGACTCACAGATACTTCCAAAACCAGCTTGCAGGTGCCGTTGAACCGTGCAGGCAACGCAATCAAGCTCAAGGAGGAGCTCGTTGAAGATCTTGCCCTTTATGTTGTTTCGTTCTAGTTGATCAGTAGTGGAGCCCAGTTGGGATGATCGGGGATCTGTGTAGCATTTGGGGTAGTCTTCTTTTATTTTGGTTCTGTAGTCAGACCTTGATTGTATCTGGATGATGTAATGCTTTATTCATGTATTGTGTGAAGTGGCAATTGTAAGCCAACTATGTATCTCTTTCCCTTATGTATTACATGGGTCGTGTGAAGATTACCTCACTTGCGACATTGCTTTCAATGCGGTTATGCCTCTAAGTCGTGCTTCGACACGTGGGAGATATAGCCGCATCGAGGGCGTTACAATAAGTTCATCATATAATCATCATTATTGCCTTTCACTTGCACGGCCAAATAACGTGGATAATAATAATAGTGCACGTGCATTGGGCTAAGCTGGAATCTGCAAGCATTCAATTCAAGAGAGAAGACAAGGTAATATGGTCTCTTTGTTAGATCAACAATAATGCATTTAAGAGCCACTCAACATTTTAATCATGGTCTTCTCCTCTCGACCCCCAAAGAACAACAAAAGAAATAAAACTATTTACACGGAAAAGCTCCCAACAAGCAAAAGAAGAACGAGAAATCTTTTTGGGTTTTCTTTTTAATTACTACTACTACAGGCATGGAAAGTAAACTAACTAAAGGCTACAACTAATTTTTTGTTTTTTTCTTAAGGTTTATTAGACACACAAGAAGAAAGCATAAAAAGGGAAATAAACTAGCATGAATATTACAATGAAAGAGTATGAGCACCGACAACTAGCATGAGTGTGTGAACATGAATACAATGTTGGTGAGAGATACGTACTCCCCCAAGCTTAGGCTTTTGGCCTAAGTTGGTCTATGGCCACGGCTGGCCTAACGGATATCCAAAGTTGTAGCTGGGGTCGTACTGAGATGCAGCGGCAATTGCCTGATGAGCTGTAGCTTGGAGGCGAGCTGTCTCCGCCCTCCTCTCGTACTCGGTCGCCTCCTCCCTAGGTATAACATATCTACCCTTTTCCTAAAAGTCAAAGAAAGTAGGAGCAGGGAGAGCGACATGATAGGTGCATCGTCTGTCAAAGATTAGTCGGTACTGGAGGAACTGATCGTTCCTCTCAACAAACTGATGACAAACCATAGCATCATAATCTAGATAAGAAGGAGGCAACTCAATATCATCTCCACGTATGGGTATCTCAAGAAAGTTAGCTATACGAGTTGCATAAATTCCACCAAAGAAATCTCCATGAATACGATTATTATGCAACCTACGTGCAACAATAGCCCCCAAGTTGTATTGTTTATCTCCTAAAACAGTGCTCCTGAGAACGCTAAGGTCAGGTACACACATGTGACATGCTTCATCTTTACCATTTATGCATCTACTTATGAAGAGAGCAAAATAATGTATAGCAGGAAAATGAATGCTCCCTATGGTGGCTTGTGTTACATCTCTAGATTCCCCCACTGTAATACTAGCAAGAAAATCTCTAAATTCATATTTGCAAGGTTCACTAACATTACCCCACTGTGGGAGTTTACAAGCAGTGTTAAAATCTTCTAAGTCCATGGTATAAGATTTATCATAAAGATCAAACAGGACAGTTTGAGAATTGCGTGATGATGAGAATTTAAACCTTCTCACAAATGAATCAGTTAAATAGAGGTATTGACGGAACTTATCTGCCTCCAAGCTCTCTAGATCAGCATTACACACATATGCATCAAATTCCTCTTTAATTCCTGCTTGGATCATGAAGTCCTTTGACGGCCATTCACAAGGCCGCACTTGAGCGTCTCTTGGTGGTTCCTCATCCGCATCGCGTATTGCGGGCTTGGGTCCTTGCTTCCTTGAAGAACCACCTTGGTACATTTTCCTAAACATATTTCTTCCTTTGAATTTTTTTTGAAATTTTTAGTAACTTAAAATAAAAGTGAACCAAACTCAACAATATTGATAGCAACTACTCCTACAAGTGCCTAGAGGCAATATCATGCATCAAAACTACTTTTGACCACATAAATTTGACATGCAAGCTCAAGAACAGGGTCACCTAAGCAGCAAAAATTTGCAATGAATAAAGCACTAGAACAGAAACTAATTGGACCATTGGAGGAGTCACATACCAAAGAACAATCCCCCAAAGCAGTTTTGTGAATGGAGCTTTGAGCTAGGAGATCGAAAATGGCAGCAAGATGAGCATGAACTCGGGTGTGAGCTGGTTGGTGATTTTTGTGGGAGGAAGAAGGAGTGTGTGGTAGCTGGAATAAGTGGAGGGGAGCCACCATGGGCCCACGAGGCAGGGGGCGCGCCCAAGGGGTAGGGCGCGCCCTCCACCCTCGTGGGCACGTGTCTGCTCCCCGGCTGTGTTTTCAGTGCCAGATATTCTAAAATATTCTAGAAAAAAATCATATTTAATTTTCAGGGAATTTGGAGAACTTTTATTTTTGGGGTATTTTTATTGCATGGATAATTCAGAAAAACAGACAGAAAATACTATTTTCATAAATAACAGAAAGTAAAAAGAGGGTACAGAAAGTTGCGCTTTCTAAATTCATCCATCTCATGCTCATCAAAAGGAATCCACTAGCAAGGTTGATCAGGTCTTGTTAACAAACTCATTTTGAATAACATGAAACTGGAGAATTTTTGAATAACACTAGGTTACCTCAACGGGAATATGCATGTCCCCAACAATAAGAATATCATATTTCTTCTTGACAGTAGGAAGAGGAAATTCAAAATCTCTAATAGTGATTGTTGAAAATTTTCCAATAGAATTGATACTGTGGACTTGAGGTTGTTTCCTTGGAAAGTGTACCGTATGCTCATTACCATTAACATGAAAAGTGACATTGCCTTTGGTGCAATCAATAACAGCCCTTGTCGGCGTTCTAGGAACGGGGGTCCCCAGACTTGCCTGCCTGCGGCCCGCGACGTGGCGGAGCCAGCAGGCCGTACGGCCCATCTTCACCAACAAAGCATCCAAGACCCTCGCGAGGGGCCAATCCTCGCGAGGCGGAGGAGGCAAGACCTCCCCTAGAGTGGCCTAGCTAGGCAGGCTCACGAGGAGCTGAGATATCAAGGCAAGGCGAACCTCACGAGGCTCTCGTGACGTGAGCCATGACGATCGACACTAGGCGGGCGCCAGCGCGCACAGCGTCCTTGTTTCCTCTTTGGTGCAAAGGGGCAAGCGCAGCCACAGAGTACCGATGCATCAGGCAAAGGTTGCCATTCCGGTGCAACAAGACCAAGACCACGGACTGCAAGACGGAGGTCATCGTGGATCCCAAAGCAGCATCACCACCAGAGCTTTGTGCAGGCGAAGACTACTTTTGTCAAGATAGCTTGTACTAGTTGTCCCTCTTCAAATTAGCCCGCCATTGTTGGCTCCCTCCCCTCTCGATATTTGGGAAGAGGACCAGGGCCTCTATAAATAGGACTAGCCACCATAGTAGGGGAGAGGGCCGGAGATCCCGGGAGATCATCAGAGATCAAGAGACACACCACAAGCTCATACGCGCAAGAACACCTCAACCTCAGGAGGCTGTTCTCCCCTTGTATTGTTCATCATCAGCCCAAGAGGCAATCCACCACCACCACACTGGAGTAGGGAATTTCACCACAATGGTGGCCCGAACCAGTATAAACCCCGTGTCTTTATGTGTTGTGAGTTCGTCGAGTTCGTCCGCAAGATCTTAGCGAGCTAGAGCGTAGATCGGTAGGAGGGGAACACTTCGCGCGCACCCTAGTGTTTGAACCTTAAGGGTTTGTCGGAGCCCCACATCCGACATTTGGCGCGCCAGGTAGGGGGGCGCCGGAGCCTCTTCTCCGCCAATCAGCTCTCCGACGTTAACCGGCTATGATGTCTGGCGACCCAAGGACCGGATCCAACTGCTGGGCAGCCTGGCGGGCCCGGACGGCGCCACCTGCCCATGAAGATTGGGGAGACACTGCACCCCAGGCGGCATGGGCGCCACCAAGCTCTACCGGGCATGGACAGCGCGGCCAGACATCATCCACCCTCACCCCGCGGCAAGCACGAGCCGCGGCAAGAGCAGCGAGTCACGCCGCAGCAACGGCGCCGCACTCACGGCGGGAGCAAGCGAACATGCGGGCGGCACTCACAGTGGCAAGGGAGCTGCTGCGATGCAGGCTGATGGAGAGCAGCCGGGACACGCTGCTTGAGCGTGTTGCTGAGCTACTGGACGCAATGGTGTCGGGAGCGCCACCCTTGAGCTATCGACTCCCCCCAGGCTAATGCAAGGTCGCGCGGCGAGCCTCACCACATCTGCGTGTCGTCGACTACGCCCGGGGGCTTCGCCAACATCGGCACGGCTGGCGGCGTAGGGGGATCCAACCCCCCCATGCCGCCCTCGACAAGCACGAGCGCAAGCGTCACCCCCCATGGTCCCGGCCGAATGCCATAGTATCATCCCCAGGACGCCATCATGGGCGGAGCAACATGGAGTGTGGGGCACCATGGCGAGGTGTTCGGGGTGACGGCCCCGGAAGCCTACGTGCCCCGCATGATGGACCAAGGGTACGCACTAGAGGACGACATTGGCTCATTCGTTGGAGAAGATTGGGGAGAAGGGGCGCTAGGAGTCGAAGCCTTCCAAGAGCCAGCGGAAAACCACAGCGATCGCACTGGCGACGGCAACTACAGGTTACCGCTAACCTCTCAAGAACAGGCTTATGCTAACCATGGGCTATAGATGAATCATGTTGCAGCACCGATCAACGACCCCGGCACGGCGGCACCCGTCTCAACAAGGGAGACACACTGGGGGCCGCCGAGAGGGAGCCAGGAGCAAGGCCCCTCCCCAAGGCACGCGAAACCAGGGGACACCCGCAGGTAGGCCCTCCGCCGGGGTGGCTTCAACGACCCTTCCTCCGGCAGAGGACCCGTGGTCGCCGAGGGAACCGCTGGCGTCCTCTTTCCCTCCTTTGTGTCATCCTGGTCTCCGGCCGGCTCAAAGGAGGTCAAGAGTGGCGCAAGGCGGGGCCCTCGTCTGGCGATATGAAGCAAGGCCGGTACCTGTGAAGAAGGCCCGGTGCCTGTGAAGCTCGCTGCCCGTGACACTCTCACGTAATAATGAGTTGGGGCTGTACACGCCCCGGAGCCTCAGGAGCGCCGGCCTCAGGCCCTGGGGCTCCCTCCCACGCCAAGTGGACAGCACTTAGCTCCGCGCTGGTGAGAAGACTTGAAGACCCGAAGACTAGACTAGGTGCCGCACGCGGCCTTTTGCTTTGGATCTCTCTTTCTGTGGCTTTGCTGTCTGATTCTGGACTTAAGTTGAAGCTGAATTTTTATCGTTGCGCACGGGGGTGCCTTTTCTCGTTCGAGCCGTTTTTCGCCTTCTGGATCTTGTTTGGTTTGGGACTAACGTCCGTCGCCTCTCCCTCGCAAAGCTCCTCGCGAGCCAGACCGCGTAGAGCACGCGCGAGCACTATGCCTGGTGCTCACCCCTTGCGGGGCCCCCTCAAACAGGGCGATAAGCTCCGCAGGATTCTCAGGAATTCTTCGCCGCACGACCCAGCCCTAAGTTGGCGCTGACTAAGGTAATCCACATCGGAAAACTCACCCCCAGCTCCATGAGCTCACGAGGACACATACCCACATCACATAGGAAAGTAAAAACTGCGGTTTGCTTGCACGAGGGGCTCCCCCTCTCAAAATGCTCTTACAACTTTTCCAAGGGCCACGTCCGAGTTTTGCATGTAGAATAAAACAACAGGAGTATCTGGGATCAGCCAGAGACATCGCTCGCTACGTCGTCCAGGGACGCATCGCTTGCATCATCATCACATTCGTCGGAATCGTCGCCGCCGTCGGCGACACCCCCATCGCCATCGTTGACCATGTCACCTTTGTCTGCGACGACCACCACCCCATCGTTCTCCGAGTTGAAGGCCCTGACCAACGCGTCAACATGGTCCTCTACCCAACGCGCCAAGTCGCCCCGGACGGCAATGGGCATAGGAGCAATGGCGGCATCAAAGTCGAAGTTGGGGTCGGCGTTCAGAAGGTGGCCGAAGACACGGGAGAAGGCGCGTTGAAGCAGGCCACGACCCCTCTCCTCCACAAGCTGCCGATCTCTGGCAGATTGAGCCTCCAGGCACGTCACCACCTCGGTGAAGGTCAGGTGGCCGGCGTAGTCACTTGAGTGAGGGGTCGGGGCGTTCTCGTCGCAGATATAACCCAGGGCAGTGTTGGCCTTGTTCCGAAGGTCTTGAAGCATAGGAGCATGCTCGCGCTCCAGCGTTCGGCGTTGGAGCACTTCCTCTCTATTTTGTCGAGCGATGGCCTCGGTGTCGTCAATTCGTCTCCGGAGGGAAAGAAGCTCGGCGCAGGCGGAGGCCAGGTCCACCTGTGCCGTAACCAGGGCGGCGGTTGTGGCCTCAGCACGCCTCTCGGCCTACGTCCAACCTGGGACTGAGGGCGGCGGCCCTGCCCGCACCCTCCTGTCCGGCGAGCTCCAGCCTCAAGTCGTACCTGCCCTCCAGATCAGCGCGAACCACGGCCACCCGGCGATTGATCTCTTCCTCGACTCTGGCCTCGCGGGCCCCGACGATATCTTTAGCTTGAACGACTTGATGCTCCCTCGTCTCCAGTCGCTCGAGCTCGAGGCTGCGCTCCACGGCCTCCAGGGCCAGCGTCTCCTCACGCCGCCGGACCTCCTCTTCCTCCGCAGTCACCCCCCTCATCAACGCAAGGGCGGCCCCGCGCACCTTGACTTGTTGCTCATGGGACGCGCTCCAGGCCTGGAGCTCCCACGTGTGCTCCTCCACAGCCTTGCAGCAGCGATCGGCCTCGTGAGCTTCCTCCAAAGCTCGCGAGCGGGCCTCATTGGCAATCTCGAGGGACGCCTCAGCCTTCGTGTTCTCGAGGTCACGATGATAATGGCAAAGGTTGATGGCCACTCGCGGCTTGCGCCACTCCTCCACCAACCGAAGACCTTCAGCCTCAAGACGCGAGTCGACACCAGCAAGCTCTTCACCAAGACAGTTAATCGCGCCCATCGCCTCCTAGAAGAGCTCGTGGCGAACCACGCTGCGCCCGCGCTCGAACGCTTGGCTCACCTCGTCCTCCGCCTCGGGGGCTGCGGGTGGAGCATCAAGTGGCGCGCCATCTCCCGGTTGGGGGCTGGGGGCTGGCGCGGCCCCAGGCGCTAGCTGACCCTCGCGAGGGGCCCAAACCGAACAAGGCCCACTGCTTGAAGGAGGCTCCAGCATCGAGGTTAGCCATCTACCAACCGTGACCAAGGGAGGAGCCATTGGAACGCCTGCTGCACTCCGAGCAAAACCACGAAGAAAGGACGGCGAAGGCACAAGCTCGGGGCGCCTTGATGACGGACCAGCTCCCGAGGCTGACCCCACGCCGTGTGCAGCGTCCGAACCTGAAGCACTGGAGCTTGGCGAGTGCGATGGGATGAGAGGGAGCTGCTTCTCTGGAGATTTCGCGGCCTTAGCAGAAGGGGACCTGAGGGGACAATCGTCAGGAAAGGAAGGAGGCACATAGAAGATCACCAAGATAAGGTACTTACTCGTCAACAGTGATGTACTTCCGTCGCTTCAACGGCCCGGAGATGTTGCTGCTGCTGGGGGATCCCTTCCTCTTGCGGAGCTCCTCGAAGTCCACGCAAAGGCGACCGAAGCGCTGGACGTGACGATCGGCGCACGGCGGAGCCGAAGAAGAACCAAGAGGGATAGCCTTAGGGGAGCCTGGCTGTGGCGAACAACCTGACTCTTCCTCCCTGTGACCTCCCGAGGCCCCTGGAGCCTCGGCCTCGAGAGCCGCATGCCGCATCTCGTCAGCAACCGGCGCCTCAGGAGGGGCGCCGCAATCTCCCGAGGACGACGCCCCGTATCACCGCTCGACATGTGCTCCTCAACATCTGAGCAGCCGGCACCCGTCGCCGCTCACTCCCCCACACCGTCACCTGGGGCGAGCTCGGTACTGGCGGCAAAGAATGGGACCACGATGACAAGATTCTCGCAGGGGCCCCACCAAGCCAATTGGGCGCAGCCCCCACTCATCAAAGGAAGGCATGTTCATGGCAAAGGTGACCTTGTTCTCGCAGTGGTACAACATGCAGCTTTTCATGGGCATCTCATCCGGTAGAGGGACACCAGATAGGACCGTGAGCACCGTTTGCCGCACATCGAGAGGGATCCCCTCCTCCTGAACCCTCATGTTGTCCTGACTGCTGAGCAAGTCCCACATCGGGCGATAATGGCGCTGAAGCGGAGCAACTCGACGCCTGACGAACTCCCTCACCACCATGGGCGCGGTCACACCAAGGTCCTTCAACCAACGCAGCCTGGCCAGACGGGGGCAAGGCAGGGGCTCGTGAGCTTCTGATGGCACCAGCCTGGGTTTGGAATGGCAGGCCCCACCGGAGCTTGGCGCAGAGGGTTGAGCACACCGACATCAACAAACACCCATCGCGTGCGGAACTCGCTCGCGGATGAAGGGAGCTCGAAGTCGATCCCCATGCCTGATGTCGCAGCCACGGCCTGGAAGCCCACACACCCTGAGCTCTGCCGGGCACTGGTGAGATGCAGCGAGAAGAAGTGGCAGAGGAGCGCCACGGAGGGGGAAATGCCCACCATGGCCTCACACACGAAAGAGAAGACGGCAAGAAGGGTCGTAGATTGACGGTCGAGATGGAGCATGTGGATCTGATAGTGCTCGAGCACCGCGTTGAAGAGGGCGGAGAAGGGAGGAAGCAGGACAGCCCAGAGGGCGTCGATGAAGATTGGAACCTCGGTGATTGCCCGGGCCATGCTGGGGCGAGACGCAGGCCAGGCCGGCGTCTCTCCCCACTCGTTGAAGCCGGAGGCGAGTATGGGGCACACCTTGCCCATGGCCTCGTCGTTAAGCACCCTAGGCCGGCCGAGCGCCGGCTCGAAGGATGGGGGCGCAGTTGGCGAGGGCAGAGGTTTATTCCCCTTGACGGCTTGCTTCGGCGCCATGACGGTGAAGCGGGCGGAGCGCTGGTCGGATTAAGGAGCGGAGCAGGGCATCGAGGAAGCAGGGAGATTGGAAGATTGGAAGAGCCAGGCGCGGAGAGGGAAGAATAACTGTGCAAGAAGCGGGGCCGCATAGCCAGGCGGGTTCAAAGGCAGTGTGGGGAAGCGGAGACGCCCACGTCCAATCAACCGCCACGCGTCAACCAAGGCCGCAGGCTTTTGGGGCCCGCGACGCTTCGAGCTTGACCCTTGGCTTCGCCGCGAAGCCAAGCCCGAGCGCACCTTGGGCCTGGGGGCTACTGTTAGTGTTGTGGGAACGGGGGTCCCCAGACTTGCCTGCCTGCGGCCCACGGCGTGGCGGAGCCAGCAGGCCGTACGGCCCATCTCCACCAACAAAGCATCCAAGACCCTCGCGAGGGGCCAAGCCTGACGAGGCAGACGATGCAAGACCTCCTCTGGAGTGGCCTAGCTAGGCGGGCTCACGAGAAGCGGAGATGTCAAGGCAAGGCAAACCTCACGAGGCTCTCGTGACGTGAGCCATGACGATCGACAACAGGCGGGTGCCAGCGCGCAGCATCCTTGTTTCCTCTTTGGTGCAAAGGGGGCAAGCGCAGCCACGGAGTACTGATGCATCAGGCAAAGGTTGCCATTCCGGTGCAACAAGACCAAGACCACGGACTGCAAGACGGAGGTCATCGTGGAGCCCAAAGCAGTGTCACCACCAAAGCTTTGTGCAGGCGAAGACTACTTTTGTCAAGATAGCTTGTACTAGCTGTCCCCCTTCAAATTAGCCCGCCATTGTTGGCTCCCTTCCCGCTCGATATTTGGGAAGAGGACCAGGGCCTCTATAAATAGGACTAGCCACCATAGTAGGGGAGAGGGCCGGACATCCCGGGAGATCATCAGAGATCAAGAGACACACCACAAGATCACACACGCAAGAACACCTCAACCTCAGGAGGTTGTTCTCCCCTTGTATTGTTCATCATCAGCCCAAGAGGCAATCCACCACCACCACACTAGAGTAGGGAATTACACCACAATAGTGTCCCGAACCAGTATAAACCCCGTGTCTTTCTGTGTTGTGAGTTCGTCGAGTTCGTCCGCAAGATCTTAGCGAGCTAGAGCGTAGATCAGTAGGAGGGGAAGACTTCACGCGCACCCCAGTGTTTGAACCTTAAGGGTTTGCCGGAGCCCCACATCTAATAGCCCCTGCAGTATTCAAGAAGGGTCTTCCAAGAATAATGGACATACTATCGTCCTCGGGAATATCAAGAATAACAAAGTCCATTAAAATAGTAACGTTTGCAACCACAACAGGCACATCCTCACAAATACCGACAGATATAGCAGTTGATTTGTTAGCCATTTGCAAAGATATTTTAGTAGGTGTCAACTTATTGAAATCAAGTCTATGATATAAAGAGAGAGGCATAACACTAACACCGGCTCCAAGATCACATAAAGCAGTGTTAACATAGTTTCCTTTAATGGAGCATGGTATAGTTGGTACTCCTGGATCTCCTACCTTCTTAGGTATTCCACCTTTAAAAGTATAATTTGCAAGCATGGTGAAAATTTCAGCTTCCGGTATCTTTCTTTTATTAGTAACAATGTCTTTTTTGACCTGGAAGACTGCAGGGCTTACACCCCACAACATTTTATTAGAAAAAACAGGGTACAAATACAAGGTTCCTCAAGAGGAGGAACAAAGAAATAGTAGAAAACTATACAAGAAAGGCTATATAAATCTAAAAATAAAGGAGAGGCACTAAAATCTATAACTAGGAAAGAAAGAAGATGCATATAAGATGGCCCTCAAGGGGGCAAGAAATCAATCCATTTGAGTAGAGCTTCCTTGTATCTGGTCTTGATACGGTGTGAAAGAAGAGTAATATCATGGATAAACCCATTTCTCCACTGCCTAAAAGTTGGTTTGACATGCCTAAAAGCCCTGTCATTCCGAAGTTTCCAAATATTCCACCATGTAAGAAATACCACCTCTGAGAAAAAGGCTTATTAAACTCCTTCCTGGCATGTAAGGCAATTTGCACCATATCGTTGCTATCCAACCAGGAAACCTGCAGATAGTTCCAGATTCTCATACTGAAGTTACATTGGAAGAACAGATGGTTCCTATCCTCAATTACTCCAGTCGGGCATAGGACACAACTAGGTCCATCATCAATTTTCTAATGGCGTCGTTGAATCATATCCTTGGTGTTAACTCTGTCCATAATTACCAGCCAGGCAAACATTTTAATTGTCATGGTACATCAACTCTTCCAAACCCGGCTCAGAATGGGATTGGCAGGAACATGCTAATGGGCAAAATCATAGTACTTTTTTGCTAAGTACTCCGCCTTTTTTCCATGCCTCCAAGTACAGATATCATTACAACCATTGTCCAAGGAGGTCACAGCTAACAAGCTTGATGACTGATCGAACTCCCTAAAAGCCAGTTCAAACAATGGTAAAGAAAACATTTGCTGCAAATTTCCTGCATGTACCACTTCCATGACAGAGAGGTTCTTCTGCATGCAGAAAGAGAAAAGCCTTGGAAACCTTTCTTGAAGAGGAATGCAAGACTGTTCAATCTCCCAATGATCAGACCAAAATAGCACAGAATCTCCTCTGCTAACAGTGACAGAGGTAACAACCCTAAACTTATCCATTAATTTGCAAATGTCCCTCCACCAGAAAGAGCCACATATAGTGTCATGAGGAATTCTCTGAAAGTAGTATGAATCCCACACCAAACAAACCCATGGCACATCTGCTTTATTATAGAACTTATTCAGGTACTTAAGAAGTAGTGCATCATTCTGTAGTCCCAGATTCAAAATTCCAAGCCCCGCTTCATCTTAGGCCTGCAGACAAGGGGCCAAGCAACCAAAGAGTGCCCCTTCTCCTGACCATATTTCCTCCAGAGGCACTGTCTCTGAATCCTTTCTAACTACTTTAGAATACCTTTTGGCAAAGATAGACTACAAAGGAAGAAAATAGGCAGTGAAGATATCACTGAATTTACCAGTTGCAACCTACTTCCTTGTGGTAAAAACCAAGAGCTAGCAGTTAGCCTTCTTACCATGCAATCCACCAAAGGTAGCAAATCAACAATTTTGGGCCGAGCGGTTCCAACAGGAAGTCCCAAATAAGTGAAGGGCATTGAACCTAGCTGGCAATCAAACTGAGCAGCAAGTGCAGCGACAACAGAGGCTTCCACATAGATTGGGTACATTGAAGATTTGTGGAAGTTAATTTGTAGTCTAGTTGCCAAAGAAAAGGAGTTCAACACTGATTTGAGGACCTCCAACTGAGTTGAGTCAGCATTCACAAACAGCAAAGTATCATCAGCATACTGCACCATTGGATAATCAGGATCATGTTTTGGCAATGGCAAGGTTAGCTGGCCCTTACACAAAAGATCATTGATCATGGTCTGCAAAAGATCAGCAGCAATCAAAAAAAGCAAAGGAGAGATAGGATCGCCTTGCTTTAAACCACATTTGCACTTGAAATGTTTTCCAGGCACACCATTTAACAGGATAGATGAGGTTACAGAAGATAGTAGCTGTTGAACAAAGGTGATCCATTTGCTATCAAAACCTTTTGCCACAAGAATTTTCAAAATTGCCTCATGCTGAATAGAGTCAAAAGCTTTTTCAAAGTCAAGCTTTAGCAATACGATTGGCTTCTTTGAGTGGTTGCATTGATGAATATACTCAAAAGTCCAAGCAATACAATCTTGAATTGTTCTTGATTTAATGAAGCCATACCGATTCTTATGAATACAGTTGGTGATTTCCTCTTGAAACCTGTTAGCTGCCAGTTTAGTCAGAAATTTCAGTCCCACACTTGTCAAGGAGATTGGCCTAAAATCTCCTACACCCTCAGGTGTTTGCTTTTTGGGGATTAAAGTAATGAAAGCTTCATTGAGATTTTCCAAAAGAGTAGTTCCTGCATGAAATTCCTTCACCAGCCTAATGAAATCACTGGATATGATAGACCAACATTTCTTTATAAAAAGGCCATTAAAACCATCTGGCCCTGGTGCCTTAACAACGGCCATTTCTTTGATGACCTTTTCAATTTATTGTAGCTGAAAAGGTTTTGTGAGCACCTCAAGACCCTGCACTTTTGGGATAAGTGAGAGAATGTCATTGCCCAACAGAATTGGCTTAACAGTTCCCATTCTGCCCTTGAAAGCATCCAAAAATTCCTTAGCTATTTCCCCATGATTTGAAGAAACTGTTCCATCAGACAGTTGCAGCCTAGCAATAGAATTCTTCCTATACCTCCCTGTTGCCATGGCCTGGAAGAATTTTGAATTTTCTTCTCCCACCTTAATATACCTGATAGTGCACCTTTTCCTCCAGCATAAAAATTGCAAGTGTAAAAGGTGCTCATGATGCATCTTAACTATCTTCCTGAAGTTGTATTCAGGTATGGATAGAGGCCTCCAATCCTCCAAATCATCGAGCCACAGAATTACCCAATTGCACTTTTCAATCAGTGATTTGATATGTGATAGCCCCTTTTGCCATTTTTTGAGTGCAAACCTCAAGGATTTCAATTTGTCCATAATAACTGCAGTTATATGAATCTTATGTGAAGGTTTGTTCCAAACCTCACTTACACAGTCCATGAACCCAGGTTGATGCACCCAATAGTTTTCAAATCTAAAGATATGAGCTTTTGGAATTGAGGTGCAGATAGATATAACACAAGGAACATGATCAGACGCAGTTATAGCAAGAGGTGCAACTTGTGTCATGGGATACTGATTTATCCAACTGGCAGAAGTAAGAAATCAGTCCAATTGCTCAAGAAGTGGAACATCCTGCATGTTTGACCAGGTGAATCTTCTACCTTTTAAAGGAAGTTCCAGCAATCCTAAGTGACCAATGATCTCATTAAAGATAAAAAATGTCATTAACATCCCCACCAGGAAGATTACGATTGTCCATGGACCTAATGAAATTAAAATCTCCCAATAACAACCATTTTTGCTTGGGTTCCACCTAAAGATTGTACAACCAGTTAACAAACTCATCCCTCATTATACCCTGACAAGGCCCATAAACATTTACTAAAAACCACTGGTCACTATTATGCACCGATGTGAAACTGATGACAATTCCAAAAGGCTTTACTTCAATTAAGACACCCTTAAAAACATCTAAACACCACACTGTCAGAATACCTCCCGAGGCTCCTCTCGAGGGCGATTCAATGAACTGGTCAGAACCCACAGGGCAAATGCTCTTAATTAATGAACGAGGATAATCTGATAACTTAGTTTCTTGTAAACAAGCAACCGCACACTAACTTTCAGTAGTTTTCTCTCTAACAGAACACCGTCGTGTTTCAGAGTTGAGACCACGAACATTCCAACAAAGCACCTTCCTGTTATGCATAGACATTTGATTCATGAGATAACCAAAAGCAAAGTAGCAAAAACTGCATAACATACAATGCCATACACCCCACGTCATACGAAACGAAATGCATCCAGTTCTGACCACACAACATAAAGTTTAGCACGACATAAACAGCAGCAAATTTAACAGGCTCGCTACACCTAGATAAAGTTTGAAACTACAACATTTAAACACCACTGGAGGAGGAGGAGTCTTTTGGATTATTCATAATCTTATCCTTGGACAGCAGGTTGGGGTCGATCTCCAGCTCCTCTCCAATTGTTTGCAGCACGTTGAGACGCGTGGATGGAGGGATATCTTCAGACTTGCCATTATCAGCGTCGTCAGGATTGGGCTGGGCCTTCACTTGAATGGGCTTGGACCGGGGATGCCTTTTAGTGGCCTGGAGAGAAAGTTGTTCAAAACTCACAGGCTTGAACCCATCCAGTTTTGCCGCGCTTCTCGTACATCTCCGTATAGAAGTATCCAGTAAAGGAGCCACGGTCTTCCTTCTTCTTGTCTGTTTCTTCTCCTTGGCCTGCGTAGAAGAAAAAACCACATAAGAGGAAAAAGAGTTCTCCTCCAGGCTGCCAGACACAATATCTTCAGAGAACTCCTGTCCAAACACGGCAAATTTAGACACTGCATTATCATTAGCACTGACAACCTCATCAGGTGAACATCCAAAAAGAGCTCTGACAACTGGGCATTTAGCCACAATAGATTTCCTCAGAGCAAGGCTGCTGGGCAAGCTTGGCACCAATGAAGACATCATCTGAGAATCATCAAAGGCAATGGTCCATGTGCGCTTGGAGTATGTCACTGTCCCAAGTGGCTTAAAGAAGATAGGTCTAGGCACCTCCGTGACAGCAAATTCAGGTAGCAGATTTTCAAATGATCTCTTCCAGATCATCTCTGGAGGAAGCGGTGGCCCAGCCACAATCCTTGCCATGCCAATGAAGATCTGATGCTGCTGAATGACAGGAGGTTGATATGGTACAATTGCCAAAGGATTTTCCAAAACGGCCGGCTGCACACAGTGTCCTGTAACTGTTGGTCAGGCTGAAACTGAAGTTGCTCCTCAAACTGAACCTCACATGCTGTTCAACAGACCTAGAACCCTCAGGCTGATCAATCACAATAGAGACCTGATCCTGCTCTGGCACCACAGGCTGTGGCGGCTGCTGAAGCTCATCCTCATCGTCCCCCCAGTTGGCATTTCCCCATCCAGCATCCCCAATGTTATTTTCCGAAGGCAATGGAGGGGCTACAGGCGCATCGTTCCATCCCAGCATTGGATATGGTGGAAGAACAAACATCAGATTGTCTTGCAGCAGGTTTCCAGGCAATGGGTGAGGATTACCATCCAGAGGCATTGGATCTTCATCATTTGGCATCTGGTCAGCGAAGTCAGCTCCCAATACATAGCAAGCAGCGGTCCACGAGACCTGAGCTCCTCCCCATTCTGCATAGTCTCCAAAGACCACATCACGTGGCACCAATGGTGTATCCGGAAAACTTGCCTCTACTAAAGTACGAACCAAATATGGATCCCCACTATCCCAAGAGTGAAATTTTCCAAAGGTGCCTACCGCGTGTGATATGAACTCCGTATTGCGATAGTCAAGAGGAATACCAATGAACATGAGCCAAACCTTACGGAACCCATGATTCCCCTTAAAATTCTCTCCCTCATCATGCTTCATAAATCTGACAAAACGATCATCACCCAGAGGAAATGGGGCATGCTGAATCAACATATATCTGACAGATGGATCCCTGACTTGAAATAACCCAACACCATGGAACCAAGGCTGAGCTGAGCGAACCAGAGTACCTCTATTTTGAAGGAACTAAACAATCTCTTCCCTGACCGGCCCGAGCGGTCCCTCCAGAGTAGGGATGACCTCAGCGACCATGTAATACTCATGGTGGCGAGGAGGACGAGCCAAAGGTGTGATGAAGGTGCATGGAAGCCCCTGTCCCCACCATCAATGATGTGATGGCCTGTCGGCAGGAAGCGCTGTGGATCAAGCTCAAAGTTCGCCCTGGCCGAAAGCTGCGGGGAGGGGATGGGGTTTTCTTTGGGAAGAGGAAGGGAGGATTGGCGCAATGTGGGCGGCGATGATGTGCCTGGGCAAGCTATCCCTATAACTCCGGCACCGTTCCCCTGACCGGTAGGGTTTTCCGATATGCTCGTGCTTTGTTGTAGAGAAATTGGTGTCCAAGCCAATCCATTGGTGCGCGCGAAATCATTACAATCCTTGCTAGAGTGACCCGTGCGTGAGCAAGCCGAGTAGATCGCTCGCATTCCACAAGAGGCTACAAGGTGGCCCCTATGAGAACACAGGGTACAGGTTAAAATACGGTCCACCATGTCATTTACCATAGCTTCAAATTGTTGTGTGGTTTGTTGCGTGGTGGGTATTTCCTGCGGAGGGGTTGGTGGGCTTGGGTTAGTAGGTGCATCCAGCATCTCAGAAACTGGGGTATTTTGAGACGAGGCATGCCCAATAACAACCGAACCAGAGATTGGCCCAACCGAAAAATCTTGAGACACTAGGCCAGATTGGAGTGCCTCCGAAGGTGATGGGCCAGATCCCAAGCTACCATTTTGAACTGGAGAAATTCCCGCTTCCGCAAATTGTGCAGCAAGATTACCAGAAACCACGGGCCTCGGATCCACAGGTACCAGATCCAGTGTGGGCGACATGGTCGACCGGTGCAACTCTGGCAACGGCTCAACAGTACCAAACACGATAGGTGGCCGAGCCACCGTCCAATGCAAGTCAAGGGGGGGAGCTTGTCGAATAACAACACGCTCATGAGCGGATATATCATATCCCCCATCCATAATAGTATCAATGCAATGTTGAGAAGCAGGATATCTATAACCTTTGCAAGCAGAATACTGTTCAAACGTGGCAAAAGAAAATTTCTTCTAAACAGTGGTAGCTGACTTAAGAGAAGATCTAATCGGAGGCTTATGCATGGCCAATAGACCTAAAGAAGATCTACGTTTAGTAGGACTAATCAGAATCCACTCAGCATCGCATTCCTTACGCCAGATCTTAAGTTCCCGAACCCAATTAGGCCCTCCATTGCCCCAAAGATTGAAATAACATTTGAATAGATCACAAGCAAATGAACGTAGATCCATAATAATAAAGCCAACTTGCTTGCATGAGACTTGGAAAGAAAAAACCTTGTCTTTGACATGAAGAACCCGAAGATCGATGGCCGATCCACCAATCACAGCCTCCAGAGCTGCCGCCACCGAATCCTCCGACAACCGGAAAGCATGGCGGCTAAAGGACACAATCAATGTGAAAGCCCTCCTTCATCCCATTGGATGGATCATTTGACCAGTAGATCTGAAAACCTCATCAGAAAAAACCCTACCCTTGGAGAAGTCCAAGCCAATGGTAGATCCACGAGAGGAACCCATAAGAGATGGGTATTGCCTTGATCCAGAGGAGACGCCGGAGAGGATGATCGGAAGGGATCGACAGATTAGTGGAGGAGGATGGAGATCGCCAGTGGTGAGGTCAGCGCTGTGGTGGGAGGTGGGAGCATCGTATCCAGCAAAGTGTTGAGGGAGGCGTTAATGTTGTCCTATTAGTAACAATGTCTTCCATGCATTTAGCATAAGGATTCATTTTAAGCATATCAGTCAAACGCATACGCAAAAAGATAGGTCTAATTATTTCAGCAAAGCGCTCAAAACCCCCATCATCCTTTTTCTTGGATGGTTTAGGAGGAAAAGGCATGGGTTTTTGAACCCATGGTTCTCTTTCCTTACCGTGCTTCCTAGCAACAAAGTCTCTCTTATCATAATGTTGATTCTTTGATTGTGGGTTATCAAGATCAACAGTAGGTTCAATTTCTACATCATTATTATTGCTAGGTTGAGCATCAACATGAACATCATCATTGACATTATCACTAGGTTCATGTTCATTACCAGATTGTGTTTCAGCATCAGAAATAGAAATATCATTGGGATTCTTAGGTGTGTCAACAACAGGTTCACTAGAAGCATGCGAAGTCCTATCATTTTTCTCTTTCTTCCTTTTAGAAGGACTAGGTGCATATACATTAGTTCTCTGAGAATCTTGCTAATTCTCTTAGGGTGGCCTTCAGGATACAAAGGTTCCTGAGTCACTTTACCTCCTCTAGTTGCAACTCTAACAACAAAGTCATTGTTCTTATTATTCAAATCATTGAGCAAATCATTCTGAGCTTTAAGTACTTGTTCTACTTGAGTGGTAACCATAGAAGCATGTTTACTAATAAGTTTAAGTTCACCTTTAACATTATCCATATAATCACTCAAGTGTCCAATCATATACGCATTATGTTTCAGTAGTCTACCAACATAAGCATTAAAATCTTCTTGCTTAAACATAAAATTATCAAATTCATCCAAACATTGGATAGCAAACTTAGCAGAACGGATTTCAGCTTTATCATATCTATAGAGAGAATTTACCTTTACTACCTTTGTCGGGTTATCAAGACCGTGTGTTTCTTCAATAGGTGATGAATTAAGACCATGTATTTCTTCAACAGGCGGTAAAATCTTAACATCTTCAGCTTTTATACCTTTTTCTTTCATAGATTTGTTTGCCTCTTGCATATCTTCAGGACTGAGAAATAGAATACCCCTTTTCTTCGGAGTTGGATTAGGAGTTGGTTCAGGAAGTGTCCAATTACTTTCATTAGTCAACATATTATTCAATAAAATTTCAGCTTGATCAACTGTTCTTTCCCTGAAAACACAACCAGCACAACTATCCAGGTAATCTCTGGAAGCATCGGTTAGTCCATTATAAAAGATATCAAGTATATCATTTTTCTTGAGAGGATGATCAGGCAATGCATTAAGTAATTGGAGAAGCCTCCCCCAAGATTGTGGGAGACTCTCTTCTTCAATTTGCACAAAATTATATAATTCCCTTAAAGCAGCTTGTTTCTTATGAGCGGGGAAATATTTAGCAGAGAAGTAATAAACCATATCCTGGGGACTACACACACAACCAGGATCAAGAGAATTAAACCATATCTTAGCATCACCCTTTAATGAGAACAGAAATAATTTAAGGATATAATAGTAGTGAGTTTTCTCATCATTAGTGAACAGGGTAGCTATATCATTTAATTTAGTAAGATATGCCACAAAAGTTTCAGATTCATAGCCATAGAAAGGATCAGATTCAACCAAAGTAATTATATCAGGGTCGACAGAGAAATCATAATCCTTATCAGTAACAAAGATAGGTGAAGTAGCATAAGCGGGATCATATTTCACTCTAGCATTCAGAGATTTTTGTTTCAGCTTAGCTAATAGTTTTTTAAGATCACTCCTATCATTGCAAGCAAGAAAGTTTCTAGCAGTTTCTTCATCCATAACATAACCCTCAGGAACAATAGGTAATTCATATCTAGGGGGAGAATCTTCATCATCACTTTCATCAATATTATCAGTTTCAATAATTTCATTTTCTCTAGCCCAAGCAAGTTGTTCATCAAGAAATTCACCAAGTGGCACAGTAGTATCAAGCATAGAAGTAGTTTCATCATAAGTATCATGCATAGTAGAAGTGGCATCATCAATAACATGCGACATATCAGAATTAATAGCAGAAGCAGGTTTAGGTGTCGCAAGTTTACTCAAAACAGAAGTTGAATCAAGTGCAGAGCTAGATGGCAGTTCCTTACCTCCCCTCGTAGTTGAGGGAAAAATCTTGGTTGTTTGATCTTTCAAGTTCTTCATAGTGATAAACAGATATAAATCCCAAGTGACTCAAAGAATAGAGCTATGCTCCCCGGCAAAGGTGCTAGAAAATGTTCTTGATAACCCACAAGTATAGGGGATCGCAACAGTTTCCAAGGGTAGTGTATTCAACCCAAATTTATTGATTCGACACAAGGGGAGCCAAAGAATATTCTCAAGTATTAGTAGCTGAGTTGTCAATTCAACCACACCTGGAAACTTAATATCTGTAGCAAAGTGTTTAGTAGCAAAGTAATATGATAGTAGTGGTAACGATCGCAAAAGGTAACGGTAGCGAAAGTAATATTTTTGGGTTTTGTAGTGATTGTAATAGTAGCAACGGAAAAGTAAATAAGAGAAGAACAATATAGGAAAAACTCGTAGGCATTGGATCGGTGATGGAGAATTATGCCGGATGCGATCGATCATGTAACAGTCATAACATAGGGTGACACAGAACTAGCTCCAGTTAATCAATGTAATGTAGGCATGTATTCCGAATATAGTCATACGTGCTTATGGAAAAGAACTTGCATGACATCTTTTATCCTACCCTCCCGTGGTAGCGGGATCCTATTGGAAACTAAGGGATATTAAGGCCTCCTTTTAATAGAGTACCGGACCAAAGCATTAACACATAGTGAATACATGAACTCCTCAAACTACGGTCATCACCGGTAAGTATCTCGATTATTTTCACTTCGAGGTTAACGGATCATAACACATAATAGGTGACTATAGACTTGAAAGATAGGATCAAGAACTCTCATATATTGATGAAAACATAATAAGTTCAGATCTAAAATCATGGCACTCGGGCCCTAGTGACAAGCATTAAGCATAGCAAAGTCATAACAACATCAATCTCAGAACATAGTGGATACTAGGGATCAAACCCTAACAAAACTAACTCGATTACATGATAAATCTCATCCAACTCATCACCGTCCAGCAAGCCTACGATGGAATTACTCACGCACGGCTGTGAGCATCATGAAATTGGTGATGTAGGAAGGTTGATGATGACGATGGCGACGGATTCCCTCTTCGGAGCCCCGAACGGACTCCAGATCAGCCCTCCCGAGAGAGTGTAGGGCTTGGCGGCGGCTCCGTATCGTAAAACGCGATGAATCCTTCTCTCTGATTTTTTCCTCCCTGAAAGTGAATATATGGAGTCAAGGTTGAGGTCGGTGGAGCGTCCGGGGGCCCACGAGGCAGGGGGCGCGCCCCCACCCTCGTGGACATGTGGTGGGCCCCCTGACGTGGATCTTTCTTCCAGTATTTTTATATATTCCAAAATAATTCTCCGTTGATTTTCAGATCATTCCGAGAATTTTTATTTCTGCACAAAAATAACACCATGGCAAGTCTGCTGAAAACAGCGTCGGTCCGGGTTAGTTCCATTCAAATCATGCAAGTTAGAGTCCAAAACAAGGGCAAAAGTGTTTGGAAAAGTAGATACAACGGAGACGTATCAAGGGGCAGGACTTCGAGCAGGAAGGCACCAGCTAGCAAGACGTCCCAGTCGACGCCGGCAACGGAACCAGTGATTCAGCACTCCGGAGACCTCAACCAGGCTTCTGTTACTTTTGTCGTTCCAGTGTTGAGTGAACACCCTTCATCGTTGACTGCACATGTCCTTGTTTCATTTGTTCAACCTCATGCCTCAGACCCTCAAGTTGCTGCATCTGTTCCACCATCTATGCTATTCGTCACCCATCACGTTCTGGAGGATCAGGCAAGCGCTGCTAAGGAAGCCATACGCCAAGTAGGCCTGATGAGGGAGCAGATGAAGACGGTGCATGAGACCAGCCAAGCTGCCTATGATGCTAGTGCAGCTCTCCAAGCCAATGTCCAGGTTAGTTGATTTCCGACTGACCCTCCAACTTGATGCTTGTTCTGTTAGGATATGCTACCTGAAAACTTTCATTGTACATCCATTTGTCAGTCTGCACACCCAGTGGGTGTTTCAATTTATGTTGAGTAGTTTTTCCAATTGAGTAGACTAGGTCATGTCGATTGTATCTTTGGACTAGTGGGGGCATGCAGAGTGCACCCACTGGGTTTAGTCCCTGAGGCCGTCGTCGAATGTGTGATTCGGCGGGGGTCTTGATAAAAATATCCTGTTCTTCACTTCTTCCACTTGGTCTAGGCAGACCATGTCGAGTGGAACCTGAACCGGTGGGGGAACGCTGAGTGCACCCACTAGATGTAGTCCCCGAGACCGCGGTCGACTGCGGGCAGTCGGTTGTGGTATGAGAATAACTGTTGCTTCTTCCTTTTTTAACATTCTTCCACTCGATACGGACGGACCGTGTCGAGTGGAACCTGGACCAGTGGGGGCATGCTAAGTGCACCCACTGGGTGTAGTCCCCGAGACTACTGTTGAATGTTTGATTCTGCAGTAGTCTTAGAATTCTTTTCACTCGGAAGCGAATAATCTTTGACTCTGTCCACTGATATATCTTTTTTACTGACTTCAGAAATCCTGTGAGCTCATATCCCAATTTGCTGAATTCGAGAGGAAGCGGATCCAGCTCAATCTTGACTTGGAGTTTTCCAAGCAGAACTTGCAGAAGGCCAAAGACGAAACGGCTGGTATGGAAGGTAAAAACTTGTCGACTATGGGATTGGGCTGTCTCTCGAGTCATCTCCTCGTTCTTCCCTCTGAACCGAGTGTTGTTTGTTGTATATATATATTTTTAGAGAAAATGAGGCAGCCTCTGGAACAGAAGGATCTTGACCTTGCCGCAGCACAGAAGGAGGCTCAGGAGAAAACATCACTCGCCGACAAGAAGCTAGCTTCAGTCGAGGCGTTAGAGGAAGACAACGCCAAGCTGAAGACTGCTCTTGCCGAAGCTAATAAAGAAGTGACCCATCTGAAGAAGGACAAAGTAGCCATGAAGGACAAGATTGAAGATCTCTCTCGGAAGAGAAATGACCTGGAGGCTTATCTGGGGGGACTTGCCAAGAAGTTATTTCTTATGCTTGAAGGTACCTTTCCTTGTCCGACGGTTTCGCTATCGTGGATTCACCATAAAGCCGTCGACTCATTAGTTCTTTGTGATTGCAGAATTCTGCCAAAACATTGAGGAAGAAACTGGGTGGCGAGACAGGATTGGACCCCATCAATGCCCTTGTTAAGGATGATTCTACCATGAACGTTCTTTGACTGGAATCCCGTCTTGCTAGTGTTATAGACTACCTCGCTCGACTGAAGGTTGCGATGTCGCAGATTGACACGACGCTTTGGCCAAAGGAGATGCTCCAAAATGACCTCGAGTCTTTGATGACTCGACTCAATGACATCCCTGGTCGAGTGCAGGAATGGAAGAAATCTTTTGCTTGGTGCGGTGCTGACGTAGCTCTGTCTCTTGTTCATGTCCATTACAAGGAGGCCAAAGAAGAGAAGTTAGCAGCATTCAAGGTTTCCAACACCAAGAGACTTGACGTCCAGTCTTTTATGGAGACCTTCATTGCTGCTGCTACTCGAATTGCACATGGAATCGACCTAGATGAGTTCGTTGAGCCTGCCAGTCCTCCTCCTGTGGAGTGAACAAACTTTTACGATCCGATTAAATTTGCCTCGGTATGCCGAGTGGTTTTGTAACCGTTAAACTCCTTCAGGCTTGATGCCCGAGTACTCTAATCTGCGGTCCGAAACCTTGTGGAATTTATCTAAACTTGGTTTTTCCTTAAATATTTTGTCTTTATTTCCGAATGGAACTTGTATCTTCACTCGGAGCAGACTTTTGTTCTTGTGATGCAACTCTGAGGAGGGGGTCGCGGACGACTTGCACCTCGTCATTCTTGAAGATCGGGATGGAGCGCACATTGTACTTGTGGCGCAGCTCCGAGGAGAAAATCGCAGTCGACCTGCACCTCGTCGTCCTTGAGGATCAGGATGGAGCGCACATTGTACTTGTGTCGCAGCTCCGTCGAGTGGGTCGTGGACAATAGCACTCGGTGTTGTGCACGACCTGCACCTCGTCGTCCTTGCGGATCAGGATGGAGCGGGCGTTATACTTGTGTCGCAGCTTCGTCGAGTGGGTCATGGACAAGAGCACTTGGTGCTGTGCACGACCTGCACCTTGTCATCCTTGTGGATCGGGATGGTTTTTAACTTAGGCGAGTATGAGACTGCAGCTAAGCCCCCGAGTGGGAGGATTGCTCTCTACTTGGTAGGATTTTTAAAATTAGGCGAGTATGTGACTGCAGCTAAGCCCTCGAGTGGGAGGATTTCTCTCCACTCGGTAGGATTTTTTAAACTTAGGCGAGTACGGGACTGCAGCTAAGCCCCCGAGTGGGCGGATTGCTCTCCACTCGGTAGGATTTTTAAACTTAGGCGAGTACGGGACTGTAGCTAAGCCCCCGAGTGGGAGGATTGCTCTCCACTCGGTAGGATTTTTAAACTTAGGCGAGTACGGGACTGCAGCTAAGCCCCCGAGTGGGAGGATTGCTCTCCACTCGGTAGGATTTTTTTAAAACTTAGGCGAGTACGGGACTGCAACTAAGCCCCCAAGTGAGAGGCTTGCTCTTCACTCGGTGGGATTTTTTAAACTTAGGCGAATCGGATTCGCAGCTAAGCCCCCGAGTGGGAGGCATGCTCTTCACTCGGTAGGATTTTGTTTTTGAAACTTAGGCGAATTGGATTCGCAACTAAGCCACCCACTGGGGGATTTTGAACACATGTATAAGTAATAACAATCATTTAGGAGACTATAAAACCATGTCTTTGATAAACAAACTGAAAGGTACTTCTTATTACATCTCAACAGTCTGAATGCTTAAGTATAAAAATGGCAGAGTGGCTCTGCATTCCAAGCGCGTGGCTCATCTTTCTTGTGTTCCACATCGTACAGGTGATATGCTCCGTTGTGGAGCACTTTGGTGATTATGAGGGGGCCTTCCCAGGCGGGAGCAAGCTTGTGTGGTCGTTGCTAATCCACTCGGAGAACCAGGTCCCCCTCCTGAAATGCTCGACCTCTTATGTTTCTAGCATGGAACCGACAAAGATCTTGCTGATAAATGGCCGACCTGATCTGGTCCATCTCTCTTTCCTCTTCCATAAGATCAACAACGTCTTGCCGGGCTTGTTCTGCTTCTGCCTCTGAGAAAAGATCCACTCACGGGGCATTGTGGAGTAAATCAGTCGGCAGCACGGCTTCGGCTCCATAGACCATGAAGAAGGGAGTCCGGCTAGTCAACCGATTTGGCATTGTTCTCAGACCCCACAGTACTGATGGTAACTAACTCATCTACCCAGGCACCAGCCGCATGAGGTCATGCATCAATCTGGGCTTCAACCCTTGGAGGATCAAACCATTTGCTCTTTCTACTTGTCCATTCGATTGTGGGTGAGCGACTGAAGCATAGTCGTCCTACGTGCCTTGGGAAGCACAGAAAGCTCTAAACTCATCTGAATCAAAGTTTGAACCGTTGTCTGTGATGATGCTGTGTGGGACTCCATATCTGAATGTTAACTCTCTGATGAAGCTGACGGCGGTACCCGAGTCGAGGTTCTTGATGGGTTTGGCTTTAATCCATTTAGTGAACTTGTCGAATGCAACAAGCAGGTGGGTGAAACCACTTCTGTCAGTCCTCAGGGGTCCAACCATATCCATCCCCCAAACAGCGAATGGCCAGATGAGTGGAATGGTCTTGAAAGCTGAAGTGGGCTTGTGAGACATGTTGGAGTGGAACTGACAGCCCTCACATTTGTCAACTATTTCTTTTGCCATTTCATTTGCACGTGGCCAGTAAAAACCTGCTCGGTATGCTTTGGCCACAATTGTCCGAGAGGACGCATGGTGACCACAGGTTCCCGAGTGGATATCATTGAGGATCATTCGACCTTCCTCTGGGGTAATGCATCGTTGAGCAACTCCAGTCACACTCTCCCTGTACAATCGACCACTTATCACAGTGAAGGCTTTGGATCAACGGACAATCTGACGTGCTTCATCTTCGTCTTCTGGAAGCTCCTTCCTAAGAATATATGCGATATACGACACTGTCCAAACAAGAATGATGACAAAAACTTCCATGATTGAGTCGACCACGGCTAGGATTTCAAATTTAGTCAAATCAGTAGAAATCTTAGGCTGCGGGGGCTCTTCCGTGAAGGGATCCTCTTGAACTAATGGTGTGTGAAGATGCTCCAAGAACACATTGCTGGGAATGGGCTCCCGCTTGGAACCTATCTTTGCCAGGTCATCCGCTGCCTGGTTCTTCAGTCGGGGAATGTGGTGGAGCTCTAGCCCTTCAAACTTCTTTTCTAACTCTCTCACTGCATTGCAATAGCCAGTCATAGCTGGGCTCCCGACGTCCCACTCCTTCATCACTTGATTGACCACCAAATCTGAGTCGCCGTAGACCATTAGGTGACGGACGCCGAGTGAAATGGCCATTTGCAACCCATATAGAAGTGCTTCATATTCAGCTTCGTTGTTGGAGGAATCAAAGTGAATCTGAAGGACATAACTGAGTTTGTCGCCTCGCGGGGATACCAAGACTACTCCAGCGCCAGAACCATTCAGCATCTTGGATCCATCAAAGAACATAGTCCGATGATTCAAGTGAACTTGAGTCGGTTGTTGCTGTTCGATCCACTCGACGAGGAAATCTGCTATTGATTGGGACTTGATTGCTTTCTTTGCCTCAAACTTGATATCCATCAGAAGGAGTTCAATCGCCCACTTTGCCACTCGACCAGTTGCATCTCTGTTGTTCAGAATTTCTGACAATGGAGCATCGCTGACGACTGTGATAGAGTTATGTGAGAAATAATGTGCAACCTTCTTCGTGGTCAAGTAAATTCCATAGACAAGCTTCTGATAATGCAGATATCTCTGCTTGGACGGAGTTAAGACTTCAGAAATATAGTACACTGGGCGCTGAACCTTGTAGGCTTTACCTTCTTCTTCCCGCTCGACCATGAGTACTCTACTGACAACTTGTCCAGTGGCTGCAATATAAATCAGTAAAGGCTCTTTGCTGATTGGAGCAGCGAGCACCGGCTGGGTGGAAAGCAGGGTTTTGAGCTCTGCAAACACTGCGTCAACTTCAGGAGTCCACTCGAACTTATCATATTTCTTCATCAATCGGTAAAGAGGCAATGCCTTTTCACCGAGATGAGAGATGAATCAACTCAAAGTGGCCAAACAACCAGTAAGCTTCTGAACGTCGTGTATGCGCATAGGGCATTTCATTCAGAGTATTGCACCAACTTTCTCTGGGTTTGCATCGATCTCACATTCCGAAACAAGGAAACCGAGTAACTTTCCACCTGGAACTCTGAATGTACACTTCGACGGATTAAGCTTGATATCATATCTTCTCAAATTGGCAAAGGTTTCAGCGAGGTCAGTGAGGAGGTCAGAACCTTTACGTGACTTAACCATGATGTCATCCATGTATGCTTCCACATTCTGACTGATTTGAGTGAGCAGGCACTTCTATATCATGCACATGAATGTGGCACCAGCATTCTTGAGACCAAAGGGCATAGTAACATAGCAAAAGCACCCAAATGGGGTGATAAAAGCTGCTTTTATTTCGTCGGGTCCATACAGTCGGATCTGATGGTACCCGGAATATGCGTCCAGAAAGGACAATCGCTCACATCCCGCAGTCGAGTCGACTATTTGATCGATGTGGGGGAGAGGGAAGTGATCCTTCGGGCAGGCCTGATTGATATGCTTGAAGTCAATACACATACAGAGTGAATCATCTTTCTTAAGGACCATGACGACGTTGGCGAGCCACTAGGAGTGGTAAATCTCTCGGATGAACTCAACTGCCAGAAGCCGAGCCACTTCCTCGCCAATTGCCTTTCTTTTCTCCACGGCGGACCGTCAGAGATGCTCTTTGATAGGTTTTGCTTTTGGGTCGACTCGTAAATGGTGCTCAGCCAGTCCCCTGGGTACACCTGGCATGTCAGAAGGTTTCCATGCGAAGATGTCCCAGTTCTCACAGAGGAACTGGATGAGCGCTTCTTCCTATTTGCTGTCGAGTGTCGTTGAGATATGAGTTGGAGCAGCATTGGGATCAGTCGGGTGAATATGAACTGACTTTGTTTCACCAGACGACTTAAATGCATATTCTGAAGTAGGCTTCTTAGCTCTCAACAAATCACTCGGATCTGCAGTCTTCTTGTACTCTTTCCATTTCTACTGCTGCCATCTGTTCATCAGCAATCTTCGAGCCCTTTTGGAAGCACTCTTCTGCTCGCTGCCGATTACCAGTGACTGTAATCACGCCCCTGGGGCCAGGCATCTTGAGTTTGAGGTACACGTAACATGGTCGAGCCATGAAACGAGCATACGCAGTTCTGCCCAGGATAGCATGATAGGTACTGTGAAAATCCACAACTTCAAATGTCACCTTTTCCTTACGGTAATTCTTTGAATCACCGAAAACCAGTTCAAGAGTGATCTGGCCGAGCGAATCGGCTTTATTTCCAGGGATAACTCCGTGGAACCGCATTTTGCTCTCGCTGAGCTTGGACATCGGAATGCCCATCCCTCGGAGGGTCTTGGCATACAAAATGTTCAAGCCATTGCCGCCATCCATCAAGACTTTGGTCAATCGGGTGCCCCCAATGACTGGGTCGACCACGAACGCTTGCCTCCCGGGGGTGGTGACGTGCGGCGGGTGGTTGGACTGATCGAATGTGATGGGAGTCTTTAACCATTTCAGATACATCATCGTTGCCGGAGCAACCATGTTTACGTCTCTGTTGATGACTTTCAGTCGACTTTTACTTTCAATGTCAGTAAAAATCACCAAAGTGGAATTGACATTGGGAAATCCATCATCATCCTCTTCCTTGTCCTCATCTTTACCAGATTCCTTCTCTTTCTCACTAGGTTGTTTTTCTCGGAACTACTGTATAAGGACTCGACACTATCGAGTGGTATGTTTGGGATTAATCAGATTACCCTCTTCATCCTTCTTGATGTGAATGTGACACAGCAAATCCAACACATTGTTTCTTGCTTGATCTTTCACCTTCTTGGGGATCCAGGGCCCTTTAGGTTTTCCCTTAAATTTTCCTTGGGTCACGATCGCAACCTCTCCAGGACCCGCAGGTTCCGCTTTGCGCTTCTGCTTACGATTGGAATTACCTCCTCCAGTATCCTGGCCGAGTGGTTTGCCCTTGCCATTGCGGAGTCGGTCTTCTTCTTCGCCATTTGCGCACCGAGTGGCTATTTCCATCATTCGGGTCAGGGTCATGTCTCCTGTCCGACCGAATTTCAGGTTAAGCTCCCGATACCGAACGCCCTCCTTGAAGGCACAAACTGCTTGATGCTGAGACACATTCTCCACAGTGTGATGCAAAGTGGTCCACCTCTAGATGTAATCCCTCAAAGTTTCATTCGGTTTTTGCACACAATGCTGCAATTCTGGCAACCCTGCAGGTCGTTTGCATGTGCCCTCGAACATTCTGACAAACACTCGGGCTAACTCCTCCCAGCTGAATATACTGCCCGGAGCCAAATGATTCAACCAAGCCCTAGCTGACCCTTCAAGCATCAGGGGAAGGTGTTTCATGGCCACCTCATCGTTTCCACCACCAATCTGTACAGCCACTCGGTAATCCTCAAGCCAAGTGTCAGGCTTCGATTCACCAGTGAGCTTACTAACTCCAGTCGCCAACCTGAAGTTAGGAGGGATCTCTGCAGCCCTGATGGCTCTGCTAAAACACTCGGGACTAGAAACATGCACTCTGCTTCCAGTCGTGCGATCTCTATCTTGCCCTTCTCTCTGTGCTCGGTTCCTGTCCACCAGACCTTGCACCAGAATTAACCTCGCATCAAACCCTGGCTCTGTTGGGTCGACTGGCATCCTCTGCTCCTCGTTGTACGGGCACCTATCATCATAATGCCAGGGCACATATGATCCACCTCTCAGAGGGGGCGTAGGCACTCGACGACGGTCATCACGGTCGAGCCGATGATCGTGTTGTTCGTGGTTCCGACCCAAGTAATGTCCTTGGTGATGCCCACGTCCCTCACGCCGCGGAGGCGATCTTGGGCTGTGAGCCGACTGGACTGTGTCTGCCACCATAGATCTGCTATAATTCTGTTACGTGACTAAGACACTACAGTGTTCTGCTCTCCTGCTGCCCGGAGCAACGCTCTGATCTGCATCAAAGCTCTTCCAGCCTCCGATTGGGACGGCTGAATATACTCTGCTATACGGGCTGCAGCTGTAATATTCTGAATCGGAGTGTGGTATACCCGAGGTTCAGGCGGGAATAGTTGTTGCTGCCGTCAACTGGACTCAGGAATCTGCCGTCGAGCACATTCGTCGAGTGCGTGCTAAAGGTTCTCCAGTCGACTACGCTCAGCCAAAGTGGCCAGGCGCACTGCCTCGAAGGCCCGAGCCTCAGAGGTCTCTCCAACTATGGGAGTGTGAAGCGCCTCCATGTTGCGGCAGTGAAGTTCTTCCCTCTGCTGAGAAGAGAGGGTTTCGGGTGGTACTCCTCGTGAATGCGCGATGGATCACCACCACCTTCGCCGCCACCGTTGCAACGCATGCCAGGCGGGCTATGCGGCATGTCGACCATCAGGACTTCCGTCGCAGGGTCGCTGCTGTCGCACTCGGATTGGGTCTCGACGGAGCCAGTCGAACATGCCGTAGAAAGATTTGTCAGGCTCGATTGCCGCGACTTGAGGGGTGGCCGACTGACATGCCACCACATGTTTCACCCACCGCCAAAGTCACGACCAACCGGATCGCTTGCGACAGCGAACAGCGGGGAGCGAAGACACCGCGGGAGCCGACCGATACTGGGTCGACGGCTGCCGTAGAAGGACGCCGTGAACGCACGCGCGGAAGTGCGTTGCCCCGCGGACGGGGAGTGTCTCGACATCGAGGGGAGCTTCCTGAAGCCAAGCGGAGTCATCGGCGATGAAAATGAGCGTGCCGAGACGGATTTCGCGGCCCTCAGCCAAACCTCCGCCGGAAACCATGATGATAGGACTCGGAGAAATCGTAACCTCACCGAAAAGTCGCTAAGACACCTTCCCCACAGTGGGTGCCAACTGTCGTGGTTCTAAGTCTGACAGTAGAATGGGGGTAGGTATGAGGAGGCAAGATCCTAGCTATGTTGAAGTAACAGCCCTACATCTCGGTGCCCGGAGGCTGGTCGATTGGATTATGGGTGAAGTTACAGGGGATGCGAACCCTTGTCTCAGAGGAGGGGGTGGCTTATATAGAGTGCGCCAGGTCCCCAACCATCCCCCGTTACATAAGGTTCAATATACATAAAGAGGGGACATTACTGGTAACGTCAGCATTAAAGTCATATAAATGATCATTAAGACTACGGAGTGAACGCCTGACCGTTGCCATCCAGAGTGACCTTAGATCTTCTGTACTCCGAGTGGTTTCTGATATGGTCGAATGATTATATCCTAGTCGAATAGAATTGGGTTGTCCGAGTGGAACTCATGGGCGAGTGAGTTGCATCCTGAGGTGATTTCAGTCGGTAGAATTTGTTATCCTTTGAATGTCTTTGACTGTAGGGTGGTGTCCTTGGGACGGGTGTCTAGATCAGGTCTATTACCCTACCCTAGGTACATGTCCTCGTCAGTCAATCCCTTTCAGGTAACGATGCTAGACAATTGTAGTAGATTGAAATAATAGATCGCAAATAAAATAAAGTGCAGCAAAGTATTTTTGTATTTTTGGTTTAATAGATCTGAATAAAAATGCAAAGGGAAAGTAGATCGCAAGAAAATATATGAGGAAGAAGACCTGGGGGCCGTATGTTTCACTAGTGGCTTCTCTCGAGAAAGATAGCAAACGATGGGTAAACAAATTACTGTTGGGCAATTGATAGAACCTCAAATAATTATGATGATATCCAGGCAATGATCATTACATAGGCATCACGTCCAAGATTAGTAGACCGACTCCTTCCTGCATCTAGTACTATTACTCCACACATCGACCGCTATCCAGCATGCATCTAGTGTATTAAGTTCATGGAAAAATGGAGTAATGCAATAAGAACGATGACCATGATGTAGACAAGATCCGTAGTAGCAATGATACATACGCGTCGGCTCCCTTTCTATCACTGGGATCAAGCACCGCAAGATCGAACCCACTACCGGGCACCTCTTCCCATTGCAAGATAAATAGATCAAGTTGGCCAAACAAAACCCAAATATCGGAGAAGAAATATGAGGCTATAAGAGATCATGCATATAAGAGATCAAGGAAACTCAAATAACTTTCATGGATATAAAAAGATATGACTGATCATAAACTCAAAGTTCATCAGATCCCAACAAACACACCGCAAAAAGAGTTACATCATATGGATCTCCAAGACACCATTGTATTAAGAATCAAGAGAGAGAGAGAGATGAACCCATCTAGCTACTAACTACGAACCCTAAGGTCTACAAAGAACTACTCATGCATCATTAGAGAGGCGCCAATGGAGGTGGCGAACCCCATCTGAGATGGTGTCTAGATTGGATCTGGTGGTTCTGGACTCTGTGGTGGCTGGATGAATATTTCGTCAACTCCCCTAGGGTTTTGGGAATATTTGCGTATTTAATGAGTAAAGAGGCGGTCCAGGGGGCACCCGAGGTAGGCACAACCCACCAGGGCACCCCCTGGTGGGTTGTCCCCTTCTCGGGACTCCCCCAGGTGCAACCAGGGCCCAACATGTTCCTTCTGGTCCATAAAAAATCTCCGTAAAGTTTCGTGGCATTTGGACACCGTCTGATATTGATTTTCTGCGATGTAAAAAACATGAAAAAAACAAGA